>NC_090322.1:260990274-261624552 GCF_040869045.1 Eurosta solidaginis
TTGAAGAGTTTCCGCGGCGTTGACAAAAATTCCCCCCACTCCGCGTACCACCACACTACCTGGGGTCTAGTTTCACTAACCCTCCTCCTGCTGCTGTCACTCTCACTTCCACCCTCACTCCTATTCTCACTCCCACTCCACGCCCACTCCTACTCCTACTAGTTTCATTTATCTATCACTGACCTCGTTTCGCGCGATTTATGTCAATTTTATCTCAATAAAAATATAGGTACAACTTCTCAAAGCATTTTAAAAATGTTTAATGCTTAGTTTAGTTCCATGGCCTTCGCATATCCCGTTAGACCACATCTTTAGTGCTAGCACCATATGTGCCGCATGTTGCGTGCTCCTTTGGTTTTGTTTGTTATTCTTTAATGCTTCTTTCTAAATACGTTTATTTTTTGTTCCACATTTTCATGGTATTTATTTTTATTTTACTTCCATTCATTTCAATTTTTCCATTACGCAATTTGTATTTACTGCACTTGTTTAAATATTTATTTGTGGGATATAGACTAAAAGAACTTTTATGGTCTGGTTATGCATTTCGAAAATAATTTATTACTTCATTACAAATTTTAAAACTAAAAAAAGTTAATTTTACAAACAGGTTTACCTTATTATCGATGTGGACGGTAAGCACAACATCCACCAAAGACCCGTGCTAATTAATAAATAAATATATATTGTATAGAATTTAGGGAAAATTTCGCTTATTCCAACCATTCTGCTAACGTTCGAATCGCTAAAATGTTGAATAAATAACTCCAATATTCAATAATGCAAAATGGTCTTTATTAGACTACTCTGAAAGTACTTCACAATAACACTTATACTTCATAACCAATAAAAATAAATAAATGTAAGGCGCAATAACCTCCGAAGAGATTTTAGGCCGAGCTTCTCTTCTCGTTTGCTTCGTGCTCCTTTTTTTTAATTTTCCTACAAATTGGCTTGCCGGGATCTACTTGTTTTATGCCTACACCGAGCGGCGTCTGCGGGGCAGATGAGTTTTCACTGACAGCTTTTCATGGCAGAAATACACCCGGAGTGCTTGCCAAATACTGCCGAGGGGCGACCCCGCTTAGAAAATTTTTTTTCTAATTGCAAAACCTTATTTCTAAAATTTTGATGTTGCTTTGCCCGGGGTGTCAACCCAGGGCAGTCGGTGCGGTAAGCGGAGCACGCTACCATCACACCACGGAGGCCGCTCAATAGCGTGACTAAATCAAACTGATTACTGACTACTCAGCTTTCCCTGCTTTTATACTCTCTGTTGTCTCGTCCACACATTTCTTCTAAGGTCTGGTAATTTCGCGAAATTCATGTTTGGTTACCAGCCATATATGTACATGTATTTGTAGTTTATAGCCTCTCGCATAGGCACATGCGTGTGTATATGTGAATACTTCTTCGGCTGATGGTGAGTATCTCATTGTTGCCTTGTATATATGTGGGTAAATGATGATTAATATGTTTATGTAGGTTGCTTTAATGTTGTTGTGCCTTTATTTAATAACCTTGGGGATGTGAGATCAATTAGTGATGCTAATATTCGTTACAATATAATAGTTTTCCTATTACGCCTCGAGTTAGTTCACTAGTTTTACAAAAATGATAAAATACACTCAATGTCAAAAGAAAATGCACATACGTCGAAGGTTAATATATTTTTTCTATTTAAGAATTTTCTGGGTGACAAAATGGACATTTTTTTAAAAGATAAACCAAAATTAAACTCTTACAAATGATGTGAACGAAATATCGGACTTACTTAAAATTTTTCGTCTCAAAAGAAATTGCACAAAAGAAGAGGTTGTCAATTTTCAGTACTTTGTGTGCTTTCCGTTTGCATTTATTACGGTCTGTTAACGCCGTTGCATGAAACTAACGAGTACTGTTGTCACCCCCGATACAATTTTCTGCTACCATTTCATTGCATTTAGCATATCTTATTACAAATATTCCTTTTTCGGCTTTTTCTGTCTAGGTTGAGGTGCAGTGGCTGCAGTGGATGATCTAACTGCTTAGGGCGCGACAGAGCATCCGTTCTTTGTCAACTTTCCACGGTGTTCGGAATCATTGTCCTGAAAAACACCCATTATTGGTCCAAACTCAATTTTAAGGCACTCATTTATTTTTTAACATATTCAGATAGTCTAATTTATTCTTGGAATTTTCTTTGAAGACCAAATTTCCAACATCGCTTTAGGCCAAACAGCCCCACACCATCACATTGTGTGTCGAAAGGTGTTTTTTTGTTGTTCTCTATATTATCTTTGTTTTTTCTTCCCTGAAACTTCAAATTTGCTTTAGTTGCTAAAAGTACGTACCGAAAGAAGTTGTGTTTGTACTACTTTTCATAAAAGTTTAAAAGTTTTATTTGGTTAGGTTTGTATATTAGAAGTTTTTTCAGTGAAACTTGCGCATGTATACCGTTTGCACATACTGCCCGTCGAACCTTCTAGGCCCTGCCGCCCCCGAATTAGGGGATGTTTTAATGGGGAACTTTGGGTCGCCAGAACCTTGCCTGCTAAATATGTGTATGACACATTCTTATTTGTAACAGGATTCACCTCGCGATGAGGTTGACATTTTGGTTGCGAAAGCTCTGAATTACGCTTATCAAGCCCTTGAATCCCGTCAATAATACATTTTACAGTGTTGTGTCATCTATCATAGTAATATAATTATGATATGGATTAATACCTAAAATTCGGTTCTAATGATGTTTTATCACAAGCTCGTGCGTGTCGGTAGACTTTTTTTTAATTGCGAAGAATGTCCTTCTGCCAATATAACTCAAGATCGCGACTATCCAAACTTTCAAAATAATTTAAGTCGCCTGCCATCCAAAGCCGGCGTGTGTGTCGCGGATCTAAAGATTTCATTCGATGCAAGCACATGAGCTCCAACTCGAACATTTTCCTTTGACATTAAACATTTGATGTATTTCAGGTTTTTCGTCCATTGAACAGATCTACATATACTTTTCAAAAAGTAAGTAAGCAGAGCTAATACTGTTGCATTAGAAATGTGTACACTTTCTTTTGACACTGACTGTACGTTTCATTTGTACCGAAAATTTCAAGTTAAAACAATGTTTTCAAATTTAACATATGTATCTAGGAAATACCTTTGTTTACCCGCTTTCATCAGATTATCCTGAAATGCGACACAATTTTTTTGAAGATCCTTTGATATATGTTTAGTTACCTGAACAGAAAAGAAGGATTTTCGCGATATAAAAAATTTATTTCGACATTTTTGTATCATCAATAGTTGAAATATATGTAAGCAACTGTACAAGTCCCAGCCTTCCCTCAGCACATGCAAAAATTCGGCGCACGAGCAAGATAAAAAACATTTGTATCTGAAAAACAAACTAATATTGTAAAAGCTTTATTCATGTAGAAATTATGAAAAAATATTTGTTTATTCATTTGTTTCTATTTATTATCTTTATATCACCAAATATGAACAAATAATTTTCAAAGGCAGCAGTGAACTATAAATGCGAACCAATATTTGAGTTTTTAAATATATTGTATATATGTAGATACATACATACATGTACGGCTAGAAGCTCGGCTCTGTACATATATTAGGATGGATCAATAAAAAAATCAAACATAGAAAAATACGCAAAGACATAAAATGAAAGCAAAGGTGCAACAGCAACTTTGGACGCGCATTAACTCCAATTCAGTATAAAGGACACGGATCCATTTATTAAAACCTCAAAGTAGTTTCGCATCCTTTGGTCAAATTTCATTGCTACGATCATTTTAAATTTTCACTATCTTGTCTAAATGATTTTAGAATAAGTGAAAGAAATATATGCCGAATCGAATTATGCAGCTGAAGTATATAGGCAAATTTTAAAAGGAATAGTTCTGTTGAAAAAAATATTCTAGGTTGAAATACTCTAGAAGGATATTTGCCCGAATATTTCACTGGGAAGGCCTTTGTACAAGGAACATAATGGAGGCGATTCAGGGGGGTGGTTGATAAGCGAAATTCATAGTCCACGCAACTGTGGAACTAGGGGTGTGGCGGGATGACCTAGAAGGTACAATGTGGTCACATTAAATCGTAACTCAAATGGTCGGGCTAGTACCATAATGGTGCTTGTTACCGGAACGTATTGGATCAATATCCGGCAAAGGATCATCAATATCTATAACACTCTATAAAGCTTTCGGGGAGTGCCCCTATTGCTACAACAATAAAAATAACAAGGAAAATAGAAGGACCATATTGAAGAAAATCAATCTTTATATCTTTCATGAAAATAAAATGATATATTAAATTTGTTACGAATCTCAAAATTTTAAGTCTTTAAAGAAGAGAAGCTAGGCTCACCGCTAAATATACCGAAATGATTAGGTTGACAAAATGGTTTGATTTAGTCATGTTCGTCTGCCTGTTTAAACGCAAAATAGTTCCTGATTTTTTGGGATATCTGTACAAATTTGGTCAGCGCGTATATTAGGCTGTACGCTTATATATTTGTCGGAACTATAGCATACTATATTCTCTATACAATCGATTTTTCCAAAACCAGTTTTTTGTCTTAACTTTCTCATTTTATTAAATTAAAGCTTCAAATATCTCTAATTGCTTTCATTTATGGCACAGATTGTTGTTTCAAAAAATCGTTGAGGTCCATTTTATATCGAGCATATATCCCATACAGCCTTTTTTTCAGATATGAACTTTTCGTAATTTGTGACGAAATTAACAGGTACAAGCTTTATATAAACATATTGTTCAGATAAAGAGATTTTAGTAATTTTTGCTTTATTTTAAAAGCTAGAAGCTTTAAAATCCATCAAATACTTCCGTATACGTTACATATATCGGTCGAATACAAAGCGTGTATCCCATACAACCAATTGTTCGGTCAGAAGATTAGTCTGAAAAATGTTGTAGAGATCAGTGGAATATATATCATACAAACAGGGCCCGGATTACGTGTTACGATCAGTGACTGAAAACCATTTTGACTCAAGCGATAACTATGCAACTGTCAAACTTTTTTTAAAGTTATAATAACGAATGTATCTAACGAGTACTATTTATTGTCTGCTCAAATATGCCTTTAATCCGATCCACTTTCAGAGCTATTGTGATTTAAAAAATGAGTTACGATCACGGAACGTAACACGTAATACGGGCCCAAATTTTTGAGATAAGGAGATCCAGATTTCAGAGCTATTTTGATTCAAAAAATGAGTTTCGATCACGGAACGTAACACGTAATACGGGCCCAAATTTTTGAGATAAGGAGATCCATTTGCCTCATTTTAACAGCCCCATTTAACAGTTTCAAAGCACATCAAATATTTACGTATACGTCATATATTGCATAAGGGATTTATGGTCATAGCTTTCTCATGCAGACAACAAGAAACGTGAAACGTGCTGTGAGGATTACCTATCTATTCTTTATTTGATATTTATTAAAAAATGTCATGTATGTTTGTCTGTTGTCTATATATTTTACATCTTATACAGCCAGTTATTCGGATAAAACGAATGGGATATGATTATTGCTCAGATCCGGTCATGAAAGGTATGAAGTCATCGGCACAGCTGACGACAGTCCCGTCCTTACTTGTTTTAGTTTTAAACACATCCTTACTAGTTACTATGGCCAAAAAAACTACTTCATACAAATCGATCTACCCTAACGCTTATCAACCTACGTAAGTATGTATGTACGGAAGTACAAGAGCAAAATATAATTGATTGTATGATATTTGTAGTCATGGCATTTGCTTATGGTTTTGAATTGAAAATAAATTAAGAATACTTGGAAAGCTAAAAGCAGATATATCCAAATACCACATACACGTGAACATCTTTTAAATATATGTAGTGATTTTTTTGACT
This sequence comes from Eurosta solidaginis, assembly GCF_040869045.1. NCBI lineage: Eukaryota > Metazoa > Arthropoda > Insecta > Diptera > Tephritidae > Eurosta > Eurosta solidaginis. Next base: position 260,996,173 of record NC_090322.1, read on the forward strand.
CTATCCAAATTTCATTGACTTAAAAGCTCCATTTTTTACATGCGACGTGGGAAACGAACACGAAGATTGGTATAACAAATGTTCTGCGTATTGAGTAATTCATGTATTTCGAAATAGAAAAAAAAATACGGTAGAGCAAACATACATTAATATTAAATTCTTCGTGCGTGTAAGCTTTTGATTTTACAACGAAGTGTTACGGACAGCAAAACAAAATTTTGCTGCAGTATTTGCCGCGTTGTTAGCAAAATGATTTTGGTGATTTTACCCATATATGCTGAAGCAATGTAAACACACAAGCTAAAAATAAATTTTTGTAAGAAATGTCTTCTTGTTAGTTCACTGGAAATATTTTTTAGAATTGGTGGAATGATAAGTACATGCGTGCCACATTTGCATTTTTTTGTGTTTCAATTGGCACTTTTAAGATACGCAGATAAATTCCAATCGCTGCACGTCACTTTGACGTATAAAAATTCGAGATTTTGTTGAACTCGTCTACTTGGGAACTAGCATTAACAGCAAAAATATTTCCAGCTTAGAAATGAAACGGAGAATAACTCTTGCCAACTAGTGATACAAGGATAGGCCTGAGTAGGCAATTGAAAAGTAAAGTCCTCTCTCGACGAATAAAAATCATGCTCTACAAGTCGCTCACCATACCTATCCTAATGTATGGCTCGGATTCATGGACGTTTTCGAAAGAAGATGAAAAGGCTCTTGTAGTGTTCGAGAGAAAAGTTCTCCGGAAGATTTATGGTCCTGTCCGTTAGGCCGACGGCGAGTATTGAAGGTGGTATAATGATGACCCGTAACAGCTTTACATAGATATGACAATAGTGTAGCGAATAAAAACCTAAAGGCTTCGCTGGCGAGATCATGATATGCGAATGGACGAAGACGCCCAGGCCAAGAAAGTATTTCAGTACACACCGCAGTTGAAAAGCAGAGGAAGGGGAGACTTCCACTGAGCTGGTAGAGGTAGATGAAGGAAGACTTGACCTCACTCGGTGCTCCCAATTCATGTCTGTTATCCCGAAACAGGGAAAGCTGTCGTGACTTGTAATGCAACTGTCGCTTAAGAGTTTAAGTATCAATTAATGATGATGATGCTAGTTCTTGAATTGAATCAAAGCTAGAAGTTACTATTTTGTGAAATACATATTTTTGTTTGTTATTTGAGTTGGGCTAGTTTTGCAAAAATTGCCAGGAATAACGAGTTCATCGATGATAGCTTTCTTCGAATTTTTGTTGAATACAAATTTTAACATTGTTCGAAAAAAGTTTCCTCAATTTTTTTTTGTTAGTACCGAGGAGGACCCTCAAAATTTAGGTTCATACCTTCGAACTATGTATGAAAGTGCTGGCGCACCGCAGAAACAATATTTTGTCCGAAATGTACCTTTAAAATTTGAAGAAATATCCTCAGGACGCTGCTTTGTTCTTAGAAAATTAGAAATAAAACTTTCGTACATCTATTAGACTGGTTGGATCTATATCGGTTCCACAAAAAAAAAGAAAAAAACAAAATTGTGGCAGGTTTCGATAGGAAAAGTCCAGAAATGGCCGCAAAATAACAAAGCAAAAAACCAAAAATCCTACGGATATAATCCCGAAATGTTGATGTCCCCGAAAAAAAATGTTACTCTCATCGTTTGGATTATTTTAGATTATTAGCTATTTCATTCAAATCTGATCAGCCGTCCTGATGTGAAAAATGTGGACAAACCGTCATCCAAACATATCAACTTTGATATTTATAGAACTACTTAATTAGATATTTCCACACACTACTCTATGAAAATAAGTATGTGTGAAGCCTTTTCTCATAACATGATACCGTATTTTATGAGACCATTACAAAGTATTGTATATTATACCTGTATACATTAAATAATTGGTTATGCGTGTTAAGTATTGAAGAAGGTGGTTCGCTACCTCCCATAAAGTTGGAAAATTTCAATAAAGCTTTTCGAAAACAATATAATAATTAATACCTAATCAAGTACGTATTCTCTCAATGACTTTGCGCTTATTTTTATCAACCATATACTCAAGTGCATGCATAGAAAGAATACTACAATAATAAATAGCCTATAATATATTTTGTACTATAGTACTTCTACTATCTTCCCACTGAATATACGAAATCATGTCATAATTAAGGATTAACTTACCGTAGCATAACAAATGTAATATATATGTACATATGTATGTACATGTACCTAAAACTAAAACTCAATCACTGTTTCATCTACTTTTACGTACAAATATAATCATAAAACTATTGTATTTGATTCTTGAGTTCATTTTTACTGAGTGGCGAGGTAGGTAATATATGTATATTAAGATATATTTACATCTGAATATTTACCTATATATTTTTGGATATATGAGTGTGATATTTTATTATGCAAATTTCATTAATTAGCCGCTTTTTTAACTTAAATAGCACAAAGTTGAACGTAGGCTCCATTTATCTTAAGTTTTGATATAAAACTAGAGATTAATAAACGCACGTAATTTACCGATATAAATATTTTTATAAATCGATATTCCGATAAATTAGCATACTGCGCCTAATTTGATAACTTCTGAATTGGCTAATAAATCAACGAAAATATTGTATACGAACAATTATTTATCACTGGTACTTAAGGTTGACAATTGAGTATTAATTGCGCTTGTAAACTTTTGAGGTAGTGGTGCTACACTTGACCATGAAAACCACCCAGCAAACTATTCTGTGTCGGTAATTTTGGGCACACACACTGCAGAAAGCGCTGTGCATTTTCAAATCGTACATTACATGGGATCTACACTTTGGTCTTTATTGCGAAGTGGTTTGATGTTATCGGCCAAAGTATTTCCCGATGACGTAGGGAATGTTATGGATATGGATGTCGATTTGAAGTATGCTCTGGTGCCAGCCCGATTGACCGGAAACGATTTTTTTTGTCCCCTCAAATCTTCAGGTTTGGGGACTTTAGTTGCCTCTCACGCCAGACATTTCTATCATGGGGATACTGCTCAAGTTTATTATTTCCCACAAATTGGCGGCCACCGTGGTGTGATGGTAGCATGCTCCGCCTACCACACCGTATGCCCTGGGTTCACACCCCGGGCAAAGCAACATCAAAATTTTAGAAATAAGGTTTTTCAATTAGAAGAAAATTTTTCTAAACGGGGTCGCCCCTCGGCAGTGTTTGGTAAGCGCTCCGGGTGTATTTCTGCCATGAACAGCTCTCAGTGAAAACTCATCTGCCTTGCAGATGCCGTTCGAAGTCGGCATAAAGCATGTAGGTCCCGTCCGGCCAATTTGTAGGGAAAATCCAGAGGAGCACGACGCAAATTGGAAGAGATCTTAGATCTCTTCGGATATTATCGCGCCTTACATTTATATTATTTATAATTGGCGGGACGAAACAAACATGTTTTATGCCGACTCCGAACGTCATCTCGTAGGCACATTAATTTTCGCAGAGAAGCTTTTCACTGCAGAAATACATTCTGAGCATTTCCCAATTTACTGTCGAAGGGCGGCACCGCTTAGAAGAAGTCTTCACAAAGTATTTTATTTCTGCGTTTCCCTGACCTTGAATCCAGAACATTTGTTGTGGTAGCCCAGTGCGACGAGTGCCCACGGCAGCTGCTCAGGATGTTGCTTAGATATTGTGACCCCTCTTCTTTTCTTTGATGTGCATTTTCATATGATCGAACCCGCTTGTCTGTCTTCACCGACCTAACATAGGTAAATTACACCGCTTTTAAGCTTAAAAAATGGGTTTCGATCACGGATCGTAGCACGTAATACGGGCCCTGTTTTCACTTCTATGCAGGCCAATCCTTTTCCTCTCTTCTTCTCAGTATCAGACTCCTTGCCGCACTTTTTCTGATCTCATTGATTTATCGCCACATTCCCTCTCCACTTTTATCTCCTCTCTTGTACCCATATCATTTTATCTCACTGGCGACCTTATTCTCTCTTCCTCTTTTTCGTCGTTATAAACTTTAGAATGATTCACCTTGAACGTACGATCACGTGCCCAACAACGCGTCATCAACGATCTATAACTGGGAAGGAAATCGTCCTCTTATGCAGCTCATTCTAAAAACGTATGTGTATCTGTAAATACGACCATGACCAGTTTTCGTTAGATTCATGCATTAAAATTTTTACTAAGATAAATTTGAACTTTTTCCTCAAGCGTATCGAGTGCAGCATTCTGTACTGAATTGAGGCAAAATCTACGGCGTCTACAAAAACAAATTTGTTATTACCTTTGCTCAAATTTTGGGTCAAACGTGTTTAATATAAATTTGCATAAATGTGCTCTTAAAAGAAAATTTTATACTTTTAATATCTTAAGTCATTGTACTAAGTTCGTTATTAATCAATACAAAATGTGTTGAGGCTGGCTGACGTCTGCAGAAAGCGGAACAATTTCTAAGTATATTCATTAATATGGATCATAAAAGGATTAGGCTGGAGATAATTAGTTTTTCGTACTTTATCTTAAAGTTCTTTAATATTTAGTAGAAAATTGTTTTGAAGACCAATTTTTAGGACGAGTAAAAATACATATATGCACAAATAAAATCAATGAAGGTAGCAGTTTTCACCTGAAATCTATGACATGAAAAATATATATCATGAAAATTCGTATTGCTCTCAAGAGGATTAAATCAAATACAAATAATAAGACAAAGTTCGAATAATAAGAAAAATGCTCACCTTCATTTGACGTCATCATCCGCACTACCATTAGCAACTAATTACATTTTAATAGGCTAAAGCAATGAAAAACAAGATTAAATGAAAAATGAATGAAGGAAAATTGTGAATATTAGAAATATTTGCCAAATGGCGTTGCAATGACCAATAATATAATGGCTAACGAGCCAATAAAATGCAAAGATGTTATAATAAAAAATAATTAAGTAGCATACTTTAAGGCTCCTTAAGGCAAAAGCAATAGGATTTGCGAGGCAAAAGCAATTAAATTAAATTACGCGTTTAAATAAATGAAGAAATAAGTAACGAAATGTGTATTTGAAATTCAGAATTACATAAAGATATTAAATTGTGATGTATAAATGTATATAAGTACTAATTTATGTCAAAACATATATGCATACATAAGTATGTACATATATAACGCAGAAATGCTTTTTGTTTTTGTTAAAGTTTCAAAGTTTTCATGGGCTTCTAAAAGTTAAAAATTCTTTATTTTTTTTATTGGAATAAATAACATTTAATGTCACTAGAGACATAGAAAATGCCGAATTTCCGGTAATAAACTCACTTGATTACATTTTCCGCTGTAACTTCATCAATAAATTCCAATGTGTTGTGCAGAAGTGGAGTATGAAAGAGAGAATTTAAATTATGTTATATGAAATGAAAGAAACTTTTTACATAACTTACTTAGATGATGGAAAACGGATTACATAAGTAAGAAATAGTTGCTACGTAGATATAACGGAGTTGTTTTGAAACCGAAAATATAATTATGGATGAAAATTTAAAAAAAAAAAAAGCGAGAGTACTCGTGAAGTTCGACGTGTAAACATACGGGTGTACATTTAGAAAACTTATGTTTTTTAGTTAAAAGGCAGAGTTATTTCTAAAGGAAACAAAAAAATTTCGGTCTTTTTGAGAAAAGATTCGTCGTCTTCTTATCGGCAACAACCGACACCGACGAGCTTTTGTATTTTTATCCTCTTATTATCGATAGCGAATAACTTTCGTCTATTTATTGACTTGTTATCGACCAGTCATCGTTTTTTAATTGGTTGCTAACCGGTTTATTATCGACGGGTTGAAAATGTGTCATCGTTTTTCGTTGAAGTTTTAACGTTATCTGTTTTATTACATTACAAAGAGTAGTCGATAACACGCCGATCAAAAATTGGTAGCACTCCACTAGACTACTTTTCGATATCAAATCGGTACCCTTTTGATAAAAAATCGATAACTTTTGGATAACGAATCAAATACTTTTCAATAACCAAAAGATTACACGCCGATAACGAATTGGTAGCACTCCCTTTACAAGTCGATAATTTTAAGATTATAAAACAATAACTTTTTGATAATATATCGATAAATTTTCTAAAATTTCGACAATTTTTTGAAAAACAATCGATAGCTTTTCGATAACATATCTCTAACTGTTTCATAACAAATCGATTTACTTTTTATGACAAGTCAATAACTTTTTGATAACAAGTCCATACCTTTTCAATACCGAGTCGAAAATTATTTTGATGAATAGTCGATTACTTTATTCGACAGTAAACCCCGAAGCAAATCAAGCCAAATGTCAAGTAACTTATCGAAACACAAATTGGCTCGTTTGTTTTTCATAGGGTAGCTAAATTTTTCATATTTTTCGTTAGTTTTGTGAAACATATAATAAATAATAAATAAAAAATTTAATTAAAAATATAAGAAAAGCACAAGAAATTAAACTAGAGTCCAGGATCTGGGAAAGCTTGCAAAGGCTTCTTTTGAGGGCTTCCGAAAATTAAAGTTACGTTTAAGGTATTGCCCTACTTGGAAGCGGTTTGTATGGTATATGCCGTTAATTTTAAATTTTATTTTAAAAAGGTTACAAAGTTCTCCCTTCCACCTCTGAAAAATTGAAAAATTTTCTTACACTATCAAAATGGGAGATAAGGAAAATTTCAAGAATCACGGGGCATCGTTGCAATCTTCAAGAAATTTGATCAAATCCACGAGAACGAGAAAAAGTTTGTAATTATTCAGTATGAATGTTCGCGTGAAATCTAGGCCCTATGAAAAATAATGATGTTCCAACTAAGTGGTATATAAGCAGCGCAATATAAGGATTGACTAATCAGTTTGATTTTCACAAGTTGTTAGTGAATTACGCAAATAATTTGAATTGTGAAGTTTGACAGATATGGTGAATTAAAATTCTTTGAAATTTTGGATACAAATAATAATCCTCTAACTGAAAAATTTACTTTTATTACTTAAGATTAAGTATTAAGATGAATTAAAATTAAGTTTGTTTGAAAGTAATAAAACTAAATTATAGTAAAATTTATTATTCTTATATGTTTACATTTGTTTAACCAAAACGAAATGTCTGAATAAATATATGTGTAAGAGAAAAGACATTTTTTTATTCAGATTAATCAATCTATAATTTACTACACATATACATATATGTTCGTGTTCGCGTCTTTTTTGCATGACCTCATACGCGTTACATTTATCTCATAGCAAATAAGTTTATCATGGGGAAGCTCTCAATCATAGATTAAATCATCACTTTCAAATTGATTGATTGATGTTACAAATTCCCATGTTTTCGCAAAAGAAAAATATCCACCTCTTTCGATTCTATTTATCGACTTTTCGCCCTGCTTCTTGCCTCTTGTGTGTGTGTGTGTGTGTGTGTGGCAAAAACTTTTCCAATTGAATTTGTGTATTTACTACGTTTACCTCTGCACGCCCCTGCAAGCAAGCAAATACTTATTTAATGCAGCGCTAAAGTTTTGTGTTACCTGAAATTGATGGATTAGTATCAATATATTTCGAGCATTTTTAAGAGTTTGTATTTTAAGTTTAAAAATTTAGAAGAAAAAGCTGAAAAAATATTTCAGATAGGAGACCAACTGTCGCACTAATCCAAAGACACACAAGAGGTGTTATTTGGGGGAAGTATTGGAATATAGTAAAAGTTTTTTTTTCGGAATAAGGACTTCCGATCGATCAGTTTAAATCAGGTCTCACCAAGGGATTTGCATTGGCTTTGTAAAACGGAAGTCAATCTTTATTTGCTCTCTAGAGTGCTGATCTGGTTGACCGATTTGGCCCCGGGAAGTATTACAAAATGTTAGCGTTAGTACTGAGGAGAGGGACCCATCTGAGGCAGTGGACTGTTTAGCTGGTTCACGGATAGGTAGAAGCTGGAAGTTAAGGTTGGATTAGGGGCTAAGAGCTCGATGCAGCCGTTATTTCACTTTCCCTGATCACTGTAGAGCCTTCCAAGCGGAAGTAGCTGCGACTTCAGATGCACGTGAAAGGATGCTATCCATTGCTGCTACGGTTAGAGAATTTACACCTACTTGGATAGGCAAGCTGCTGTTAAAGTGCTGAGCTTATCTGTGGTGCTATATAAAGTGGTTTGAGAGTTACATACATCTTTTAGGATTGCATTGAAATATTTAAAGATAAGCACAATCTGGGTCTCGGTCCATAGCGGTATCCCGGACAACTGTTACTCGAATCCCTTAGCCCCTATAGATTCAGCGGAATCGGATAAAGTGTGCTGTGTGCAATTCAATATTTTTTGGTTGACGGATTAGCTAAGCAAATGCTGGGCAGATTCTACCTCTCTCAGGGTAGCAAGATTCTACTGGCCGGCAGTGGACAGCATTTCATTGGATGCACCAAAGATGATTGTGGCTCTAATGATTTACTGTCTGTAAAAGTCCATCCGGTACATCTCTGTGTACTAGAACGCTCCTTCTTGCTGCAACTGCAAGGCGGATGACGAGGTTGAATTATTGAGTAACTTCTGACCTAACTCTTTTTGCCAGAACAACGCGAAAAATTTGGCGCCACTTGTATCTCCGGAGGACTCATCGACCCTGAAGATATCGCTCTTATTTGAAATATCCTTCAAAAAATATATATATCATTTAATGTAATGTAAGGCGGCGCCGTGGTGTGATGGTAGCGTGCTCCGCCTACCACACCGAAGATCCTGGGTTCACGCCCCGGAAAAGGCAACACATCAAAAACTTTAGAAATAAGTTTTTTCAATTAGAAGACAATTTTTCTAAGCAGGGTCGCCCCTCGGCAGTGATTGGCCAGCACACACTCGGAGTACTTCTGCCATGAAAAGCTCTCAGTGAAAACTCATCTGCTTTGCAGATGCCGTTCGGAGTCGACATTAAACCATTAAGCAAGTAGGTCCCATCCCGCCAAATTGTAGGAATAAAATAGGAAGACGCAAATTGCAAAAGAAACTCGGCCTTAGATCTCTTCGGAGGTTATCGTGCCTTACATTTGTTTTTTTTTTTAATATTTTATTATTATAATAAAACTATTGTTGTTATGTAAAAGACATATATGTATCTTCGTTACAAAAAATCGTATAAAAGTAAATAAAACTGTTGTGATGAGCAAAATATATATATAAAAAAAAAATATAGCAAAAATAATATCTATAACATGCTAAACATAAAGTATCAAGAAAAAAGGGCGAATGCACACGAAATTTCCACTGCAAAGCTTTGCTTAGCACAAAAAGAAAAATCATGTTTGCTTGCTTTTGGCAACTCATAAGAATGAAAATAATAACTTTATATGAATTACATACTTGAGAAAAGAGAATAACAAAGAGCAGCAGACATTTTGGGGTTTCTGTAAAAACTTTTCAAAAAGTTTTAGCTGCAAACTTGCAAGCAAACAAAGCAAAATAGAACACAACAAAAAAAACTGTTTCTGCAAAATATTTGTTTATTTACATCAAGGTCAGTTCATTCACACTTTATGTCACTACAAAAGAATTTCAAAATATATAAATTTCATATGCTTCACAAAGGTGCGATTTGGCCAAAAACTTTGTATGACTAAGACAGGGCTTAAACAGTCTTCGACTATGCTTAAGGCCTGACTGTAATCGAGCTATAATCTTGTTGATTTTTTAAGATGTAAATAAGAAGCTCAGAGAGCATAAATTCTTTTATAACGGAGAAATGTTGTTGTTGTTGTATTAACGACAGACAGTCCTTTGCCGGTTATAGATCCGATACGTTCCGGTAACAAAGCACCATTAAGGTACTAGCCCGACCATCTCGGAAACGATTTGGTATGACCATATGAAACTTTCTGGGCCATACCGCCCCAACCCCCTAGTTCCATGAAGAACTTGGGGTCTTTGGATGATTTGGTGGCTGTTTTGGGAACCTCCGGAAAGGTAACGGCTTGGAAATAATCTCGGAGTTGTATCAAGATCTTTTCGGAACTGTTTTGGGTTCAATTCGAGATGGTACTTCGATTATTTCGGGATTTTCTTTAGCCATTTCGTGACTGTTCCGAAACGCTTCGTGAACACCTCCAGATCGTTCCAGCATGATTTTTTATAAAATTTCGGGTTCGTCTTTGGGATCTATTTTATTCTCGGGATCATTTCAATTTTGTTTTCAGGACAAAATGATGATCACGAAATTGTGCCAGCGTAATCTTGAAAACGGCGGCCGCCGTGTTGTGGTGGTGTGGTAGCGTCCTCCGCATACCACGCCGAAAATCCTGAGTTCGATTCCCTGGCAAAGCAACATCAAAAATTTGGAAAAAAAAGTTTTCCAATTCAAAACAAGTTACATATGTATTTACATGAAAAGCTTCTCAGTGAAAACTCATCTGCCTTGCAGATGTTGCTTGGAGTCGACATAAAAGAAGAGACCTTGCTACCTACCGCCAACTTGAAAGAGAAACTAAAAGGAGCACGACGCAAATTAGAAGAGAAGCTCGTACTTAAATCTCTACGGAGGTTATCGCGCCTTGTATTTATTGATTTATTTATCTTGAAAACAATTTCGAAATTTTCGCAAAATAGTCCTCAAATAAACCCTAACATTTTCCTGCACTTATCTTGACGGGAAATGATCCTTCCTTATCCCTTTTATTTGATAGGGAATAAATGCGTATACATTTCGGCATCATATTCGAATTTTTTTGAGGTCTATTTCATTAAATTTTTGAAATTGATTTCAAGATTATCTCGGCGCAATTTTCGTATTGTATTGTGCGAAAGACGGATGCCCAATGCGGACAAAAGCCACATGAGCTTCGCCGGCGTTAACAAACAAGCCGCAAGTGCATCCTTTTCTATTCTCGACTAAGTTAGCAACTAAAAATAAAAGTCATTTCTATAAATATCTTATAATATCCGTCCTAGTGTGCAGATCAGAGGGTATCAAGTGAAACCCTTGGAGTATTAAAAAAAAAGTTGTCTAAAAGATTTGATGTCCTTCCCGTGATATCAGCGGAGTATATCGAAAGAAGTAAAAGTCCACTCTGTCTCGGTTGTGGTATGCAAAGAATGAATACGCGGCGGTCCAAAGAGTATCAAGCACAGGAAGGGTAGACTTCCTAAGTGTTGAAAAGGATAGTGGGAGAAAGACTTGTAGTTTCTTGGTTCATACAGTTGGCGTCAGTAATCGCGAAGAAAATAAACTGGATAATAACATGAACTAGAGGGTTGAACGCTAGTTAATGATGATGATTGTAATGATATACGTCAATTTGGACATTTATTTTTCTCACGCTCATATTGTATTGAAACATCGTTGAAAAAAAAAATTGAAACAAGGAATTACTAGTAGAATAACCATGAAGTCTTAAAGCAAACTTTCCTTAAATGAACGCTTCAATTAATAACAAAAAAAAAAAAAAAAATATTATCATAATAACGTGGCAACCACTCAATAAAAGAGCTAATACAATTTATAAATGTTGTTCCTTTGTTAACGAATAAATTTCGCCAATAAAATTTAATAAATTGCGAATTTTTTTTCATAATGCACTGAATAGCTGGGTACATACAATAATTGAAGCTCAAATCCATTTAATTGTTGCATTGTTCCATTACTCTGGCATTCGCTGCTCCCCATTTTTAGTCATTTGATTTGTGGCCAATTTTTCTCTTCTGGATTTTGCATCGCTTGATGCATCCCTTGCATATCATAATGTGTTATTCCACAGAATAAGAAAGGAAATTATTGTTGAGTTCAACTGATGAGGGCAACAGCTGCAATAACTAATTTGTAAAGAAGAGTTTATAGCACAAAAAAAAAAACACAAAAACAAAAAAACTCGCAGGAGAAGTGGAGCAGTCTTACAACCACGATTAATTGTAAGATCAGCAATTAAACATATGAGCGATCGAGTTATAAGACATAAAACAAAATTCAAGACGAACAAAGTTGAAAAATTACTTTGATATATAGCATCTTTAAATAAATTTCATTCTACTTGGTTCAATTGCAAGTTCACGCGCTACTCGTGCAACTGAAGCACGAACAGCTTCTCGTAGCAAGACTTGAATATAAAATAAAAAGTTACGCACTACGAAGTTTAAGTTACAGTAATTCATAGTCGAAATAGTAGTACATTTGTGAAGTTTTTGAAGGTAAAATTGATGTGAATTTTTTTTTTTTTGCAAAATTGGTTGAAATTCAACAAATTTTCTTGGAAAATTTAAACTATAAAATAATTTGTGAAGATTCATATACTAAAACTTGCAGTTATTTTAAAAAGCAACTGATCAACGTCGATATGAAATAAGGTCCTACAACCAGGGATTGTAATAATTATAAGTTTTATTACAAACATTATTTTTTGAGTTTAATAGTTTGCTCAGAATATAATGATGGTTGCGATCTTGGGAAAATGATACTAAAACTACTACTAAATCTAAGGCCATTGATGAAGTTCTGCTGAACGAGCCTAAAAATATTCCCCACAATTTGAATTCAAAACATATAGTATAAAAGGAATAACAACAAAAAGGCAATACTTACAAAGAAATTACATAGCGTGCAGAGAGGCATGTATGTATATGGTTGAGTTGAAAGAGGCCTCTGTCTTCAAATTCGTATGAATGTAGAAGATTTGAGTTCAAAACTCAGCTCCCGAAAAGCTAGCTTATAAAGAAATGAAATTTTAGAAACACGTCCTAGTAACCATCGCCGTGTACAGGTTTTGTTATTTTCCTCTAATATCAATAACAAAAATAAAATAATAAAAAAAATTTTTTTTAAATTAAACGGTTTTATTGAAAACAATACTTACATGAAGTAATAGTAATACTAAAATCTAGAAAATAATTAGGTAGGTCCTGGGAACTAGTCATCACACTCCTCATCAATCTAGGGCATTGATCAGACAATTAAATAAAACGTTGGGAGCGTGAAATTTCTGAAAATGTGAGGCGTAGCATAACCTGATTAAGGTTCAGTTGGTCTTATATATGATTATCAATAGAAATGTGACGCGTCCAACGCTTTTTTTAATTGTCTGGATTGATGAGGAGTGTCATGACTAGTACCAAGGATCTACCTAATTATTTTTAGATTTTAATATCATTATTACTTCGTGCAAGTATTGTTTTCAATAAAACCGTTTAACTTACATTTTTTTTTTTTATAAAATAAAATAAATGTAAGGCGCGATAACCTCCGAAGAGATCTAAGGCCGAGCTTTTCTTCCAATTTGCGTCGTGCTCCTCTTGATTTTTCCCTACAAATTGGCCGGACGGGACCTACATGTTTTATGCCGACTCCGAACGGCATCTGCAAGGCAGATGAGTTTTCACTGAGAGCTTTTCATGGCATAAATACAATCGGAGCGCTTGCCAGACACTGCCAAGGGGCGACCCCGCTTAGAAAAATTTTCTTCTAATTGAAAAATCTTATTTCTAAAATTTTGATGTTGCTTTGCCCGGGAGTTGAACCCACGGCATACGGTGTGATAGGCGGAGCACGCTCCCATCACACCTCGGTGGCCGCCAATTTTTTTTTTTAATTATTTTATTTTCAAGTTTTTAGTATTTATTTAATTGCCTATTATTTCTCATTCTATTTAGTTTATTTAGTGACTCATTACTACAAGGACTCTTTCCTGACAATTTGTTACAATCTAAGTCCTCAATACATAATTCTTCCAAAGACTTTACTCGTCTCTGCGCCACGTATGCTTGTCCCTCCTCCAACTCCAAAATATTTTGATGTCACTTCTACCAAACTGTGTTTAATATGTGTTCCAAATATGAGCCAAATCGGGCAACAACTACGATTTTTGTGAATATCTCGATCCTTGCGCCACCAAGCAGCAATTTTTTTCTTATTATTGTATTGTCATCGGGTTCTGAACTATATTCCAAGTTTCAAGCTTGTAGCTTATCGGGAAGTTACTTAAATTTCAATTACAAAATTCGTTCACAACGGCCGTGCATGCGGCCGTGAAGCCTGTCAAGTCAAGCTAAATAAAACCGTTTAAAAAGCCGTTTATTTTTTGAGTTGCTTATTTCGTTCGGATAAAAACCGTTATATACGTGCATGTATGATACGGACCACTATAGTATATATCCCCATACAACCAATTTTTCGAAATAGAGGGGTTTGTTATTTATTCCTCATTTAACGATAGAAATTTAGAAATGGGCCCTTGACGTATTCGACCAATATTTCCTTCTGGGACTTAATTTGATATACGTACTAACTTTCACTGAACCTCTGTTACTTGTGGAAAGGGATAAAATTTAAAACTTTTTAGTATGCACGTCTCTTCACGAGATGAAAATAAACGGTTTCATTCTGAATGTGAGTGACTGTACGCATCAAAAAATTTTTTAAATTTATACACCCTTTGTATACTTATTAGCTTTTATAAGCTTATGTGCATTTGTAATTAGCCAGCGACAACGGTGATATCTCAAGCTTAAATATTCTACACTTGGTTGTTGTAAGTTAAAAAATTAGCAGCATTAGACACAAGTTTACAACACGCAACAATACTACTTCCTTCACAGCAGGGCTGGCAGGCGTATACTACATAGATGATTAGCTTAAACTTTTTCAAGAGTCACTGTGGTTATACTATGCACTCATGTATGTGTGTGTATGCATGTGTTTGTGTGTCTACTCAGTTATCAACCATGCCACATCGACCAACGACTTGAGTAAGCTTGCTTGTCTACTGTTGCCCTCATCGTTGCTATCTCTATAGTGGGGTCATTTTTGGGGGCAGCTCAACTGAATGATCTTCTTGCTCTTCCCTTCGCGTCTTATCTTTTGCATGACACTTTCAGTTGAAGTGAATTTATTATTTTCTGGTTTTGGTTAACATCGGTGACACAATTTTGTGCCGCTATAGTCACTGGAGTATTTTTGCTATGATGAGACCGGGTGACGTCATTTAAAACTGCTTTGGATTTCAGCGTCTGTGTTAAAAGTCAAATAGTTTGAGTAAAGATGAGTTGTGCGTTGTTGACAAAACAAAGTAAAGCGATTATCTATAAGATTAGACACACTTCTCAGTCGGTGTGCAGATCTATAAGTTAAACTAAATGTAGTCCGTACGTGACTTGTTTGAAGAAAGTTTGTAGAAATGTAAAATGCAATTCAAGATTTTTGAATATTTAAGAGATCGCGGGTTCGAACCTAGCTCAAGGCCTAACAATAATTATTTAATTATTGTTGTGATACATTTTTTTGTTTTTCTTAAATGAACAATTTTCTAAATCAGAATAGAAGAAAGGGTCACCTTAGGTTATAATCCGCATATATTTTACTTTTTGTATTATTTAACTTCTACCAGGACGTTTGCCTTAATCATGTTAACAAATCTTAAGTTATCGATAACACACCGAAAAAGTTTGACAGCACTACGAGAAAAAATCGATAACTTTTCGATACAAAGTCCATAATTTTTGATAAAAAATAGGTCCTTTGGATAACAAGTCGATAAGTTTTGTTGGGCTTAGTTAAAGTGGCTGCCACGAGTACACATATACATCCCTGATATTAGGCGCGATGCGATACCACACGAAAAGAAACCATTACCTTTCCTTTTCGAACCATTTTGAGGACCTGATAAATGCTGCCAAGCCCTTGATATTACAATCTACGACCAAGCGTCGATTATTATAAACGGAACTCCCTGGAAGGGGGGGTGGTGGGGCGGGATATCTTCCTCTCGAAGACATTTTTGGCCATTGTGATTACCGTCAGTGAGTGCCAGCGGCGGCACATTCGTCCAACCAGATTACTTCTTAATTATTCTCAACGAACCACTTGCTTTGTATGAACTAAAGTAAGAGAGAACAACCAAAATCTGATCAAAAAATGAATCATTCCTGTACGTCGGCAGAAAAAGTGGTGAATCGACTTCCCTTCCTCTTCATCCTTACAGCTTCTGTAGAGGGAGCTTGTTGGTACGCGGCACCGCCGGAGGATCGGTGCAACAGCGCATTGATATGTGATTGTACCTATAAGTACTCTCAACTGCAGATTTGTTTAGCTTGAGAAGGGAGCTAGTTATTTTCCTATCCAAACATTGCCACAAGAACCTTGAAGCCATGCAATCAACCCAGCTGGTCAACAGCAGGTCACTTGCCCTACTATTATATTCCTAAATTTTTCTCAGGAGTCAATCCAGTGGTAGTCTGCCGGAGCTGTCCACCTCGCTTGTGTCAACTTCGGAGCCTTTTCTGACCATCTCATCTGTGTATTTACTCCTTTGAATATCGCTGTACCCAGGGTCCCAAGATGGGAATGTAGAGATGTGTTTTAGACGTCAGTGACGCTCGAAGACTGCACACAGTATCTAAATTTATCACGTTGGATCCATGTTCACAAATCGAAAGCGAATCGGTAACCATTTTATAATATATCGATCAATTTTTGGTAATAAATAATATATCGAAAACTTTTTGATAGCAAATCCAGAAATTTTGATAAAAAATCGATACAATGTCGATGTAAAATCGATAAGTTGTCGAAAGAAAACCAATAATTTCTTGTTAACTAATCAATAACTTTTCGATAAAAATCCTTAGCTCATCAATACACTCCTTATCGATAGCAAATTTATAGCACTTCTTCGATAAAAACTCGATAACATGTCTCTAAATAGTTGTTGTTTTTTTGTAGCGATGAGAACACTCCATGAAGGTTTTTGGGGAGTGTTATCGTTGTTGATCGTCCTCATTAAGGCACCAGCCCGACCTCTCGGGAAATATTTAGTATGACTACATGAAACCTTCTAGGCCATCCTACCCTTCAACACCCTACATTCACGAGGAAATTGAAGAGCCTCGGCTGCTAATCAAACAGAATCCGCCACGCGTAGGTGAAGTTGACAATTTGGTTGTAGAATCTATAAATTACACTGACAATCCCTTGAAAGGGCTGCGCTACACAACCATTTGAATCAATTTCGTATTCTAATCGCCTCTGACGACAGGCATATTTACCGTGGCTATATTTTAACTCGCTGGGTATCCTTCGGCGATTTAGATAACATATCTATAGCTCGTCGATAAAGAAATGATAAAACGCCCATAACTATTTGATAACAAACCACTTCTCACCAGTAGTGTTTACTACGTACATTGTTCCCATATAACGCTACACTGACGCTTCCATTCTGTATTCCCCCAATACAGCATATCAATACTCATACCACTTCCAAAAGCTACGCTTATGCTTACACATACCCTCGCTTATATTGTGATTTCTCTTCTACCACGAACAAAGATTTCTACACATCTAAAACGCGAAATTTCCTTAGAGTATATTGAATACGTGATAAAAGCTTAAACTCCTTGTAACTTGTCCCTGAGCTCGGCATTAAATAACTCATCTTTGCTGCAGCTGAATGCCATTGCGCAGATGTCTACTTCTTCTGCACACTTTATGACAGTCATATATGTATCAATTACCATCAACGCCTACACAAAAATCATTATGACTGTCATCAGCTTATCACTTTGGTCGACGTTAAAAAAAAAAAAAAAAAAACTAAATGAGCAGCTATAATGTCAAGTTGTCATTTTCAAGAGCTTAAACCAAGCATGGATGGATTGCGTCTGCTGCGTTGCATCTAGTTGCGTCTCCTTATTTGCTTCTGCCATTAAAATGAGCATAAATTAAACCATAAAAGATATCACACTTAAATGACGTTTCAAGTTGACGATAAATTTATCATACATTTTCTTTGCTTACTTTAATATGTGATTATTATCTTCCGTATATTTATTAATAACAATTGTATGAGTATGAGTTTTTGTTTGTCCAAGTGTGGCATTTATTTGTTTTCATTTTAATTAGCAGATGGGTATGTTACGTTCATTACTTAAGTAAAATAATTACCACTTAAGTTTGCCTGTATGAATGTAAAGAATGTTGTTCTATTAAATGCTACTGCCAACATCACATACATCTAAACATGAACCAGCAACAACATACCAAAGAGCTCTGCGGTATACGTGATAAGACTCTTTAGTCATCTAAATGATTGCGCATAATTTTCTTTACAAATGTTTGCATGTGTGCGTGGGTTTGTGTTTGATATTATGATGTGTTGTTTTGGTTAGAAAGACGTGCTTTGAAAATTGTTACATGCTTTTCCTAAATATTTACTCTTATGTATCTACTACATGGTTTCTTATTCAATGTATATTTATAAACTTACAAGAATCGAGCCATGACTTTTCATGCACGAATTAATTGCACGCTTCTTCTCCACACTTTAACTTCGATGCATTACAACAATAAAATATATTCAAAATTCCTTCCGCAGACGCTTCTGGTTTTAGTAAGTACATTATAAATCACTATATATGTACATTTATATATGGGAGCATGTCACAATAGGGTGTCCTTTAGTTTCCAAAAAAATTGTTTTGTCTTATTCAAAAAATTGTATATTTTAATTAGTTTGTGCCAATACCACATGACGTTTACATGTGCCATAATTACGAGTTTAGTAAATATTTTGGTCAGTGCCCCACGTGGTTAAAGTTTCCCTAGATAAACAAAGTCAGTTTTTAAAAGCCGTTTTGTTTAATTCAATGAAATTCAGCCTCTAAATGTTAAATCGGATACATGCCACAAAAGAAGAATGTTTTCTTACTTTGAGTCATCGAATAACTTCAATAGTTCTGTTTTCAATCGATGTATAAATAAATCAGGATCCCTAATGAAGATAGGAAGAAAAGTTTTCAGTTCTTGTTTCGACAATAATTAGAGCCCATACTTAAAATAGCCTACACAAATCTGCTATAAGCGGATTCCGAAACATCTTGCGTGTGTCGAGCCAGGCAGTTGAGCTGAAAATGCTCAATAGTTCCAAACAACATACACATTTTTTTCAGATAATTCAAGTTAAATTTTAAACAGGCATAAACTTTTGCAGTTTTGAATATATATTACTAATCATTTGCTGTTTTAAAGACTTAATTTTAGTTTATATTGAGGTTTGTAATAATTTTTTACGTTTGTTTGTTAGGTTAGGTTGAACTTGTGGGTCAATAAAGATCTCACATAGACTGAATGTGTCCATAGTGTTACCAAAGTTACGTTTGTCTGTAATATTGATCCATTGAAGCCCTGGTTTTCGTGATTTTCTCCATTCAATGCCTTCATCTATTGCCTTCCACTCATTTCGCTACATAATTAATTTAATCTACCAAACAGTGTAGTAAACAATGGCTTCGACGTCTTCACAAAACATTCCGCATACGTGTCTATACATAACTCAAACCATTGATTGCAGCCCACTACAGTTTTACGAATCTTGATATTGCGCAAGTAGTGGCACCCTTTCAGTTTGTTATTTCTCTTACTTCCCACTTCTAAACCCCGAGTCATACCTTAGAATCCTTTATGATGCCGAACCCATATGATGGAAATGGTCGAGCTCTTATACGACACAGCTCTCTGCCTTATCAGCTGTGTTCAGGTGCTCAGGTGATTTGCAGACTAAACAAATCGGAAGGACTTCTGATTGAAACACACTGCAATATGAAAGAGCCTAAATGAAGTAGACATGTCTATAGAATCCGATTATATATAGCAGACCTCAAAAGTCTGAGTCCAATAACTATTCGTTGCTCATTCAGCGATCACATGGATGGATGGTGTCAACGCTGTCCCAAAATTTAATATTTCGACGACAATAATCCCTTTTGGAACTATGTGTGGCGAAAGTATGTTGAGGATACTAAAATTCCCTTGCTGATTATCCTTCCAGCACCTATATCCTATGTGTGATGATGATATTGTAGTACTTATGAGTTCCTTCCAACTGCACCATCTAGCAATGCACTTCAAAAAGGGAGGACTCAATATAATAACGGTGGCTTTGTACTTGCCAAGATGAAGAAAAAGGCAAGGCATTGACTTCAGCAGACCACCAAAAAATAGAGCTTAACTTAATTAATAGCGCTTGTCTTGTTGGTAGAGTGATGTCAACTACACAACGTTTCAGATAGGATGCTATTGGTCATTGAACTCTAGCTGAAAGCCGTCATCATTCGTTTTGTTTTTTTAGAAAAAAATGCAATAAAATTATAGAACGCTCCAATTCGCATAAAAAACTGCACTAAAAATGAATAAACGCAAGGCGCGATAAATTCCGCAGAGATTTAAGGCCGAGTTTCTTTTCCATTTCGCACTCAACGCCGACTTCGAACGCTAACTGCAAGGCAGATGCATCTTCACTGAGAAGCTTTTCATGGCAGAAATGCAAACGAAGTGTTTGCCAAATCACTGCCGAGAGGCTTTGTCAGGAGCCTGAATCCAGAATATTCGGTGTGGTAGGCGGAGACCGCTGCGTCCACACTACAGCGGCCGCCGTTATTACAATACGCAACTAAAAAAACAAAATTGAAAATAGAGGACAGCCTAATACAATACTTTTCTAACATGTTTTGATTTAAAATTGATGAACCTTGATATGTGTCTGATTAGCAAAATGCAGAAGAAACTTGCGTATTCAAGACAATGTAGAAGTTCATTTATAAAGACATATGCTTGTGCTGTTCCCGTATCATTTTCTCATCTATCCCCATTACCATACGTCTCAAATTGAATATGATTATATCGTGTGGAGTATTATACTCGACTTTATGTAAGACTATAATAAAGAGCTAAGAAGTAGTTTTGTAAAACTGAAAATATTTTTAGTATATATGTTTTTTGTATTAGAACTTACGGTCCCTTCTCGAAGACAAACTAGAATTTCGAGGTCCGAAAAATAGAGTGCCTGTCTTATCGCTAGACACAAGAACCTCTAAATACTCGTTAAGCTCGCGAGCTTTTCAGCACTCAATTTTTTTGCTGCATTGGCTGCGTTATATGAAGAGCTAACGATTTTTTCTCGAAAACAAGCGAGAATTTCGATACCCGAGAGATCAAGAACATGTCGTCTCTCGATATTCTCGAATCTTGAAATACCAGAAACAGTTGAGTTGAGTGTTTCGAGGTTCGAGAGTCTTGCGAAATGTGGATGGCTTTTATCACATATTCAATATGATATAAGAAATTTTCACTACAGAGCGCAGACGCTTGATCTTATCTCCTTTAAATTTTATGGATAATGATGTCCGGTTGGATGGCACTGTCACCGTGAGTTACAAACGATTCTAATCTAATCTTTGGAGACCATTAATTACATGATACTCGAATATGGCAGTGTTTTTTCGTTACGCTACTAGGTTCCAATTGATGATATCTTGTTCGGTACTTATCGCCACCATCATTCATATCATTGCGTAAAACTTTTCGCTCGAACACTCCGGAAGCCCCTCCATCTAGTGTTTTCAGCGTCCATACAATCACACTATTTAGCAGGACTGATTTTATAAGTGATTCGCAAAGCAGGATTTTCGTTTGTCGGGAGAAGCCAACTGATGCCAAGGTAGAATTTTTGGAAAGTTTAACTCTCTGCTGGGTTTCTGTACCAAGATAAACGAGGTCCTTTACTTTGTGGAGACTATGGCTTTTGAAATATCTTTTAAATTATAACAACAACATAATTTTACCATTTTCCCGAACATTTTTGTAAAACATATTCTACATTAAAGAAAGTTGATAACCAAAATAAATAAAAATGTTTGACAAAAACTTCAGAATGTATGCGAAATCAATCAAGGAGATGAGTCGATATTCGTAATTGATTACTTATTTCCATTGACATCATTTAATAATTTTTCCATCAAATTAGCTCCCCCCTTTGCATACACATAAATCATCAATATCGTCTTGACATAAGCTTGGTTAACATTGACAAACATTGACAATAAATAAATTCATATTACTTAAGTATTACGTTACATACTTAAGTTAAGCTTTAATATTTTATCTGGATTATTTAAATTTCTGCTTAAATTTGTGATGGCGGTTTAAAAGTATTTTTCTTTATTATTATTTTTATATTATTTATTATTTTTATATTATTTATTATTTTTATATTATCTAATTATATTAATTTTTTTAACTGGAAACATGAAACAATAAAACTCACAGATGAAAAATTGACGGCACTCATAAACCCGTGATGAATCTTAAGGCTGTAGGGAAGGTAAAGTTTTGATATTTTTGGGCTAAAAAGTAAGGAAAAAGGCTTTAGAAAATGTTTATTATTATGCTTTCAAATAACTTGAATGCATTACCAAGAAAGGAATTTTTCATAAATGCATTACTAAAAACTGAAGCATGTAAAAATTTTCCCTACCTTTGCAGATTAGGTTCCATTATAGAACTGTGTTTTTCGACAATTATTACCGGATTATTTGAAATTATTTTCATGATCATTTCTGAAATATTTTCATGAGCATTTTGAAATTAATTCTGTTTCTTAATTTATTTTCAGTCATATACATATAATGCCACGACTTACAAGAAGAAGAGACAGGGATATTAATAGGGAGAGACGTCCTAATGTTAACACATCTCTCGCATTGGTTGATAGTTTTAAGGGTGCTTTGAACGATGTACCTCCTAATTTTATTAGCTTTGATATTGGAAATATGGATTTACGTTGTGAGCATTGTAATGCAATGCATTTCGAGAAAGAAATTACTGCAAGAAGCAGAAACTACTTTTCGTTGTGTTGTCAAAAAGGAAAAGTAACTTTGGCACACAAAATCAGTTTTTCCATAATTTATATGAGGGTTTACGCTCCAATAACCTGGTTTTAAAGCGGAGATCAACAAATTACTTTGAAAATATACGTAGTTTCAATTCATCTTTTGCGATGGTTAGTTCTGAAGCGGAAATAGCAGAGAATGTTACGCAAGGTGCTTATTATTTTAAAATTCACAATATCTTTTATCATAGAGCTGGCCCTTTAACGCATGAGCAAAATGCTAGGTCAACTTAAGTCATGAAATGTCTGGAAGAAATCGAAATGGGAAAAATGAGAATGGAAAGAAAATAAGAAAACAGGCGAAAAGGAGAAAGATACTAGAGGGAGGGCGGAAGAGTAAAAATAAAAGGAAAATTGATAATAAAAGAAAGAATAGGAATAAAGGGTTACCAGTAAATGTAAGAATAACATAAGTATAATTTTATGGGAAATACTAATAATAATAAGTGAAGAGTAAGAAAAGTATAAGGGAATTGGGTGGTGATTATGATAAACCGAAAAAATGCAGAGGGGAGAGAAAATAAGATGAAACAAGTAAAGGTGTCTAAGTTCGGGTGTAACTGAACATTATATATTCAGCGTGAGCTTCAATTGTACATTTCATTTCAAATATTATTACTTTCCTACATAACACGTGGCACCGCCCGGTTAAAAAAAATGTCTCCCCATTTCCTCTTACAATAAAACGTGATAAGTAAAATATCATTGATTCAAAACTATTTTTTGCTAAGTTAAGGCATATTATTCTAGTCTGCGACCCTTTTAAACCTTTTAAACTTGTTGCTATTGTCTTTAATCGATCCCGTCCATTTTTACTAGAAATATTTTCTGCTATAAGGAAAATATGTGTACACAATTTCATTACGATATGTTCATTTTTCTTCGAGTTATGGCTCCCGAAACATAGAAAATTGTTTAGTCATAAAAGGGGCGGTGCCACACCCATTTTCAAAAATTTTAGTGCTTTCCAATTTAATGTTATAATTCAATTTAGAAAATAAAATTCTATTGACACAAAGCTCTTTTTCGCTAAGATATAGCTTATTATTTTCGTCTACTACCCTTTTACAAATATTTTATATAAAAGTGGGCGTGATCTTTAACCGATCTCGTCCATTTTTTCTAGAAATATTTCTTGCTATAGGGAGAATTCGTGTACCCAATTTTGTTAAGACCTGTTAATTTTTCTTCGAGTTATAGCTCCCGAAACATAGAAAATTGCTTAGTGATAAAAGACGCGGTGCCACGCCCGTTTTTTTAAATTTGAAGTTTTTCCTATTTATTGTTATAAATCCACTTGGGAAATGAAATGCCATTGATATAAAGCTCCTTTTTGCAAATATATAACTTATTTTATTCGTCCACGACCCTTTTAAAAATCGTTTATATAAAAGTGGGCGTGGTCTTCAACCAATTTCCTTAATTTTTCTTCAAAGCATTCCTCATAGTAAAGGCAACCTTTCTGCCGAATTTTGTTACGATAGGTTTAACGATTTTTGATTTATGATTAATAATATTTGTAAAATTGATTTTATCACAAGTGGGCGGCGCCACACCCATTTAAAAAATGTTATTCAAATTTTTATCGGAGTCTCAATATCAGTCCACATGTCGAATTTCAAGATTCTAGGTGTATTATTTAGTAAATAATCAGGTTTTTGTGTTTTCCAAAATGTTATATATATCATTTTCAATACCAATCCATTCTGGGTCCAATTAAGCTCGTGTACCAAATTTGGTGATGATATCTCAATATTTGCTCAAGTTATCGTGTTAATGCATAGACGGACGGACAGACATAGCTCAATCAAAGTTTTTTCGATACTGATGATTTTGATATATGGAAGTCTATATCTATCTCGATTCCCTTATACCTGTACAACCAACCGTTATCCAATCAAGGTTAATATACTCTGTGTGTGTGTAACTCTGGTACATCGGAATGATGTCCGCGTAATTAACGCCCTTGAATTCTTGACTTAATGACTTTAGGGTTGAGTAGTGATAGAACTTTTAAAAAAAGTATCGATACCGGTACTCATATAAAATACTCGGATTAAAGTATCGATGCTATTACTAATACTCAGAAAAAATATCGAGTATACTCGATCCAAGTGAGTACTTCAGAAGTTTTATCGAAAGTGAATAAACTTTTTTTTAAATGAGATCTTGTATTTTGAATTTAGTAGAAAAGAAATAAGGAAGTTAACGTTTGGACGAAACCGAACACTATATACCTAATTGTATTCTCTTACATATATGTTAAGGAAACGTCACGAGCATTCAAAAAATGTTTGATCAACTTATTGCAAAAAAAATAGTTTTTATAAGTCAGCTTTTCTAAATGGGGTCGCCCCTCGGCAGTGGTTTCGCAAGCACGCCGATTGTATTTCTCCCGGTGAAAATTCATCGGTCTTGCCGTTAAGAACCGGCATGAAATATGCAGGTCTTGTCCCCTCCATTTGTAAGGAAAATAAAAAATAGCAGGACGCAAATTGGAACAGAAGCTCGATCCAGATCTCCTCGGAGGTAAATCGCGCCAAGTAAAAATGGCACAAAACGATTTTTGGAGAAATTAACTAAATAGATGGTGATCAAACGATTATCCTTTTTTTAAACTTTTGTACTTTGTACTACCATATATATCTCTATTGGAAGTATTGTTACGTACGAACTATATATATATTAGAAATTTCTTAAAGATTTAAGCTGTAAGCCCCTTTTTTCAAAGAAGGCGTGGTCCTTATCCGCCTTTGATCGGATCTATATATAATACCAAGGACCACATTTCCCTCAAAAAGCAAAAAGATATCAATAGATTTTGTTTTACGGCTTGCAAAACTTTTAAATTTTCTTCTGCTTAATGAGAGTGGCGCCACTCCCATTTTACAAAACTGTAATAACAGAAATCTACCTAAAGGACATAATATTTCAAAACTCCGTAAGCAACTGTAATGTGTTAAACCTACGAATACGAGAAATAAGGAGTGAAAATGTCCCATCCGTCACTTTGGTTACCATCTAACGATATAAACACACATATGCATACACAGCAACCTAATTTTGTCTGTTTGTATCTGGCAGGTGTTAACGTAAACATGGCTTACTCCAGCCAATCAATAATGCAAATATTTCAAAAACGAAACACCAACAACAATGCAAGATAAATAAAATTTGAAACAAAGCGCAGTGAAATTCACACCACCCACCATAAAACACACTTCAATTTGCTGTTGGCAATTTTACACTACTTTTACACGTTCACATCATACAAAACTTTGCTTACTGCGCGGAATCTTCTTTCTTTCGCGCAAACTTTATTACTTTTTTTATGTCGAAATATTCATTCTTGCAATGGGCTCTAATTCAACAATGCACCGGAAACACTTAGTTACGACTAATTTTCGAATATAATACATATGCAAAATAATACATTTAACCAATGTCAAGCAACTTTTATTTAAGCCAATCCGTATTTTAGCGTGGATCAGAACTATCTTAAAATGGTAGAATTTCGGTGTGGTTCGCATCCAACGAAATAGTGCCACCCAAGAGCGCAGCTTTTCAAAGCTCTTTATATATGTAGATTAAAACAAAGGCGTGAGTACCTGAGCTCGAGAAGTTTGAAGGCATCTTATTGGTTTCTTATTGGCTTTTTAAGTAAAATTTTGTCGGTGCTGTTTCATAACAAATCGATAACATAGCAATAACACGCCGACAAAAAATTGCGAAAACTTCGATAAAGAGTCAATTGTTGTCGAGATTAAATCGGTTTTAGATAACAAATTGTAATTTTTTCGATAAAAAGTCGATAAACTAACAACCTTTTCTACAACATATCGATAGCTTTCTGACGACAAATCGATAACTTGTCGATAAATTTTTTGGTAAAATATCGATAACTTTTCGTCAAGTAATCAATAACTTTTCGATAATATCGTCGTTTTCCGATAACAAACATACATTTTGTTATCGATATCAAATTTACAGCCCTTCGATAACAAAGCGGTAACTCGTCTAACACAACTAGAGCAACGCAGATTGGAAGACAACTCGGCCCAAACCTCCTCTGAGGTATATTGCCCCAAGTATTTATTTGTTTCTTTTTGTAAGAAATACTAAACCTATTTCAACAATTCTCAAATTAATTGGTATAAACAACATTGCTTGCGGTTTCAAAAATCTATTTTAACAAGTAAGGAAGGCTAAGTTCGGGTGTAACCGAACATTACATACTCAGTTGAGAGCTGTGGAGACAAAGTAAGGGAAAATCACCATGTTGTAAAAAGAACCTAGGGTAACCCTGGAATGTGATTGTATGACATGCGTATCAAATGGCAGGTATTAAAGAGTATTTTAAGAGGAAGTGGGCCATAGTTCTATAGATGGACGCTATTTAGGGATATCGCCATAAAGGTGGACCAGGCTTGACTCTAGAATTTGTTTGTACGATACGGGTATCAAATGAAATGTGTTAATGATAATTTTAAAAGGGAGTGGGCCTAAGTTCTATAGGTGGATGCCTTTTCGAGATATCGCCATAAAGGTGGACCAGGGTTGACTCTAGAATGCGTTTGTACGATACGGGTATCAAATGAAAGGTGTTAAAGAGTATTTTAAAAGTGCGTGGGCCTTAGTTCTATAGGTGGACGCCTTTTCGAGATATCGCCATAAAGGTGGACCAGGGGTGACTCTAGAATTTGTTTGTACGATATGGGTATCAAATGAAAGGTGTTAAAGAGTATTTTAAAAGGGAGTGGGCCTTAGTTCTATGGGTGGACGCCTTTTCGGGATATCGCCATAAACGTGGACCAGGGGTGACTCTAGAATCTGTTTGTACTATATGAGTATCAAACGAAAGGTGTTAATAAGTTTTTTAAAAGGGAGTGGGCCTTAGTTCTATGGGTAAACGCCTTTTCGGGATTTCGCCATAAACGTGGACCAGGGGTGACTCTAGAATTTGTTTGTACGATATGGGTATCAAATGAAAGGTGTTAAAGAGTATTTTAAAAGTGCGTGGGCCTTAGTTCTATAGGTGGACGCCTTTTCGAGATATCGCCATAAAGGTGGACCAGGGGTGACTCTAGAATTTGTTTGTACGATATGGGTATCAAATGAAAGGTGTTAAAGAGTATTTTAAAAGGGAGTGGGCCTTAGTTCTATGGGTGGACGCCTTTTCGGGATATCGCCATAAACGTGGACCAGGGGTGACTCTAGAATGCGTTTGTACAATATGGGTATCAAACGAAAGGTGTTAATGAGTATTTTAAAAGGGCGTGGGCCTTAGTTCTATAGGTGGACGCCTTTTCGAGATATCGCCATAAAGGTGGACCAGGGGTGACTCTAGAATTTGTTTGTACGATATGGGTATCAAATGAAAGGTGTTAAAGAGTATTTTAAAAGGGCGTGGGCCTTAGTTCTATGGGTGGACGCCTTTTCGGGATATCGCCATAAACGTGGACCAGGGGTGACTCTAGAATGCGTTTGTACAATATGGGTATCAAATGAAATGTGTTAATGAGTATTTTAAAAGGGCGTGGGCCTTAGTTCTATAGGTGGACGCCTTTTCGAGATATCGCCATAAAGGTGGACCAGGAGTGACTCTGGAATTTGTTTGTACGATATGGGTATCAAATTAAAGGTATGAATGAGGGTTTTAAAACGGAGCGGCTCTCAGTTGTATATGTGAAGGCGTTTTCGAGATATCGACCAAAATGTGGACCAGGGTGATCCAGAACATCATCTGTCGGGTACCGCTAATTTATTTATATATGTAATACCACGAACAGTATTCCTTCCAAGATTCCAAGGGCTTTTGATTTCGCCCTGCAAAACTTTTTCATTTTCTTCTACTTAATATGGTAGGTGTCGCACCCATTTTAAAAATTTTTTTTCTAAAGTTATATTTTGCGTCAATAGACCAATACAATTACCATGTTTCATCCCTTTTTTCGTATTTGGTATATAATTAGGGAATTTTTTTCTTTTTTCGTAATATTCGATATCGAAAAAGTGGGCGTGGTCAAAGTCGGATTTCGGCCATTTTTTACACCAATATAAAGTGAGTTCAGATAAGTACGTGAACTGAGTTTAGTAAAGATATATCGATTTTTGCTCAAGTTATCGTGTTAACGGCCGAGCGGAAGGACAGACGGTCGACTGTGTATAAAAACTGGGCGTGGCTTCAACCGATTTCGCCCATTTTCACAGAAAACAGTTATTGTCCTATATTCTAGGCCTCTACCAAATTTCACGAGGATTGGTAAATTTTTGTTCGACTTATGGCATTAAAAGCTTCCTAAACAAATTAAATGAAAAAAGGCGGAGCCACGCCAATTTTGAAATTTTCTTTTATTTTTGTATTTTATTGCACCATATCATTACTGGAGTTGAATGCTGACACAATTTACTTATATACTGTAAAGATATTAACTTTTCTTTTAAAATTTGAATTAAGAAACATTTTTTTTACAAGTGGGCGTGGTCGTTCTCCGATTTTGCTAATTTTTATTGAGCAGACATATAGTAATAAGAGTAACGTTCCTGCCAAATTTCAACATGATATCTTCAACGACTGCCAAATTACAGCTTGCAAAACTTTCAAATTACCTTCTTTTAAAAGTGGGCGGTGCCACGCCCATTGTCCAAAATTTTACTTGTTTTCTATTCTGCGTCATAAGTGTAACTCACCTACCAAGTTTCATCGCTTAATCCGTATTTGGTAATGAATTATCGCACTTTTTCGATTTTTCGAAATTTTCGATATAGAAAAAGTGGGCGTGGTTATTGTCCGATATCGTTCATTTTAAATAGCGATCTGAGATGAGTGCCCAGGAACTTGCATACAAAACTTCATCAAGATATCTCAAAATTTACTCAAGTTATCGTGTTAACGGACAGACGGACGGACGGACATGGCTCAATCGAATTTTTTTTCGATACTGATGATTTTGATATATGGAAGCCTATATCTATCTCGATTCCTTTATACCTGTACAACCAACCGTTATCCAATCAAAGTTAATATACTCTGTGAGCTCTGCTCAACTGAGTATAAAAATGTTCCAATTAGGTACTGTTCACAACAATGAAATTTCAGCCTACAAATTTGGTTTCCATGCAATTAGCAGAAAATTTTATTCATAGCCTATATGGAGATGAAAAGACGATAAATAAACAATGCAAAGAAATAAAAAAAAAGGAAATTTCTAAGAAATGTGTAATATACAAAACAAATTGATTGGGAAAAGCTTCCCTGATATACCTTTGTAAATTTATACTTTTGTTGAAGTTTCGATTACTTTGTACATTATTTGTAAAATACAAATAGACACATTCAGTAAACATCGAGTATACTGGCAATATAGCAGAATCTTATTTTACTTAGATTTTTTTTTTTTAAATCAACACAGTCTTCTATTTGCTCTAATAAATTTTCCAATCAAATAAAACAACCAACAAAGTAAAAAAAATGTGTACAACTTAGTCCATTGGCCTCTAACACCACCCCCGAAAAATTGCACCCACGAAATATTAGTATTACTTTGTTGTTGCCAAAAGCTTAGCGAACTGCTTCTGAAGTTTTTACAAATGTTGTTTACTAACGGAAACTTTTCTTTCGTTGGCCTGGCCAGTCATTGATTCTATTGCCGGAACGTGACAGTGAAGTCAGAAAAAAGCAGCAACTAAAGTTCATGTATAAGTACAAAGTTGCTATATATAAATGAGTGCATGTGATCTTGCTAGTCCTAAAGTTGTAAAGCAAAATATGCCGAATATAGCTTATTTCCTTATATTCGGAGAATTTTCTCAGACGATTAACTTTAAACAAACTTATATTAGATTCACTTGTATGTTTGTGTGTATGTAACTCTATTTTATATGAAACTAGCAGACACGGCAGACGTTGTTCTGTTCTAGATTGGGTCTATCTGCATAATTTTTTAAGTAGTTTTTACCTCTTACTCTGCCTTTCTTTCTTCCCTCTGTCTTTCCCTTTTTCTGCGTCTCTTTCTCTCTCCCCGTCTTTTCCCTCCATCCCTCCATCCTTTGTTCACAGCCACAGTCCCAGTCCCAGTCCCAGTCGCTATCTGCTCCGTTTCCCAAAAAGAAAAGTGTCGTAATACATATCTAGGCAAAGGGCTACCTATATACCCAATTTCAGGCAAATCGAACCATGAATAGAATTTGTTCGAAATGATCGGTCCCTGCGATGTGCAGTGTGCAAATTTTATTAAAATCGGTTAAATAGCTTAGGAGTCCATCGCGGACAAACAACGTGACACGAAATTTATATATATTAGGATTTAAATGTTACGTATACGCACCGGTATCCGTATTTTACTGGAAGTACGGATATGTTTGCGTGTAACACAGAGCTACAAAAAAAAAAAAGAAATTCAAAACACTTTTCAAGTGACGTTGTAGGCCTTGACGAGTACAAACTATGCTCTTATTTAGAATTTTCTAAATTTGTTTGAGAAAGCAGTTTTGTAGACAAATGAATTTTATTTTAACGAAGCTCAAGCTATAGGTCACTCAAAATACGAATGGATTTTTGATATTATTTTCCGAGAGATATTTGGTATCTTCTTTGGTACAAAGGACGCATAGCTTTAGTTTTTATATGGAAGAAAGTCTGAAACAACTCTCGGAAGAAAATTGTCAAAAATCAATACTATTTTGAGGAACTTATACCCGTGTACTCGAAATAAAACGTTCAAAACTTTTGTAAAATTTTCTCGTAGTTTGCATGGTTTATGTTGCAAATTTGATATCAGTTTTTTTTTAGCTTTCGAAAGAAAAAAGAAGAAGAATTTAACGAAAGTAAAACTTGATAAAACATGGCACTGCTATTTTCGTACACGCTGCTATTCTTAAGCTTTCTTAAATAACAAATATTTAGCTTAAAAATGCTTTAATACATTTAGTAAAAAAAGCAACCTCTCTATTTGAAATAACAATAATTATTTCTTCTTTGAAGAAGGCGTGAAAGCGGCGAAACGCGTAAAAGCGAAAAGTACAAATTTCGGCCGGAAATCTCTTTTGATGGTTAAATAATTATTTCTTTTTGACAGATATCTCATTTAATCACCTCTTAATTACGTTTTTCCTTCTAGTATTATCTCCCACCGGCCACCGTGGTATGATGGCAGTGTGCTCCGCCTACCACACCGAATGCTTTGGGTTCACAGCCCGGGCAAAGCAACATCAAAATTTTAGAAATAAGGTTTTTCAATTAGAAGAAAATTTTTCTAAGCAGGGTCGCCCCTCGACAGCACTCCGAGTGTATTTCTGCCATGAAAAGCTCTCAGTGAAAACTCATCTGCCTCGCAGATGCCGTTCGGTGTCGTGGGAAAAATTAAAAAGGAGCACGACCCAAATTGGAAGAGAAGCTCGGCCTAAAATCTCTTCGGGGTTATCGCGCCTTACATTTTTTTTTGTATTATCTCCCTCTTCAGAAAATTACAATTAAAATTTAGAATTTTCAATTAAACTTCAAGTATAATTTTCTGAACTACAAAAAGAAATTCTGAACTTCAATTTTAAGTTTCTGAAATGGAACCGAAAAAGGTGTAGTAATAAGTAGAAGAAGTGCACGGGCATTCGCTCTCATGAAACACTTAACAATTCTTCATAGTTTTATATCCCTCTTTCTATTAGCCCCATATCAATTTAATGTTTTACCGCTTATTGGAAACTTAACAACTATCAATCGCAAAATTACCAAAATTAAACAGGAAACAAAAATTTTCAATGACTTCTCGTTGCATTCGTAGGTCAAAATTGTACAAAAAAGGTTACTCAGGTTTGCAATACAAAAGCTTGCATATGCAATACATTTTTCTGTAAATATGCTCACTACATTCGTCTTTTATTGCTTTTGTTATTATTGTTCAAAAAGCTGCATGTACTCGATTTGGCATTGTTTATTGGCCAACAAGAAAAGTGTGCCAAAAGTGACGCAGAAATTACACAAACAATAACAATGTAGATATGGGATATGTACGGCAACAAAGCTTTTATAATTGTACACATTTGTTTGTAAATTGCAACTGCAGCTGTAGCCAATTGTTGCACATTTTCCATATCCACAAACTGCTGGCGCGTATGCACTTTACGGGTATATGCTGACGACCTTTTATAATAGCAACGATCTTTATATCCCCATTATACTATGTTGCTTTTGTTATTGTGCTGGTAGGCTCTATTTTTATAGCAAATTTATTCGGCCATTTGTTTGAGTTCGTTCAATGCGCTTTGCTGTTTTTTCAGCGTAAAGAAAAATGCAATCATTTTTGATTTGGTGTTCCGTGCTTTTACACTTTGCTCTAGCTTTAACGTGGTTGCTTAAGCACTTATATTAAGTTACTTCATACCTTTAAAAGAACAAGGAAGGAAGGCCAATTTCGGCTGTAATCGAACATTACATAGTTACTCAGCTGCCAAATTAGAGCTTGTAAAACTTTTAAATTACCCTCTTTCAAAAGTTGGCGGTGCCATGCCCATTGTCCAAAATTTTACTAATTTTCTATTCTGCGTCACAAGGTCAACCCACCTACCAAGTTTCATCGCTTTATCCGTCTTTTTAATGAATTATCGCACTTTTTCGGTTTTTCGAAATTTTCGATATCGAAAAAGTGGGCGTGGTTATAGTCCGAATTCGTTCATTTTGAATAGTAAACTGAGATGAGTGCTAAGAAACTTACATACCAAATTTCATTACGATACCTCAAAATTTACTCAAGTTATCGTGTTTACGGACAGACGGAAAGACGGACGAACATGGCGAAATGAATTTCTTTTTTCGCCTAGATCATTTTGATATATAGAAGTCTATGTATATCTCGATTAGTTAAGCCGTTACGGGGTACCGTTATGCGAACAAAATTAATATACTCTGTGAGCTCTGCTCAGCAGAGAATAAACAGAACAAGTAAGAATGGGGATTTTTGGTTGGGCCGAAGGCCTTATAATATCACGAGTGTAACCAAAATATAACCTTAATAAATTTTCATTTTTATATGCAGCTCAGAGAACGTCAACCTTCGAGCTGGAAGAACCAATTATATTTCTTACTTTGAAATATTCAAGGCGTAAATTTATAATACCTGAACAGTTTAAACAAATCTAAATAAATAATAGTTTGAAAAAACTAAAAAAACACGCTTTTATAGCAAACTGAACTAAAAATAGAAAATAATTTTCAATTAAAAAGAGTTTATGTAACAGTAGTAGGAGGTCAAACAATCGTTTATAGTTAATCATCTCAAAATAAAATTATAATAAAATTTAAGTTATTAACACAATAATTTAATTCAGAGTAAAAAGCGTGGGGTGCATTTGAATACATTTCACATCTTTCCTCTCAGATAGTTGCCAATAGAATGATTGTAACATTCAATATCAAGCACCCCACGCTTTTTACTGTGAATTAAATTATTCTGTTAATAACTTAAATTCTGTTATAATTTTATTTTAAGATGATTTACTATAAACGATTGTTTGACCTCCTACTACTGTTATATAAACTCTTTTTAATTGAAAATTATTTTCTATTTTTTAGTTCGGTTAGCTATAAAAGCGTGTTTTTTTTAGTTTTTTTCAAACTATTATTTATTTTTAATTTTTTAGTTCAAGTAATTTTAAAAGTGTTAGTCGAGAGTGATGATACCTCGAAACGTCCGTGGATGAATCCAACCTCACTGCACCGAAAAGGGTCAAGACGCAGGGAGGCTGGACGCGGTCTTTCGCCGAAATTGCCAAGGGTCGGCAGATCATTGGCATTATAGATGAGAGCAGCGAAGATGGCAGGATCCCGAAACAACAGTGGAAGTGGATCGAAGCCGCGCTCGCTACGGTGGCCGCTAAGGTTAAAAAGGCAACCTTGGTCCACCGCCATCTTACACCGATGCAGGGTGGTTCCAGGGCAATGTCAAGCTAATTGTCTGTGACGACGCGAGGTCGGTCAACCTCTATAGGGCCGCCGTCACGCTGATAGGGGTGGTATACCCGGGCGCGCGCCTCAAGGTAGTGGCGGCGCGTGATATCCCCTCACGACCAAGGGATAAAGCCTGGGTACCAGTGCCGCCAACGACCCGCCACAGGTTTGGAAGTCAACCCGGATAAAACCGAGCTTGTTCTCTTCCCGAGGAGGTACAAAGTACCAAATCTTACACCGCCAAGAATTGGGGGTACGTTCTTAGAGTTTAGCGATCAAGTCAAGTATTTGGGAGTCATTCTGGATAGGAAGCTGTTATGGAGTGACCATATAGTGGAGCGATCTAAGAAGCTGTTCACCTGCAAGAGGGCAATTGGCAACTCCTGGGGATGCTCCCCTAAGGTGACCTACTATATTTACACAGCCATTGTGCGCCCGATTCTTCCTTATGGTGCCTTGGTCTGGTGGCCTGCACTAGATAAAAGTACCTATCTTAAAATGATTCAAAAGGTGCAACGGAGTTCGGAGCTCTGTATTACCGGGGCTCTCTGCTCCAATCCAGATTCCGTTACGTGCATACATGGATACTTAGATACATAGATAGATACAGGCCAAGCTAATAAAAGCGTGTTAAAAAGGGCTCCAGTATGCTCTTTCGTAGATGTGCCATGCATCCACTTCTATCATTAATAAAGGAATGCGTTTTTCGCATTATGTGCAAGGTTTCAAATCTATGGCCATTTGGGGTGGTCACAAGTTCAATTGACCTTATGTCCGTTAAACTTATGTGACCCCACCATCACATTATTGCATTGTCATCGAGCCTTGATACGTGTGCAAAGTTTCAATCAAACTCATGGCCATTCAAAGTAGTAATAGGGCCAATTAACCTTATGACCGTTGACCTTATGTCACCACACCATCACATTAATGTATTGTTATCGAGCCTTGATACGTGTGCAAGGTTTTAATCAAACTTATGGCCATTCAAAGTAGTAATAAGGCCAATTGACCTTATGGACGTTGACCTTATGTCACCGCACCATCACATTAATGCATTGTCATCGGTCGTTGATACGTATGCAAAGTTTCAAATTAAACAGACTTCTAGAAACCGGTGAAAATTAAGCTCAAAAATTCTGTTACATAGATACAGGTCAAGCTATTAAAAGCGTGTTAAAAAAAGGCCTCCAGTATGCTCTTTGGTAGATGTGCCATGCACCCACTTCTATCATTAATAAAGGAATGTGTTTTTCGCATTATGTGCAAGGTTTCAAATCTATGGCCATTTGGGGTGGTCATAAGTTCAATTAACCTTATGTCCGTTAACTTTATATCACCCCACCATCACATTATTGCATTGTCTTCGAGCCTTGATATGTGTGCAAAGTTTCAATCAAACTTATGGCCATTCCAAGTGGTAATAAGGCCAATTGACCTTATGGCCGTTGACCTTATGTCACCACACCATCACATTAATGCATTGTCATCGACCCTTGATACGTGTGCAAAGTTTCAATCAAACTTATGGCCATTCAAAGTGGTAATAAGACCAACTGACCTTATGTCCGTTGACCTTATGTCACCACACCATCACACTAATGCATTGTCATCGAGCCTTGATATGTGTGCAAAGTTTCAATCAAACTTATGGCCATTCAAAGTGGTAATAAGGCCAATTGACCTTGTGGCCGTTGACCTTATGTCACCACACCATCACATTAATGCATTGTCATCGGTCGCTGATACGTATGC
Source organism: Eurosta solidaginis (assembly GCF_040869045.1). Lineage (NCBI taxonomy): Eukaryota > Metazoa > Arthropoda > Insecta > Diptera > Tephritidae > Eurosta > Eurosta solidaginis. The sequence continues at coordinate 261,032,568 of NC_090322.1, forward strand.
AAAGTTTCGAATTAATCAGACTTCTAGAAACAGGTGAAAATTAAGCTCAAAGATTCCGTTACATGCAGGCCAAGCTAATAAAAGCGTGTTAAAAACGAAAATTAATGAAGATACATATCTCTGATCTACCACGTTCTGTGTGCAACGATTTTATTTGGAAACCCATTGGTTAAAACGGAGATTTCATGCAAGAGGTAATTTTTTTTTTTAAATTGAGAAGCGAGACCGGTACACTCTTCAGTTTCTGTGTGGGTTTGGCCTAGTTCTTCAAACTTAAAGTAAAGCGTCCTTAAAACACTAGAAAATAGTGATTCAATTTTTCTTTTCGCAACTAATTAGCGCAAAATACGCAACAAAATACCACCTAAGCCGCATTTCAATCAGATAAGTGCAATTCAGCTTTTACCAGGGTACTTCGCTATGTTCACGTCGAATTAGTGAAGCACGAAAAGGAGGACTTCAAAAAGAGCAGCAACGTTTTTCTTTTCATGCTAATACGCAACAAAATATCCACTAAGTCGTTTTTCAATATACCCTGAAACAGGGATCTTCGGCACGTCAAAAAGAGCAAAACAATTTTCCTTTCGCGCTTATTTAGCGGCTTATACGCGCAAATATCCTAGCAAAGTCGCATTTCGATCAGTGTAGTGCACGTCAGTTTCTAAGAGCACTTAGGAAAGCGCGCAAATTTTTTTCTTTTCGCAACTAATTAGCTCATATTTTGAGAAGAGATTTGGAAGCTGTATTCAAAAAAAAATTGGTAGCTGTTCAAAAACCGGGTTAACCGATCAGTATATGGCTTGCAAAGCAGAAGTAGTTGGCAGTTACAAAAGCGACGAAGCTGAACTTATGGAAGTTCTGAATTATAATGATCTTTGTAACTCAAATAACGTAGTGTAAATGAAACAGACGCCGAGCTCGTACAAATATATATTTGGTACCTAGGTCTGCTTGGCCATACATTGGCCCCAAACGTTCAGTATTCGTTTCGCGTTCATTTACTGAAGAAAGACTTATCTGAAAAAGGGAATATATAAAATTCTTTACGCATGGGTCTAGTTTGATAAGGGAAGACCATTATAATAAGACATCGTAGAGGAGTTGCTATAACTTGGAAAATTATGAAGCCAGGGGAAAGTTATTGGAGTCTGCTGGTTATTATTGTATACAGGAAAATATACCTCTCTCTCACCCCCTTATGAAATCAAATTCATGAGTGGTGAGTTTAGTGTCAGAGTGTGCAACCATAATGCGTTTGGTCCTCCCAGATAAAACATCACCCAACGGGTTGAGTTTGATCGGATTTGCATACCACCAGTATCCTGGACTCCTCTTCTTCAGGCAGCCTATACATGGAAACGCGTCTGATCTATTTTTTCTGAAAACTCTTTCAAACCGGTTTTTGAGCATAAAAGAAGTCGTATTCTTAAAGGTTGATTCAACGGTTACGTACGGTACGGTTGGTTTGGGTTTCGGGTTCGAAAAATGAAAAAGTAACAGTCGCAGTTCAAATGGTTACGGTTCCGGGTTTGAAAACAAAAGTCGGTTTCAAACGGTTGCAACACCGGTTTCGAGTTTAAAAAACAATTACAAATGTTAAGGGCTGCAATTTGGGTTTGGAAAATATAAACATAACCATTTATTACGGCACCAACTTTAAAAAGCTGAACATTTTGAAATGATTATGATTTTGGTTTTGTGTTTGGAAAGTTAAAAGGCTTCGTTTGCGCACAAACACGGTTTTTTTCGATTTATAAACTGGGATTATTTCAAATGGAAACGGTAACGGTTCTGAAGTTAATAAACGAAATCGTTTTAGATGGTTACCATTTTCCATTTAAACGCTGAGACTGTTTCAAACTGTAAGGGTTTCAATTTTAAAGCGCTTGCTAGTGGTCACGGTTTACGGTAGGTTGGAATTTGAATCTTTTTCTAAGTGTTTTACAAAACTATTTATCATCTATTCAAGGTTCTGTCATGATCTTTTATTCCAAGTTGTATTCCTTCCGCCCCTTAAATTTCTGTTGCAAAGCACTATCCAGATCTAATAGCTGTACAGGTTTTGTTTACCAGTTATGCCTTCTATACAAAAAAATTCCCTTGAACGTATTGGCTGTTCACATAAATGGTTACAACAAACCAGTTTGGGTATAGAAAATTGAAAACAAGCGGAAAAGAACAAAACAATTCCACCAGTTCAACCGGCTGCAATAACATGAGCACGGACTATGTTTTCTTTTTGGATATAATGTGCTGCAACACAAAAAACAAGTCAAAAAGAACAAAGAAATCTAAAAAAAAATTGTATAAACTAACTACATGCTAGGTATCTACTCACCAAATGCAACAGCAACATTGCAGTGAGTCAGTATCTAAAGGTAAACTTTTGGGGCTGGACAGTCAGTCAGCAAGACAATTTGTCAGCCAAGTACTCGAAATTCCGAGAAAAGAAAGAACACGCAGCTGCAAGAGCACAACAAGTAGTGACACTGACAGCAACGGCAGTACGAAGAGTATGGGCGAGCTAACTTGGTCATAACAGTTGTGCCCTGAAACGCTGCATGCCCCTAATACACTCTCACTCCATGTTAAAGCGTCTTTTGCCTATGCTGTGAGCAACCATTGTTGCTGTTGTGTGTGAGTATTGTAAATAACACAACAACTACAAACCACTTGTAGTAGTGCATGAGACGTTGTGCGCTGACCACTGTACAACCTGATGGATAATCGTAGTTGCCAAAAGCTGTTAGGCTTAGTAAAAGTAATCAGTTTAACGCGGTTGCCTGCCAGCTACAAAACAGCAGTTCCGAAGGCAATAACATGTTGTGGACGAGAGTGCTTCATCAACGATAGGTTTCTTCTGATTTGCTTGTAGCACACAAGGTACGTCAACAGCGCCACTGAAATTAAGGCAGCTTACATTGCACTAGATGCGGCAGAACCAGTAGCGAGTAGCAATGTAAAGGATACTTAGGGCTAAATTGTAGATAAGAGGAAAATAAACCGAAAAACGCATTCGCTGCTTCGTTTAAGCTGTGTTATGAGAAAAGTGTTTAAATTTTAATAAAAAGGGTTTACAGTGAGTAGTTCGCCCTCGGCTTAAAATATTACCTTTTTTGTGGAATTCTCTAAGGTTAAATGAGGTTATGATGCTATATTTGGTTAATGCGAAGACATAGAGATAAGAATACCTCTGGCAGCTGTCCTTGAGTAGGGGATCTCACTTAAACAGTATAGTGGTGCGTTATGCTTCTGCCTAAAATAACTGTTATTATGTTGGGTTTCGTGGCACTGGGAGCTCAGTTAAACAACAAGAAATTGTGTGAAGATTTGCGTTCCTATTCCGAGTTGCGTCCGCCATAGCTACATTATGAAAAAGCGTGCAGTTAAATATAAGCGGAACTGACGACGATCCCAGCCGTCTTCCGTGCGGCTACAAGAAAAAGAGTTTTTAGTTAGGTGAGACGCAATGTACAATATAACCGAATATTAGTGGAATATTATGGAAGCAATAACCCTCAGTGGATTCAATGGGATTGGTCGAAGGTTAATGCCTACAAGCTATCTTGATTCCTGAATCCCATGTGCTCGAGAGAAATCTAGCGAAAATCCGAATTTGTTACAGGTTTACAAGTATCTATTCGGGCCTGTCAAGATTCATTAGAAACCGTATGGAAGTCAAAGAGGACAAGGGGAGACACTCTCAGAGCAACCTCAAATGCACCACCGTTGAGCTAGGATCAATTTGGTTGCTGTAGAATGCGTAGTAAAAAGTTAAAGACACAGCTCTCAGAGCTGAAATTGTTTTCGAGGGAATAAAGCTGTTCAGGGTAGCAAAGGAGGCAGAGACCTTTATTAATGCTAAATAAAAAAATTGAGGCCACGCGTACCATTCTACAGATACTAGTGTTATGTTATTATTCGCCTTCTCTAGTGCATACGACCAGCCAAATAAAGGAGTATAAGATTGACTACAACCTCACGAGCGCTCTACGGCAGTTCAAAGCAACGGAGGGCTCATCATACGTGTTCTTTACACTGAGTTTTCAATTTACTTCCTTCTCACCATACTTCCTAGACATTTAAGAATATCTTTGGATCAACTTCAGATTTTACTTCTGGTCCAAATGGGAAAAATTTTGAGTTTGGTTCAGTATTATTTCTGGATCAGAATAACTTTAATATCAGCGTACTATTTCTTGGACAAATTTAGAACGATTCCGGATTATGTGAAGGATAATTTTGATACCATTGCGGTTCAAAATAATAATCCGGTTTTGAAGTTTCGAAAAAAACAGGTTTTTTAAAAAGGAATTCGTTTCAAAAAGTAACTGGTTCTATGAAATTACCCGGCTTTAAAAAACCGGTTTCTAAAAAGGACCCGACTACAAAAGACTTCAGTTTCGAAAAAGATTCCGGTTTTGAATAAACATTTTGAAAAGATCTCGGGTTTCAATCAGTTACGGGTTCTATGAAATTACTCGGCTTTAGAAAGAACCGGTTTCGAAAAAGAACTCGGGTTTCAATAAGTAAAGGTTTCTATGAAAATACTCGGCTTAAAAAATCGGTTTCTAAAAAGGACCCGATTCCAAAAGACTTCAGTTCCGAAAAAGATTCCGGTTTTGAATAGGAATCCGGTTTTTGAAAAAGATCTCGGTTTTCAATCAGTTACAGGTTCTATTAAATTACTTGGCTTTAGAAAAAATTGGTTCCGAAAAAGAAATCGGTTTTCAGGGGTCTATGAAATTACTCGGCTTCAAAAGAAACCGGTTTCGAAAAAGTACCCGATTCCAAAAAACTTTTCAGTTTTGAAAAGTCCCAGTTGTGAAAAGTATATACATATTCTTCTGTTTAAAAAGTGAAAAAGTAAATAATGAGGCCAAATTTCATAGATTTGAGCCGGTATGTACGTTCCATGTTTAGGGTATAATTGAAACATTTGTTGAGTTTAAATTGAATAGCGCCCCACAGGCCTCCCCTCTATCACTGCAGCTAACGCTCTTATTTATCAAAATAAAATAAAAAATACAAAAAAGAAACAAATTAAGCAAGCAAATGATGAAAAACAATTAATCAAAAAGCCAGAGAGAACTACGAGCACCATGCCAGCTGAGAAAAAAAGACCAACAAAGAACACAAAAAACTGGTGTAACTGGTTAGAGCATGGCGTTTGGCTGCACTCGATGGTGGCAAGCCCTTGTAAGCAATTCTTATATGCACATACATACAGACCTCCAACTACCAAAGCTTGTTTTCCACGATGGGGCTATCGCTAAAGCCATTGTTACTATTACATCGTAGTTCAGTTTAGTTTTCCACTGCCGCTGCTGCATGTTGTATCTACGTGTTGCAATGTCTTTTCGGGAGTTAACAATTTTTTGCTGTTTGCTCGTTTAGCGTTTGCTGCGCTCTCTAAGGTCACATCAAGTTTCCAGCGGTCATTATCTGGTATTTTCTCATATTCTTTATATTTTTTTAGTTACTGTTGTTCATTTATTATTTGCTCTTTGTTCGCTGCTTACCAGTTACCAGTAATCATCATATCCCAAAGGTGCTGTGGGCACATTATGTATTTACCACGGTTCAACAATGTTTTTTTTTTTTATTATATCGTTTAGCTCATTAGTTATACTCAGTTGAGCAGAGCTCACAGAGTATATTAAGTTTGATTGGATAACGGTTGGCTGTACAGGTATAAAGGAATCCAGATAGATATAGACTTCCATATATCAAAATCATCAGGATCCAAAAAAAATTTGATTGAGCCATGTCCGTCCGTCCGTCCGTCCGTCCGTCCGTTAACACGATAACTTGCGTAAATTTTGAGGTATCTTAATGAACTTTGGTACGCAGGTTCCTGAGCGCTCATCCCAGATCGCTATTTAAAATGAACGATATCGGACTATAACCACGCCCACTTTTTCGATATCGAAAATTTCGAAAAACCGAAAAAGTGCAATAATGCATTACCAAAGACAGATAAAGCGATGAAACTTGGTAGGTGAGTTGAACTTATGACGCAGAATAGAAAATTAGTAAATATTTGGACAATGGGCGTGGCACCGCCCACTTTTAAAAGAAGGTAATTTAAAACTTTTGCAAGCTGTAAGTTGGCAGTCTTTGAAGATATCATGTTGAAATTTGGCAGGAACGTTACTTCTATTACTGTATGTACGCTTAATAAAAATTAGCAAAATCGGAGAAGGACCACGCCCACTTTAAAAAAAAATTTTTTTTAAGTAAAATTTAAACAAAAAATTTAATATCTTTACAGTATATAAGTAAATAATGTCAACATTCAACTCCAGTAATGATATGGTGCAACAAAATACAAAAATAAAAGAAAATTTCAAAATGGGCGTAGCTCCGCCCTTTTTCATTTAATGTGTCTAGGATACTTTTAAAGCCATAAGTCGAAAAACAATTTACCAATCCTTTTCAAATTTTGTAGGGCATAGATTTTATGACGTTAACTGTTTTCTGTGAAAATGGGCGAAATCGGTTGAAGCCATGCCCAGTTTTTATACACGGTCATCCGTCTGTCCTTCCGCATGGCCGTTAACACGATAACTTGAGCAAAAATCGACATATCTTTACTGAACTTAGTTCACGTACTTATCTGAACTCACTTTATCTTGGTATAAAAATTGAACGAAATCCAACTATGACCACGCCCACTTTTTCGATATCGAATATTACGAAAAATGAAAAAAATGCCATAATTCTATACCAAATACGAAAAACGGGATGAAACATGGTAATTGGATTGGTTTATTGACGCGAAATATAACTTTAGAAAAAAACTTTGTAAAATGGTTGTGACACCTACCATATTGAGTAGAAGAAAATGAAAAAGTTCTGCAGGGCGAAATAAAAAACCCTTGAAATCTTGGCAGGTATTACATATATAAATAAATTATCGGTATCCAACAGATGATGTTCTGGGTCACCCTGGTCCACAGTTTGGTCGATATCTGGAAAAGGCGACCACCTATACAACTACCACCACTCCCTTTTAAAATCCTCATTAACACCTTTCTTTTGATACCCATATCGTACAAACATATTCTAGAGTCACCTCTGGTCCACCTTTATGGCGATATTTCGAAACGGCGTCCACCTATAGAACTAAGGCCCACTTCCTTTTAAAATACTCATTAACACCTTTCGTTTGATACCCATATGGTACAAACGTATTCTAGAGTCACCCCTGGTCCACCTTTATGTCGATATCTCGAAAAGGCGACCACCTATACAACTACCACCACTCCCTTTTAAAACCCTCATTAATATCTTTAATTTGATACCCATATCGTACAAATAAATTCTAGGGTCACCACCCCTGGTCCACCTTTATGGCGATATCTCGAAACGGCGTCCACCTATGGAGCTAAGGATCACTCCCTTTTAAAATATTCATTAACACCTTTCTTTTGATACCCATATTGTACAAACAAATTCTAGGGTCACCCCTGGTCCACCTTTATGGCGATATCTCGAAACGACGTCCACCTATGGATCAAAGGATCTCTCCCTTTTAAAATACTCATTAACACCTTTCTTTTGATACCCATATCGTACAAACAAATTCTAGAGTCAACCCTGATCCACCTTTATGGCGATATCCCTAAATGACGTCCACCTATAGAACTATGGCCCACTCCCTCATAAAATACTCTTTAATGCCTTTCATTTGATACACATGTCATACAAACACATTCCAGGGTTTCCCTCGGTTAATTTTCCTACATGGTGGTTTTTCCTTATGTTGTCACCATAGCTCTCAACTGGGTATGTAATTTTCGGTTACACCCGAACTTAACCTTCCTTAATTGTTTTAATTTCTTTTCTTTTTGAAAATAAATGTTAGATTGGAGAATTCATTAGCAGCCAACATTAAATCGTGATAACATCGTTATTTTGAAATTGTATTATATTATTTTCATGTTTCTTTGGTTGTTGTGAAAAACTTTATGTAAATATTTTTTTCGGTTTGAATTATCTAAACAAAAACCATCAGAGTCTGCAGAAATGAGTTAAGTTTGTTTTAGAGAAGATTAAATTTGATTCAGCATAATGATATATTTCCAAGTTGTCTGTTGGCGGAAAGCTTTCGGAATTTTTGTGAAGAAATTGCCGCATGAACTTTTCGGTTCTGAAATTCCCTGTTAAACCTTTTGCAACCGAAGCACCCATAGCATATACGATGACTGTTTCAATCCATTTGGAAGAAGTAAAAATTTGGTATCGCTTGTATTTGAACAGGAAAGACTAGTTTTACGATATTAGACCCACGAAGTTGGAACCATATATTTAAAGGGAGAACACTTGGTGCCTTTGATGGGCGCACGCACAGGCCCCTGCCTCTTGGAGTCTCATTATTATGAATTTGATTTGCGGATGTAGAAAATCAAAACTGTTGATTGTGCACGTTCTGTGCTTTGTACTATACTATCCAGGTTAAAGCTCACTCAACAAGGGCCAGCAGAGTTATCCGATCTTCATTGAACGACTAAAATGGGCCTAAAAAACTATTTGGCAAAAAGGCAGAGCTATATTTTAACATAAGTCATCAAAGTAAATTAAGGATTTCCGTTGATTGAATTTGATCAATGATGTTCAGTAGATAAATCATTGAAATCTAGTCCATTTGTGAAAAGAGAGCGGCGCCATGTAAACCACGCCCTACATATTTTAAATTGTATTAATCTGTTTTACACTGATCCACTATATTTGGCATTTAAGTCATATATGTCGAGATCGCAGCAATTTTCATCAAAGGTAGCAGTGGCCAATCTCCCCAAAAGTGTTCACTCAAATCATTTGAGTATATCTAATATGATACGGGTTGTAGTTATACATCGGGGTTTAAGAAATATTTCTATATCTGTATAATTTAGGAACTATTTTTGTACCAATTTGGGATGTTTCTGGAGATGTTTGAGGATAATTTTGCGACCTTTTAGGGATGATTTCAGGACTGTTTCCGTATAATATCAGGATTGTTTTTGGAATAATTAAGGAGCTATTACACGATATGGGATTATTTCTGAGAAATTTCGAAACTATTTTCAATTCGAGACAATTTCGGGATTGTTTCTGTACTACATTGGGTCTATCTTAGGATCGTTTCGGTATTATTGAGGGGATCAGTTCGTAACCATTTCGGAATTATTCCGGTGATATTTTCGGAATAACTTCAAACTATTTTAAAAATGTTTTCAGAATAATTTCGGGAACATTTCGGAAATGGGTTTTTACAGGATAATTTTGTAATTATCTTTGGAACTCTTTCAGGAACAAGTCGGAACCTGTCCGGCATGATTTCGACATTATTTCAGAAATGATTTTCGGATCATTTCGGGATTGCTTTTAGCCTAATTTTGGGAATACGGGAATTTTGTATTTTTGTTGCTGACATATCTTTGAGATATATTTTAGACTATTGTGGGATCATTTTGAAGATTATTGCTAGACCATTTTGGGATTGTTTTTGTATAATTTTCAAACTTTTTCGAGATGATTTCAGAATCATTCCGTAATTATCTATTTATGATTCCGGCAAGATATCAGAGATTGATTCGGGATTATTTCAGGATCAATTATAGATTATTTAGGGATCATTTGAGTATTGTTTTTGATATCAATGCGAGCCTTTTTGGGTTGGATATAGAATTGGTTTCGGGATCATTTCAGGACTGTCTTGGATCATCTCCCACCGCCCTATCCCATGAAAATAGTTTTTTTTTAATCGTTAAAACTCCGAATGTATGCAAAATATCAAAGCAATGTCGAAAAAGTGGACAAAAAATTTAATATGTTAACTAAAGCATATTTAAATAACACTAAGCTCAGTTCGATCACACAAACTCTTGTCATGTGGAGTAATTTTAATTACTTAATAGTAAGACAAATTTCAATTGCGTCTATGATTTTTTAGTTTCACTGATTTGTCGTCTACGTACCTGCACAAGATAAGTATTTTTTTTTTTTTAATTCTCGTGTTAAATCAACTCTTCGTCTTTAAAAATATTTCTACTTGAGTGGCTAGTTTGGTCATAAGCCGGCTCAACTTAGACACAAACAAATATTTTTTTTTTTAAACGGCGGGTGTTGCAACAACATCATTACCTAGCGTTTTCAGTAAAGCTTCTTAGCTTTTTGCATTCCTCAAAAAATTACCGGTTTACTTTTATATTTTTCTTCAATAAAAAGAAAGAAAAAATCATTTCGAACAATAGCGAATTTTTAAATTTTGTAGCGTAGCACATTCCAGTCATTATACCTAAGAAAATTAGACAAATAAAGCCAGTGCGTACAACGTCTGACATATTTAATAGAATTTAGAATTGTATAGCCACATAATGCAAAAAAAAAAAAAAAAAAACAAGAAAAGATGTAGAAAAAAATTAAAAAAAAAATACTAAAAAAAACATGTGAAAAATATACAACAGCAAAAGTGATTGCTGTTGCATTAAGGTGTGTCTAGCCACACTAAGATCAGAAAACGACTTGATTTTTACAATAAAATTAACAAGTAAACACAGCAAAGTTCTAAAGCCAGTTTGCGGCCAACAACGTGCAGCAGTGGAACGTAATGAAACGGAAAAAAGCAAATTCAGCATTTAAATGAAATTCTATGCTTTCAAATTGTTGTTTTTGTTGTATAAGTAGCTGGTGGCTACAAATTAAATGCTCGATTGCTGTTCACAACATTAATGTGATGCTCTCTCATTCCAGTTTTAATAAAAAAAAAATTATCAGTTTTTCATTCTATTTGCTTTGGTTGCAATATTTTCATTATGGCGACTGCAGTTGTAGTTGTTTTGTGACAAGTTGTTTGCCCCCACCATGCTCCTGTCTTATTGTAGCATGGCAGCAAGTTGAGAGTTTTGTTGTCAATGCATCGAATCTTTCCGCATTCTTTTGTTAACGAGTTTTTAGATATTTTAATACATTTTTTATGACCAACAAAACAATTTCGCTTATTTTGCAGATAGTTGCGTAGAATTTTCTACTGCTCATTAGTGGTTTTATAGTTTGGAACAGAATAAGGAGCTAATATTGTGGTAGTTTTGAAATGGAATCTATATAGTAAATGCACAAACATGCAAAAATAGAGGTGCAATGTGAAACATTCAAAAAAGGAAGAAGCTAGGAACTTTATTGCATTTGTGTTTATTTGAATTTAGAAAAGAAAAGAAGCTTAAGCGAATATGTGGTCATATATATTCCATCCCTGTTCACTAAATTATTTTCTGTCAAATTTTTACGTTTCTCTTTTTACGAAAATTAAGATTATCTCGTTCTGTGTAAACTAGGCCTAAGTAGTGTAAATATTTTATTTTATTATTAAGATTATGATAACAGAGGTGTCCTTGCTTGGTGATATTTTCTTTTCCGAACTGCATTTTTTTTCCTTCGCTGACTTTATTTTCCTGCCTTAGATTTCTTCTCATCTCATCCTCCTCCTCCGATCCCCTCCCTCCTCTTGATTCCCAATCTATTTTCTACGCCCTTTCATTTTATCTTTCTTCCCCTGTTTTTTTATCTTTTATTATCTCTTTCCATTCATTTTTGCTTTTCGTTGTTGTTTTATATTTATCAATTTCTCCCTATTTCTACTTCTTTTTATTCTTCGGCTTTTCAAATTATTTTTCTCTTTCGCACGCAAATTCTTTTTATTTTTACTTTTTTGTTTCCTTTTTAGCTTTATTTCATTTTTTTCCCCGTTTCTATTTTCTTTATTATTTTTTCTTTTTCCTTTTTTTTATTCCTTCTCATTCTCTTCTAATTTGTTTTCTCTTCATGTTTATCTTTCTTTTGCTTTATCTATCTACTTTTTTCTCTCTATCTCTCTTTCTCTTGAGCGAAAACGTAATGATTATTGCCTAGTGTTTCTTTGCTAAAGAAATGAAAGCCCAAAGGTGGCGACTTAGTAATTTGAAATCAAGGGACAAAAGGAAGCTCTAATCGCCGTAGAAGATCCTGCGACGACAAAGGATTGTAAATTAACTAAAATAAAATGGATGGTGGTATGGATTCGGCTGGGGAAAAGAACTACCACCAGTTGAGCCCCCGGCTAAGGGACGTCGAGACTAGTAGTCATGTCTTCGAAGATGGCAAACTATACATCTAACGAGTCAATCACAGCTTTCTGCGATGCGCACTTTTCGACTACTTTTCGCCATAATCGGAGCTTAATTGCTTCCGGACTAAGGCGCTTGTTGATTCATACGTAGCTGCCGAATTCGCACTGTATCCAGTACTCTTTCGCGCCATACTATGATCTTAAGCTTTCGCAGCATAAGCTGTCCTGAGACTCGCCACGATTTTCTTTTTTTTATGGCTATATCCTTATCTCGCTCAATAAAAAAGGCAGGATGTTTCTTTGGTATTCTCATAAGGTAGTACACAGAATTTTTGTAACCTAATCTTATCACATCGGCAACAATGATCAGGGATGAGGTTTCTCTGACGATATCATTGCATGTACTCAAACCCTTATATTGAGAGCAATATTGCCCCTATACAACCGAATCATAAATCGCCTTCGCTTTGCTCGTACAAGCTTCGCAAACACAGCATCTGTGGTAATAAGTTGGATAAGACTGTGTAGCCTGTGGTGCTAGAGCACAGCTGAATCTCGAGTATGCCTCCTTGCCCTCCATGTGCCGGTACTGAGAATCCTACCCTGTACAGTAAATTTTCCAGCATTATCTTTGCTTTTCTGTAATTATTTGTACTTCAAAGTTTCTTTGAAGTTTTCTATGGCGTTCGTTGTTTGCCGCCCGTTTGCCCGGGTAACAGATTAACTCGTGTCGTTAAGCACATTATACGTTAGATCCCAACCTGGTAATCGAGATCTGTTTTATCTAACCGGAAAAGAAAACTACGCATCTATTACCTTTTAGGCACATCGCAGACTATCTAGGTGGAGGTAGCGGCAACGTCAACCCCTAGAACCTAATATAAATGCTGTTAGCTGTCGCACTGCATTATGATAATTGTCATATCGTCGCTATACACCTTCCGCGTTGAGTTAATGTATGCAGAAAATGTCGTATTTGGGGTGAAACCTAGAAATGACTATATATTAAGTAGGACAACAAGACATCTTTAAAAGCTACGACCTTTAGCATACCTATCAGATCTTATTCATAAAGGCTCTTCAATCAAACGGACCTGTAAATACTAGGAATTATTTTACAAATACTTTGAGAAAAATTAAACCTCTTGCCAAGTAAGACAGCTAATGCAAAATTAATTGTTAGATTTTTTGTAGTAGTTGTTGTTCTTAATGATAAATAAAAAAAAAATAATCCTGTTTTGATGGGTTTCGAGACACGCGAGGCATAACCCAAACTCATTGGGGTACGCTCTTGCACAAAAGGTTAGTTTTTGTCAATAAACTTGTATGGCCTAGCCATACATGGAGTCAGTGGTAAACGCGTGCAGAGCGATCAAGCTTATACTCCATGAACGGCCCATCAGACCTTGCCGAATTCGCGAATTTCACCTCATTCATCAGCTGTTGAACTGAAACAGCTGACAAAGGTGGTGAATTTCGACAAAGCCTCAAACGCTCAAGAGACTAGCTATACATTTTAGCCTGCAATATGGGTCAAATTCGGTATATGGCACCGAGCAAAGAAGCAAATTTTTTAGCTTTTTATCTTTATCTCATTATTTAGCTGCACTGTTGTATTTACTTATCACAAATTTTGATGTTTCATTACGTTTTGACTTTAAATCAAAACTAATGAGTTAACTGTCAGCGTGTGCTGTCGTGCTAATATGCGAAACCTGTCTCAATTTTCACAATTTTGTCTTACCTTTCACAAACTAACTTTCATTAATTCTAAAACACTCGCCACATTTTAAGCTCCTTGAACTTGAAGCCGAAATTGCTTCCCAAAAGCCGGCATGATTGGCGCTCTTCTATTCGTACTATGTATTTACAATTGACTTTAGATGATTTTACAATTACTCAACATCAATTTTGATTGCTACGAGCAGCAGTTTGTAAGTCTCTTATCGCTGTCATCTAACTGCTATTTATTTTCATCTGCTGGATATTTTTTTATTAGTTGATTCACCCATGCTGCATGATAGAAGTGCATATGTATGTGCATAGCTATGTATGTATGTTAAGCCAGTTAGATCGATGTATAGCCAGTGTAACGAAAAAGGAAGCTGCATTGTTAAACTATCATAAGAGCTCAGACGAAAGTTAAAAACTTTAAATAAGTGAGCTCTTTAGAATAGAATTGCCATCTTCACTTGTTCATACATGTATCTTTATATGTATATGTAGGGAGCATTCCATGAAAACTCGTCATAGCGATATATTTTTATCCCTCAACAAAGTTTTGTGAGGTTTTTCTCAAAGAAGATATGAGTTTTTTTTAATTTTGGGACTCCTTGAATATTTCCTTTTTTGAAAAATTGTGAAAATTTGAAAATTTTGTCTAAAATATATTGTGGTTTTTCATAAAGTTTCTCAAAAGAGTATTTTTGCATTGTGTTGTTGCTGTTGATAGGCTTCAGTTTTTAATAGTGTAATTTTGTTTTTATTTTTGATTTTTTGCGTGCACATTCTTTCCTCAGTGTCACAGCTGTTTACGCGGTTTGTTCAGTGTTATTACAGTGCATCTCAAACTGCTCATACAGCATATCTCTTTCTAAAAGCTACTTTCAAACTGTTGTATTTTTTCTTATAACCCGTTGTGCTATCGTTCAATTAATATTCATACTTTTCCTATTTTATTGATTCTCGGTTTTTCCGTAGCATTTATATATATATATTTATTCCCTCATCCTCTTTAAATTTATTAAGAATGTCGTGTTTATATCCTAACTGCTTAGTAAAAAGTGAATCACATCCCTTCGTGGCATGCTGGCTTTGCGATCGGCTTGCTCATATGAAGTGCGCCGGTTTATCAGCACGAGTGGTTGACGCACTTAACGATAACGATAAGGGAGTACGTTGGGCTTGTTTGAAATGTAGGCCTACCCAAATTGACCTTTTCAAAGTCTTCAAACAGGCCCGAGATGGATTTTCTGAAATAGGCAAAGAGATTTCCGCTTTATCCGAGAAGTTTAAGCATTATGAAAGCTTATTTAAGTCTTTCAAACATTCAAATGTGAACATTCCGGATAATAATCGTAGGTCTCTCGATGTTTCTCTTCCAGCTCCGACTACGGATGCTGATCCCAAAGTTCCTTCACCTCCAGATCTTCCACCCCCAACTATTGAATTGATAAATCTGTCCTCTCCGAGTCCCTTAGCAGTTCAACCATCGACATCGAATGCTCATTCAGCTGTATCTACTGTACCCTCCACAAAATGGAACCAGGTTCCCCAAAACCCCTCTGCGGGATCTGAACCGCCGGCTGGTAGATTGTTTACTGTCCCGATTAAAAAGTCGATTTTCGTCTCCAGATTCGAGAGAGACACTACAGAAGAGGACCTGAAGTCGTACATCATAAGTAAACTTAAATCTGAAAATGTGTCTATTCGTAAATTTAATTTTAATTATCCTAGAGACATTTCGTCATTTAGGATTGACGTATCAGCGCAACATTTTGAAACAATTTTGAATAATTCATTTTGGCCACCCGGAGCCTTTGTACGTGAATTCGAGCATAGACGCAACGTTAATATTCGTAATCTTGCTACCGTTCCTCAAACCAATAATGCTGCAAAAAACTAAATATTAAACCTGTCCTTAATATATTTTATCAAAATGTAAGAGGCCTAAACACAAAACTAACTGATCTATACTTGAGATCATTTAACTGTAATTACAATATCATCGCTTTTACTGAAACTTGGTTAAAGCCTCATATTTTTAATTCGGAGATTCTTTGCAATGATTACCAAATATATAGAAATGACCGCTTGAACAGAGTTGGAGGTGGAGTTTTGCTCGCGGTACATTCTTCTATACCTTCCGCTGAGGTAAATTTACCTGTTATTGAAGCTACGGAATTTAAGTGCATTAGAACCCAGCTGGGAATAGGTTTTACCTATATTGCCATTTGCTATATCCCACCATCTTCAGATCCCTCGGTGTATATGAACCATATTTCGTTACTCAAAGATATCAGTTCATTGTTGAAGCCTATTGACTCGATAATTGTCTTGGGTGATTTTAATCTTCCGCACGTATCAATGACCACATCCGACCATGGTATTGTACCGGTTTCTTCAAAATTCTCCAGCATCGACTTTTTAGCAGAAATAACTGAACTTTGCCTAAGACAGATAAATATAGTTCCAAACCTGTACGGGAGGGTACTTGATCTGGTATTTGTTGATGATACTTCAAAATCCATTCTTAGGAGGGGTGAACCTCTTACTGTACCTGAGGATCCTTACCATCCTTCGCTGGAAATAGTTTACGAATTGGAAGAAAGTTCTCGGAGTTGCACTACCACAGAAACCGACTCTAGTTTTAGATTCGAATTCGCGAAGGCTAATTTTAATAAACTCAACCAAATTTTATCTACAATAGTTTGGCCCAAATACGGTGCAGATATTGACAAAAACGTTTCTGACTTCAACGCCGTCATTCACGCTATTCTGGACAGACATGTACCTAAGCGTAAACGTATTTTCACTGAACTAGTCCAAATATGGTACACCAAAGAACTGAAATCTTTAAAAAACAAAAAAACGCGTTCCTTCAAGCTGTACAAGAAGACGGGGTCACA
This sequence comes from Eurosta solidaginis, assembly GCF_040869045.1. NCBI lineage: Eukaryota > Metazoa > Arthropoda > Insecta > Diptera > Tephritidae > Eurosta > Eurosta solidaginis. The sequence continues at coordinate 261,049,287 of NC_090322.1, forward strand.
CTCCGACTACTTGAAGTACTCTATATTGCGTCATAAATATTTTGAATTAAATAAAAAGTGTTACAATACCTATCTCTGTGCCATGAAAAAGAAAGTAACTTGCAATCCGAAAGCTTTCTATAATTTCGTGAACTCTAAACGTAGGGTTAAGGGCTTTCCTTCTGGTATGAAATACCGTGATGATTTCTCTAGCGACGATCAAGTTATTGCTAATTTATTTGCACAATTTTTCAAATCTAACTATTCCGCTGAATTAATTTCTTTGTCTAGTGAATACCCATATGAACTTGACTCACTTAACGCAATTAATATTCCATCAATATCTCCAGAAGAGGTTCTTACATATTTAACTTCTTTGAAGGAATCTTATAAATACGGTCCTGATCTAATTCCCACATGTTTTCTCAAAAGATGTGCAGAACACATTTATCTGCCCCTAACTGATTTATTCAACATGTCCCTAAAACATGGAGTTTTTCCTTTTGCTTGGAAGGAATCTTTTCTAATACCCCTCCACAAAAACGGCAGTAGGTCATGTGTAGAAAATTATCGAGGAATTGCAAAATTGTCTGCCATCCCAAAGGTGTTTGAAGCCATTGTTACTAATCAGCTAACATTTTCCATTTCTGCATTGATTGCAAACTCTCAACATGGATTCTGTAGAGGCAAATCTACCATTACCAACCTACTTGAATTCACAACGCATGTTTCTAATGGATTTAGAGAAAATCTTCACACCGATGTTATTTACACTGATTTCAGTAAAGCATTTGACAAAGTTTCCCATTCATTGCTTATCCACAAGCTAGATCGACTTGGTTTCCAACCAGGTCTCACTCAGTGGATATCTTCTTATCTCTGCGGTAGAACGCAACAAGTAATTTTTAAAAATACTCTTTCAGAGGTCATTAATGTTCCCTCTGGCGTCCCACAGGGCAGTAATCTCGGTCCAATTCTTGCTATTTATTAACGATATTTGTACCATAATAAAATATTCCAAAATTTTAATGTATGCTGATGATGTAAAACTTTTTAGGTCTTATGAGTCTATTGAAGAACGTCCATTGCTTCAAGCGGATTTAAACTGCTTAGTTGCTTGGTGCAACGCGAATTCAATGCCGCTGAACATCAATAAATGTAAGTTCATGTGTTTCTCTCGGAGATCTTTGCCAGCAGCCTCTTACGTAATTGATAATTTTTGTCTTGCATCAGTAAATTATTTTGTTGACTTGGGAGTTACGATGGATGCTAAACTTAGTTTCAACCTTCATATTATGACTACTGCCAATAAGGCTAGAGGTGTTCTATCATTCGTGAAGAGATGGTCTAAAGAATTTAGTGACCCTTATGTAACCAAAGCCCTTTTTACCACATTGGTTAGGCCGATACTAGAATACGGATCAGTAGTCTGTAATCCGCGATATCAAGTTCATGCAGATAGGCTTGAGTCAATACAGAAGCAATTTTTACTTTTTTCTTTAAGGAATTTTCATTGGGACTCTGCATATAATCTTCCACCTTATACTAGTCGGTTAAGGCTTATCAATCTTCCAACTCTCGCTAGCCGTAGAGAAATGCTAGGAGTATTATTTATGGCTAAACTACTGAATGGACTAATTTCTAGCCCCTTTCTTTTGAACGAAGTAAACTTCAATATCCCATCACGAGCGTCAAGACATTACAAACCTCTTCTTTTGAGGCAGTGTAGAACTAACTTCGAATTAAATGAACCTTTCCGGTGTTTGTGTTATGATTTTAGCTCTCACTCGAATTCATTTGATATAACGGATTCACTTTTTACTATAAGGAAAACTGTCCTATCCTATCTTAACTCGTAACAAAATAAAAATAAAAATAAAAAATAAAAATCTTTATATGCTAAATCCTTAACTTATTTAACAATTTACTATATGTATAATTTTCTACTGTTATGTATACAATACTCAGCTGATGATTTTTATTCTGTAGCTGAGCAGTTTTAGATCTCGACGCTTAACAAACCTCCGCCTATCAACAACTCGGCAAAAACAAAAACAAATCCGTGCGTCATGCGGATGCGCCCCTCGTGTCGGTTGGGCGGGCTTTGGAGGGTATTAATCCGTTGGGTTTATTATTAAGATAAACGAAAAACAGCCAATTATAATCCTATTACCAGATTCGGATTTGCCCAAAGCAAAAAAAGAAAAAAAAATAAGATTCATGTTTTAACATCTTTTAATTTTGAAACTGAACAAAGCACACATATTTTATGAAAAAAACTTTATTGATTTTTTATAAAGTTAAAAAAAAGTTAAAAAAAGAAAAAATAGAGAAGTAGGCATCTCGATGAAGCTAAAACAAAAATTAAAATAAAACCCGACAAACATATTACGAGGGTTCAAAAAAGTGTTAAAATTTTTGCAAAGTCGATGATGGAAATTTGATCAGTGTGTTGAGTTCTCATGGAATACCCCAAACATCTAAACACATGTTCAAATGTAAAGATCTACATATGATGGCTCATATGTAAATGCAGTTTATGTTGATATGCATACATATGTAAAAATTGTAATGGGTTCGCTGATGCATATAAAGTAAGGCAGAATATAGTCAAATTGAGAGGTTGGTAAAAGAAGATAGGAATTCGGAGACACAGTCGCTCAGGCACTTAATCGAGCTTGAAGGCGGAAACGACAGCGACAATAATAAAAGGCAGTTGAAATGAGAATCGGAAAAAATGTTTCAAGTTGTCAAGGCAAGCTGGCATACAATCAAAGAGGTAAATGCTGCTGAGTAGCATTGCAATCATGGTTTGGAGCATTGCAATTCATTAAAAAGAGCGGAGGGAACGATTAATGCCTTGCAGGGAAGATTTAAATTGTACAGAGGAGTTAGTAATGTTATCTCGTTAAAAGTGAATGTAATGCGATATTGAAATCTTAAATTTTAAAACTTTCATATGTATAATTGGCCTAAACGATAGCAGCATTATAATCGAACGGGAATGAGTCTGTAGTTATAGCAGGGCTTTATAATTATAATTAAAAGCCTTTTCTGCTTTTGTTAATAATATGAGATATTACTATTTCATATACTATTCTATAGTGTCCTTCACCAATGACAATAATTTTAACTACTATGTGTTTTAGACAGACATTTTTTCTCTTTTTTAGTATGATTGCAAAAAAATAAAAATTATTCCGGTTCAAAAGTTTATTAAAATTTCGAACATCATCTACTCGCGTAGTTAGTTTTTTGCGTATGTATACTCAGCAATATGAGTTAGAAGGTTCAATATGGTCATAAGAGATCATTCCCGAGATGGTCCGGCATGTATTCTAATGATCCTCGTTACCTAAACGTACGGGATCCATATACGAGAATGGAATTACTACATCGATAATACGCCCCTGTTAAGGAGAGACCAGAGAGGGAGACTAGTCTTTGGATCGCGATCGCTGATATTACATTAGTATCAAAAACCTGTACATGACTATAACCATCTTACTTTCACCTCAATAACATAGAGTAGTTAGCATACTAGGAAAGCGCCGTGCAAGAAAGTAAAATGGGACGCATTCGCGGTTGATGCTTCGTAGTTCTCTTCCTTTGTACAAGCGGTCGGTTTTCTTATAATCGACAGTCCGAAGCGGTATACGCTAAGACTAAATACTATGAGCTGCTTGATCCACGTCTGCAAAGGTACTTTGAGAAGGAAGCTAGGAATGAGAGTACAGGTAGAACCATGCGATTAGGGACCTACGTAAAGTGCGCAGCGATATTTCTCACTCGACTTAAAGGTGAGAACGGCCATGTCACTCATGGAGACAATGATGTGGAACCATTCCAACCAATAGAATCAGATGGGATACCCGTATAATCTGGCTATGGTGGAAGATAGTATATCACATGACAATCGCGAAATGCCTAAGAGACAACTACTTTCCATCATTCGTCCAGCCTCTATACATGCTCCTCACGGCTGGAATAGTGATGACGACTGATAGTAGATATTGAAGATTGTAAGGGTTTGTTCCACTGACAGTAGGCTTCGGCAGAGGCCACTCCATAGTAGGCATCACTGCCGAGGTAACAAATGTGTGATCAATTCTGAGACGACGTGCCACCACGCAAGGCTTTTTTAGAACAAATCTTTTAGAAACCGATTACATTAAAGGAGCTGATATCTTTTGTTACCGGTTGCTTTTTTTGAGCAAGTTAAATTTTTGGAAACGTATATTTTTTAAACTGATTTCTTTTTAAAGCTGTTTCCATATGGAAGCGGCTCCTTTTTTAGAGCTGGTTTCCTCTTGGGGCCGTTTAGTTATTTGAAACTGGTTTCCTTTTGGAACCGGTTACTCTTTTAACACTAATTTCCGGTTACTATTTTGGCACTGGTTTGCTTTTGGAACCGATTGCTTTTTTAGAACTTGTTTCCTTTTGGAACCGGTTACTTTTTTAAAACTGGTCTCCTTTTGGAACCGGTTACTTTTTTATAACTGGTTTCCTTTTGGAACTGGTTACTTTTTTAGTACTGGTTAATCGTTGCAGATACCGCTTGGAGTCGGCATGAAGCATACAGTTACCGTCTCGCCAATTTGTTGGGAAAATTTAACATGCGCACGACGCAAATCTCTTCTGAGGTAATCCGTCGCTAGTATTTATTTTATTCCTAGAAAATGGAACTTTTTTTAAACCTTCAGATATTTTGAATGAATTTGAATCTGTAAATTTTTTTCTAGGTAGCACATTTAAGTTCTAAGTATTAACTAAAGTTAGCTGATTGAAAGACTTATTTATGAAAAAAATCTTGTCAAAATTTTGCAAGTAATATTGAATTTTTTTTAATTTTGTAAAAGAAAAATAAGATATATAAGAATCCTTTGGACCTAGCCTATTTTCTAACCAGGACGCTTTCGACTCAAAGATATATATTAAAATATATTCATGACTTTTTCTGGACAAAATTTCCTACAGGGTGTTATTTCGCCCCAGTTGTTTTTTTTTTTTTCTTATTTTATTAAAGAATAAGGTAATGAATGAATGACAGTCTTAATTACACAGGAGCCTCCACAAACCAACATTCACCATGGCACAGCAAAAGACAGTATGTACTTTAATTTGTACTTTCACATTAAACTTTTGCTTTTTGTTATTTTATTTTTATTTAAGACGACTGCAGAGGCATGCTGACATATTCTTATGCCACACAAAACCTTCGCGTGCCCAGCGGAATTTATTTTGTTTGTATGATGATATAGAGGCGGTAGGCAAATCTGCCGTAGTTTAAGTATTTTATAGGTATGTAAACATGTAGCAACATATGTATGCATATATGCATGCCTATGTATGCATATAAAAATTGTTTATATTTACTGGGTAGACATTTTTTCCATATGTGAATCTCTGTTTGAATTAACATACATATGTGAGTGTCTCAGAAGTTGTTTGGTTTTCATACGCGTGGCGTGTGAATATTACGATCGCATTGTGCCAAGTGGCTATGACCGTGACTGTCAGCGTCATAGACTGACGGCATCTCTGGCTGCCTGGTTGGTTGTCTGCTTGCCTGTGGCAGCGACAGTTGCTCAATTGATGTTATATGCCGACAATACTTGTTATGTGGTTGCCGTATAAGTTTCAATAACAAAAACTTTATTTCTTTTTCTTCGTGCTTAATTATTGTTGTCAAAGAGAAAACAAATTTTGCTGCTTTTGAGGACCCTTTTATACCCAGCTGTACTTGAACATAGGGTATTATGACTTTGACTGGATAACGGTTGGTTGTACAGGTATAAAGGAATCGAGATAGATATAGACTTCCATTGATCAAAATCATCAGTATCGAAAAAAAAAATTGATTGAGCCATGTCCGTCCGTCCGTCTGTCCGTTAACACGATAACTTGAGTAAATATTGAGATATCTTCACCATATTTGGTACAAGAGCTTATCTGGACACAGAATAGATTGGTATTGAAAATGAGCGAAATCGGATGATAACCATGCCCACTTTTTATATATATAACATTTTGGAAAACACAAAAAAACTGATTATTTAGTAAATAATACACCTAGAATGTTGAAATTTGACATGTGGACTGATATTAAGACTCTTGGCACCGCCCACTTGTGATAAAATAAATTTTACAAATATTATTAATCAAAAATCGTTAAACCTATCGTAACAAAATTCGGTAGAGGGGTTGCCTTTAATATAAGGAATGCTTTGAAGAAAAATTAACGAAATCGGGTAAGGACCATGCCCACTTTTTTATAAAAGAATTTTAAAAGGGTCGTGAATGAATAAAATAAGCTATATCTATATATAAATCGGAAAAATTCCAAATTTTAAAACATGGGTGTGGCACCGCCCCTTTTACGACTAAGCAACTTTCTATGTTCCGGGAGCCACTTTTATATAAAAGATTTTTAAAAGGATCGTAGACGATAATAATAAGCTATATCTTAGCGAAAAGGAGCTTTGTATCAATAGAATTTTACTTTTTGAATTGAATTATAACACCAAATTGGAAAACACTTAAACTTTTGAAAATCAGTGTGGCTTCGCCCCTTTTTTGCCTCAGCTATTTTCAATGTTACGGGAGTCATAACTCGAAGAAAAATTTACATATCGTAACAAAATTTGGTACACATATTTTCCTTACAGCAGGAAATATTTGTAGTAAAAATGGATAAGATTGGCTAAGGACCATGCCCACTTTTATTTAAATGACCTTAAAAAGGGTTGTAGGCAAAAATAATAAGTTAAATCTTAGCGAAAAATAGTTTTGTACCAATCGTATTTTTATTGTTCTGTTATATCTTTATTTTCGAATAAACAGTAGGGAAATCCCCATATTTGAAGGAAAACTGCATTATTACCCGCTCAAGGTCATTGGTATTAGCCTCTGTATCCTTTTTGCTTCTTTAAACGAAAATTAGTTCAGAATAGAACCATATCTATGTGTATTATTACGCAGCCTTGACACACTATTAAGCACACAAAACAAACAACAGCATTTCAAGTGTACAGCGGCGTATGTAATGTTCGGTTTCACCCGAACTTAGACTTCCTTACTTGTTTTCCTTGCAAGCATATAAGCATACACATTTTAATGGACATTCCTTCCGTTGAAGTTTTAAATGGTGTTTCCACAAACTTCTGGCATATTTTGTGTTGTTCTGAATAGTTCAAGGTACATAGCATTGATCATACTTTCTGCTGTTTCGCTTTTTCCTAGAATTTCTGCAATTGTGTTGAAAATAAGACATGAATGTATGTATGTATGTATGAATGTTCCTTCCTACATAAGGCAATTTCCATAGCATGCACTAATTACAAAGAATAAGCAGCAATCAAATGTACCTGCACGGTTGCACCATATATATGTACATATGAATGTACCTGTGTACTTCACTGTGCTCACCTGTCAACGCTGAAACAATACAAACAAAAGCTATATAATGACATTATAATACAACCTTTTTGTTTTTTCATACTTTCTGAAATCATACTTTTATGCTTACTTATTTACAGCTCTTTATAAAGTTTTCTTTTTTTTTTTGTAGAAAACTTTTCTTTTTTTAATTTTTTTATGCATGTGATATTAAAAGCTTGAATCCATCCCGGAAAATCATAAAGTGGCTGGAACAATTGCGCTTAATTTGCATCTGGGGAAAGATATCATTTGTGTGTGAAAAGGGAACATATTTGCTTACCTGCAAAGAAAAAAAAAAAAAATAAAATATATAAGAAAATTTCACTGCATTTTTTTGTTTATTTATAAAGGTTTAAATATTTAAATTTAAAATAAAATTTATTTGGTTAAAAGGCGGAGTGAATGCAAAGTTTTTATTATTTGTTACACATATTTAATTTTTTACTTTTAAATATAAAATTGTATGATATTAAGTATGATTAAAACGCTTTACTTAATTAAAAAAACTTGTGTAAGGGGGAATTCGGCCAATCATATTGTGAGCTTTGTGAACAGTGAAACTTTTCACACATTGTAGCTTTGTTATCATTATAACATTGTAAACATTGTGAATTTGTAAGCATTGTAAGATTATGAGAATTTTGCAGGCCCTGGATGAATAAACGGCGGAATATTATGAGCGTAGCCTTTGTATTTCTCCTGATAATCGACAAAGGGAATAATCAGTTAACAAAAATTGTTGAGTAAAATAATTGATTATCAGTAATGAATTTTTAGACTATAAATTTTTTTTTTTTTTTGTAATTTTTAATGAGTTCCGAAAATTCTATATCCAGCTTGCTTTCCGGGAACTTATTTTTTATCGAACGTTTTAGTTTTCTGAATTTTATTGACGTAAATTTAGTTTAATTTTATTGTTTATTGTCCAAAAAAAAAAAAATAATTGATGAAACCGTCAATATTCGAATATCAGCAAGTCGATTTCCAATAGTTAATGAGTGATAGTAAAGAAGTGCTCTAGTGGAATCGGGCAGAAAATCAAATATTTTCAATACTTTCACTATCATATCGGAGCGGCCTCGCATATATTTTGAAAATAATAAAAATATAATACTGGATTGATCATTAAGTCATGTCGAATATCTCCGGAAATGTTTTCAAAGTATTGTCGAAATTGCCTTTAAACCACTTTGTCTTGTGGTTAAAACTCTTCCATATCATGGAACTCTTAGTGTACAATGCCAAACCCCGCTAAATTTTTTGGTATTGTAACACAGAAATGTTTACTAATGCCTTTTTGGTAAAAAAGAGTTATCCCAACCTAAGTATCAAATGAAACGTAACTTGAATCGCTTTTAAAAATAACCTTCGAACCAATTCGATATAAATTTGGGATTGATTAAAGATTATTTCGTGACTGCTTTCGGCTTTTATTCGCAACTGATTATTTCAGAATCATTTCGGGATTACTTTAGAATCGCTTGTATCTTTGGTCGATCTCAAGAGCAATATCGAAGTTTTCACGAAAATTTCCCAACAGAACGTCTGAAATATCTAAAGTGCATTCAAAATAATTTATTAATAGTCCTGAAAAAAAATTCAGAAGTCGACTGCTGAGTGGAGTCAAACCATATCTCGGCTGCCAATTTGGAAATGCGCTATCTCAGCATATTTTTGAAAACCGCGTATACATTTTTTTAAAGACCCCGCATAAACGCCATATTAAACGTCAAAATGACTTTAATTCAAGATTTCCGTTACGGCAGATGAGTAGCCTGTATATCCCTCGCGGCAATCAAATCGATCCTGAAGCTATATCGAAATGGTTCCATTATCATTTCGGGATCATATCGATATCGTTGCGGAACCATTACGAAACTATCTGAGTGATGGTATCAAGACGATCTAAGAATTGCCTTTCTTCCATTTAGGGATAGTATTGGGACTATTTTCAAATATATATATATCTGTGGAGTTTTGACAAAACAACTTATCTCAAGATAGGAAATATTTTAGATATTAATTGCATGTAATTTTGTCAATTGGTATGCATATTTTGGTCTTACTGGTTTATTTCTATGATGTTTAGTTAGAAAGTTACAGTATCCGAAAAATCAACTTAACTCATTTTTTTTCTAAACTGCGTCGGTGAAAACAACTTTTCTCAGTTAAGTCGAAAAATTCAAAAAACTTCAAATAATTGTAATCATTGTAGTTTTTCTATAACAACTTATTTCGATTTAAGGCGGCCATGAAAATAAAAATCATATTTCACAAAGCACCCTTTTTCCAAATAAATTGTTATGTCAAATTACAATTAATTTTTTTGGCAACTTATATTGAAATAGTTTGTTTTGTGAAATTAGTATCGGGGTAATTTTGAAAAAACAAGACATCTTATTTTGAAATACGTGCTTTTGTAAAAGTGAAAAGAGTGTTCAATATATTTTTTATCTATAAATAAGTGCTTTTGCCAAATGCTGTATTGAAAAAATTTCAAAAATAAGTGATTTCGGTTACAATAAAACCATTAAAACTAAATATGCAAAGGGGACGCCAGATGGCAGATATGGCTAGGAAATTGTCTAAAAATACAAATCTAGTTAATTTATCAGAAAGAAAGTGTGTCAAAGCCATATTTTGCTTGATGATGGATTAGTGTTAGAGCCTAAATTCATATAACGTGCAACAAAAAAATACGAAAAACAGTGAAAGTGATACAGAAAGTCCAAAATCTTGTGACAATGAAGATATTTTTTATGACACAGATTTTCTTTACTCGGATTATATACCATCTACTCTGTCGAATTTGAGTTCTACTTCGGAGAATATCGAAGACAGATCAGTAGTCCCAAGTTATAGTACTAATTGGGATCTACCCGAAGAAAATGATTCTCCCCCAAGAATGAAGGAAATGAAAAAACTTAATAAGCAAAACAAAAATTTGGGTAAAGAGTACTATACAAATAAAAATAAAAAATGCCAGCTAAACAAATTGAAAGGTTAAAAAAATGCCGCAGGAAATGTCACTTAAAACTAAACTTTGACCAGCAGAAAACCCTTTTTAAAAATTATTGGAGTTTGGGGGACTACACTAAAGGCCGACAATTTGTATCAAGTTTAATTGAAGTTGAGGCGAAAAATTCTGAAACTTTTCGAAAATCAGCAAATCCTCGCGATCGCAAATATAACTATTTGTATTACTTTGAGATCAGTTCCGCAAGACATCGGGTATGTAAAATGTGTTTCTTAAAAATATTTGGGGAAACCGAACAAATGATCAAAAGAGTAAACAAATACAAAGTTCAGCTGGAGTGTGGTGGACTTATTAAGGGAGATCGCCGCGGAAAACACGCTCCATCACACAAACTCTCAATTGAAAATCATAATGAAGTTTTGGAGCACATAAGCAGCATACCAAAATATCAAAGTCATTATAGCCGTAGACACACCTACATGTTGTACTTCCAAAGTGATCTCAATATTTCGAAGTTATACAATCTGTATGCGGAAAAATTTGATGATCCAGTTTCAAAATCGAAATATTGTGAAAATTTTCGTTCTTTGAATATCAAACTCAAAAAGCCGCAGCTTGATTTGTGCAACACTTGCGAGAAGTTTATGTTGCAAATACAAAATTCTTTGGACGCCGAAGAAAAATCTAGTCTTAAGTCACTACAAAAAGAGCATCACGACCAAGCAGACTTTGCCTAAAGCTGTAAGAAAGCCGATAAACAACTTTCTGTAGCCGACAAAACTGTCATGATGTTTTCAATGGATTTAAAACAATGTTTGCCGACTCCACGTATAAATGCATCAGTGTTTTTTTACAAGCGTCCGTTATAGACATATATTTTCACAATGCATGAGGGATCTACAAACAAAGCCCATTGTTTCATTTGGAATGAGACAATCGCAAAGAGGGAATCAAATGATATAGGGTCGTGTATTTTTAAATGCCTTTCAACGGTACCTCCGATGGTCAAACACATTATTTTATATAGTGACTCATGCCCTGGGCAAAATCGCAATGCAAATATCTGTGCAATGTTCCAAATTGTTTTAAAAAGCACAACTATTGAAACTATTGACCACAAATTTCTTGTAGTTGGTCACACCCATATGGAATGTGACACAGTACATGCCCAAATCGGGAAAAAGATAAAAATTCTTCAGGATCTATCCAACATCCACATGATTGGGAAAACCTTATCGCAGCTGCGAACAAAAAGTATATCGTTCACGAACTAAAACAAAACGACTTCTTTGATTTTTCCGGCTTGTTTAAAAATAACTCTAATTGGAAAACAACAAATAGCTCAGGTACACACATAGATTATTTTATCAAAGTCTGAGTGAAAAATCATTTTAGGTCCGCAGGCGTTTCGAGAAGACCCTATCTCATTATATTATCATAAGTTATAGTAGAAAATATTTTCCCCGGGTTCACAAGTTGTCAAAAATGGATTTAAAAAATGGAATAAGCAGCACACTGCAAAAATTTCTTTTGGAAATAGTCATAAAGAGAAGTTTTCAAACCCGGAGGCAGCATTTTAATCTTTTGATGATATGTATAAATATATAATTCATTTATTCACTTTTAAATTATGTTTTCCCACAGGCGAGAAATTCGAATGGAAAAATATACGCTGTTTGCGGTATAAAAAGTCTACACAAGGCGTATTGCATTATAAGAATTCCGTTGACTGTAATGAAAGATTCAAGGAGTTAAATATTAATCAAAGACGACGAAAAAATTTGGATTTTTCGTTAAATAATTGCTACGCAGGACCCCTGGCTATTTCTTCCAGCAAGAAGAAAGACTTGTTGGATGTGTTACCTTTTATAAACACAGAGTTCCACTGTTACTACAAAAATTTAAAAGTTGAAGGCGATTGCGAAGTGGAAGTAGACTCAGATATTGATGAAATCGAAGAAAATGAATAACGAGATTTTGATAATTATAATAAAATTTAATATTTTAAATAAATGCATATGTAACTATTCATAAAAGTTATTGGATTTCCATAAAAATATACTATTTGTTTTTTACGTTTCACCTTATTTCACACTTGTTTGCTTGGCTAAGTCTTACAAAACAACCTATTTTGAAATAGGTGGAAATTTTTATCTATTTTATGTAGAAAATAGTTTTGACAAAACAACTTAATTGAAATAAGTATAAGTTTTACATAAAAAAATTTTGACATAACAACATATGTAATTTTAAAGGCATTTTAAAGAAAAGTACTGCATTAAAAATTAAGAAATACATTTTAAAATGCGGGGCAAATTTCCTTTTATTATATCCGCTGTATACTTTGCATTAAATATCTTTCAGTTTTATTCAAATCACATATTTAGCTCTACTGAAAAGTTGTCAGATTTGAAATAAGTTGTTTTGTCAAAATTCCACAGATATATATTGAGACCTTTTCTGATGCAATATACTTTCGGGATTGTATTTGGAATTTTCTGGACAGTTTCGGTATTGTTTTGGGCATCATTTTGGAAATATTTCGAAATAATTTCGGTACATTTGTCGGCATAATATCGGAAAACTTTTACAAATTTAATGCAATAGTTCTTTAGTAGTGTACCCATATATTATACACCAATATCAACTAGTACCTTGTACTAAAATTAGGTGAACATAGAAGCCAGCATAGTAGCTTTGTGGGTAATCCGCTATTTGTTTGCGAAAATGCTTGGAAACTTAACTTTTCAATTAATTAATAAGTAAATAAGCATGTTCGCGGAGTAAACCAAAATAGAATTAGAAGTCATTATATGTCAAAATAAAAAAAAGCGGCTTTTGGCCCTTAGCTTCAAAATTTTGGGGTTGTAAATGGAACTCTAAGTACGCAGACTTTGTATATTAGCTTGGGCCTACAACTTGAGGTATGTCTCGAAAAGTAATCGATTTATTTTATTCTTAACCTTTAGCTCTGTTAAAAATTTGTTTATATCAGCCTTAGACCCACTTGCATAACGGCAAGTTATCTTTTTTAACTCAGAGTTAATTTCAAAAATTTGTCAAAAATGTGTGAGCTTAACCCCTCATGTCAGGCTAATTCTGAGTTAAAAACGTAACTTTCCGTCCTGCAAGTGAGCCTGTCACTGACCACTTTTAAAAATATCAGTTTTCAGTCAACATAAGAATAGCAATTAAAAGTGTTGATAAAAAAATAAACAAATTTAATGCACGATAACCTCCGAAGAGATTTTAGGCCGAGCTTCTCTTCCAATTTGCGTCGTACTCCTTTTTAATTTTTCCTACAAATTGACGGGACAGGACCTACTTGTTTTATGCCCACTACGAACGGTATCTTCAAGACTGACGAGTTTTCACTGAGAGCTTTTCATGGCAGAATTACACTCGGAGTGCTTGCCAAACACTGCCGAGGGGCGACCCCGTTTAGAAAATTGTCTTCTAATTGAAAAAATTGTTTCTAAAATTTAGATGTTGCTTTCCCGGGGCGGGAACCCAGGATCTTCGGTGTGCATGGCGGAGCACGCTACCATCACACCACGGCGGCCGCTAAAACTGTTGATATGATAGATATTTATACAGCACCTTGGTCATAAGATCAGTAGTAACAAGTAAGGAAGGCTAAGTTCGGGTGTAACCGAACATAACATACTCAGTTGAGAGCTATGGAGACAAAATAAGGAAAATCAATCTGGGGTAACCCTGGAATGTGGTTGTATAACATGTGTATCAAATGAAAGGTATTAAAGAGTATTTTAAGAGAGAGTAGGCCATAGTTCTATGGATGAACGCCATTTAGGGATATCGCCATAAAGGTAGACCAGGGCTGACTCTAGAATTTGTTTGTACGATATGGGTATCAAATGAAAGGTGTTACTGAGCATTTTAAGAGGGAGTGGGCCTTAGGTCTATCGGTGGACGCCTTTTCGAGATGTCCCCATTAAGGTGGACCAGGGGTGATTCTATAATGTGTTTGTACGATATGGGTATCAAATGAAAGCTGTTAATGAGTATTTTGAAAAGGAGTGATCCTTAGTTCGATAGGTGGACGCCGTTTCGAGATATCGCCATAAAGGTGGACCAGGGGTGTCTCTAGAATGTGTTTGTACGGGAATCAAATGAAAGGTGTTACTGAGCATTTTAAGAGGGAGTGGGCATTAGGTCTATAGGTGGACGCCTTTTCGAGATATCGCCATTAGGGTGGGCCAGGGGTGACTCTAGAATGTTTGTACGGTATGTGCATCAAACGAAAGGTGTTACTGAGCATTTTAAGAGGGAGTGGGCATTAGGTCTATAGGTGGACGCCTTTTCGAGATATCGCCATTAGGGTGGGCCAGGGGTGACTCTAGAATGTGTTTGTACGATATGTGCATCAAACGAAAGGTGTTACTGAGCATTTTAAGAGGGAGTGGGCATTAGGTCTATAGGTGGACGCCCTTTCGAGATATCGCCATTAGGGTGGGCCAGGGGTGACTTTAGAATGTTTGTACGATATGGGTATCAAACGAAAGGTGTTACTGAGCATTTTAAGAGGGAGTGGGCATTAGGTCTATAGGTGGACGCCTTTTCGAGATATCGCCATTAGGGTGGGCCAGGGGTGACTCTAGAATGTTTGTACGATATGGGTATCAAACGAAAGGTGTTACTGAGCATTTTAAGAGGGAGTGGACAATAGGTTTATAGGTGGACGCCTTTTCGAGATATCGCCATTAGGGTGGGCCAGGGGTGACTCTAGAATGTTTGTACGATATGGGTATCAAACGAAAGGTGTTACTGAGCATTTTAAGAGGGAGGGGGCATTAGGTCTATAGGTGGACGCCTTTTCGAGATATCGCCATTAGGGTGGGACAGGGGTGACTCTGGTATGTTTTTGTACGATATGGATATCAAATTAAAGGTATTAATGAGGGTTTTAAAAGCGAGTGGCCCTTAGATATATATGTGAAGGCGTTCTCGCGATATCGACCAAAATGTGGACCAGATGATCTAATTTATTTATATATGCAATACCACTAACAGTATTCCTGCCAAGATTCCAAGGGCTGTTGATTTCGCCTTGTAGAACTTTTTCATTTTCTTCTACTTAATATGGTAGGTGTCACACCCATTTTACAAAGGTTTTTCCAAAGTTATATTTTGCGTCAATAAACCAATCCAGTTACCATGTTTCATCCCTTTTTTCGTGTTTGGTATAGAATTATGGCATTTTTTTCATTTTTCGTAATTTTCGATATCGATAAAGTGGGCGTGGTTATGGTCAGATTTCGCCCATTTTTTATACCAAGAAAAAGTGAGCTCAGGTAAGTACGTGGGCTAAGTTTAGTAAAGATATATCGGATTTTGCTCAAGTTATTGTGTTAATGGCCGAGCGGAAGGACAGACGGTGGACTGTGTATAAAAACTGGGCGTGGCTTCCACCGATTTCGCCCATTTTCACAGAGAACAGTTACCGTCATAGAATCTATGCTCCTACCAAATTTGAGAAGGATTGGTAAATTTTTGTTCGACTTATGGCAATAAAAGTATTCTAGACAAACTAAATGAAAATGGGCGGATCCACGCCCATTTTGAAATTTTCTTTTATTTTTGTATTTTGTTGCATCATATCATTACTGGAGTTGAATTTTGACTTAATTTACTAATATACAGTAAAGATATTAAATTTTTTGTTAAAATTTGAATTTTAAAAAATTTTTTTTTAAAAAGTGGGCGTGTTCTTCATCCAATTTTGCTAATTTTTATTTAGCACATATAGAGTAATAGTAGTAACGTTCCTGCTAAATTTCATCATGATATCTTCAACGACTGCCAAATTACAGCTTGCAAAACTTTTAAATTACCTTCTTGTAAAAGTGGGCGGTGCCACGCCCTTTGTCCAAAATCTTACTAATTTTCTATTCTGCGTCATAAGTTCAACCCATCTACCAAGTTTCGTCGCTTTATCTGTCTTTTGTAATGAGTTATCGCACTTTTTCGGTTTTTCGAAATTTTCGATATCGAAAAAGTGGGCGTGGTTATAGTCCGATATCGTTCATTTTAAATAGCGATCTGAGATGAGTGCTCAGGAACCTACATACCAAATTTCATCAAGATACCTCAAAATTTACTCAAGTTATCGTGTTAACGGGCGGACGGACGGACGGACGGACGGACGGACGGACGGACGGACGGACATGGCTCAATCAAATTTTTTTTCGATCCTGATTATTTTGATATATGGAAGTCTATATCTATCTCGATTCCTTTATATATGTACAACCAACCGTTATCCAATCAAACTTAATATACTCTGTGAGCTCTGCTCAACTGAGTATAAAAACCGGTTATTTTAATAGAAAAATTATTAAATTATTTGAGAATTTAGGAATTTTTAGGAAATATTGTTGACCTGAAACCAAAAGTCTATCTTATGTTGAAATGGCTAAGCAAATTCGATCTCTTGACGAAAAAAATCGGTTGAACTGACTATAACGCGATACATTTTACTGAATAAGAAATCTAAAATTCGTCATTTCTTAGTTTTCATTCAAATGGCATTTCAAATATCTATATTCATATTCGTAACAACGCTAGTATCTATGAATGTGTGTAATAACTTTTACCTTATATGCTCTGTATTTTATTTTTATTTATTTGTTTTAACTTCAATTACATTTCTGGAAATGTCTGCTTGATATATTTTGACTTTTGAAATTAAACAAACATGTCAGAGAGTTGAAGTGGCTTAGTTTTCTTCTATGTATTGTATGTAAGTACATGCCGACTCTCTTAAGCAATTTACGAATTTTATATCCGTTTATATTAACATTGGCATGTTTGTACTACAAATACCAGAAATACATACACGAATGAGCTGGTAGCAATTAAAACAAAAAATTTAGCAAACGTTGCATTGTTTTGATGATGAAATTACACGAAATAAGTAGAAAAAGCCTTCGTCCGAAGTAGCTGGGAATTTATATAGCCCGCTGTGGATTTTTTCGTTATAGGCAACTCGCCTTTTTTATGTAAAGAGTACATACTGAAACAATCATGTAATCTAAATCACATTGTTTCTTTTAAAAATTTACTTACATGTAAACACCAATGATTGCCCTTTCTATTCAGAGTTGGGCAAAATTTATATGAATAACGAATTAAAGGTGAATCTTTTTTTGTCGGTTATTTACGAATACAGTTAATTTTACTTATTGTAAGAAATTTGATTTGAGTAAATAACCACGAAAAGAAAAACTTCTAAACTATTTTCTTCTTATTTAGTGGCAAATTATGTATAACGCGATGAGTAATTTTATCTCGTGTGAACAAAAATTCTTATTATATAAGAGCATTCATTCACTTCAGTGAGTGACTGTAAACCTGAATCCCGCTATGAAATGTTTGGTGACTGCGATGAAAAGTTTCACGGCATTACACATAATCTGGCATTAAATAAGTACTGTGTAGAAAACAAGTGCGATATATTATTCGTCAACTGCTTGACAAAATGTTCAAGATGGCTTCTTTTTAGCGTTTTGGCATGGTTTTGATAGAATGTTCAATATGACGGCGCACACGGCCGGCTCTCTTCAGCGTGTGATAGAAAGAGAAACCGAGCGAGACCACGATAGTCACTTAAAAAATAAGGTGATAGGTTCTATTTGTAATTTTGATGTCTATGGTGAAGATATTACACTGGTCTTATCCACAATGAAGCAAATATTGATTTTTTGAAAAATGTTTGAGCCGGAAATATATTTAAAAATAAATTATCTATAATAAATTATTCAGCTATAATTTATCGGCGGCCACCGTGGTGTGATGGTAGCGTACTCCGCATATCACACGTTATGCCCTGGGTTCGCACCCCGGGCAAAGCAACATCAAAATTTTAGAAATAAGGTTTTTCAATTAGAAGAAACATTTTTTAAGCGGGGTCGCCCCTCGGCAGTGTTTGGCAAGCGCTCCGGGTGTATTTCTGCCATGAAAAGCTCTCAGTGAAAACTCATCTGCCTTGCAGGTGACGTTCGGAGTCGGCATAAAATATGTAGGTCCCGTCCGGCCAATTTGTAGGGAAAATCAAGAGGAGCACGGCGCAAATTGGAAGAGAAGCTCGGCCTTAGATCACTTCGGAGGTTATCGCGCCTTACATTTATTTTTTTTATTTTTTTATAATTTATTTTAAACAGTTTTCTTAAGCTACATTCTCATTCGAATAATTGTCTTAATAAAAATGTATTGAAATAACTCCCAATTCTGTTTCTGTTTCAGTTTTCGGCAGAGGCGCTTTCTAGTAGTGGCAACGTGGTAGACTGTAATATAGCGGAGGGTTTTCATTATAAATTAACAAAAAAGTAGATCCTGCCAACAGCAAAAAAAGAACTAAAAACCGCTTTTTTGTAATGATTCGCGTAGTCAATAATTGATTTCATGACTTGTCACATCCGTCACAGCTGCAAAATTTTAAGTTTTGCATAATACATGAAACTAAATTATAAGTCAAATATAAAATAGATGTCCGCATTAAATAATAAAATATTGAGGTTCTTAAAAACTAGCTGAAGATAATTTTTTTTTGAAATTTGAGTCATAACGAGCCAAAGTGTTCTATCCGCCGGTTATGAGCACTTTATTACTTAAATCAGTTAACACGTATAACAACACCTTTATTTTAGAAAAAAGTCTTTATAAGCGGAGTCGCCCCTCGGCAGTGATTTGGCAAACACTCCGAATGTCTTTCTGCCATGAGAAACTTGTCAGTGAAAATTCATAGGCTTTGCCTTTCGGAGTCGGCATAAAAAATATAGGTCCCGTCCCGCCAATTTGTAGGAAAAATTAATAAGGAGCAAAATTGCATAGCGTTCAATTTTGTAAAATCTAGATACAAATTTTCTTTGACACAGATTTATATTTAAACTATCTCCTGCATGGATACTTTGCTTAGACATAATTCGCTAGACCAACGGAAAATCTTGACTTAGTCAATTTTTCTATTCATCCTTATAAGCTATCTGAATTAATTTGTGTTACACTATATTCTTTTTAATTGGACAGCTGGGTATAAACACATTTAGGTAAGATATGTAATACTAACAAGTATTTAAATTACCATTACGTATTATTATACTTAAGCCTGGAATTTTGCATGAAAACAAATTTTTGAAAAACAAATACCAATATCCTAGTGTATATTAATGTAACCCAGTGAACATTTTTGTGTAATTTTGTCTTAAACGTAAGAACAATTTAGCAAATTTCGCCAGTTAAATTCTTTCTCTTTTATTTTCGAAAAAACTTTTATGAAGTTTGCAACGAAAATTATACAACACCGAAGATCCTGATTCCTGGTCAAAGCAACATCAAAAACTTAGAAACAAGTTTTTCTAAGCGGGTTCGCCCCTAGGCAATGATTTGGCAAACACTCCGAGTGTATGTATTTCTGCTACGAAAACTCTTCTGTCTTTAAGATGCCGTTCGGAGTCGGCACAAAGCATGTAGGTCCCCTCGAGCCAATTTGTAGGAAAAAATTAAAAAGTAGCACTTGGTTAATTGGAAGAGAAGCTCGGCCCAAAACCTCTTTGGAGGTAATCTAAAAAATGTTTTCTAATAAACTCGGAAAATCGAGAAAATTTTACAAATATTTCAAGCTTTTGATTTGAATTTTTCTGAGTATCCAGTTCAATTCAATTTTAATCTAACAAAATACAAGTTATAGGTCTTTGAAAATACGAATTAAGTCTTAAAAAATTCTTGTTTTTGTACGATATGGGTATCAAATGAAAGGTGTTAATGAGTATTTTAAAAGGGAGTGGGCCCTAGTTATATAGGTGGACGGCGTTTCGAGATATCACCATAAAGGTGGACCAGGGGTGACTGTAAAATGTGTCTGTATGATATGGGTATCAAATTAAAGGTATTAATGAGGGCTTTAAAAGGAAGTGACCCCTAGTTGTGTATGTGAAGGTGTTTTCGAGATATCGACCAAAATGTGGACCAGGGTGACCCAGAACACCATCTGTCGGGTACCGCTAATTTATTTATACATGTAATACCACGAATAGTATACCTGCCATGATTCCAAGGGCTTTTTATTTCGCCCTGTAGAACTTTTTCACTTTCTTCTACTTAATATGTTGAATTATCGCATTTTTTCATTTTTTGAAATATTCGATATAGAAAAAGTGGGCGTGGTTATAGTCGGATTTCACCCATTTTTAGTAACAAGCTAAAGTGAGTTCAGATAAATACGTGAACTAAGTTTAGTAAAGGTATATAGATTTTTGCTCAAGTTATTGTGTTAACGGCCAAGCGGAAGGATAGACGGTCGACTGCGTATAAAAACTGGGCTTGGCTTCAACCGATTTTGCCCATTTTCACAGAAAACAGTTATCGTCACAGAAGCTATGCTCTTACCAAATTTCACAATGATTGGTGAATTTTTGTTCGACTTATGGCATTAAAAGTATTCTAGAAAAATGAAGTGAAAAAGGGCGGAGCCACGCCCATTTTAAAATTTTCTGTTACTTTTGTATTTGATTGCAACATATCATTACTGGAGTTTAATCTTGACATAATTTACTTATATACTGTAAAGATATTAAATTTTTTGTTAAAATTTGACTTAAAAAATTTTTTTTTTTAAATTGGGCGTGTTCGTCATCAGATTTTGGTAATTTTTGTCTAGAACACGTATAGTAATAGGAGTAACGATCCTGCCAAATTTCATCATGATATCTTCAACGACTGCCAAATTGCAAAACTTGTAAATTACCTCCTATTAAAAGCGGACGGTGCCACGCCCATTGTCCAAAATTTTCCTAATTTTCTGCCTCATAAGGTCAACCCACCTGCCAAGTTTCATCGCTTTATCCGTCTTTGGTAATGAATTATCGTACTTTTTCTATTTTTCGAAATTTTCGATATCGAAAAAGTAGGCGTGGTTATAGTCCGATTTCGTTCATTTTAAAAAGCGATTTGAGATGAGTGCCCTGGAACATACATACCAAATTTCATTAAGATACCTCAAAATTCGCTCAGGTTATCGTGTTCATGGACGGGCGGACGGACATGGCTAATGAATTTCTTTTCTCGCCTAGATCATTTTGATATATAGAAGTATCTATCTCGATTAGTTTATACCGTTACGGGTTACCGCTATGCGAATGAAAATAATATACTCTGTGAGCTCTGCTCAGCTGAGAATAATAAACATTGGAGCCTTTATACCTTTGGAAAAGTAGTTCGGTTGTTTGTTGGGATATGAATATATACATACACGTATATGTGTATAGGCGCATGTGTACTTGTATAACAAAATATGAAACGCCTACATATGCCGTTCCAAAAAAGGTATCATATTGCAGACGGGAAACATTTTCAGACGTTGTTTCAAGTGTATCTGCACCTCGCTGAAATAAACAGTGACAAAATTTGATATTTTTTATAGACTCATTGCTCGGCGAAGGATATGACAGCTGTTTTACTTGTACTGGAACAAAATTTTTGTTTAGTGAAACAATGAAGTGAAAATATGTGCATAAAATGCATAAATTCAAGTGTGTGAACCTTTTTTTGTTTACCTCACAATAGAACAAAAATTTTCGTAGTTTGAGCTGGGCTTGAAGCTGAATAAGAAATAGTAGCTGGAACTAAGAATGAGAGACTCCATGTGTACATATGTAGAATAATTGTTGGCATGCATTTGCGGTTTATGATAGCTGTTGGTTGTAAACGATGATAATGATTTAGTATATATGGGGCCCCTAAATTATAGAGTTACGCCAGAGGACGGGAGTTAGCGCGCAAAAAATTGATTGTGTGATAAAAATATTTTTTTTTTTGATACACGCTTCCATGTTAGCGTTTCCTTCAGACTAGACAACGTCATCTTGCACAATTCCGATGGAAGTATGCAAGTAAAATATATGAAGCAGAAGGTTATGGATAAATTTACAACAATAGCAAACGGAACATTGATGCTCCATGCTGACAACATTTTTGATACAGGAGTGTGAAGGCGCTTGGAATTTCCTTATAATTCAACTATTTTAGGCAGAATAGACCATGATTGAATCACAAGAGGTTTGCTCGGCTGACAAATTTTAGGACAATTGCAGCCGTTTTGATCCCAAATCGAATTGACATCCGTTAACTGAATAATGTCTTAGAACATTTTTTTAAGCTATTGCATAGATTTTATCGCGGGCTTGGTGACTAAATCAAAAAAACCGTAACGGATATTTGTCAAAAAAGTTCGAAAAGTTTCGAAAAAGTTTCGGTGTTAGTAACAGGCTGATTACATAAAATTGGATCTATTTATGCGAATATTGGCTGTTGTATCTGGTATACATTTATCTTCACTACTGCGCTGTAGATGGCACTGATAACTGCCAGATGCCAGATGACCTTCACGCTAGATTTATTCAATAAAAGTAAAAAATTTGTTTTCTTATCGGTCACCACGCTTAAAAAGTGTAACTTGAATTAATATCAAAGACAAAACTTGAATTAATATCAAAGAAAACAAAATGTTGCATAAATATTATAATTTCATAAGTTGATAATATGCAATAGCTTTACCGTGGCAGTCCCCGAGTGCCACACGTCCTTTTTTTTCAATTTTATGATAAATTTGGTAACTATGCCACGATCTATTAGTGTAGCTGAACATAGGTAATTGAATTATGGAATAGACGACAAAGAAAAGGAAAACAGATTGAAGAAATTAGTAAAAAAGTTTACCTACAAATTAAGGTCATGCTATTCTTTCAATAATCTTATTACTTCAAATTGTTAAATAATAGACGTATCTGAAAAATGCCTATGCACTTAGGTTATGTTAGGTTGGGTGGTAGCTTCCCTGATAGGGGAAGCTCACTTGGACAACATGACGGTCCGTTGCGATACCACATATAATAAACTAAACTAACGGTGACGTAGATATAACTACTTAGTGAATCGTTGGGTAGCAACGATAAAGTTCCGAATGAACCCGATCTCAACCTTGGATAGCTCCTCGGGAGATCCAAGTGAGTCACGACCGAAATACTTTCGCCTAGTTCTGGCAAAAGCTGGGCAGTCAAGCATAAAGTGATTTGGTGATTCTACCTCATCATCCTCCATACAGCTGCAGCAGGATGAAAAATCCAATATATTGAGACGTACCGCATGGATACCCATGGAACAGCGCCCTGTCAAAACCCCAATGACCATTGATAGGTGAGCCTTAGTGAACCCAATTATTCCAGCAGACCTCCTGCCATTCACTTTCGGCCAGAAAGATCTTGATACCCTGCAAGACGTAGTGTCCGCCCAACGTTTTCTGAGCTGACTCGAGGCCCAGCTATGGAAGAGCAATCCACAGGTGGCCAGCGGAATCCCGAAATCCCTACAGCCATCTTCATCCGGTTCAGTTGTACCGATTCGGGCTAAGAGATCCGCTTGACAGTTACCCTGAATATTACTATGGCCCGGGACCCAGATAATCTTAATTGTAAAATAATTCGATGCAATCGCAAGTGAGGTCAGGCACCCCCAGACCACCCTCGATCGCACTGTAGTTCAGCTCAAGGCCTTTATAGCCGCTTGGCTATCAGAGTAGATGTTAAATTACCTAACCGTAGTAGCGCTGGATAGCATTTCATCCACCGCATCCTTAATCGCAGCAACTTCCGCTTGGAATACACTGCAGTGATCAGCCAACTTAAACTTGCGGATTTAGCTCTTGACAAAAGACCCCCCCCCCCCCCCCCGCCAACCTTTCCATCCAACTTCGACCCATCCGTGAACAAGTTAACCGGTCCCATGCCCAGATAATTCCTCTTCTCCACTCCTCCCTCGGGGGAATGACTGGGGTGAAGGTTGTATAGGGAGCGGCCACCGGCATGCAATAGTCCATCCTGTCCGAGATAAAGTCGTAACTAGTAAGAAGGCTAGAGTGTCCGAAATCAGAAAGCATATAACCCATATCACGAAGCCTGACCAACGGCCGGGCCGCGGCTGCCTTTCCCGCAATATCTACTGGATGTATATTCAGCATGACATTCAGTGCCAAGGTAGGTGTTGTTCTCATAGCGCCACTGATACCAATAAGCGCCGTCCGTTGCACTGACACTAATATTTTTGAGGTGCTCGCCTTGTCCAGTGCTTTCCACCAGACCAGCACCCCCATAGAGAAGAATCGGTTTGACCACCATCTCATAAAGCCAGTGTACTACTCCTGGCGATAGCCCCCCTGCAGCAGTACAAGGCAACCGCGGCCTTCCTGGCCCTATCTTCCACATTGGGCCTCCAGGACAGCTTCTTGTCCAGAACAATTCCCAAATATTTAACCCTGTCAGTAAGTACCAACGGTACCCCTCCAATCGAAGGAGTTCTGAAGTCGGGTATATTATATCTCCTTGTAAAAAGAACCAATTCTGTTTTTCCCGGGTTGACCGCCAATCTGAATCATGTGGATTGGCGGTCAACCTAGCAACAGTATCCAGGTAGCCCTGCAGAACATCGCGCAGGGTGCCCAGAAATTTGCCCCTGACTAGGATAGCGAGGTCGTCTGCATAGGCAACCACCCGACAACCATTGGCTTCCAGCTCCACAAGAAGCTCGTTGACTACCACAACCCAGAGCAGAGGAGATAGGACACCCCCTGTGGCATGCCCCTGCACACCTTCCTCCTAATTATGCCCCCTCCCCACTCCGCTGCGACAATTCTGCCGCATAGAAGTTTGCTAATAAATTCAACCAGAGCCGCTTCGACTCCTAAACCCACCAGAGCTCTTTCAATTGCCCCCGGTAAGACATTGTTAAAAGCCCCCTCGATGTCTAGAAAGGCACCCAGAGCATACTCTTTATGTTCTAGAGACCCCTCTATTTGCTTTACAATCGAATGAAGAGCCGTTTCCGTCGATCTGCCCTTGCAGTACGCATGCTGTGAAGCCGACAGTAGCCCCCCAGGTATCCTTTCCCGTAGGTACAGGTCAATAAGCCGCTCAAACGTCTTAAGAAGAAATTACGGAAGACTGATTGGTGACACATGAGAGCTCCTGCGGGCCTTCGAAATGAAGATGACTCTAACCGTGTGCCACGACTTATGGATATAGTTAAGCCTGAGGCAGTTATTGTAGATGATGGCCAACCAGCGGCAGGAAATCCCTAAAGCAAATTACATGCACTTACATTATACAATTTTTTTAACCACAATTTAACAAATTTTTACATTTCCACTAATTGAAGTCTTTACGATCTTAAATTGTCGTTGCGTACTTACTTACAAATTATCAACCAGAATTTAAATATGAACGTAAATAATCGTATAAACGCATTTGCAAATAAAATGCTTGAATCGAGAAACAAGAAATTTCAAAAACAAAGCATTAAATTTGCTTACAACAAGCAAACACCAAATTAACACAATAACACAAAAAAGACAAAAGTAAACAAAACTTGGCAGACAATTTCCCAGAACCTTTTGACCTTAAGTATGCTTAGTTATCTTATTACATACATAGCAACAAACTAAGAAACAACAATAGAATATAAGATACTCGTTGTTTGGGATTTGGTTGTGGAAGACGACTACTTAAAAGGCAGCAGCAATGCGATAGCGCGCCCTAAATGGGAACATTGTCTTAAACCAATTATGGGAGCAGCGTAAACGACAACTACGAGTTTGTTTTTGAAAAAAAAAAAGAAAAACAGAAAATGCGCGACAACAGCGGTAGCTAACAAAAATACAGAAAGAGATTACAATAAAAACAAGTCAGAACGGGACTGTCTTCGGCTGTGCCGAAGACTTCATACCTTTCATGAATGGGGCTGAAAAATAATCTTATCCCGTTCGTAATCTCCGAATAATCGGATGTATAAGATAAGAAATATATAGTGAACAGATCTACATACCTTAACGATTTTTAAGATAAATATAAAATAAAAAACAGGTAGGTACTTTGTGTGAGGATGCAAAGTTTCAGGTTTTTTGTGGTCTGCGTGTAAAAACTATGACTACGAATCACGTATTTCAACAATATATGACGTAAGCGTAACTATTTGATGAAATTCGATGAATTTTTAAGCTTCTAGCCGTAACAAGGGGGCAAAAATTAGAGTTTATATGGGGTATATAATATATATACCACCGATCTCTATGATTTTTTCAGACAACAATATATGCTATATACGTAAGCATATGGTGAAATTTGAAGCGTCTAGCTGTTAAAAAGAGGCAGAAATTGCGCACAGTTTCTTATCTGAACAATCGGTTGTATGAGATATATACTATATATACCACCGATCTCAATGATTTTTTCAGACATCAATATATGCTATACACGTTAGCAGTTGGTGAAATTTGAAGCTTCTAGCTGTTAAAATGGGGCCGAAATCGTAAAAAAAATATATATATACTATATATATACTATATATACCATCATATATATATTATATATATCACCGATCTCTATGATTTTTTGACACAACAATACATACTAATTACGTAAGCAATGGGTGAAATTTGAAGTTTATAACTGTTAAAATGGGGTAGAAATTGCGAAAAGTTTCTTATCTGAACAATCGGTTGTATGAGATATATACTATATATACAACCGATAGCTATGATTTTTTCAGACAACAATATATGCTATAAACGTAAATATTCGGTGAAATTTGAAGCTTCTAGCTGTTAAAATGGGGCTAAAATTTGCGAAAATATATATATATATATATATACTGTATATATATACTATATATACCACCATATATATACGTTATATACCACCGATCTTTATGATTTTTTCAGACAACAATATATGCTATATACGTAAGAATTCGTTGAAATTTGAAGCCTCTAGCTCTTAAAATAAGGCAGTAATTACGAAAAGTTCCTTATCTGAACAATCGGTTGTGGGGGATATATACTATATATACGACTGATCTCATAAATTTTTTCAGGCAACAATATATGCAATATACGAAAGTATATGGTGAAGTTTGAAGCTTCAATCTGTTAAATTGGGTAAGATATTACAAAAATCCTCTTTTTCTGAAAAATCGGTTGTATGGAGGATATATGCTATAGTGGTCCGTTCCGGTCGGTTCCGACAAATGTCTAATCGGACACCCAAATACACCCGCTCACCAAATTTTATCAAGATATCTCAAAAATTGAGGGACTAGTTTGCATACAAACAGACAGACGGACATACGGACAGACGGACATGGCTAAATAAACTCAGCTCTTCAACCTGATTATTTCGGTATACTTAATGGTGGGTCTATCTATTTTCCTTTAAAAACTTACAATTTTCGGTTTCGTGACGAAATTAATATACCATTTCATTTTCATGAAAGGTATAAAAATAGCAACAGCATAGCAGCAGAAAGTCGAGACATTTTAAATGGAAAAGCAGAAAAACAAGCCGCACGTAAGGGAACACAGTTAAGATACGTTGAAAAAAAAATAACGAAAACAAATAAAAACATGAAAGCAAGAAAAAAACGCACACGTATTTTAGTTAATGTGTATGGATAGAACTTTTGATATATTTTTGTAATTGTTATACCCTATGCTTGTTTCAATAAAATTGTTAATAAATGTTCTAAGATATAATTGAAGCTTGCATGTAGATCATATTAAAGCTTTATGGAAACGACTCTATACAAATATTTATTTACAAATTTAAGACCAAAGTCTTTATTAGAACAATTCAATCGATGAAAACTAACAGAACCGGCAAACGTTTTTCTGCCCTAACTTTGGTCCAACTGCATTACTTTTACAAGTTTTTATCGCTTCCTCCCCCCCTCTCCAACCTTTCTTTATCCTTTTATTCGATCCCCTCTCTGCGTCTCTTTCTCATTCTCAGTCAATCCATCCTTCTTTTCTCTCTAGCACCCTCTCCTTCCTCTTTCCCCGCTCTATCAATCACTATCTCTCTATCTTCGTCTAACTCTATATTTTTCTCAGCCTCTTTCTCCTTCCCCTGTTTTTCTTTCGACTATTTCTTTTAGTTCATCTCCATACCTTATTCCCAGTCTCAGTATCAGTCCCAGAGGATTGTATGCATTTTTGAATGCTGTTTTATAAAAAAAAAAATTATAAATAAAAAAAATTTTTTTGTATAAACAAAAATTAATGTTAGAGGGTGAACCACCCTTAACATATTGGGGTATGAAAATAGATCAGACACGATTCTCAAATTTACTCAATACGCTCACAAAATTTCGTGAGAATCGGTCGAGCCGTTTCGAATGGGTTCAACCTCAAACACTGGAACACCAGATTTTATATATAAGATGTATTATTTCGACATGAATTCGTTTGTGATAAGAGACCATCCACAGACCCTAAATATCTATACATAATACAATTCCATACATACATAATACAATAACATGTCGAAGTTCGCAGATTAAAAAAGAACTGAGTAAATTTCTAGAAGTGTTAGCTCTTTTATCTCTACATATAATATAGTTGTAACAAGTTCATGTCCGTTCACTTAAAATATTTAAGAAAAAAACACATAAGGAGTTATTATTAAACCCTGAATCCAAATCAAGAGTTTATTGAAGTTTTATCTGCCTGTACATTAGTCTATAGGGTTCTGCGCGTTTCTCAGAAACTAAGAATAAAAGTGAGTGCAAATTTCACCTTTGCGTGTCTAGCTTACAGTTAGGCCTTTAGGATCGGGACACGAATGAAGTAGAAACTTGAAGAAAACCCTACGTGAAGCAATCCGGGCACGCTTTTTTTCAGCGGTGTAAAAACCAACAGCAGCTGAGCAATTTGGTCATAACTTGTTGTAAGTGAATCGTTTCGAAATACTGTAGAACGTGAAATTGTAATAATATTTTTTGTTAATAAATCGAATGATTGGATATTAGAGCGTATTACAAAAAAATTTGGATTGGATTTGGATTACTTCGTAGAGCTTAAAAAAAAAAACAACTTTTTTTCAGCACCCTGAACAAACAGCGAAATGGGTTTTTTTCTTCCAACTTATTTATTCGATCTTCAATTTAAATGAGTGATACATTGTTGTGACGGTATTTTCGTCAGGGCACAATTTGTCCAAAAAGTAATTAGCCTGCCTGACCGCGTTCAGTCTTTATCGACGTTTTCCAAAAATCGGCACCCCTTATTCGAGTCATACTGTATATGTATTTTTAAAAAAAGGAAAACGAAGTTCAGATGTTATTGGTACGCCATTATTTGAGAAAATAAGTTCCTACCGAAAACTAGGTCTAGAAAACCATAGAAAAGCCCAATTTCACTGCTTTTACCGGGTGCCCCATTTGTTTTTTTTTTTATAGTTTTTTGAACTACTTATAAGGTAAGTGTTAAACCCGGTGTGTCACATTTATACGCTTTACAGTACATATAATTTGGGTTTGTTTATTTGACAATTTAGTGGTACGAACCCATAAGATATATTAAGGAAATCAACAAAATCGATAGAATATTTTTGTTTATCTATCTTTATTTAAAATCTTTTTTCCATAAACTGGGTAAAAAAGGGTATATAAATAAGAACATGAAAAGTAAAACGTTGTAATAAGGTAATACATATGCGAATTTACAAGTAAGGAAAGCTAAGTTCGGGTGTAACCGAACATTATATACTCAGCTGAGAGCTTTGGAGACAAAATAAGGGAAAATCACAATTAAGCAAAATGAACCTAGGGTAACCCTGGAATGTGTTTGTATGACATGTGTATCAAATGAAAGGTGTTAATGATTATTTAAAACGTAGTGGGCCTTAGTTCTATAGGTGAACTCCTTTTCGAGATATGGCAATAAGGGTGGACCAGGGGTGACTCTAGATTGTGTTTGTACGATATGGGTATCAAACTAAAATTCTAATGAGGGTTTTAAAAGGGAGTAGCCCTTACTTGTATATGTGAAGGCGTTTTCGAGATATTGGCCAAATTGTGGACCAGGGTGACCCAGAACATCTTCTTTCGGGTACCGCTAATTTATTTATATATGTAATACGACGAACAGTATTCCTGCCAAGATTCCAAGGTCTTTTGATTTCGCCCTGCAGAACTTTTTCATTTCATTCTACTTAATATGGTAGGGGTCACATCCATTTTACAAAGTTTTTTCTAAAGTTATATTTTGCGTCAAAAAACCAATCCATTTACCATGTTTCATCTCTTTTTTCATATTTGGTACAGAATTATGGCATTTTTTTCATTTCTCGTAATTTTCGATATCGGAAAAGTGTGCGTGGTCATAGTCGGATTTCGGCCATATTTTATACCAAGATAAAGTGACTTCAGATAAGTACATGAACTAAGTTTAGTTAAGATATATCGTTTTATGCGCAAGTTATCGTGTTAACGGCCGAGCGGAAGGACAGACGGTGTTCTGTGTATAAAAACTGGGCGTGGCTTTCACAGAAAACAGTTATCGTCATAGAATCTATGTCCCTACCAAATTTCACAAGGATTGGTAAATTTTTGTTCCACTTATGGCATTAAAAGTATTCTCGACGAATTAAAGGAAAAGGACGGAGTTACGCCCATTTTGAAATTTTCTTTTATCTTTGTATTTTGTTGCACCATATCATTACTGGAGTCGAATGTTGACATAATCTACTTTTATACTGTAAAAATATTAAATTTTTTGTTAAAATTTGACTTAAAAACAATTTTTTTTAAAGTGGGCGTGTTCGTCATCCGATTTCGTAAATTTTTATTTAGCACACATACAGTAACAGGAGTAACGTGCCTACCAAATTTCATCATGATATCTTCAACGACTGCTAAACTACAGCTTGCAAAACTTTTAAATTACCTTCTTTTAAAAGTGGGCGGTGCCATGCCCAAGGTCCAAAATTTTTCCTATTTTCTATTTTGCGTCATAAGTTCAACGCACCTACCAAGTTTCATCGCTTTATCTGTCTTTGGTAATGAATTATCGCACTTTTTCGGTTTTTCGAAATTTTCGATATCGAAAAAGTGGGCGTGGTTGTAGTCCGATTTTGTTCATTTTAAATTTGAAATGAGCGCCCAGGAACCTACATACCAAATTTCATCAAGATAACCCAAAATTTACTCAAGTTATCGTGTTTACAGACGGACGGACAGACGGACGGACGGACATGGCTAAATGAATTTCTTTTTTCACCCAGATCATTTTGATATATAGAATTCTATATCTATCTCGATTAGTTATGCCGTTACGGATTACCGTTATGCGAACAAAGTTAATATACTCTGTGAGCTATGCTCAGCTGAGTATAAAAATCATTGTGTTCATTAAAGCATGAAGAAGTAATAAGGGACAACAGGAAAAACAACACACAACAGAGTTCAAATGAAGAATGGCACAAGTTGTGGCGTTGAAACAATGACGTTGTTGCTGCTACTTGCAGCACAAACAACGTTCTGCCACACGTTCAAGCACAAATATTGCATAGACAGCAGCACAAATAATAACCACGGTCTAAATATGTATTACCAGCAACGTGCTTTCAAACAAGTCAGACAGCTAGCTACCAGAAGCTACAGCGAGACTATGAACAAATCTAACCTAAGAAAAAAATTGCAACTATGTATTGCCATAGAATTTTCAAAATATTTGTGTTTATATATTGGCGCATTTTAGAAGACAAGTATGTATGTATTTATGCTGCATTTAGCTATGTTTTAATAAATTTGTGGTGGCAACATTCCAAGCTATGAGTATAGTATTCATGTTATTCGTATAGGAATACTGCGAGACATTGGCATTGACAAATATTAGCAGCTATATAAAGTGTATTGGACGCGACTTCCTATAAACATACATATGTATATACAAAAATACCACAGAGAGCACTGCTGGCGATGACAAATCCGATTTACATAGAACGATTTGCCATAAGATTAACTTTGTCAGAAAAGTTCAATGTATGGTTTAGATACGATCTCGCTTCGCAGATTTTGTGGAATAAAGCGAAACAAAAAGTTAAGATATTTAAGGTGTGATGCATTTTTTTGTAAAAGTCGAAGCCACATGATTAATTGAACATGGACTTCAACTTTTGTCAGTGCTCATACCAAGGCTCGATGGAGTTATGCTCTGATATACGGCGCCTGCAAACGGTTAAGAATACTTACACAAAAATGTATCAGAAATATTAAAATTAATATTCGAGATAGGAAATGAATTAGAAATCTTGACTTACTTTAACGTTTAGTAGTATTTATTATATATTCAGAATGAATACGAAAATAACTTGAAATAGTACCGAAATTTTCTCGAATATAATGCTGGTATGATGACGAGATAGTTCCGAAATGATTTCAAATTGATCCTCAAACCAATGCTAAAATTATCCGAACAGAGAACAATGCTGAAATGATTCCGAAATTGTTTCCAAATGGTATAAAATTAATTCTGTAAACAATCCCGAAATGCTTAGAAATCATAACTTATCCCAAAACATTTCTGAGCAGAAATAGTCTTGCAACGATTCCCGTGATCCCGAAACTGTCACGAAGTAGTCCCGAAATTACCCTTAAAGCGCCAGTCACGAAAGGATCCTCGAAAGAACTTTTGTTTTACTTTAACTTTTACTGATACTCAAATACGTAGAAAGAAAAAGAAAACGCACTGAAATAATGCTACAATTATCCCGAAAATATTGCAGATATAATACTGAGATATCCGAGGTTCCGAAATAACTTCGAATTAATCCTCAAAACAATGCCAAAATTATCCGGAGATATTCCTGAAACTATCCTGAAATGGTATCCAAATGATATAAAATGATGCCTGAATTAAGCGCAAAATAGTTTCGCAATTATAAGATCGCGGGTTCGAATCGAGCTCAAGGCCTAACAATAATTATTTTATCATTATTATTGTTATGATACATTTTTTACTAATTGAAAAAATTGTAAATTAGATTAAAAATTAACGGTTAAGGACCACGCCCACTTTTATATGAAATATTTTTAAAAGGGTCGTGGAAAAATAAAATAAGCTATATCTTTGCAAAAAAAGAGCTTTATATCAATGGTATTTCATTTCCCTAGTGGATTTATAACAATAAATAGGAAAAACTTCAAAAACTTAAAAATGGGCGTGGCACCGCCCCTTTTATGACTAGGCAATTTTCTATGTTTCGGGAGCCATAACTCGAAGAAAAATTAACATATCGTAATGAAATTGTGTACTCATATTTTCCTTATAGCAGAAAATATTTCTAGTAAAAATGGACGGGATCGGTTAAAGACCACGGCAACTTAGATATAAAACAAGTTTAAAAGGATCGTGGACTAGAATAATAAGCTACGACTTAGCAAAAACCAGTTTTGAATCAATTATATTTCACTTATCAAGTTTTATTGTAAGAGGAAATGGAGAAACATTTTTTTTAAACGGGCGGTGCCACGTGTTATGTAGAAAAGTAATTTATCTGAAATGAAATGTACAAGCGAAGCTTACGCTGAGTATATAATGTTCGGTTACACCCGAACTTAGACACCTTTGCTTGTTTTTAATTCTCTTTTAAAGTGTGTTCATCACTTTGTCGGTAATCACACTCGAAGAAAACGTGTTAGCACACACCAATACCACAAAAAAGTCTCTAAGTGGAAAGCATTTTTTCTCTTCGCACATTTCTCTAAATTTGTCTACTCTTGTTTTGCTTGTTTATGTTTTTCTAGCCGGTTTATTGCTTTAATGCTGACTTGGATTTTTCCGTTAATCTTTTCCCTTACCCTTTTTTTGCCTCACTTCATCTATCTAATTCGTTGAAATATTATAAAACAAACGCACCGTATGTCATGATCGTCGTTGATGCCATCATGAGCTTATAAAACGAGATGCGTATACACATACATATGTATGTACTTCAATGTAAGTTTTTTCTACCATGCATGTTTTCTTTTTGCTGTTTGCCATGTTCACAATTATTCTTACTCCAGCTTATTGGTCAGGTTGTTGCCTTTCTGTAAGTTGATGGCCGTGTAAATGTTATCTAATAGTCAGCAATCTGATGAAACTGAAAATGTAAGCATGTGTACATGTGTGTGTGTCTTGAATTGTTGACGCAGTGATTTTTTTACATCACTTTTTCATTGCTTATCTTTTTTGGTTTTTTTGTTACTCCTTTTGAACTGTATGAGAAAATAATCAAAAGCCTTTTAAATGATAGCAAGTCAGCTGTAATACCAGAAGCTAAAATGACTGAGTGATGGCAAGATATTATTGTAAGCAGCAGGTTTTCAGCAAAAGAAGATTGTCCATCAGAAACAATAATAATAGAAGAAACCAGGGAAGGTTGGACGATAAATTTTATGGGAGAGTGAATAGGTTGATTAATGCATTTGGTAAGTGCAATAATGCAGTTAAGATGATAGTTTTTGATGTGACTTACTTAACTACTTAACTTGCGCTTAACCGTTTAGGTTATGGTCGTCCAACGGGGCGCATCAAGCGCTTCTTCATTATGTTAACTGGCGCCAATTGGTCACTTCAAGGGACTTAAAGAGTTTTCGCCCTGGAACCTCCAGCTCCGATAAAAACACGTTCATCTTTCATTCGCATAATATGACCTATCAAGCGTAGCCGCTGTGTTTTAATTCGCTGGTCAATATTTTTGTTTGCGTAAAGCTCGTACAGCTAGTCATTAAATCTTCTTCGGTGCTCGCCGTCGCCAACGCGTAGAGGTCCGTAAACCCTCAGATATACGTTTCTCTTGAACACTCCCACAGCCGCCTCATTTGATGTTTTCGTGTTCCAAGCTACTGCATCATATAGCAGGATGGGTACGATACGGGCATTATTTTCTTTTGCCGAGAGGGGACTTTACTTTTCAATTGGCTACCTAGTCCATAGTAGTATTTATTGGCAAGAGTGATTTTCGCTGGAGTTCAAAGCTAGTGTTGTTGTGTGTGTTAATGTTGGTCCCCAATAAAACGAAGTTTTTTACTGTTTCGAAATTAGGTGTTGGCGTGGCTGTTAAGGCGCAAATGCGCGGAATATTGCTTTATGACATCAGGTATTTCGTTTTGTTCTCATCCACCATCAAACCCATCTTTTCCGCTTCTTTTTTCAATTTGGAGGAAGCAGAACTTACGGCGAGGGTGTTCAGGCCGATGATATTAATGTTAGCATATGCCAGTAATTGCACGCTTTTACAGAATATCTGTAGCTTTCTTTATTTTCGAACGCTTCAGGGAGGTTCTTTCCAATTCTAAATGAGCTGTCGGTGTTGCTCGACGTCACTTTTCATAGCCGTATTAGTTTTACGGCGAAACCAAATTCAGATATAGCGGCATAAAGGCAGATCCTTTTCGTGCTGTTGAAGGCG
Source organism: Eurosta solidaginis (assembly GCF_040869045.1). Taxonomy (NCBI): domain Eukaryota; kingdom Metazoa; phylum Arthropoda; class Insecta; order Diptera; family Tephritidae; genus Eurosta; species Eurosta solidaginis. Next base: position 261,084,981 of record NC_090322.1, read on the forward strand.
GCTTTAAAATCAATGAAAATGGGATAAGTGTCAATTATTTGTTCGCTTTTTTTTGCAAGATTTGGCGCATAGCGAAAATCTGGTCAATAGTAGATTTACCAGGTCTGAAGCTTCATCATCCCTGGGCGGTACAACTCTGTATTCATGTAGGATAGCAGAAAATTGTTCTCTTCATAATCTTAGTACTCTCTAGGCGTCGGAATACTTTTGATTTTGCAATACTAAGTATTAATTATTGTTTTGAAATTTTTTTTAGTATTTATGCAAATATAATTAAAAACAAGTAAGGAAGGCTAAGTTCGGGTGTAACCGAACATTACATACTCAGTTGAGAGCTATGGAGACAAAATAAGGAAAATCACCATGTAGGAAAATGAACCTAGGGTAACCCTGGAATGTGGTTGTATGACATGTGTATCAAATGGAAGGTATTAAAGAGTATTTTAAGAGAGAGTAGGCCATAGTTCTATGGATGGACGCCATTTAGGGATATCGCCATAAAGGTGGACCAGGGCTGACTCTAGAATGTGTTACGATATGGGTATCAAATGAAAGGTGATAATGAGTATTTTAAAAGGGAATGGGCTTTAGTTCTATAGGTGCACGCCTTTTCGAGAAATCGCCATAAAGGTGGACCAGGGGTGACTCTAGAATATGTTTGTACGATATGGGTATCAAATGAAAACTGTTAATGAGTATTTTGAAAAGAAGTGATCCTTAGTTCCATAGGTGGACGCCGTTTCGAGATATCGCCATAAAGGTGGAACAGGGGTGTCTCTAGTTGTACGATATGGGAATCAAATGAAAGGTGTTACTGAGCATTTTAAGAGGGAGTGGGCATTAGGTCTATAGGTGGACGCCTTTTCGAAATGTCGCCATTAGGGTGGGCCAGGGGTGACTCTAGAATGTGTTTGTATGATATGGGTATCAAATGAAAGATGGTAATGAGTATTTTAAAAGGGAGTAATCTTTAGTTCTATAGGTGGACGCCTTTTCGAGATATCGCCATAAAGGTGGACCAAGGGTGACTCTAGAATGTTTGTACGATATGGGTATCAAACGAAAGGTGTTACTGAGCATTTTAAGAGGGAGTGGGCATGAGGTCTATAGGTGGACGCCTTTTCGAGATATCGTCATTAGGGTGGGCCAGGGGTGACTCTAGAATGTGTTTGTACGATATGGGTGTCAAACGAAAGGTGTTACTGAGCATTTTAAGAGGGAGTGGGCATTAGGTCTATAGGTGGACGCCTTTTGGAGATATCGCCATTAGGGTGGGCCAGGGGTGACTCTAGAATGTTTTTGTACGATATGGGTATCAAATGAAAGGTGGTAATGAGTATTTTAAAAGGGAGTAATCCTTAGTTCTATAGGTGGACGCCTTTTCGAGATATCGCCATAAAGGTGGACCAAGGGTGACTCTAGAATGTTTGTACGATATGGGTATCAAACGAAAGGTGTTACTGAGCATTTTAAGAGGGAGTGGGCATTAGGTCTATAGGTGGACGCCTTTTCGAGATATCGCCATTAGGGTGGGCCAGGGGTGACTCTAGAATGTTTGTACGATATGGGTATCAAACGAAAGGTGTTACTGAGCATTTTAAGAGGGAGTGGGCATTAGGTCTATAGGTGGACGCCTTTTCGAGATATCGCCTTTAGGGTGGGCCAGGGGTGACTCTAGAATGATTGTACGATATGGGTATCAAACGAAAGGTGTTACTGAGCATTTTAAGAGGGAGTGGGCATTAGGTCTATAGGTGGACGCCTTTTCGAGATATCGCCATTAGGGTGGGCCAGGGGTGACTCTAGAATGTTTGTACGATATGGGTATCAAACGAAAGGTGTTACTGAGCATTTTAAGAGGGAGTGGACATTAGGTCTATAGGTGGACGCCTTTTCGAGATATCGCCATTAGGGTGGGCCAGGGGTGACTCTAGAATGTTTGTACGATATGGGTATCAAACGAAAGGTGTTACTGAGCATTTTAAGAGGCAGTGGGCATTAGGTCTATAGGTGGACGCCTTTTCGAGATATCGCCATTAGGGTGGGCCAGGGTGACTCTAGAATGTGTTTGTACGATATGGGTATCAAATGAAAGGTGGTAATGAGTATTTTAAAAGGGAGTAATCCTTAGTTCTATAGGTGGACGACTTTTCGAGATATCGCCATAAAGGTGGACCAAGGGTGACTCTAGAATGTTTGTACGATATGGGTATCAAACGAAAGGTGTTACTGAGCATTTTAAGAGGGAGTGGGCAGTAGGTCTATAGGTGGACGCCTTTTCGAGATATCGCCATTAGGGTGGGCCAGGGGTGACTCTAGAATGTTTGTACGATATGGGTATCAAACGAAAGGTGTTACTGGGCATTTTAAGAGGGAGTGGGCATTAGGTCTATAGGTGGACGCCTTTTCGAGATATCGCCATTAGGGTGGGCCAGGGGTGACTCTAGAATGTTTGTACGGTATGGGTATCAAACGAAAGGTGTTACTGAGCATTTTAAGAGGGAGTGGACATTAGGTCTATAGGTGGACGCCTTTTCGAGATATCGCCATTAGGGTGGGCCAGGGTGTTTCTAGAATGTATTTGTACGATATGGATATCAAATTAAAAGTATTAGTGAGGGTTTTAAAAGCGACTGGCCCTTAGATGTATATGTGAAGGCGTTCTCGCGATATCGACCAAAATGTGGACCAGGTGATCCAGAAAATCATCTGTCGGGTACTGCTAATTTATTTATATATGCAATACCACTAACAGTATTCCTGCCAAGATTCCAAGGGCTGTTGATTTCGCCTTGCAGAACTTTTTAATTTTCTTCTACTTAATATGGTAGGTGTCATACCCATTTTACAAAGTTTTTTCCAAAGTTATATTTTGCGTCAATAAACCAATCCAGTTACCATGTTTCATCCCTTTTTTCGTAGTTGGTATAGAATTATGGCATTTTTTTCATTTTTCGTAATCGATAAAGTGGGCGTGGTTATGGTCGGATTTCGGCCATTTTTTATACCAAGGTAAAGTGAGTTCAGATAAGTATGTGGGCTAAGTTTAGTAAAGATATATCGGTTTTTGCTCAAGTTATTGTGTTAACGGCCGAGCGGAAGGACAGACGATGGACTGTGTATAAAAACTGGGCGTGGCTTCCACCGATTTCGCCCATTTTCACAGAGAACAGTTACCGTCACAGAATCTATGCTTCTATCAAATTTGAGAAGGATTGGTAAATTTTTGTTCGACTTATAGCATTAAAAGTATTCTAGACAAACTAAATGAAAATGGGCGGAGCCACGCCCATTTTGAAATTTTCTTTTATTTTTGTATTTTGTTGCATCATATCATTACTGGAGTTGAATTTTGACTTAATTTACTTATATACAGTAAAGATATTAAATTTTTTGTTAAAATTTGAATTAAAAAAAATTTTTTTTAAAAAGTAGGCGTGTTCTTCATCCAATTTTGCTAATTTTTATTTAGCACATATATAGTAATAGTAGTAACGCTCCTGCCAAATTTCATCATGATATCTTCAACGACTGCCAAATTACAGCTTGCAAAACTTTTAAATTACCTTCTTGTAAAAGTGGGCGGTGCCACGGCCATTGTCCAAAATCTTACTAATTTTCTATTCTGCGTCATAACCTCAACCCATCTACCAAGTTTCATCGCTTTAACCACCTTTGGCAATGAATTATCGCATTTTTTCTGTTTTTCGAAATTTTCGATATCGAAAAAGTGGGCGTGGTTATAGTCCGATATCGTTCATTTTAAATAGCGATCTGAGATGAGTGCTCAGGAACCTACATACAAAATTTCATCAAGATACCTCAAAATTTACTCAAGTTATCGTGTTAACGGACGGACGGACGGACGGACGGACATGGCTCAATCAAATTTTTTTTCGATCCTGATTATTTTGATATATGGAAGTCTATATCTATCTCGATTCCTTTATATATGTACAACCAACCGTTATCCAATCAAACTTAATATACTCTGTGAGCTCTGCTCAACTGAGTATAATAAGGGGTTTGAAGGTTTTATAAAAATATGTAAAAATCTGTATTTCATTTGTTTATTTACCTTACATGTATGTATGTATGTATATGAACAAATAGTCAAGTTTAGAAGTTTGATCGAAAATTTCGACTCCGGAAAAGCATCATAGTAGCGTGGGGCAGTTGAGGGCGAGCAGTTTAATGTGAGTTATAAGGGAGTAATTTGATGTGCTTGTAGGCGTATGAGTCGTGGTACAGTGGATGACGTACGCGACTCAAACGTTTGGGGTTGCGGGTTCAAAGCCCCCTGCAACGAAGCATTTTTTAAATTTATTATTTTATAAATTATTAGTTTAATGGACTGTATTTTATGTTCATTTAGTTTATGGTGTATTTAAAACACGGGACGATGCAAAGCATCGGTACACCTTTATTTGTTTAATTTGGGGCGAGCATAGGGAACTCTGAGGTTTCGCTATAATGAGCCACCTCATCTTCTATTTGAAGACCCCTTTCAAAATGTGATGTGGAGGCGAGCACTGGGCTCTGAGGTATTGGCACCCCATTTTCTACTCGAAGAATCTCCATTTTAAATTAAAAACTAAAACTATGTCTTTAAAATATTTCATAAGCCGGGTGAGAATTTCAGCGCTTGTGAAACAAACGAAAGAAAAAAACTCATAGCTTACGTCGCTTAAACACATAGATTTTGAAAAAGTTTGAGTTATTTTTTAAAATTTAAATAACGACTAGCTGAGACAAATATCTCCTTATCTCAGATTTCGTTTCAAAAATAACTTATCTCAGATTACTTTTGAAAACCCTCTATATCAGAATTTGTTTGAAGATTGCCCCAGTCAAGAATTTTATTCGAAAACGCCCCTTCTCAGAATTTGGTTAATAACGCTAAACCTGGGCGTAAATTCAATGCAGAGATTTCGACCATGAAACAAGTTTTGAGATAAGATATTTTCCAACCGTATTGTGAAATAGTGCGTTCATGAAAAAAATCCTGAGATAAGACATTTTAATAAATTGTCTGAGTTAGGGCGTTTTCAGCCGAGAAAGGGTTTGCTACAACTAGTGGTAAATACGCAAAAAACCTTAATTTCGAAATCAAAGTTAATTTTTTGTAAATTTTTTGGTTGTGAAAATTTTAAATTTTGGAGAAAATTTGGAAGATTTGTTTTTTAAATTTCTTTATCGATGCATTTTTGCAATTACATACTTTAAATAGGTTGACGAAAGACATTTAGGGATTCAAGGGGTTGATAAGAGCAATACAAGGCTTCCGTAACCCAATTGTCAACCTCACCTACGCGAGGGAATCCTGTTACAAATATGAATGTGTCATACACATGTTTAGCAGGCGAGGCTCTGGCGACCCCAAGATCCTCATGGCACTAGGGGGTAGGGAGGGGGCAGGTATGGCTTAAAGGTTTAATATGGTCATACTAATCGTTCCCGAGATGGTCGGGCTAGTAGCTTTGTGGTGCCTTATGACGGATCTGTCTCCGTCAAAGGACCACCAACATCGATAACACCCACAAAAATCTTCGGGGAGTGTCTTTATGTTTAATACAACAACAACAGCAAAGACATTTACCGCTTTCACCGGTACATACAAAATTTTCTACCTATAGATATCATGTTTTCCCATACAATTATAGATCTGTATATATATGTACGTCTGATTGTATGCAACTCATATTACTCTGTTGAATATTTGCTTGGAAAATAGTATTACTGGGAGATTAATTGAAGCTTATGGTTCCGTTTTGCTTTGTAGCTTAAAAGTATAAATAAAAGCAACAACAACAAGTTAATTGCAAACAAAGGAGTAGAAAGACAGCGAGTGACAAATGAACTGACTCAAGGCAGTTCATATAAATTTTAATTTCTTTCGCATGCAGACTAGCAGAATTTTGCTTAATACAATGAACGGAAAGTTTTTACCAATAAATGCTTGCTTAATTAACATACTTAAGATATATGCGACATTGTGAAACAATATACATATTTGCACATTTTTTTATGTACATATCTGATTACATATGAATTAACAAAATATAAAGTTATATAAAAGTTGAGTTGTGTTCTGAGTCAGAAATTCTGACAGAATGCCTTGAGGCTGCCTACACATGTAAACATATGTTTATGCAGTTCATTGTTAGACTCTGTGCATTCTCATATAATTTTTCTTAAAATAAAGGAAATTTTATCTGATTGCCAATGGCGAATTTGTAGAGGAGAGTATGTGTATTTTGTAAGTACAATACGCACACCTAGATCAATAGTGAGCTAATAGCTCCGACACATAAGCAGTTTCTCATATAGATACGTTTAACACAAGCTTATGCATTATGAGTAGATTGCACGTATTTTTATGGAGAACGGTAGAATGAGCGAGACTGGCGCCATCTGATATTGAAAAGTAGCCAACTCCCAAATTTTGTTTAAGCAAATCATTAGAAGTAGAATTTGACATTTGCTTTGGCTAAGGGTGTTGGCACACTTTGCAAGTGAAATTATTTTTCCCACTGGTTGGTAAATTTTCTAACATTTTTCTCAATTAAAAACTGCAATATAACAATTTATTACGGTACAAAATATGTTAGCAAGTATTTTTGTCGTATAGGGAGAATGTTTATAAAAGTGCTTCGCGAAATTTTGTATGTGAATAGGCAAGGCGTAATAAACTTCAATTGCCAAGTCTGAAGTTATTCCATATTTACAAACGCAACATCTTGGTTGATTGTGGCGATGTTATTGGAATACACAAGCTTGTGTTAAACGCATCTATATGAAAAATGTCATTGTACCGCGGCCTTAAGTAAGAAATTTAAAATTTTAAAGTTATGAGTACCTCCGGGATTCGCAATTCAATAGCTACCGAAATGTATACTGCATTTACTAATAGCTCCACTAATCTCCGAGAAAAGAATTTGTAAAAAATAATAAAAATGGCAGACAACTGACTTTCATGCTGACCAAGGGAGCTTCGCCTGGCACCTAACTTAACCTAACCCAAGTTTTGAATGCATTGGAACAAAAGAAGTATAGCTTATTTTGAGAATATTAAGACAAAATAATTTACAGGAATCACGTATAGCGCTGTCTTCTGCTTTGAGAAATTTGAATAATTTTGAAGTAAAAAGTAATCCGGCACATTATAAGGCTGGACTGGGTTAAATGGTCTACAATAGAGGTCGCCAGCTAGTGAAATAATTATTCCCCGCACACTTCACACTTCTTTTTTGTGCAGTAATCGCTGCACAGGCAATTTGAAAACGGGCATTATCTAAAAGATATGGTATAGACACAGAGGACGGTATATCTTCATTGTGGATTTATACAATGGAGCAAGCAGAGTAGCAAAATCGAAAGAGTCTTTTGTCTGTTTGTGAATTTCAAAAAAACAAATGCTCAAAATGTTAAAATTTTTAAATGTTGGAAACATATTTTGCTTTCATTTTTTGTTAGCTACAAAATTGTATTTTCGTAGTTATAAAGTGTTAACAAACATGCGTGTGTACCTCTTGCCCCGTTGTTTTTTAATTAACCTTTACCACTACGATGATTTTGCTGTTGCCAACCAGTCTCAATTTCAATTTTTTTTTACCACTGGTCTACAACGAGAACATCTTTTAGTATTACTAACTGCCGAGGTGTCATCCTGTTGAACGAACACATGGACTGAGTACAGATAAATGTGTCTACAACAACAAAAATCTCATAAAAGTTTTTGAAAACTTGTATCACTTTTTTTTAAAAAACAGTATTCGATTTCGTTTCTTAAATCTATTTAGTTTGGTTACAAAAAATTCAGTTCGGCTTTCTAAACCAGACAAAGAAACACCGCGTCGCACGTCGTATTCAAATGCCTCAAAATCATATATGTTCAAAAAAGATTACAACACAGGCAGCTAACGCGAGCACGAAATAAACACTCAGGAGTCAACCACATTAGAATCACTGACTTCTAATTGCCTACGAATCGCACACAGCCATGACCCAGACACTTACTTAACAAACGCGATTCACGAATAAACAAGAACTATATAAACACGATATAGCTTAACAAACAGTCAGTACAATTGAAGACTATACAAATTTACAACAAAGGACTACTCCGACAGTTTCAAATTCAACAAAATTCAGCACTGAAGATGACTCAACCTGAAAAATCAACAACAAAGGAAACTATATTCTCTTTTGTTCCGTTCCATTAAATCGCGCTCAGCTTCGATATCCAGGTTTTTTGTTTTGTGCTTTTGTGGTTGCAATTTGTTTATTTTAAACTTGTTTCGAATTCGTTGGGATTTACAGTTAGTTTGATGAATTCAGTTTATCTCTTAAATCTTGCCTCGTTTTCGTTGTTTTTCTGCAGTAATATTTCAAACATTTTAAAATTAATTTCAGTTTCGGTTCTGTTTTTAAGTATATGTTTCAGTTTTTCAGTCCGGTAGAACTTCACATGTATTAAATGCGTTCATATTGTGGTTTTCTAAGCTAGTTTCGTCGCAGTTTTCTAAACTTTTTCTCGTTTGTTGCCAAAACTCTTCTGTTCCTTAAATTTTTTTATCCATTTTCGGTTTTATGTTTACAACATCGATTACGTCATTGAACCTTTATTCCCTTTTATTTGCTTTTCTAACAAAGTTTCCCGTTCTTCTTCGTGCTACAAAATTAATTTCGTTGTTATTTTTAAATTCTTTGGTTTTAGTTTTCTGAACTCTTTCCGGTGTAGTTTTATTGTTCTTGTTTTTTGGTCTTAGGTTTATGAATTTTTTAGTTTCGGTCTTTAAAACTATGCTAGATTTCGCTTCCATCCTTTAAAACTATAGTTTTTCATTCTTTAAAATTCATTAATTCTTTTGTTTTCTGGTCCATTATCCAAAGCTAAGTTCAGTACCTGGGGCAATATACCTGAATTTATATTAAATTTCGTTTTCTTTTTTAAACTTATTAGTTTTGTTATTCTTAATGCGGTGGGATACAGATTGTAAGCCTGGTATATGCTAGAGTACCAATCTTGGATTATAAGGAATTCCCCAAAAAATAACAGCTTTATCCATTGAAAATTTCAAATTTCATTAAAACTATCATTTATTTTAATAAAATAAACTGTCCTATACTTTTTACTAGATTTAGACTTATAACAAGTTTTTGTCATCATTTTGTTTAATAACGAATAAAAAGAAATATCGGAAAATACAGTTTTTTTTTCTTTTTAACTTTTAAAACTGCTGCCATGAATCACGCATGGCACAATTTTACGTAGTGGATCGAAATGAAATAATTAAATTTTGTTGAAATCAATTTATATATTCACAGTCGAACAAAAAACCCCTGCCAAGTGACGCCTCGTTGCCATACATTTTCCAGCAATATACATAGAACATTGGCGTGCTCCAAAAACAGATATAACAAGAAAAAGGTGTCTAGGTTTGGGTGTAACCGAACACTATATACTCAGCGTGAGCTTCAATTGAACATTTCATTTCAGATAAATTACTTTTCTACATAACACGTGGCACCGCCCGTTTAAAAGAAAAATGTCTCTCCATTTCCTCTTACAATAAAACTTGATAAGAGAAATATCATTGATTCAAACTATTTTTTGCTAAGTTATAGCTTATTATTCTAGTCTACGACCCTTTTAAACTTGTTTTATATCTAAGTTGCCGTGGTCTTTAACCGATCCCGTCTATTTTTACTAAAAATATTTTCTGCTATAAGGAAAATATGTATACACAATTTCATTACGATATGTTAATTTTTCTTCGAGTTATGGCTCCCTTCTTTTTTTTAAATTTGAAGTTTTTCATATTTACTGTTATAAATCCACTTGGGAAATGAATTACCATTGATATAAAGCCCTTTTTTGCAAAGAAATAGCTTATTTTATTCGTCCGCGAACGTTTTAAAAAAAATTTATATAAAAGTGGGCGTAGTCCTTAACCGATTTCGTTAATTTTTCTTCAAAGCATTCCTTATAGTAAAGGCAACCTCTCTGCCGAATTTTGTTACGATAGGTTTAACGATTTTTGATTTATGATCAATAATATTTGTAAAATTGAATTTATCACAAGTGGGCGATGCCACGCCCATTTTTAAAAAATTTTCCAAATTTTTATCAAGAGTCTCAATATCAGCCCACATGTCAAATTTGAACATTCTAGGTGTATTATTTACTAAATTATCAGGTTTTTTGTGTTTTCCAAAATTTTATGTATATAAAAAGTGGGCGTGGTTATAATCCGATTTCGCTCATTTTCAATGCCAATCTAATCTGGGTACAGATAAGCTAGTGCACCAAACTTGGTGAAGATATCTTAACATTTACTCAAGTTATCGTGCTAACGGGCGGACGGACATGGTTCAATCAAATTTTTTTCGATTCTGATGATTTTGATATATGGAAGTCTATATCTATCTCGATTGCTTTATACCTGTACAACCAACCGTTATCCAATTAAAGTTAATATACTCTGTGTGCAAAGCAAGCTGAGTATAAAAATATTATTAGCCGACTTGTATTATTCTCACTAGTTAATCGCATTGTAGTTTTGGATTCAAAATAACGGATTTTTTTTTATCAATTTGGCTGTTTAAGCAGAAAAGTAATACCATAAAATTCTTTACTATATCAAATGAGCATTGCAGTATGAAAACATGTTATTAAACCAAATATTTGTGCAGATATCTCTAAACCTGCGTAGTGTACAGATCATGAAAGCAGTCAGACGGATAAGTTGGACTTTTCATTGTTGCAATGCTTTGGAGAAAGTTAATATACCGATCGAAGTATAGTAACTTTTTCCAGTAAATAATGATATAACATGGCAAACTTTTTTTTTTAATTTTAATTTTTATTAGACCACCTTAATAATCGTACATCTACATATATAAATACAATGGGAACATAGCTATGATATAAAACCATAATATGTATGAAAAAAGTATAATAAAAAGATACAAAAATATTAAATTCGAACAGAATCGCACCACTCTCGGCATGCAACAATCACAATTCATTGTTAATTGCGAATTGAAAGAAAACAGTTGTTGTGCTATTTTTTAAAGCGCTATACGTACATACATATATATATTCCCTATGTATGGATCTACAACCCAGATATGATAGAAGTAGTTTGTATATAAATACTAACGCTTCAATTTAACCGCGATCGCGGGCATTTGCCCATAATTTGAACTAAAATCGTAAGCAGATAAATAAATAAAAAAATAAATGTAAGGCGCGATAACCTCCGAAGAGATCTAAGGCCGAGCTTCTCTTCCAATTTGCGTCGTGCTCCTCTTGATTTTTCCCTACAAATTGGCCGGACGGGTCCTACATGTTTTATGCCGCCTCCGAACGGCATCTGCAAGGCAGATGAGTTTTCACTGAGAGCTTTTCATGGCACTTGCCAGACACTGCCGAGGGGCGACCCCGCTTAGAAAAATTTTCAGATAAGCAACAGTAAAAAGTAGATAATAATCAACGATAGAAGAAGATAATGATATTGATTATGCTATAAAAATGTATTCCTTATCACCTAAGAACTATTACATTATTTTCTCTTTTAATTCAAAAGTGAACTGATTTAAAATATTTGCTTCTTAATTAATATAATTCTTGAACCACCGCGTGATGGCCTAAATTCCATGAAGTATTTTTTATAACTTTTGGGGGACTATTTCCTCAATGCGTTTTTAAATACAGTGGCTCTGTGTTTATTGAAAAAAAAAAAAAAAAATTGAGGAATAAAGTTTTTTGAAAAGAAAGCTTATTTTCCAGTTTTCGCATTCCGGAAAATCTCTCATTTTTAATTTAAAAACCTCTTTTGATCTTTTCAAAGAGATTCGAAATTTCATGGGAAAATCGGAACAAGTTAGGTTAGCTTAATGAGAAAGCTACATATTTTTTATCAGATTAAGTAATAAAATTTGAAGGTGATTTTTTTTGAATTACCGTCAAAGCTTTAAGGGTTTATGGCTTAGTTTTTTTTGTCCCTCAAAACACTTTCATTTTTGGTTTGGGTTTGTTGCTCTTCCCAAAGTTTCTATTGAGTAACAGTTTCGGTGTCTCTTCTCAAATCCACTTCCATTTCGTTTTTGCTCGGGTTAAATTTTCAATATATACAATTTTTCCAGTTACTTTAAAATGTTTATATCCTTCTTCACGATTCGAGGCCTTTTTAAACGGGTTTATTTAGCTTGACTTGACAGGCCGGCCAGCCGTTGTGAAAGAAATTTTGTAATTAAAATTTAAGTAATTTCCCGATAAGCTACAAGCTTGAAACTTGACAACGCAATAATGAAAATGCAATAATAAAAATTTTAAATTTATGATTTTTCCGGTCAATTTATTTTTGTAGATTTTTGTTGGTAATAGGCTTTTTTGACCAATCGTTTCTTAATTGCAAATAAAGATATTTATTTCAATTTTTCCACCTAACGTTTCGCTAGACTTCCTAGCATCATCAGAGGTGATCTAATTTATTAACAACAATAAAGATAAAAATATTTACATTAATTTATGGTATAAAGACTACTTTAATTTATATATATAAATTTACTTTATATATGTAACGAGAACAACACTAACATTGATTTACATACGTACAAACATAGACAACACGTACGTAATATATTTGTTATTTAAATAATTAAACTAAAAGCATTAGTACCATTTAATACTGGAATCATTGTCATACTGATTCTTAACTATAAACATAAAAGGTAAACAGCTGCTATATTTTGTGTGTCCTCTTTCTTGTTTATCGTATTTGCCCGTTTTTCCAATATTCTCAGACTTTCCAATGTATATCTGGCTCTCCCGTGTTTGTTCCTATATATTATTTTTGTATTAGCCAGATCAGCTGAGTGTCCACTTGTTGTGATATGCTGCGCTAAGGCGGTGGTGGTTTTTTTGTTTTGTATATCAGCTTCGTGCTCTTTCAATCGGATTCCCAGTGCATGTTTGGTAGTCCCTTTCATTTTCGTCTCGGTTAATGTTTCGATCTTTCATTCATTAAAATTTTTTTTAGTTTGAATTTGGATCATCTTAATTATCTGAGTTCTTTTTCCAAAACTATTAAATTTTCGTTCCTCATAATAATTTTGATTTTGTTCGTATTCTTCTGGTTTAAGTTTCGGTCCTAAAACTGTTTTGGTTTAGTTTTGTTTTGCCCAATTATTCGGTTTAGATTTTCAAAATTATTTCGAATTGATTTTTTAAAACAAGTTAGGTTCCGCTCTTAAAAATTTTTTCGATTCTTTTCTTTTTCAGATCATTTCGGTTTCAATTCCGCTCTTCCATATTGTTTCGCTTCCGTTTTCAAAATTATTTAGGTTTAGTTCTTGATAATTTCCTCATTTCAAAATTATTTAGGTTTCGTTCTTGATAATTTCCTCGACTTTCTTGTTCGAAAGTGTTTCGACTTTGTTCGGGTTCGGTTACAGCTTCGAACTTTTGAATTATTTCGGTTTTGTTTTTCAAAATTTATTTCTGTTCTTTTGTCAAAATTATTTCGGTTTCGTATTGAAAATGGATTCGATTTAATTTTTAAAATTGTTTCGGTTATGTTCGGCCTCAGTTTCGTTTTTTTAAATTATTTTGGTTTCGTTCTTTAAAATAATTTCGGTTTCGTTTTTCAAAATTATTTTGGATTCGTTCGTTTTAGTTTTGTTCTTAAATTATATTTCGGTTTCGATTGCTAGATGCCGCTATGAAGCTGCACTCGCTTTCTACTTAACCTGCCTGTGACTAACTCTATATTAATTTTTTCTGGGATTTATGGTATACTTGCCAGATTTTCAATTATTTCTACATAATTATGTATATATATGCTGTGCAGGTACTTATATACATATGAATGTACATATGCGTAACTATTTATGAAGTGTGCAGTTTTCGTCTTAAGCACGCTCTACTTAACTTCTTTTCTACTTTGTATAAGTAACTGATTCTACTTGTACCTCTTCCCACAACCCACATAATTTAAAGTTGTTTGCGGTGTTTCACTTGAGTGACCATACAATATGATACAAAAAAATCATTTAGTATGTAGCGCAACTTTCATTTTTCTTGAGGATATCCATTATTGCAGCAATAAATTTAGCTTTTTCGAGCTCGTCAGCTCATATTTTAAAACTAATAAACAAATTTCGTTCATAAAGTTTTATATGATGGAATGTTTAAGAAATTGCCATTAAAAAGTTTTCGCATATGTTGAAGAATACATAAATATGTAGCTGCAGTACATACAAAAATACATAGAATTTTAAAACGGCTGTAGCAGTAGGAACGACTAAACTCGCGTTTCGAGGCGAAAGGCCTTAATAGAATAATGGTCGGCACTGCAACCCAAGTGAAGTATTATGGCTTGGCTGTAGAACTAATAGTACCAAACTTGCTCAAACACAGATAAGGTAATCTAATAGATCAAAAACATCCATCGAAGGGTATTCGAACGACCTCAGATTTATCATAACTGTCACCTCAGCATATTTGGAAGATTGTTTTAAGCTGATGCACTCGTCAACAGCAATGCGGTTTCCCTTATCATAAAGTCACAACACAAAATGGCAGTCAAAAGGCAACTCGGTCTTAACGCCTGGGTCCTTGAATACTGAACTATAGAGTGAACCGATTGAGTGGGGGCAAATTGACTAGAAAGCTCATCGACCCTATCACTATCTCGAATAAAATGAGGAAAGGATACACTTTGGTGTCGAGTAAGACTTTATTACTCAGCGCTGTGTTGAGTTATTGCGTTGATACCGAAGGCAGCGTCGCTGGTGCCGATGCACCCCATACCGTGGCGCAATGTCTGCATACAAATGATAATTGAACAAACGACTATTACTTTATTTCTAAGAACTAATGAGCTTAGCAGTGGTTAGTAATATAATAATTGTTATTCAGTTATTATTTATGCTTATTAGGTAAGAAGCGAAGAAAAAAGAACATTACTGTCATATTGCGTATAGTACAGTTTCGAAAGCCTCCACGTCATCAAAGTCAGCCAGTTTCGTAAAGTTTTTTGGTAATGTTTCTTCTATATCGCTGGAATCAGTATAAGGTGATATTAGGCAACCTTTTCAATTTATAGCTTCTCCAACTAAATTTTCAACCTCACCTATCCGAATTCTGTTTCTTTAGCAGAGGAGGCTTTGGCTATCCCAAGTTCCTCATGGATCTAGGGGGCGGAATGGCCTAGAAGGTTTCAAGTATTAATAATAATCGTTCCCGATATGATGGGGCGGAGCGAAACAGATCTGTATCCGACAAAGGACCATCAACATCGAAAACACTCTCCAAACCTTCGGGACTTATCTTATCGCTACAACAACAACAACATGCGACCTTTAGATTTCCAAAGAACGTCTTACTAGGATCGTAAAGAAGTATATGCATACATATGTATATACACGAGTCTGCAGACTCGTTAACGGATTCTCCTCGAGTAAGATTATATCACCTTGCAAAAAGCGTCATGGATCTGGTAGGGGGGATTCTGTTTCTGGGAAACGATTAAGTGAAAAAAAATTCCCATACATTTCAATAAATTTTTGCTTAACATTTTTTCATATCATCGTTTCACAGAACAAAAATTCCCCCCCCCCCCCCCCCCCCCCCCCCCCCTGATTGCCCAGGGATCTTTTTGGCCCGGAAAGAAGCGTATACGATCGCTGAACTTGGGTGAAGTGTCACCAAAAAAATTTTCAGTTTCTTTAACCTTTTTTTTTATGTTCCATCGGCAGAAATCAAGCAACAATAAAAACTATTTAAATGTACTGACATATCGGAACGACTTTATTGAAGTTCGTATAATACATTCAAGGTTCGAATCGAGCTCAAGGCCAGAACAATAATTTTTTTCTAATGATAATTATTGTTATTTTTTAATTTTTCTAAATTTGAAAAATTGTATTTTGTTTTTGGAATAGTAAGTAGAAAATTTTTCAAACAACCTGCCATAGCTGCGCAGATAGATCCATTTCGAAGGGTGCTAAGCCTTCATGAATTATTGTTCTGGCCTTGAGCTCGATTCGAACCTTGAATGAATTATCAATAGGCCGATAAAAACAAAAACAACAGTTCGTATAATAAAAAATGAATTATAAGCTTTTGAGTCGACAGAATCAGAGATCGGTTAAGTGAGGAATAGTGGGGAAGTTGGCTGATGCCAAAATAATCCTTCGGCAATCGATTTACGTATACCTAAATTTACCGGTGGATCGGCGAGCAGTTGTGTAGTGTCCAGAACCATCGGCAGAGTTAGGTTATATTGAAAATTCGGATGGTGGGTGGTGAATGAAAAGCTTTGACTTTGGAGACAACCGATGGGGAAACGTGCCTAAGTTACAAGAAGATTTAGAATAACCGAATTGTTGAACGCTGGAAAAATGCCGACCGGATTATTAGTGTTTGGTAAAACACGATTAAAATCTTCTGTTTTTTTGTTTTCAATATTTTATGAAAAAGCTTTTCGGAATTTCTGAACTGAAACTATGCAAACGAGTCCCAAAAGCCTTTTCGGAAATATTCAACAAAGTTTCACGACAATTTCGAATTTTTATTTGGATGACTGTGAAAATGTACAACAAAGTTGAAGGTAAAAGTACCTCAGAACTCGCACTAATTTTTGACAATTCTAGATTTTCTTCCATATGAAGTAAAATGTTTCCACCTTGTCTGGAGGGCAGTGAAAAACATCATTCGGGAAAAAAAATTGTCAAAACTTCTACTTTGCTAGACTTAAGTTGAATACGCTATAAAATTGCATACCCAAAACGATTCAGAGAACTGCAATTAGAAATTCTCGCAAAATTTCTCGATTTTTAAAATTTTGCGATTTTTTTCCCAGAACGCTTTTTGAGATTGGTTTTCGCCTTTTCACTTAGTTTAATCATTGAAGTTTTTTTTAATATCGAAAATAAAAAAAGAAGAGTTTGGTTCACGAAATTTAATAAAAATTGCCATTGCAATTTTTCTGTTCGCTGCTGTAGCATAATATGGGCGCTGAAGCCACATATGCAGAACGGAGGAACTGGTGAACACTGGACTGGTTATTGGTTGATGATACATGATGGATGATGGACGGTGAGGGTGGAGGGTCGATTGTTTGATGTTGAAACGTCGAACGGTTGATCATTATTATTATTATAAATTTACTCGTGTTCTCCTTTGCACTTCACGAATGGGTTTATGTATGTATTTATATTAGACTGGATCGATTTATTAACCGATATCGCGTCATCGATTTTTCGATAGGATTTGGGCTCAGGAAAAAAAGTTCCACTGCGCATACTCAAAAAAAATAAATTTCGAGCCTGCGAAAAAAAAAATGGCGAAAGAGTAAATTTTTCGACCAAAACGCTCCACCCAAAAATCAAAAAAAAATTGCAAAAAGCCTGCTGTGTATGTGTAAAGGCCGCACAATGAGGATAGCCCGACAAATTATAGAAATGCATATCTCAAATGTTTCTTGAATAAGAAACAAGTGGAAAAAAGTTGGATAAAATGAAAAATGTTAAGTCTGCAATGATAACAAACACCGAAAATCAAAGTTAGAATGTTAAATCTGTCCCATCTTTGATATATTTCTTTCCTTTGTATATAAGAATGTTATGATGATCTTTTTACTTCGTTGTCATTCTCAGTATTTTCTTTGTTGTTGAATTTTTTTACGTTCGTTCAAGCAAATTAATTTGCTCTTACTTTAAGTTTGCGGCCACCAGCATCGTCCACTAAAATTTGCATTGCTCTCGTTGTTAATTGCCTTGGTTTTTGACTCGCCACAAACTCCCCTTTGATAACATAAATTGCCTACATAATTAACAAATAATTAATTAAATGAAAAAAGGAATTTTAAATTACATGCCATTTTAATAGTAGCGTAAATTCCACAAATTAGCGAAGTTCTACATAAATTGATAACAATTTTATTTTTTGTGAAATAGTGGGTGGTGATGTAGAGTAACAATATGGTCAATATTTTACGAGGGAATGTAGACAATTAGTGTTTGAAACATAAATTGGCTGTAAATGCGTGCAACGTAATTTATTCATTAGCCAAATAAATAAATAACAATTGCAGTATGCAACTAATAAAAACAGCAAAATATTGCAATACTCAACTAAATGGAAATGGTTAAATAGAGCGTTTGGCTTAAGGGGTGGCTCATTAGTTTGTTTCTTTTGTTGTTAAACAAAAATGTTGACAGCCGTGTTTGTTACGCTAAAAGCTTTCAAAATGCATAATTAACATCCTTCTATTAATGCATTTGATTTACCGATTTACTCATGAATCATGAGTCATGCCTCAAATTTTCAAAGTTTCTGTGCTTAAATACTTTCAGTTTGTTTTCTACACATATTTTTTAAATAACTCAATTAATGTCTCACCGTTTAACACAATATAGTGCTTTGCATATTCGAGTAAATATTTGATTTTACATTTTTGATAATTAAATTATTATTGCAAATATTTGTTTTGTTTGAACATTTGTATTGAAGTGAAAGAAGTTGTGTATTTATGATGTTGCAAAAGAGTGTGGCAAACCTCAAATAGCTTCTGGCAGTTTATGACCCATAGCCTTTGGGCAAATCATTTAGCAAATTAAACATGGCAATAAAATTTCCATATTACAATTATTTGTTTGTTCAAGATATATTTGAGTTAGCTTTTTTGCATAAATTTGCAAAAGAAATTACACCACAATAAATTTCTTCAGGCATTATTGCTGACTTATTCCTGTTAAGCAACAATTAGACATGATTAAGTTAACAGATGTAGAAAAAGAAAATAATTCCAGATGCTTCTCTTATGAATATGACGATTCTTAGAAATTTGGAAATAAAAATTTCACCAAGTTTAAGTTTAAGCCATAAGGAAAGCACTGCTTCAATATATTTTCGTTACGGCTCATACCTGTGAAATTGACATGTGGAATCGCTAAAAATGAAAAAAAAAATTTCCAAAATGCTTTGAAATAGTTCTTGAATTCCAGAAAGGGTAATAAGTTTTGGATATTTGGACAAAGACATTTTTTTCCCAGCTTTCGTCTTATCTAGAAATCTTTTCTGAACAGATCTTCTATAACTCTAGAGTTCTTCGGAAGATAAAATGTGTTGTGCCGAATTCTTATTCTTATTAAAAAAAATTATTTAAAACTTAAAAAAAGTTTAAGAAATTTGTTTTTAATGCTTTTAAAAGGTCCAGAGTTCCTCTCAAAGAAAAAAAAAAAATTTAAGAAACTTAAGTTCTTGAGAAGGTGAGAAAAAGTTCTCCAAAATTACACCAAATATTAAGTTTTCTTCAAAATAGCTAGGTTAGGTTAGATTGGGTGGTAGCTTCCCTGATAGGGGAAGCTCACTTGGACAACATGACGGTCCGTTGTGATACCACATATAATAAACTAAACTAACGGTGACGTAGATATAACTACTTAGAGAATCGTTGGGTAGCAATGGTAAAGTTTCGAATGATCCCGATCTCAACCTTGGATAGGTCCTCGGGAGATCCAATTGAGTCACGACCGAAATACTTTCGCCTTGTTCTGGCAAAAGCTGGGCAGTTATGCATAAAGTGATTTGGTGATTCCACCTCGTCATCCTCCATACAGCTGCAGCAGGATGGAGTTTCCAATATATTGAGATGTACCGCATGGATACCCATGGGACAATGCCCTGTCAAAGCCCCAATGACCATTGATAGGTGAGCCTTAGTGAACCCAATTATTTCAGCAGACCTCCTGCCATCCACTTTCGGCCAGAAAGATCTTGAAACCCTGCAAGCCGTAGTGTCCGCCCAACGTTTGCTGAGCTGACTGGAGCCCAGTTATGGAAGAGCTAGGGGTGGCTAGGGGAATCCCGAAATCCCTACAGCCATCTTCATCCGGTTCATTTGTACCGATTCGGGCTAAGAGATCCGCTTGACAGTTACCCGGAATATCAATATGGGATCGGGCACTCCCAGACCACCCTGGATCGCACTGTAGTTGAGCTCAAGGCCTTTATAGCCGCTTGGCTATCAGAGTAGATGTTAAATTCCCTGACCGTAGTAGCGCTGGATAGCATTTCATCCACCGCATCCTTAATGGCAGCAACTTCCGCTTGGAATACACTGCAGTGATCAGCCAACTTAAACTTGCGGCTTACATTTAGCTCTTGACAAAGACCCCCCCGCCAACCTTTCCGTCCAACTTCGACCCATCCGTGAACAAGTTAATCGGTCCCATGCCCCAGATAATTCCTCTTCTCCACTCCTCCCTCGGGGGGATGATTGGGGTGAAGGTTGTATAGGGAGCGGCCCCCGGCATGCAACAGTCCGTCCTGTCCGGGATAAAGTCGAAACTAGTAAGAAGGCTAGAGTGTCCGAAATCAGAAAGCATATAACCCATATCACGCAGCCTGACCAACGACCGGGCCGCGGCTGCCTTTCTCGCAATATCTACTGGATGTATATTCAGCATGCCATTCAGTGCCAAGGTAGGTTTGTTCTCATAGCGCCACTGATACCAATAAGCGCCGTCCGCAGCTAAAAATTTTAAAAAATTAGCTTTTCAAAATTCCTTAATTTTGTTTGAAGTTTTAAAAAAATAAAAATATTTTGTACAATTTTGGAAACATTTTTTCCGTACCGCATTTTAAACATCGTTCAAGAGACAATGCTCCTCAATGTTCTTGCAGTTAAGGTTCTAGCACCGGATTGCGACTAAGATAATGCTTTAGTACCAGTTCTCATCCAGGGTATCAGACACTTGCGGATTCTTCCTTTGCTAAGTCAGGTTTCGGAGCCCGCTCCGGTTTCTTCCTTCCAAAAGGTAATGTTTCTTCTTTTTCTAAGTCGGTTTTCAGAGCCCGTTTCAGTTTCTTCTTTTTATAAGTAAGGTTGTTGAGCTCTGGTTGTTTCCTTTTACGAGTAAAGTTTCTGTGCTAGCTCATGTTTTTTCCTTTGAAAAGTCATGTTTCTGGGCCAGATCGGGTTTCTTCCTATAATAAGTGAGGTTCTTGAGCCATTTGAAGTTTTTTCTTTTCATAAGTCAGATTCCTGAGTTAGCTCCAGTTTTTTCCTTTTATACTTAGTCAGTTTTCTGAGCCAGCTCCAGTTTCTAAGTTTTTCAGTCATGTTTTTGAGCCAGTTCAAGTGTTTTCCTTTTATGGGTCGGCTTTATGAGTGAATTCTAGCGTCCTCCTTTTATAACTCGGGTTTCTGAACCAGCTCTAGCTTCTTCCGTTTATACAAGAGACTTTTGAGTTAACTCAAGTTTCTTCTTGTTATATCTAAGGTTTCTGAGTTAGCTCCAGCCTATTTTTTTTTAAGTAAGGTTTCTGGGCCAATTTGGGTCAGAGAATCAGCATGGTTTTTGATTCAGCTTTGATTACTGAGCTAGCTCGGGTTTCTGAGTCAGCATATATTTCTGAACCAGCTTCGGTTTCTAAGACATATTCGTTTTCTTAACCAGCTTCGGTTTCATAGCCCGCTCCGATTACTGTGCCAGCTCCAGTTTCTGAGCCACCTCCGATTTCTGAGCCAGATTTGGCTTCCGAGCCAGCACCGGTTTCTGAGTCATCTCAAAAATGTACATTTCAAAATTCTCACTTACTGAATACAGCCCCAAGTCTCGGTTTCTGAGCCAAGGTCGGTTTTTGACCCAGTTCGGTTTCTGAGGCAACTCTGGTATCCGCTTCAATTCCTAATCTGAGCTAGCTTCGGTTTCTGACTAAGCTCACATTTTTGGTCAAGCTACGAATGCTATTCTAGTTCCGGATTCGTAATGGATTAATTAAAAATTATGCACTCAAACAAAACTATTAATTAAAAATTAGACACTTTACATTGTTTAATGGTGGCGTTCCTAACACGCAACTGTTTAGTAACAATTTTAGAAACGCACTTTTGAGTACTGGAAAAAGGCCGAGTCCAACCTTAATGTCAGACAACTCATAAAGCTAATATGAAATTTAAAAAATTAATTTAACTTAACAGGTTTCACAGTTTATACATTCTAAATCATTTTTTTTTTTTTACAAGACGGTGGTGCAACATGTGCTCCACGTATTTATCAACCGT
This sequence comes from Eurosta solidaginis, assembly GCF_040869045.1. Lineage (NCBI taxonomy): Eukaryota > Metazoa > Arthropoda > Insecta > Diptera > Tephritidae > Eurosta > Eurosta solidaginis. Next base: position 261,107,066 of record NC_090322.1, read on the forward strand.
TGCGTAATATAAACGATTCCAATTCATTCTCATTTCATTATTTGAAATGTTGTTATCACCATTTTATTATCTAAACAAATATTTAATTACAAATACTATTTGTAAATTAATGTAGTAACTTACGATGACGCCATCGCGCAATGTCTGTCTCTATAAAATTCCTTATCTTTGTTGTTATAATGATAAGGATAACCTATTTCTGTCAAATGGTAATTGGTTTTATTAAATGTTCTTAAATATTTGACCATCAAATTGCCTTTTTCAGCTACTTTTAAAATACAAAATGCAATTCTAGTGACATTGTGCATTCAGATTAATAAAAAATTAAGGAAAGTTAAGTCAGTGCTGATATTTATAGAATAAGTAATAAACATAGGGTCATACATAGATCGACAAGCATAAATGAGATTGTAACATATGATCGTAAGCCGTTCGTAATTTATTTTGACTTCTTAATGAATGCAAAGATGTTGATGGTTGATTATTTAAAGAGGAATTGTGCATTTTTTTTATTAAAATAAAAAGAAACACGGGAACAAAATATATTAGTAGCAAACAAAAACAAGTAAGGAAGGTTAAGTTCGGGTGTAACCGAACATTACATACTCAGTTGAGAGCTATGGCGACAGCATAAGGGAAAATAACCATGTAGGAAAATGAACCGAGGGAAACCCTAGAATGTGCTTGTATGACATGTGTATCAAATGAAAGGCATTAAAGAGTATTTTATGAGGGAGTGGGCCATAGTTCTATAGGTGGACGCCATTTAGGGATATAGCCATAAAGGTGGATCAGGGTTGACTCTAGAATGCGTTTGTACGATATGGGTATCAAATGAAAGGTGTTAATGAGTATTTTAAAAGGCAGTAATCCTTAGTTCCATAGGTGGACGCCGTTTCGAGATATCGGCACAAAGGTGGACCAGGGGTGACTCTAGAATGCGTTTGTACGATATGGGTATCAAATGAAAGGTGCTAATGAGTATTTTAAAAGGGAGTAATCCTTAGTTCCATAGGCGGACGCCGTTTCGAGATATCGCCACAAAGGTGGACCAGGGGCGACCGTAGAATTTGTTTGTACAATATGGGCATCAAACGAATGGTGTTAATGAGTATTTTAAAAGGGAGTGGGCCTTAGTTCTATAGGTGGATGCCGTTTCGAAATATCGCCATAAAGGTGGACCAGGGGTGACTCTAGAATGTGTTTGTACGATATGGGTATTAAATTGAAGGTATTAATGAGGGTTTTAAAAGGGAGTGGTGGTTGTTGTATAGGTGGTCGCCTTTTCGAGATATCGCCATAAAGGTGGACCAGGGGTGACTCTAGAATGCGTTTGTACAATATGGGTATCAAAAGAAATGTGCTAATGAGCATTTTAAAAGGGAGTAATCCTTAGTTCCATAGGTGGACGCCGTTTCGAGATATGGCCATAAAGGTGGACCAGGGGTGACCCTAGAATTTGTTTGCACAATATGGGCATCAAACGAAAGGTGTTAATGAGTATTTTAAAAGGGAGTAGCCCTTAGTTCTATAAGTGGACGCCGTTTCGAAATATCGCCATAAAGGTGGACAAGGGGTGACTCTAGAATTCGTTTGTGCAATATGGGTATCAAACGAAAGGAGTTAATGAGTATTTTAAAAGGGTGTGGGCCTTAGTTCTATAGGTGGACGCCTTTTCGAGGTATCGCAATAAAGGTGGACCAGGGGTGACTCTAGAATGAGTTTGTACGATATGGGTATCAAATTAAAGGTATTAATGAGAGTTTTAGAAGGGAGTGGTGATAGTTGTATATGTGAAGGCGTTTTCCAGATATCGACCAATATGTGGACCAGGGTGACCCAGAATATCATCTGCTGGATACCGCTAATTTATTTATATATGTAATACCTGCCAAGATTTTAAGTGTTTTTTATTTCGCCCTGCAGAACTTTTTCATTTTCTTCTACTTAATATGGTAGGTGTCACAACCATTTTATAAAGTTTTTTCTAAAGTTATATTTCGCTTCAATAAAACAATCCAATTACCTTACCATGTTTCATCCCTTTTTTCGTATTTGGTATAGAATTATGGCATTTTTTCATTTTTCGTAATTTTCGATATCGAAAAATTGGGCGTGGTCATAGTCGGATTTCGTTCATTTTTCATACCAAGATAAAGTGAGTTCAAGTAAGCACGTGAACTAAGTTCATTAAAGATATGTCGATTTTTGCTCAAGTTATCGTGTTAACGGCCATGCGGAAGGACAGACGGACGACTGTATATAAAAACTGGGCGCGGCATCAACCGATTTCGCCCATTTTCACAGAAAACAGTTAACGTCATAAAATCTATGCCCCTACCAAATTTCAAGAGGATTGGTTAATTGTTGTTCGACTTATGGCGTTAAAAGTATCCTAGACAAATTAAATGAAAAAGGGCGGAGCCACGCCCATTTTGAAATTTTCTTTTATTTTTGTATTTTGTTGCACCACATCATTACTGGAGTTGAATGTTGACATAATTTACTTATATACTGTAAATATATTAAATTTTTTATTAATTTACTTTATTTTTTACTTTAAAAAATTTTTTTTTTAAAGTGGGCGTGGCCCTTCTCCGATTTTGCTAATTTTTATTACGCGTACATATAGTAATAGGAGTAACGTTCCTGCCAAATTTCATAATGATATCTTCAACGACTGCCAAATTACAGCTTGCAAAATTTTAAATTACCTTCTTTTAAAAGTGGGCGGTGCCACGCCCATTGTCCAAAATTTTACTAATTTTCTATTCTGCGCCATAAGTTCAAATCATCTACCAAGTTTCGTCGCTGTATCGGTCTTTTGTAATGAATTATCGCACTTTCTCTGTTTTTCGAAATTTTCGATATCGAAAAAGGGGGCGTGGTTATAGTCCGATATCGTTCATTTTAAATAGCGATCTGAGATGAGTGCTCAGGAACATACATAATAAATTTCATCAAGATACCTCAAAATTTACTCAATTAATCGTGTTAACGGACGGACGGACGGACGGACATGGCTCAATCAAATTTTTTTTTCGATCCTGATTATTTTGATATATGGAAGTCTATATCTATCTCGATTCCTTTATATATGTACAACCAACCGTTATCCAATCAAACTTAATATACTCTGTGAGCTCTGCTCAACTGAGTATAAACATAGGAAGCATGACTATCGTTCTTTTAAGCCCCGTAACATAAGCAGTTATTCATATAGATGCTTTTAACTCAATCTTATGCACTATGAATATATTGCACGCATTTTTATGGAGACCGACATATTGGGCGACACTGGCGCCATCTGACATGAAAAAATAGCCAACTTGCAACTTTTGTTGCAAGAAAAGCATAAGAAGAAGCATTTGAAATTTGCTTTGGCTAACGGTGCTGGCACACTTTGCACGTGAAACTAATTTTTACCACTCGTTGGTAACATTTTTCGCAATTAAAAACTGCAATATAACAAATGAATATGACACAAAGTATGTTAGCAAATATTTTTGTTGCATAGGTTGAATGTTTATACCAGTGCTTCGCGAAATTTTGTATGTGAATGGGCAAGGCGAAATAAACTTTAATTGACAAGTCTGAAGTTCCTTCATATTTATAAACGCAACATCTTGGTTGATTTTGCCGATGTTACTGGAATGCAAAAGCCTGTGAAAAGTTTCATCGTGCCGCGGCCTTTTGTGTTCTTATGAAATAATACATACAAACGCCATGTCTCTGCATTACTAAAGGCGCGTTCAGATTTGCAGAGATTGCAATTTTCGCTTCCAAATTCGAATCTATTCTCTTTAATTTTTTTTTTTCAAATCGTGTTTAATACAGAATTGTAAATGAATGCATAAACATATGCACCAACGGTAATAGATACTTTGTTTAAAGCGTATAAATAAAGCAAAATCTGTAAAATAACTACAAAAGTAAAATAATCTACCATATTTCCACTTTATACAGACATACATGTGTGTAAATAAAAATGATTCCATAATCGTATGGAAACAGTATGAGTACTCATGCACTTTTACATGATCGCCAAAAGGCGATCTTCCGCATGAATATTGCAGCAGTTAGCTACTCACACTGGCCACTTTAAACTTGGTAACGAAGTGTCGTGGCGGCATTTTGTTAGGCCACAAAAGTCAGCCCCCAACCAACCAGTAAACGCACAAAACATTACTGGATGAGAATGTTTTAGTCATAATTCTTATTATATACACTTGGGCACTTGCAACCAACACCGAACAGGCAGAAAAGTGTAGCAACATCTGCAATGTACACTGGAAGCCAATTGAAAAGGTTTAAATAATTTTATTGCGTAAAAAAATCAATTCATTGAGGAAACACAACATAGATATAACAGCGAATTCACTGGTTTTTCGAAAAAATTTTTAGTCTAATTTTACTCGTACCAATTTCACGGATAGAATGGGGTGATGACAAGTAAAATAAGTAGGAACGGGACCATCGGACAAGATATCTCGAATACCGCTAACATTTCATTACTAAAACAAATAAATCTCAAATACATAATCAAATATATAATTTAATGGTTATCTGGACAAGCAGATGGATAGGATCTACTTTTCAGGAAATAAAATATTTCCATTAGATTTTTTAAGTATATAAGCTATCTATGATCCACGCTCCTTCGATACTACAGCCGTTCTGTCGTGATTGAGTCATAAAGGCGACATCCGGTCATCCCAATGTTCACAGTTATAATATGTGTACCAACAAATGTATGGTTCATAGTTTTCAGGATACCTACAGGCTAATTTCGAAACCATTTCCGTATTATTTCGAGACTAATTGCGAATCATTTCACAGATTTTCTGAGTTTTTTTTGCGGGCCATTTCTTCATTACGAGGTTATTTGGGATAACTCTTGGACCATTTAGGAATAATTTTTGGATTGTTTTTGGAATCATATCGAGGCTATTGTAAGACTAATTAAGGATGATTTTCGGGATAGATTCATTTGAGGTCTTTTTCTAGATTGCTTCCGGATTACTTCAGGACCGTTTCGGGATTGTATTTGGAATCCTGTCAGGATTATTTCTAAATTACTTGACAACTATTAAGGGTACGTTTTGAGATTGTTTTAGAGACCTTGTCGAAGCTGCTTCAATATTCATTCGGACTGTTTTGAAACTATTTACGGATCGTTATCGAGATCTTGTCTAAACTGTTTTAATCTGTTTCTTGGTTGTTTTCACAACATTATTTCGATACTATTTCGAAATAACCTCTACACAGTTTTAAGAATATTTCGAGATTATTTCGGACTGTTTGGCGAATGTTTTTGGAGTCATTTCGAGGCTGTTCAAGAAAAATATCGGATGGATTGCTGGTGAATATTTTTAAACTATCACCGGTTCATTGTTTGGAGAATGTTTCGGAATTATTTCAAGGCCACGGATCATTTCGGAAGTATTTCAGTATTTAAAATATCTTGTCATTCTTCCTTTTATTGCTCATTACTGGTTTATCTCTGGAATGTTTGTTTTGGCAATGGGAGAGCGTAGATTTTCTCAAAAACGGTTGCGGGGAGCACAGGTTAATGCTGCTATGTTAGGATAACTAATTTTTAGACCTTCAAATGTGAGCAGCAGTGTTTTTATATTTATTTATTTGATAGGCCAGGTGATGGAGCGGTACCTCTGCTGTATGCTTTCATTATTTACACTATTACAACATAGGAATGAACAAATGAAACATGTGAATAAACAAGAGCGAAGCAAAATGGGTGTTATAGCAGAAGTTAAAAGGTAGAAAAACAAAAAGAGAATGTGCGTACAATAACAATAACAAACGAATCAAATGAATGATGAGGTAAACAATATGAAAAGAGTGAAGAGCCCATAAGTATCATACAGTTGTACGTGTGAGTTCCTTACCAATAGCTATGCCAATAAAAGTAGAAAAAGTGGTAGGAGAAAATCAGCAAATTGTAAAAGTCGTGTATGCAGTAGTGTATTGCTGCAAGGTAATATTGCGGAAGCAAGGAAAGATACAAAACAAAGCAGAAAGATAATGAAAATTGTCGGCTTTTAACAATTGCAAACTTCAAAAGTGTTAGCGAAACAGAGAAGAGCACGAAAATGTTTGGTTGTGAAATTGTTAAATTAACTGACAGGTTGTGAATTCACTTACAGTAGGACGGAATGGAGAACGCGATATACTAAATATATGTAAATAAGAACATTAGCTGGTTACAGATTATTACAGATCATGAACGGGACAGGAACCTTTTTAGTTGTATTAACATCTTCTTTTATGGAGAATTTAGAAGGCAAGGGTTAGGTAAGTGTGAGTGTAGTGTTTTAAAGTGATAAACTGTATGAAGTAGTACAGGAAAAATGTGTAGGGTGAGAGTTGGTGTAATGCTTGGGTGTGTTGGGAGGAAACGAAAGAAACTGCAAGGTGAAAAGGAAAAGAGGAAAGTTAAGATGAGAAACCTAAACCGAAACGGGGTGGCATGCTAGCGATTTGTTATCGGATTGCTTTGACGGGTAAACGACGTTGTACAGAAGCGTTGTCCATTTGTGATCGAAGTGCAATAATTTTACTATCGATACCAAATGTTACCGATGAGCTGTCGGTTGTTTTGAACGGCTTATAGTTTTTTTATCGGCGAGTTATCGGATTGTTGTCATACTTAATCGTACCGAAGGCTTTCGGGATATATACTCCTCTCATTTCTTTTTTATACTTTCAAAAGTGTATCGAAAAATTTAGTTTTTAGACTGCGATGAAGCATAATTAAAAAACCATTGTATTTTTATACAGTACTGAATTGTATGGTGGCCGTAGTTCGGTCACCTCCATCTTTATAAAGTTCGTCCAAAATCGGTGGTTTTGCTAAAATCAGGCAATACAATGTGGTGCTGTTTAATCAAAATTCAAGAAAATTATTCTCAAGGAGGCATCCGAAAAAAATTTGCTTGAGTACTTATTTTAAGGCTATAAAATGTGCCAAAATAACATTGCTATTCTAAAATGCATCGAAAATTATGTTTTGTTCTTGGCCATGCGCCTTTTTAAACAACAAATATTCCGACCTTACCACAATGCACTCTTAGCTCACTTGATAGCAACCAAGACCGGATATGACTAATGATGCATTGCCCGCGCCAAACCCATCCTCTATAGTTTAGCAAATGCAGATAAGTAACTTCGAAGCTTGTGTGACTAAATAGCGTTTCAGTGATACGTGCATTCCGCAATACAGCTGCAACGAGACAATTCGTCATTCGTAAAATATTTGCATGCATATTTGTCCATCTGTGCGTTATTTAAGCAAATTCATCCTTGAATGTTCGTTTGTATGTGCAAGCATACGAGTTGATACGAATATGTTACCTGTCTAGCATATGGATTGCACATACGAACAATTTGTAGATACAGTTTATTGTACAAAAAAGTTAAGGCTTTGCATTCTCAGCACCTGGAAGGTGGTTTACATTGACGTTGCCTGCTTAGTTGCAACTATCTGAAGGTGCTGTGAGTTGTTGTGCCTGACCGCATGGATTTCATATGCAAATGAGCGAATGGCGACTGTCATTTTTCGTCGTTACAAAGAGCGCTGTCAGCGAGGAGTTATGTGGGTAATAGAAGTATGCACACACAAATGTTCATATGTATGTGTAAATTTTTAGTGTGCACACATGCAAAAATTAAGTAGAAATGCATTTGTGTTGATGCTAAGTGAAGTTTCTTTTAGCGATTCGCTGTGCAAGTTTGTGTGCAATAAATGCACTTGTTTTTGCTTGCTTTGTTGGCCTTGGTTGGTATCTTTTCGTGCTAGTCTCAATTGCACGTGCGTTTTGCAGTATACCCATTTGGGTGGTCAGCCCAAAAAGTACGATTTTGCTATTTGTTTGCCTTTCCGGGCTGATATAGAAAAATTTTATTTAAACTGAAGATGACCCAACGCAGAAACACATATTTCCTCATATCAAAATTGCAAAAGGATGAGGAACATTTTACTAAAATTATTCGAAATCAATTCCGTTTCGGGGACCCCAAATTCCTAGATGACAACTTTAGGATTGCGCCACACTACAATGCCTGACTTGAAAGGAACGAAAAAGTAGGTGATAACTATCTCTTCCGATCAGGAACATTTCAAATGTTTTAAGCATTAGGTTTCAGAGAAAGTATCTGGAAAGTAGGGAAAGCCTCGATATGGTAGATGTTCTCGTGAGGGCAGATGTTAATGTTGAGCCTTTAGAAATCTTTTCACCTAGCCTCACATTAGCCTGTTCTATATAGGAAGCTAATATACAGCGACTTGCAATCTTTTAATGCTTGGTTATCACCTTTTAATTATGCATCCACCATTGAAGGCTACCTATGAAAGATCATCGGCTGTTAAAAGATAAACACAGGTCTTCATCATCACTGACGATTCCGTCTCTCCAGCTTCGCTGTTGGTTTGAGCTTGGTTGTTGAATTGCTTATGTTTTTCCCCCGGTACCCAACTAGTGCAGGCTTGACTACTATGGAAATATTCAGACCCCTTAATATACTGGGTTTGTGTAAAAGTCATGAACGGTGGGGGTTAATTCGGCTGCTCCAGAGTTGATTTAAATGTAATCACCTGCAGTAGCTGGTTCCCGCAGAATAAGATGATCCAAACTACTTAGTTAATTTAAGATCAATATAATCAAAAAGAAATGAACTGATTTGGCGATAGCGGCCTTGGTGTGTGCGTTCTACGAGATCCCAACATAAACTCGGATAATCATATTGGGACAGCTAATACAGGCATAACTACTACTGTTCTACGAAAAAGTGTGCACACCATCGGAGGGGTAGTTTCCCTTCGAATAGAAGTCCAGTCAATGAACAGCCGACATATTCTTGCTCTACAATCGCACCTTCGCGCCTACTTCTCGTGAGTAACGTTCAATCTAACCCCTTCAAGTGCCGTCACAGCTGGATATTTAGTCTGACAACAACCTTGAGAGGTAATGGCAATATGCCTCGGAAAATAAAGAGGTTCCTTTATTTTTCTTCATAGTGCAGCGACATAATGCCTCGCGGTCTAAGCTGTGTTAGGAAAATTAGTTCATGACCAATTTCAAATCCTTTTCTGCTAAATAATAGTTTCAGTTTACGCTAGGAAGATATACCTGGCGGGCTAAGCCACCAAAGCTCACCATGACGTAAACCATTGAACGAATTTCGATCGATTGATACCGTTTGATTTGAGATTTTCCGTCTTGTTTTGTTCTAATGGAATTGCTTGCTGTTGGAAGCCAAACAGAGGCAAAGTCACATTGTTGTAAACTATGGAAACATATTGCGTGGATATCCTAGGTCTAGGCTATTAAGAGCCCATTAAAGATAATGAGAAATGCTATTTTTCAAATGGTGAAATGTCGCATAAGAAAGAAATGTGTCTTAAACACCCTAATGTGCATAAGGACGTGTATTCATATATAAGGGCTATATATTATCGTTGGCAATAGCGGAAATCAAATATAGAAGAATGTCGTATATTAACATGTACCAAAAAAATCTCCATCAGAAGTTTTGCTAGGAAGCTTTTTTATGGAGAATAGTGTGTGTAAACTCTTCACTTGAGTAATAGCGTAACGCCCGAACACAAAATGCTGCATCAAAAATCCTATGTGCTCGGAGTTGTAGCAGACATACAAATTGCCGTGATTGCAGTAGCATTGCTACCAACAATTTTTATTTTACCTTGGCAATCAAAGAAGCAGAAAAGCAGCTGTGAAATGAGGTGAGATCAGCACAAAAAAAGTAAAATAAACGCGAAAATGTGTTGCTCGAAATGTTGATTCCGAGAAAACATTAGAGGAGAAATCACAACAAGATATAAAAACAATGACAATTGTCACAGGTTGAGGGAGGTATGTATGTAGATACATATGTACATTGTAGTCACATTGTCTGTCCGGACAGGTCGTTGCAAATGACTTGGCGAGTACTTATGTGCTCATCATCAACACACGTGATAATTGTAAAATTGCTCCTTTTTAGTGCAACATGCCACATGATTTTTAGGTTCTCAGAGCTTTTCATATTCACTACGAAGTAAAGTAGGATGTGCATGCATATGTAGTACGTGAGTGCATCATGTGCATGCATTAAACATTCAGACAAAATTGCTTCGATGAAGGAAAGAAATTAAGTACAGTCAGTGGCGAATCCAGCGTTTTAGGAAGGAGGTTAAACATTTTTTTTTAAGTTTTGGAGACATCTTTTATCCACAGTTCCTTAAAACTATTTTGTTTTAGGTACGGCCAGGTGTGACCTTTTTTGCTTATTTTTCAAATAAACTATTTTTTGGTATTAGATATGAGAATTGAAGTTGAAAAATCAAGACCTGGCAGAAGTTACAAAATTGGCAGATGATGCTTTGAATGAATTCAAGATAAAGCAATACAAGTCTTTCAGAATATTATTGAAACGTATTTAGAAGTCGCGATTATGGAATTGTCAAGTAACTGCTCCAATATTGGACCTCAAGGAATTGGAGATTACTATAGACCATATTTTGCGTGCCACTGCTCAACACATACATTTTTCACCTTCAAAAACGCTTCGAAAAGTACAAATCATGCGTTGGGGGGCTCGGACCCGAAAAGGTCCCTCTCGTGTATGCGCCCCTTAGGACATTAGTGATATTTACTGTTGCAAACACGAAAACAGTAGCGGGAATTTTTTATCAAATATTGTCAAGTTCTTCTTATTTTTATCTCCAAAGTTTTAAGAAAAGACTATAAATGTAACTCGAACTAAGCAAATCAATCTAGAAAACGTTTTCGAAAGTTCCAGAAAATTTTACGAAAATTCCAAACTTCGTGCGGAGGATAGTTTAAAACACACTGGGAGGAAAAAATGTTAATAAAAGTGAATGCGAATTTTGAGTAACTTATAACTTACTTATAATTTGCGCTTTGGAAAAAAAAAAAATTGATTGAGCTGCATACTCAAAAAATATACACAACTCTAAATAAAAAATTTGGTAAACTTTGAAAATTTTTTGAGATTGGTTTGTATGGTTTAATTAACAAAATTCAATAAGTTTTTTTTTTTTCAACTTTCAAAAATAAAAAATATATAAGAATTTTCGTAGTTTCGAAATTTCGTAATTTCAACTTTATGTACTTAAATGGTTTGTGGTACATACTACTTTTTAAAATTTTTTAGAAATTTTTAACAGTGGAAAAAAGTGACGACGTGAATTAATAAGGATAGCTCCCAATGTACGATTTATATTTTATTATTTGTGTAAATGAATTTTTAAATTTGCTTTTAGCTTTGGTTGATCTGCATAATTTGCAAGACGTTTTTACCTCCTTATCCCCCTCCCCTATCTACCCCTTTTCTTTGTCCTCTCTCAACGTCTCTTCCTCACTCTCCCATTCCTCCTTTTCTCCATACCTTCCTCTCTTTTTTCTTCCCGTTACATCTATCCAAATCTCTCTATCTTTTTTGTCTAGCTCTATTTCTTTCACAGTCTCTCTCAGTCTCTTTCTCCTTCACTCGTTTTTCCACTCTTTTGTTCCTTTTATTCTTCTCCATCCCTTTTTCACAGTTCCCGCCCAATCTCAATTTTATCGAAAAATAAAAAAATGTAGGGGAGGACCACCGTTACCTTTTTGAGGTATGAAAAATATATAAGATCGGATTCCCAAACCCACTCAAAATGCTCACAAAATTTCATAAGTATCGGTCGAGCCATTTCGAAGGAGTTCAACCACAAACAATGTGACACCAAAATTTCACATATAAGATTTAAATTTCGCTACTTGAAATCCCGGCAATATGCTTATATGTAGGTTTTAAATAAAATTTCATTTGCTACTTACATTCACTTATAGAAGGATATTTGAATAGTACATGATTATATTGTTATCAGCCACATTTTCACATACCTGCAAGTAAAGAAAAAGCGTTTAGCATAATGAAAATAACCTGCTTTAAATTTAGCATACTCTGATATAAATCCCTAAAGACCGTAACAAAAATATCACTAAGAGTAGAAGATGAGGCTTACTATCTAAGATGAAACCTTTTCGTATTACATATATCACGAAGCCAGTTCACAGAATTGAGTTTCAAGTACATTTACAGTTATAAAAAAAAGTTAAATCTAGTGAACGCTGGCCTAGTTTTGAACCCACGTGCCACGCGTTCCAGTAGCTTACTAAGCTATCACACTTTTCTAAGAAAACATATGATTACACCTTATACATATAACATACTGTTTCGAAAAAAATCTGTACTTTTTGTTCCACACCGAGAAGTGAATAAAAGTTTCTATTTTTAGATTTTTAAAATTTTTTTGTTTTGGTTTTGAACAATTTTTAGATTTTAGCCTTATAGCTCAAATAAGTTTTGAATTAAAACTAAATAAAATGAAAAAAAAAAAACACAGTAGTAAATTGGGAGATTTCTTACAAAAAAAGTTGCTTGAACCGATTAATGATTCCAAATTTAGCCTCAAATATCTAATTGTGTAAGTCTATGGTTTCATTAAGAATACAATTTAGAGCTTTTTTTTGTAATTTTCGATATTTTATATAAATAAACTTCTCTGAATTTGGTAGCTCCAACTATGCAAAACATTCTCAAAAACGTTTTCAAAAAAATTCGAAAATTCGAGAAACAAAACTTCTATTAAATTACCTAAAAATTAGCACCGGTTAATAGGTTTTCGTCACTTTGAAATGACTCACGTAAGATTTTGCAAATTAAAACAGTTTACGTATTGGCATCCCTAATATGATTGATGGCAACATGAAGATGCTTTTACCAATGAATAAATTATTAAATTATGGTAATGTTTAGAATACAATTTTCAAATGAATACACAAGCATTTGTAACTGCATCGATTACATATTTAAATAATGATGCATACCTACATTAGGGTGTTTAATTTTTAGGTGATATTTTTTCTCATTGTGATGTCCGAGAAATGTAATAGTTTATCTTTAGACACACACAGTTGATATTTATTTATGATAATTAATACTGATTGAGAGCGCCTCAAAGGATCAAGTATTTCTCCATTAGTTTTTCAGGCATCAGAGCTTTTTTGCTTTTATTTTATATGAGAATAATGTATATTCTTTGAATAACCAGATTATAGTACACAGGAAAAAAGTATCGTTTAAATATGTAACAACTTATGTACATAAATTAGATTGAAGCGAAAAAAGTAGCAAAACACCACCAATAAGTCTAAAACCTATGTTAAACTTAAATTTTTTTCTTGACAATTTATATATTGCTTGTTAATGTCCGCTTAAGCGCAAAAATGGTTGTCATACAGTTCGGGTGCTAAGCTAGGTGTAGCCCTTAAATTATGGCTTCTTTTGTGACTATGAATGTGGAAAAGACTTCACAACTTGTAAAGGTATTCTAAGCAATTATAAAGCTGCTCAAGGCCAACATAAAGACATAGCCAATTTTAATAGAATGTCGCTATTTCTCTTTAAAACTCAGTACAAAAATTTCTGAATTTCTTTTGTTTTTTGTTTTTTAGAATTTGGTTTATTTTTTACTTTTTTTGCTGTTTCACTTTATTTTATTTCATTTAGTAAGACAGTAAAAAATATCCGGACAAATAGCCACTTCCATTTAAAAACTGGATGCAAAGAGGTACGGCCCCTTGTATCATTTGTATGTGGACCTATGCCTGGGAGGAATCCTTATTTTGTGCTCCGATGAAGTGAAAAACTGTTAATCATTTGAGTACATATTATTTTTCATACGTAAAACAAAAAAAAGAGCCTTGGAGTAAGTCAACAACAACATATTTTTATTTTTGAAAATAGGCTCAAAATTAATGGTTTGGAGGAAAGAGGTCCCATTTATAAGAAATTCGATTTTTGGCAGAATTCGATTCAGGAAAACTAGAGGAGACAACATTCCCATTTTTTCTCAATCACAATTACCTTCAACTATAAAACTATTTTCTCGCTTGGGAAATCACTGTCACTGCTTTAAAAACCAACTACTCTGAAAATACGTGGTTTTAGAGATTACTTGACTCCCTAAGAAAGTAGCCAAATAATTTGAATTTACCTTGTCATGCAAAGCTACGACTAACCTAAAATTAACTTAAGAAATAGCCGATACTCTTTTTCGAATAGAACAAAAGATACATTTTTTAATCCATCTAATGTTGGTGGGCATCAACATCAGGGCGGTGCAAAAAAAAATATTTGGATCTTTTTCAGTGTCCCATTTCAAACTGTAATATCACAGTCATATGTATAAATCTATATTTGCGGTTAAAAAAACCGCTTATCATCATTTACATAAAGTTTAGGAAACGCATCTAGTGACAATTATTAGAGACTCGCAATGATTAAATAAGGCGCTACAAAACGGGTTGTGGCTAATAGTGGAGATGCGCACCTCTGTTGGTATTGTGTATAACCCATGTATATCGAATCTGTGGCAATTAAGCGTGGACTCACACACTTTTTGGTCATAGAAATGAAGAATGGTGTAGAGATAAAATGGGGAGACACAACACAACAGATTATATTGCATACTGAAATTTGGCAGTACCAATTTTATATGCAACAATTTCATATGTTTAGATAAAGGCATGCACTTTACAGTCCATATAAAATTTAAGTGCATATGTATATAAATGTAATAAAAACACAGCTATTTTGTTATAAATAGCTAATATATAAATTTTGGTATCGATTGCAGACGTTCATCGCGTGGCGCACAGTGTGCAAAGCTTAGATTACTCTAACGAGCTTCAAATTATTAAAATACGTTTTTTCTAATACCCAAAATCAATAATATTTTAGCAAAATTGGGTGTCACATTTAAATTTTTGGTCACGATTGGAAAGATTCAAGCTGTATCTTGACTGATTTTTAAGCACCACCCAACTCCATATATGCACAAACAAATCTTTGAACAAATATCTATTGGCAAAGCGGAATTTCAAATTTAGATTGTAATACAAGAATTGCAATGCTTTTCACCACATATTCATTTATGTTTCAGGCACCACGGGAAATAAGCACACCAACAGTACACTCAAACATTTAACTATCCAACCAACATGAAATTCACTCAAGGGTCGGCCCCAAGTGCATGCAAAAATCAGAAATCAAATACCAATACTTGCACGTGCCTCCGAACAAACATAAACTTGTATGCATGTAAAACTGTAAAACAGGATTAGCTAATTGATAGAGGGAAAATTTGCAGCGAATTAAAAACATATCCAATTGGGATGCATGTAATATAAAGCAATCAAGAGTATTTAAAATGCATACCAAGAGACATACAAATACATAGCTTTACACTGATTCAAATTGAATTGGTGTTGTTGGTGTTGAATTGAATGTAATAGCATATCAGAGCTACGCATGTAATACAATAGCCGTGTTTTTTAACACGCGTATATCCGTTTACGCTTAAACTTTATATTGACTGCTAAGAGACAAACTATAAATACACCTCTGAAATTGCTGCGCATAAATTTTGTCCTACTAAATTTCAATACGCATTATACTCAGATGTAACTGAAATATGTGTCTTTGTTTCACCCTGTACACTAATTCTATGTATTATATGTGTGTCCACAATTCATCGCAACTGATTCAGCTATATGTTATACCCTATGGCCATCAGAGCGTTGCGTCTCCGCTTTTCGCTACACCCTGTTGCTGTAGCTAGTTGTTTTACCACAGCCGCTAGATGGGTCTCCTAAGCATTATCTAAGCGAAGATAGGCGTTTTTTAACACGCGCAAACGAAACGTATACGCGCGTGTTAAAAAACACGGCTAATATTCCGCGTCATTGATTATTCGTTGGAAGCATTCTGAATTGCATAGAGGGGAATAGAGAGAGGCAAGCGATAAAAATAATGTAAATTTTTCTAACTAAACATTTTTCGAACAAAAATTGGCGTTAAATGTCGCCAGCAATCATTAATGCTATTTGTTTCTGGTATTTATGTAGTGAAATGCAATATTTAAATTTTTGTTGTTGGACGCTAGTTATTTTCCCATAAAATATTCCAAATATAAGAAAAAAAAGATCATTGAAAACGGCGGCGCTGATTTAGCAAATTAAGTTTGTTAGCCAAGCGCAACAACAACACTGCAAACAAATTGCAAACGAATACCAGCTAAATACGATAGTAGTAGGACGTGTTGCCAGTGCTTTTGAAGCAGATAGGGTAGGGAGTTTCGGCCTTTTGCACGCATGTCGCAGCTTTTTGGAAATTCACAAAAACGTTGTGGCGAATGTTATTAAGTATCGCACATCACTATGCAAAGCTACAAAAGTACATTTTAAGGACGAAAGAATACAATGGTAAAGACTTCGAATATGAGGTAAAAGGGAACCGCTAACCGATCAGATAGCGCTTCTAAGCTGCAAATCGCCAACAACTCAGGGACATGTAGAGACTGCCAAGTATGAAGACTGTCTATCAAGAATCTATAAAAGGGTGGCGTTCAACCGAAAAGGTGTTAATTTTTTGGTAGTGAACAAGTGAAAAACATACTAAAGTGTGAACATTTAATACTTTTGTATGTAGTTTATAGAACTGCAGTATCTAAGTAAGTTGATTTATTCATCAATTGAGTGAAAATAACCGATAATACGTAAACGAGATATTCGTCGTATATGAGCTGTGTTTTCTTTACATCTAAGTATATATGTAAATATCCACTTAAACTTTATATGAACTGCCAAGTGCATGCCTTTATCCACGCTTTCGTCGCGCAGAAAATTATTACGGATAAATTTCGGTAAGAATTATACTCAGATGCAACTGAAATGTGTTTCTTCATTTTATCTCTACACCATTCTTCACTTCTATAACCTAAAAGTGTTTTTTTCCACGATTTATCGCAACCGATTATGCTATAGGTTATACATTACGACCAACAGAGGTCGTGTCTCCGCTATTTTGGAGCGATTTATTTAACCACTGCCACGAGTCTTGAATAATTGCTGCTAGATGGGTCCCCTAAATATTATGTAAGTGATGAAACCCGTTTTATATCCGCAAATGGAGATGTACATACATACAACGTGAAAATTTTGATGCTTTGATACCTGTATATCTCGACATCCAGGTATCAAAGTATCCAAATTTTAGCGTTGTATGTATGTATATGTCTTTCTGACTCAATGTCTGAATGACTGTTAAATCTGTCAATAGTCTGGAAAATTCTATATACTTCTTTCGAAAAATGGTAGGGATCGCACGGGGCAGTTCTTTATTAATTGCCAAGGATGTTGAGGATATTTGCAATCATATGGGTCTGGATCTTTTTTTTTAAATCGCTATTACTCTAAATGTATTTGAACTAGACCAATAATTTTTGGTATATTTCTAATGTCTAAAACTTTTTGGGGCCCATAAAATTTTTGAAAAGTGGGCAGCAACTTACTGGGACCAACTTAATTTTAAATAACTTTGAGACCATTTGACTTGGCCAAGAAATTTGTTATAAAGGCCATACTGATCGAGGTCTTTGGGAAATTGAGCTGTACTGACGCCCCTTCTTCTACGCCTTAAGCTCTAAACCATTCTTATTAATGATTATTAGTCATAACTATTTGACATAAGTTTTTTGGTTATGGCTCATTCTAATTCTAAGCTATTTTGTAAAGCAGTGATCTCAGTTTTTATATATCGTTAGGTCTCCTCGCCTGTTTGACCAATACCAACAATATTTGGTATCAAAACCATGTAGAGCGAGGTCTAAGCAATAGTGGACACTTGAGTTAGAGAAATGGCATCCTCCAGAACAGTTTGTATAGATCTAAGTCCATTTGACCCACACCAATAAAATTCGAAATATGAGTCATAAAGACCGAGCCGTAAGCTAAATTCGGAGATGTTTGCAGTATCACCTGCCTTGCACTAGAAAGGAACATTCAGGACTATTTTATAATAATTTCAGTATAATTTTGGGATTATTTTTAAACAATTTCGCAATCATTTGGAGACTATTTCGAGAACGTTTTTGAAGTAATTTTGGAGTTGGTCTAGGACGATATCAGAACTGCAAAATATCAGGATCATATCGGAGTTGTAATCAGGTTATGTTCGGGAAAGCTTTGGAAACGTTTTGGGATAATTTTCTTGTTAAATTCTCAACTATTTTCAGTGTGATATCGAAACTACTTGGATACCTCTTCGGGATCATTTGGGGGTTTTTCGTGATCTTGTCCGTTACATTTCAAACTAAATTATATTGAAAAAACAAAATGTCTGATGATTTCGAGATTTTTTTTTTGGGATTTTTTAAGGATGATTTCTGGACTATTTTGCGATAATAATGGGATCATTTTGGGACTATTTCGGGATTGTTTCTAAATTATTTCGGGCTTATCTCCGGTATATTTACTGAATGTTTTCGGAATATTTTGGGGAAAATTTTAGGTAAATTTTTACAATAATTTCGATATTGTTAACGGCATCTTTCAAGTCTATGACAAGGTGATTTCACGATTATCTCCGGGTATTCCCTAATAATTTCGGGAGTATCTTCTGATCATTTTCACATTGTTTGTGACATGAATTTGAGCTTTTGGAGCTATTTTGTGATAATTTCGGCATTGTTTTCGAAATCGTTTCTGTATTTTTTCGGGATTAAAAAAATATTGTAATACTTGGCGCAATTAAGCTTCGCTGAGATTTTCAGGCCGAGCTCCTTATTCCTATTAGCATAGTGCTCCTTTTAGTTTTACTATAAAATGCAGGGCACAGATAAGTTTTCATTGCGGAACTTTTCATGGCAGAAATACACCCTGAGTGTTGCCAAATCACTTCCGAGAGGCGACCTCGCTTATAAAAAGTTTTTTCTAATTGAAATGACTTTTCAGCAAACTTTCGGGATTATATCAGCATAATTTAAGAATCGTTTCGGAGTTGTGTTCAATGTCACTTGGAAACTATTTCGGGTCTGTTTTTGGAACCATTTTAGGATTGCTTTGAAGCCAATCCGGGGCAATTTAAATATTGTTCAGCATTGTTTCAGATATCTTACCGACACTATTTGGGAATAATTTCCAAATTGTTCTCCGGATCTTTTGAGAACTAGTTATATCCGGATAAGTTTGGCTTTTTTGGACACATTTCAGAGCGATTTTACGATTATTTCAAAAGTCACTGTTTACAAAGAGCAAGTGGGGATATGTCTGCATCATTCTATTATGGCGTTTTCTTTTGTAAAAATAATGTCGCACTGCCGGTTTTTCTCATCTATCTCGTGAGTTTGTGGGTTCCTTTCACAATATATTTTCCAATAGATACGGGAAGGGGGTCTCATTTCCTACAAATGAGTCAATTTGCATAACTCCAGGTGACCTAACTGAAAAGTTAGAAGTAGAGAGTGAAAAATGAAGGTAACTTTATTTTCAGAAACGAAAACACCATTATTATGTGTTATAAATTCAAACAATTTCGGAAACGCGGCCAACGCGGGACCGATACTTCAATACTTAAAATGAAAACTTTTAGTTTAACGAAAATTTATATTTTATTTTCTTTGAAGGACGAAACGGCAGGTAAAGGCTAGTATATAATAAAATAAAAATTTTACAAAAATTGTAATAAAAAATGGGAAATAGCTTTCTAGAAACTAGTAGAACGTTACATTTACCGATTTACAGATTTATTTTTTTTTTTTTTTTGGTGTTTTGGCGTCAGGTGTATTTAATACCCATTTTCCACTGACCAGCATACATACATACATACACTTGTGTCTAAAACTGCATTTGAATAGGTGTCAAATAACATCAACACCAAACGCGGAATGATTGGTAAAATCGCCTAATTTGCCAATTGCGTCTATGTACATAGTTGAACGTGTTGAAATTATAGCCGCTGCGGTTGATTATATTCGCTTATTGTACTCTGATTTCAAATTTTCGCTAATGTGATAGGTGAAGTGAATTGAGTGAGGTTTCGTAATGCAATACCTGTTTCTGGCATACGTTTTGTTTGAAAGAAAATAGCTTTTGGGAAGTGTTGTATTTTTTCTTTGAATCGTAAAATTTTACATTCGCATTTGCACAAAAAATCCTGGGATCAAATGGGATGTTTGCTTTGGCGGCTTTGTGCTTGGTTGCACTGCGAAGTTCTAGAAAGAAAGAAAAACAAAATTCGCAACAGAAGCCGCTATGGGCTAAGTGCTTTCTATACAGATATTAAACCCAATGCCAAGATATATACTTGGTTTTTTTTTGGAATATAACTACTACGCATGGAGTTGACAAATTTGATATTTTAAGGACCGGTTTTCAGTACGAACTGAAACTGTGGTTAAACTTGCTACCTTCTTAGTGCGAATTAGAGCTGTAATTAAGTTCAGCTCAACTTAACCTGACACTTTGTTCAATTACGTTTAACAGTTGCTAAATTAAGTGTGTCCTAAAAAAGCGGGCCTTAGCTTTGGTTGGTTTTAACTTAAAAATTAATAAGGCCCCTGGGGAAATGGGTTATGCAGAGGAAGGATAGGCAAGAAAAAAAGAAAATAGAGTAGAGGAAAGGAAAGCAAATATGACAAGACAAAACAGGATGGTTTGTTATACAACCATAATCAGCGATTTATCGGATATATCCAGTAGTTATCGGTATGTTGTCGGCGTATAGATGTACATGAGTTATCTGTAACAAATGCGATAAATAATTGATATCTGTTCGATAACAACTCGATATTTTTTCGCAAGCAAACCGATATATTTTCTATAATAAATGGATAGCTTTTCGATAACAAATCTATATTTTTTTCAATAACATAGAAATAACAGCCCGATACCTTTTTGTATTCATAAACGTATTATGGCAAATCTGACCAAAATGTTTCCAAATGAATCCCACAAAAATTCCGGAATAGGCATACAAATATTTCCCTAAATCACTCTCAAATTGATCACGAAAATGTACTTAAAACAATACCCAAAATCCACAAATAATCCTGAAATGTTCCCAAAATAGTCCCGGAATGATTTCAGCATTACTACAAAAAGGTTTCAAAATGAGCCCTCAACAGCCCAGAAATTATCTCAAAATTTTTCCGCAAATAGTTCTTAACCCTAAAAATATACGATCGGCACGTATGATTTTTATACCTTTCACGAACATGAAATGGTATATTAACTTTGGTCCGATATTTGTAACGTTGCGAAATATAGAAGATGGACTCACCATTAAGTATACCGAATTGAGCAGGGGGACGAACTGAGTTGATATATCCATATCCGTCTGTCCGTCCGTCCGTCTGTCTGTTTGAACGCTAACTAGTCCTTCAAATTTTGAAATATCTCAATAAAATTTGGCACAAGGATGTATTTTTGTCGGATCGGGTAGGATCGGACCACTAAAACATATATCTTCCACACAATCGATCGTTCAGGTAAGACGATTTTGGTCATTCCTGCCGCAATTTAGAAAGTATAAACCTGACACGCGTTGATATATATTCTAATATATCATAGAAGATATCCTGGAAAAATCACTTTGATCGGAGCTATATATAGTTATATCCCATACAACCGATCGTTCAGATAGAAAGATTTTTAGCAATTTCTCCCTTAATTTCCAATATAAAAACGTTAAACTTGGTCATATTTATTCTAATATATCATAGAAGATTTCATGAAAAAATTATTTCGATTGGAGCTGTATATAATATATATCCCATACAACCGATCGTTCAGATAAGGGGGTTTTTTGCCATTTTTTTATATTTATCTTAAAATTTTTAAATTTTTGAAAACATTGGTTTGCAACGTTTTTGTTAAACTATTCATTAAAGTTCCATTTCAAATTGAAAAAAAAAAAATAAACAAAATAAAAAAGTGGAAAATTACACCATTTACAAAATAATTTTGCTGCTATTTTTCCCCATGCGGGTGTACATACATTCATATCCACTGGCTGTGCGTATGCGTTGTGTGCAAATATTTTCAGTAATTTATTTTTCAACGCTCATTTACAGCCTAACGCCACTTTAGATACTCAGATTCCAAAAAAATGGCATTTTTTCAAATTGCTCTTACTCATTTAGCTAATTAAATACAAAATTTATAATGAAGCCAATGCAAGCGGAAGCAATCGCGTTTAGCAGCGTGTGAGCGGCGGCAAAATAAGAGTAAACGCTTTTTGGCAAAAGGATTACGTAATTAAATTTAAAAATTATTATTTATATAATTCCACAGTAAGTAAAGCAGCAAAAAAAAAAGCTGTAGACCACTTCAAATAGTTAGTAAATATTTGCATGACTGCGCTGCTCAACAAACATTTAAATTTTTGATTGCTAATTTAGTGATGCCATAGTGAGTTGATTTTTCTTTATTTTTTCATTGCGGTTAGATTGGTAAGTTGAAATTGGTAAGTTAGGGATAGTTGGCTTTTAGCCGAAACTGGCTTTTATCGTTATGGTGCATTGGGATATAAACTTTAACGGTTATTAAATATCAGACGTCGTCATACTGTGAATTTTCAAGCTCCATATCAATTTTGTAATGACGTTTTATCGGCATCTCTTTCATAGCGGTCAGTAAGAAATAGATAACATGCCGATAATAATGGGGAAGAAGATACAATCCTGTCAAAACCCCGCTCTCAGAACCGCTGCGGGATGTCTTCTTATGTCCCCAGAGCACCAGCTATGCAGTGAGGTGAAAGAACTATCCATTAAGGCGAGAAATGAAATGCTGAACAAACAGTTTCTGTTGAATACCCAGAAACCTGGGCATCCCAACAGACATCTCATTGAAGAGGCTCCGCCTCCCACGAACTTAAGAAGTAATCTCCGCAAGCAATATGGGGAAATACGGCACATGAGAACTCAGCCATATGTGGAAGAAGACAAAAGGGTCTTCAGTGATATTGTCAAAAAGGCGTCGGACCTATATCCAAGGAACTACCCGGTGAACCCCGTTCTTAAAACTAAATACCCTGAGATCGCTGAAGAGGAAAACAATCTTCCAAGGGAGACTCGCGTCACTCTAGCTCTACTTTAATCTGGATACTCCATTTTTTAAATTGCAATGTGGTACCAACGCCTCTCTCTCTGGTCCACCCTGTTGAAACTGCAAGTTTCCTTGGACTCCCGTTAGAGGATATTGATGACAATTTGTGAGTGGTCGTAACTATCGTATGGAGCGCAGCACTGCTAAAACAACAACGCCAACAACAAATTGATAGTACTACGTTTAGAAATCGAAAACTTTTTGATAAAATGTTAATAAAACTCTCATACTAATTAGATAACTTTTCGATAAAAAAAAACCAACAACATAGCAAACTGATAACTGGTCAATAAAATAGCGATAAATCATCGATAATCTTTGTTAACGATAGCAAGTTTATAACACATCGATAAGAAATTTATAGCTCGCCTATACGTCGTTGATAACGCACCCATAACAAATTGACAGCGCGTCGAAATGAAATGGATAACAAGCCCGTTGGGAAAGCATAGTCCCAAAATGCAGAATCTGGACTTACACTATACCGAATTCCAGCACTTGAAAGACATAATCCAGAACCGTTCAATTGTAATCTATGCATGACCAATCCCGGTAATGCATAAACCCAAATCCCAACCCAAATCCCGAACCAATTATAAGCACTTTTTTCAAGAATATCTCCAATTTCACCTCTTTGGTATACCTATGTTCTCTTATAACAGAATTTTTTATGATGTATTTTAGCCTGTTGGGATCTCTTAAAACAAAAAGAGGTGCACAATTGTATATAATTTCTGTTATACGCATATTATTTAAATGCTTTCTAATAAAAGGGCTTGTGAAATCAACAGGTAAGTTAAGCCGAAATTTCTGTAAGTTTTTATTAATCGCAAATAGCTGTTGAATCAATTTCGCACAAATTGTTTATTCTGCTATGGAATCGTAACATACATACGATCAAGGATCGAACACTATTTTTACTCAAGCCATAAAAATTAGGCTATCCAAATATTAAAAAAAAAAATTTTATTTTTTAAAAAATTTTAAGTTAAATGGTTTTATTGAAAACAATACTTACATTAAGTAGTAATAATATCAAAAGATAGAAAATAATTAGGTAGGCCATAGGTACTAGTCATCAAACTCCTCATCAATCTAGGGCGTTGATCCTACAATTAAATAAAAGCATTGGACGCGTAAAATTTCTATTGATAGTCATAAGTAAGACCAACTGAACCTTAATCAGGTTATGCTACGCCTCACATTTTCAGAAATTTCACGCGCCCAACGCTTTTATTTAATTGTCTGATCAACGCCCTAGATTGATGAGGAGTGCGATGACTAGTACCTAGGACCTACCTAATTATTTTCTATCTTTTAGTTTTATTACTACTTAATGTAAGTATTGCTTTCAATAAAACCGTTTAACTTAAAAATTTATTTTATTATAATGAAATTTCACTAGCAAAATTTTAATTTATGTGCTCCAAAGTATTCTGACGTCCTTCTACCAGGAAATGACTTTTTGTACTGAAATTTCACTAACAAAATTTGAACTTATGTGCTCCAAAGTATTTTGATGTCACTTCTACCGGACTGTATATAATATTTGTTCAAAGAGCCAAATCGGACAGACCAGTACGAGTTTTTTGAATACCTCAATTTTTGCGACACCTAGCGTGAATTTTTTTTCTGCATGTCAAATTTCCAAATATGAGCCAAATCGGGCCACAAATACGATTTTTGTGAATATATTGATCCTTGCGCCACCTAGCGGCGATTCCTTATTATTGTATTGTCATCGAGTTCTGAACTATATTCCAGGTTTCAAGCTTGTAGCTTATCGGGAAGTTACTTAAATTTTAATTAAAAAATTTGCGCTGGCCGGCCGGTCGTCCAGCCTGTCAAGTCAACCTAAATAAAACCGTTAAAAAAAAAACAATAATATATTAATGATCTAGTGAGTACGCATTGTCCCTAGTTCAGATATTTCATTAATCTGATACACCATTTCGGAGCCATTGTGATTTCGAAGACTGCATTCGATCACGAATCGTATGTTATGATTTGGCCCCTGATTTAGCCGTTTTCAACAGTCAAAGCACAAGAAGAAACATCTCTTTAAAACTATTAATACACTTGCATTATGCTGTGCAGTTATTCGCCGTTCAAGTTACTAATAAAACAGTTCTTTTAACAATAAAATCAGTTATATTTAATGCTAATCTTCCATTTTTACAGAATATTATTAACCTAAGAGCAAAAGTTTTTCTTACGTTGAAATGATTAAAGACTTGTTTCGCTTACCAAAAACCCTCTTTTATTAACCATAATGCGACATATTTTTCGGAATGTGATTTCTTTCGTTGTAAGAAGCTTTTGAAACGAGCTATTAGGTATGTATGTGCTTCTTCAGCCGAACTGTGGGCACTATCGCTATATATGCAAGTATTTTAAATGTGAAAACAGCACCACAAACATCATGACTTTTTTTTATGTAAAATACTCATTGCAAGATTCCATTTATGTATGAAAATAGTTTTTCATGAAGTTCAGCCAATGGTCTAGCATCATTGCATTGCAAACTTGCGTAACATATTTTTTACAGTACACAAACAAAATACATGGCAATGCATTTGCTACGTCATTGCAAATACTCAACACCAAAAACCGTAGTTTATTTTCTAATATTGAATAGCAAAGCACTAACTGTTAAAAGAAAACAAAGAGTGCAAAGAAAAAACTTTAAATGCAACAAGTAAGGAGGGCTAAGTTCTGGTGTAACCGAACATTACATACTCAGCTGAGAGCTTTGGAGACAAAGTAAGGGAAAACCACCATGTAAGAAAATGAACCTAGGGTAACCCTGTAATGTATTTGTATAACATGGGTACAAATGGAAGATATTAAAGAGTATTTTAAAAGGGAGTGGGCTATAGTTCTATAGGTGGACGCCTTTTCGAGATATCGCCATAAAGGTGGACCAGGGGTGACTCTAGAATGTGTTTATACAATATGGGTATCAAATTAAAGGTATTAATGTGTATTAATGAGGGTTTTAAAAGGGAGTGGCCCTTATTTTAATATGTGAAGGCGTTTTCGAGATATCGCCCACCATGTGGACCAGGGTGACCAAGAACATCATCTGTCGGGTACCGCTAACTTTTTTATATATGTAATAAAACGAACAGTATTCCTGCCAAGATTCCAAGGGCTTTTGATTTCGCCCTGCAGAACTTTTTCATTTCCTTCTATTTAATATGGTAGGTGTCACACCCATTTTACAAAGTTTTTTCTAAAGTTATATTTTGCGTCAATAAATCAATCCAATTACCATGTTTCATCCCTTTTTTCATATGCGTTATAGAATTATGGCATTTTTTTTAACTTTTCGATATCGAAAAAGTAGGATAGTCGGATTTCGTTCATTTTTTATAACAAGATAAAGTGAGTTCAGATAAGTACGTGAACTAAGTTTAGTAAAGATATAACGATTTTTGCTCAAGTTATCGTGTTAACGGCCGAGTGGAAGGACAGACAGTCGACTGTGTATTAAAACTGGGCGCGGCTTCAACCGATTTAGCGCATTTTCACAGAAATCAGTTATCGTCAAAGAATCTATGCCCCTACCAGACCTAGACTAATTAAACGAAAAAGGGCGGAGCCACGCTCAGTTTGAAATTTTCTTTTATTTTTGTATTTTGCTGCACCATATCATTACTGGAGTTGAATGTTGACATAATTTACTTATATACTGTAAAGGTATACAATTTTTTGTTAAAATTTTACTTAAAAAAATTCTATTTTGCAAATTTCTATTTAGCATACACATAGTAATAGGAGTAACGTTCCTGCCAAATTTCATCATGATATCTTCAACGACTGCCAAATTACAGCTTGCAAAACTTTTAAATTACCTTCTTTAAAAGTAGGCGGTGCCACGCCCATTGTCCATAATTTTAATAATTTTCTATTCTGCGTCATAAGGTCAACCCTCCTGCCAAGTTTCATCGCTTTATCCATATTTGGTAATGAATTATGGCACTTTTTCGGTTTTTCGAAATTTTCGTTGTAGTCCGATTTCTTTCATTTTAAACAGAGATCTTACATAGCAAATTTCATCAAGATACCTCAAAAAATCAAGTTATCGTGTTTACGGACAGACGGACGGACGGACATGGCTAAATGAATTTTTTTTTTTCGCCCAGATCATTTTGATATATAGAAGTTTATATCTATCTCGATTAGTTTATGCCGTTACGGATTACCGTTATGCGAATAAAATTAGTATACTCTGTGAGCTCTGCTCAGCTGAGTATAAAAAGTTACTCGCGATCTCTAAGTTATATTTGCTATAGCAGCGTTACCAATGTCAAATAAACAAAATTCTGAACTCTCTTAATAATATATTCTGTGAAACGTGACAATGCTATAAGTTTATGATTTATTTCAATTTAGTCAATATTAGCTCGCGAAATAAAAATACTAGTATCGCCTGTGGTCGAAATTCGACCAACGTGTATTTTTTCAACTCAGTCTATGCATCAAGTGTTGGAAATATAGCAAACTGGTCTAACTTACTTAACTTTTTCTTTAAAATTTTGAATTTGATCTAAGACTTTGTACTTTTGATTGTATTTTCTTAAATTTTCTACAAACTTTTCACATGTAATTATAACGTTTTGGTATGGAGCTCCTTAAACAAAAATATGAAAATTATGTAAAATCAAATGAAGTTGATATAGAAAAATAGATTTTTCCACACCACCCGGAAGGTCCCCGTTGGCGCGCTACCAAAGTTAGTTTTGGGAGCTCGGTTCCCCAGTAGGCCTATATCACCCATATACATATATCGTCCATTTACTTCAATAGTGTGATAATTCAAAAAACATGAACTCTTAGTTAAAAACGAAGAAATTTGCTAAAGCAATTTAGCCTATTTCACGCCACCCGTTTAATCTAATATATAAAATTCTTCAGTCACGGTGTTAGAGGCTTAAATCCTCCGAAACGGCTGAACCGATTCTCATGAAATTTTGTGAGCATATTGGGTAGGTCTGAGAATCGGCCAACGTCTACCTTTTTCTCGCTACATGCCTAGGGTCTTGAGATCAAAACGTGGAGCCGGGTACCCCTAGAATGTGTTTATATAATATGGATATCAAATGAAAGCTGTTGATGTGTGCTATAGTACAGGATAATTTTCATACAACTGGGAGGCTAGGGTCTCGAGATATTATAGCCCAAAACGTGGACCCGGGTACACCTAGAATGTGTTTACACAATATGGATATCAAATGAAAGCTGTTGATGAGTGCTATAGTACAGGATAATTTTCATACAACTGGGAGGCTAGGGTCTCGAGATATAGCCCAAAACGTGGACCCGGGTACACCTAGAATGTGTTTACACAATATGGATATCAAATGAAAGCTGTTGATGAGTGCTATAGTACAGAATAATTTTCATACTACTGGGAGGCTAGGGTATCGAGATATAGCCCAAAACGTGGACCCGGATACCCGTAGAATGTGTTTGTACAATATTTATTTATTTATATAGTAATTTGACCAGTTACAAATTACAAAAGTAGTCTAGTACAAAAATATACTTACAGACTACGTAGAGTTAAACAAATGTAATACAAAATACAAAATAATAAAATATAATATAATTATGTATGAGCAATTACAGTTTTAAAAATAGGTTTAGATAATGAAAAGTCGATTTCTAAAGAATTTGAGCGAAGATTAAATTCTGTTAATGTCCGCGAAATGGGAGCATTAGAAGCATAGAGCGTCCGAATAAACCCCGTATAAAACATGTTGCTATTTCTAAGCGGCCTGTTTGGTACATGGAATCGAATACCCTCGAGGAGAGCTGGCGCATCGATTGAACCATTGATAATATCGAAAACAAAAGTCATTGACAGCAAGGTTCTTCTAGATTCAAGAGACTGAAGGTTGATGAGGGCACATCTGGCTTCGTAGGAAGGAATCGGGTCGGAAAAATTCAATGAACGCAGTGCAAAACGAACAAAAAAAAAAAAATTTATTGGTATTAAATTTGTAAACACTCCATTTCATGAATATATATGATCATATCTACCATAAGATATTGTCTGTGAACAATATAATACTAAGATATAACAAAGCAGAATAAATTAGAAGGAAAAGAAAAACAAACAGAAACATTGAAATTATTCACGCAAACATATTTACTAAAATAAAATTGATTTCATAACTTTAAGCGATATAAACAAATAAGGGTTATGGGATCTAAACATCCGATTAATGGATATATAATCCAAAAAAGTTAGCCTAATAATAAATATAGTGGGTAATATACTGCCTATAAAATACGGCCGCTATGATGCCGGTTGCTGCTGTGACCTAAAATCAAAAACGTTTTTGGGACGTTTTTTTTGTTTCGTTTAATATACAACGTGAAACTTTCCGATTCAGTCAAGTTGCATTTAAATAATAATAAACCAATTTGAAATAAGAGAATATATAATAAAATAAAATAAGAAATAAAATAAATTAGCATAAAAGGCAATATAAAAAATTTAATGTTATATTTTGTAACTTTTTTTTCAGTACAAGACGTACTTTATCTAAAATGAGGATTAACTCTGCAAATGCAAACACATTTTCGAGCAAATTTGCCATTAATTGTTATAAATAAATTAGTTAGTTTCAACAAAAGTTCACTCATTATTTGTGATTTCATGTTTTTTTGAAAACAACTAAAATAAAAAACAAAGAATCTGTTAAATAAAGACATGTAATTACGTGTAAGTGAAATTTGCCACAAAAAATGGGACGGTCAAAAATTAATTCTATTTAAGATTTTTTGGTAGGCTACAAATTATTTTGGAACAATTTTTTAGGATTTTGGTAGAGGCTATTTTGGGTAAGTGGCAACAATAGGAAACCATATTTGTATGTAGGTGAAACATTTGTGCTTTCGAATTTAGCGGGGATACATAAAGGTTTAGGTCTTTGAAATTTGCATTAGAACACTTAGATAATTGTTCCCAAAGACGATTTAGGTCTTTGAAATTCGCATTAGAACACTTAGTTAATTGTTCCCAAAGATGGCGCCTTGTGCACGAAAATGAATTACGATATTTGTATGAATTGTTCGAATTTACAAAAAACTTTTTCTATTAATTATAAACAAATAGAGTAATTTTTGTTAATAAAAATATGCATATGCACTGCGGCTGATCAATACGAATCAATTCATATAACTTTTATATGATTTTACGTATGCTAAGCATGCGAAACAGCCTGTCAATTGATTGTATGGAAATTTTGTTAGCGTATTAATATATAGATATTTATCTTAACTGCACACATATTTATATGCTGTATTAATGCATAACAAGTAGCATATGAGAATGTCATATTTATTCTTGTTTAGCTCATTTTTATTATTTCGCTTGTTAAAATTCATTCTGGTCGTTACGAATTTAAGTGGTGAACCATTTAAAACTATTAGCTGCTTGTTTGGTTCCATTATCAATTGATTATTGTTTATGTAAATTTTTCGCAATATATTTAGACACAGAACATATTGATGGGAATCATTTGGATTAAAGCTATTGCCATGTGCTAACGACATATGTATGTACATATGTATATAGGTATATATCCTACAGGACAATCTATTATTCACAGCTCAAATCGAGTAGCTTCACGCTTTTGTTCTCAAGTACTTACACAAGTACACATACATACATATAAACATGTTTTTGCATACGCCTGTAAAAAAGTTATATTTATACCTTTCATGAACATGAAATGGCATATTAACTTTGGTCCGATGTTTGTAACGTTGAGAAATACAGAAGATAGAATCACCATTAGGTATACCGAATTGATCAGGGCGAGGAACAGAGTTGATATAGCCATGTCCGTCTGTCTGTTTGAACGCAAACTAGTCCCGCAAATTTTGAGATATCTCAAAGAAATTTTGCACAAAGATGTATTTTTGTATTAAATTAGACATTTGTCGGAACCGGTAGGATCGGACCACTATAATATATATCTCCCATACAACCGATCGTTCAGATAAGACGATTTTGGTCATTCCTGCCGCAATTTAGAAAGTATAAACGTGAAACTCGGTGAAATATATTACAATATATCATAGAAGATATCCTGCAAAAATCACTTTGATCGGAGCTATATATCGTTATATCCCATACAACCGATCGTTCAGATAGAAAGATTTTTGGCAATTTCTCCCTTAATTTCCCATATAAAAACGTTAGACTTGGTGATATTTATTCTAATATATCATAGAAGATTTCCTGAAAAAATCATTTCGATCGCAGCTATATATAATACATATATATCCCATACAAACGATCGTTCAGATAATGGGATTTTTTGCCATTTTTTTATATTTATCTTAGAATTGTTTAATTATGTACATCTATTCACTATATATTTCTTATCTTATACAGCTCATTATTTGGAGATTACGAATGGGATAAGATTATTGTTCAGCCCCATTCATGAAAGGTATGAAGTCTTCGGCATAGCCGAAGACAGTCCCGGCCTTACTTGTTTCTGTTGTTGTAAACCTGCTCGTTGTATTGACTAGCTGTCTATCAATTTATTCATTCGCGCAATTCAATTCGTATAACAATCAATGAATTTGGCAAACCGCGCCAATTCTGTGGATCACATCATGCGTTTTAACTGGAATCTAATCTTTAACGACATACAAATAAAAGCAGATATGTACCCTGCAGTCAAACCAACTACTTGTATAATAAAAGAATACTAGTTTGTCAAAAATCTCAACTAGTTAGAGTTCTGTCTTTTTTCCATATCAGTAACTGGTATTTTGAACACGCGATGTCCTACGAAATATCAATTGCCAGTCTCTGCAAGAGCATCATACCTGTTGACAAACTAGTCATTATGTATATGCACCAGAATCGTACCAGAGGATACACTAGTCAGTCTATCGTCAGAATTACACCAGATGACATACTAGTAATTATATACATCAATATTATACTAATTGACATACTAGTTAGTTTAAGCAAGAGTATATTGATAACAGAGTTCACCAGGCGCGACCTAGCGAAGGTACTTACCAACTCAGTGTGGATTAGACTTAGGACCTGCTTTTTTTATCTGGATCAACAGGATGAGTTGGTGGATGGCATATCTAATAGTCGCGCTTACGGAGTTGCTTTCTTATCCCACTGGGAGGCAGGGTTAAATCAAGCAGTTGTTTGCTGAAATGCCCCGCTTTATGGTAACTCAGATTGGTCGGATCGCCCGAAACGAAAAAAAGGAAGACCGGCTCTATTTCTTTTGGCAACTTATTCGACTATTGAGCGGCCTTGGCCTGCTGCCATGTTGGTAGCTCGTTCTGGTGGTAAAGGAAAGTTAAACAAAATCGGAGATAGGACACCAACCCCCTTTAATTTTCCTAGGTTTTGAGGTTCCGCTTTTAAATTGAATCGTTGCTTGCCGCCCACGCAGTTAATTTTCGATCCACCTTTTTAGACAAGCGGGATGGGGTGAACCCTCTATGTCTTGGAGTAATGCGCGGTGGTTGATTGTGTCGAAGGATTTTGGCAGGTCAAATGCCACGAGCACCACCCTATAATGGAGTTTTGGGTTGTTCAGTCCGCATTTTATGTGGGTGTTAAATGTTGACTACTTAGGCTTTTGACTGCAGGGTAGTATATATACATAGTATGGTATACATCCTTGAATTTTCTTTTATATATGCGTAATTGACATGCACGCTTTGCTTTCATTTCACTCTGCGAAAATTTTGTTCTTCACTTATCACCTCGACACCTGTCCAACAAAAATGGCATTCAACCTTTTGAGGTGTTAATATTGAGGGCACCGCTAGAACCACCTTTTAACCTTTGCTCAATTACAGATTTGGTAGTTCGTTCTAAATTTGTATGCTATCACATTTTAATGGATATTCAGTGTTATCTTTTTAAACGAAATTTTCGTGTAGTAAAATTTTTGCTTGTTTGATTACTTTTGCGGTACCGGCATCAAAGGAAGTCCAGCATGTGAAATATGGGGAACTAAGAGAAGTGTGCAGATTAAAAGTTCATAAAAAAAGGAATACAATGAAAAAACAATAAGCGGAGTCTAAGTTATAACATAGCCGTGTGTGAGCTTTACCCAAAAAGTTTGAGTTTGCGTCGAGCTGAAATAAGAGCCGATGACACCAACTTAAATCAGCTGCTGATTAGAATATCGCCCTATCTCTACTTCCGTTTCATAAACGTCATATCTAAGAAAACTTTTGACAAACTCCTTACCTGAGAATATATTTCAAAAGTAAGTAAGTAAAGGATTCGCCATGGGTAGGTAAATTTGAAAATTGGATTGGAGAAGCTATTTATTGCGCTACACAACTCCTCGAATCAATTTGGTATTTTAGTGGCCTCTTACCACAGACTTACCTGCCGTGGGTATATTATAAGCCCCTTAATCCGCTCGGGGACAAGACCAAAGTAATTACACCGTGTGTCAGTGAAAATAGATTCTCTTTTTTGAAAGAGTGAAAATATATTCTTTGCGAGACATGCATCAACTTCTAGGTTTAGGCGAGTATACGAAAACTACGTACCATGGTATAAATATTACATGGTAAAACCGGCGAGAGCCGAAATGACGTTTAAAAAATTTTTAAAATTCCCACTGCTTTCACATTTTTATTCTTTTATTTTGGTTTTATTTTCAAAACAAAAATATAACAAACTGTAATATATTTGATAATTCTATACGACAGCATGACACTCTTAATACACGTCCAAAAATATCAAGAGGGGTATCAAAAGACGCGTTTTGAATCCAGAACCGCGTATCCGAAAGCGGAGGTGGGTCTGTCAAGAAATATTTGCAAAAGAAATTTTGAAAATTTTCATGTGGTTATTGTAATTTTGATGCTTTTGTGGTACCCACCAAAGAAAATTGTGAACATTGGTGTTTTGCGCGGATATAGTTTTGGTCTCCAAACCGGTGTTGGACCCACCCAAGATAATTTTTTATAAGCGCGGCCAAAGGCCGCCAATGCAGAAAAGTGTTCTGCGCAAAAATATTATGGATCCCACTCTCGGTTTCGGAGCGATCCGGGGTAATTTTTCGGTTTTTCGTTAATATCATTTGAACGATCTAAAATTTTAATTTTCCGCCTTTGGGTTGTTGTTGTCGAGGTCAGTACGAGTCCATTGACGTCTCTGTCTGTATTTTTGGATGCGTATTACCAGTGGCATGCATTCGTATAGAATTACCATATATTTTTGCGTTCTAACAATAATATTACGATATTTTATCCAAAACCGAATTTTTTATTGGTGGAAAAAACGTTTTTTTGGTGGGAAAGAAATCTCAACGGTCAACCGCATTCCAGAATTTTCAATTCAAGAATTGTTTTGTGGTTTCCCGCAAAAAGAAGCATCAGGCTAAGATCCTCTTCTGAGGAATTTTCCTCAACAAATAGTATAGAAATTTATCTACGTCTGCGCGACGAGAAGAAAAACCCGACTTACCGCCAAGGTGTACGGAAGAGATACAGATCTACTAATAATAACAATTTGGTGTGATATATATCTGTGGAGATTAAGGTCTAGCTTTCCACCCAATTCGAAGGCTACGTATCGTGTATTCGTTTTTCTACGAACTGGCTCACCTAAATACATGTTTTGTTCCGACCCAAAAATTTATCTGCTAAGGCGGACGAACTTTTGGAGCCAAGTTAATTCTGAGGGACAATCAATACCATTTATAAAAATTTTCTGAAATATTTTTGATGGATAGGCCAACGCACTCACTCTACACCAAGGCGGCAGACTTTAACCGTTCAGCCGGTCAATTCAGCCTCCACGAACTATCATACTCCAAATGGACGATGATGTTTAGCTAAGCTGCGAAGAGCTACAGCGTTTTTGCTTGCGTGGGCAAGTTATGGGAAGATCTCCACTGGGTTCTGAGAAGTAGGTGGGTGAAGACTTTGATCTCTCTTTGTGCCCCATGTTGGCGTCATTATCGCGGTAACCCAGTTTCGCTGGAGTGACTTTTTAAGCAACGACCAGCATCTCCTTAATGGTTAAGCGCCAATTAAAAAATGTATATTCCAACCGCGAGGAAAAGGACCAAAACAAACCAAAGAATACCTACAAGCTCATTTTTTCCGCAGTAGCAAGGACACTTGAGGCTGCTGATCTCTTATAAAGTGAAGTTTCAGCACATTTAAAGGTTAAATACGTATCAACCGAGTGAAGAAGGATGAATGAAAAATAAATAAGGGTGGTCTCCAACAATCGTTTCTTAATTAGAGGAGGTTAAGAAGTAAGGCCCTTTCTTTTGTCCTTTTGCAAAAATAGGAGGTGTTGAGGCATCCATTATATTGGTAACTCATTTTTTTTGCCATATATATGATTTTGAAAACTTTTCGATATATTTTTTCATTTATTTCATAAGCACTTTATTTTTTTGGCATTAAAAAATGTGAAAAATGTCATACCAACAATTTTATTTGTGTTTTCTTTGGTTTGGCATTTCCACAAAGTTTAAGAGAGTAGTTTTAAAATTTTTTTTAAAAATGAAAAAACGATTATGGCCACCAAGAAGAGTAAATGGTTTTACCTGGTAATATTTATAGCATGCTACATACTAAGAATTTCGAACATAAATTAAGTTATTGTCAAATATATGGTTCAACCTATGAAAAAGGTTTTTGGCTCATAATTTAAAATATTGTGGGTCTATTGGAAAATCTGTGCATGCAGTTTTTGTATACCCGAACATACCTAGAAGCAAAGTGGATAAATTATGATAATAGACGTACTCATTTCTCGCAGCCATTTGCTCGATGTTTTCTAAGAGGTAGTCGCTGTTATTTGTTTTTTTGGTGAGATGTGCATAAAATGTCTTCTATACATTTTCGTGGGGTATTTGTTTTTCTTTTTCCGACTGTATTTAATTAATTAATTAATCCTCTTTCCAAAAATCACAGTTGCATAAGATGCCTACACCGCATGGATAAATGCGAGACAATTCAAAAATATTCCTCTTAGAAAACATTTGGCATCAATTTTTTTAATTTCCAGTGAGTTACTCGCCACTCGTGGCTCTTGTTATATTTATCCTCTTTGCTAGAAGTTGATGTAATCACTTAAAGGGTATATTCAAGTTTTTTTTTTTTTCAAAGGCTAGATATTTCATTTTTATTCTATCAGTGTTTAATTTTATTTCCAATGAGAAAAATTGTAGGGTTAGGTGTTTTATTTTCTGAAAATAATGTCACCCGTTTGGTTCCTCTCAGCTCGCTCGTTAACTTTCATGTTCCTTTCACAAAATATTTCCGGCTGGATAAAACAAAGGGTTACCATTAACTACATATTCAACTATTTGTCAGAATGCCAGCTGATCCAGTTCAAAAGTTAGAATTTAAGAGTGTAACATGAGGGTAACATTTTTCACAGCAGAAAAAAAACGCCATATGAAGACATTAAATATGGGAAGAGAAATCAGAAATAATGAAGTTAGGACTCAATAAGTGCAACTATCAAATATGTACTTGGAAAATACATTATTAAGTATTTTCTTGCACTTTCCCCTGCGCCACCTAGGCGACTTATCATAAGTCCCCTCATATTTTATAATAAATGAATGTTCAGCTTAGCTAAGTGTTTAAAGTTTATGTCACACTTTTATCCCCAAACGTGTGTTTTTCTCCCCCCACATTAAACGCTTAAACAAAATGCTCCATTTATATTCGAAAAATACTTTTTCTGTAATTTTTACACGTGTAGCGCGTGACGTGCTATTTTCTTCGACACAATTACCTTCAAACTGAAAAATACATGATATTTGTCACAGGTCAGTGCCTACCTATTTGCATGTATGTATATTGAGTGTCTCACACAACTGAAATCGTTTGTAATCACGGGAATTTCGGCAACGACTTTTTACTAAGCTAACATACCAACAAACATATGTTTATGCATATAGAGCGCCTTCTGTATTAGATCGACACGAAAAGCCGCCAACCCACACACATCCATACACAGATTAATGGTTTTTCGTAAACGTGAGCCAATACATACCTGAACTGTAGCAGCTGTCGATGAGGCTGAACAGGAGCCAGACACCAAATGTAATCCATAAATTTAATTTTGATGGCACTTTAAAGCATTTGTTTTTATTATTGTTGTTGTTGTTGTTAGAAAGCACAAATTTGGTTTTAAGTAAAGGTCGTTCGCATTCCTCCATGGCTGCTTTATTTATTAATATCTCTTCTTGTTGTTGGATTTATGATAATTACAATACACGATATGTTGAAGCTGTGAGTTATATGGCAAAGGTCAAGGTGTGAATAAACCCTACCTACTCTTAATCTTATTTAATACGGATTTTGTTTTCTGACCAATTAATTTTCATTTCTCCGCACAAATAGATAAAATGGGCTTTTTTATATTTGTTTATTAGCTAAACATTTTTCCCCCTTCATTGGATCTTCACCAATTTCAATAGCGATCTAAAGACGTGTATTTACTTTGGCGCCTTCGCATTGTTGTAATTAATTTTTTATTTATTTTCGGCTTTTTTTTTTATTCTTTATTTTCGCTCACTTTGTTATTTATTAATACTTTCAAATATTTTTCAAAATGGCAATGCTGTATTTGTTGATTAGAGAGCGCAAAGAAATGTTAAAATGTATGTGTTTGAAGTGAGATCAACGATCGTCGGCTGTTAAATTAAAAACTCGTTACATCAATACATACGCGTGTAGGTAAATCTATCGGTGTGCTGTCAGTTGTTGATAGCGCACAGTGGTATATTTTGCAGAAAGATTTATAAAAATCAAATGGAGTCGTATCCAGTTTAGTACAAGTGGCATTTGTTTGTTTTGAGACATATAAAATTTTAAAAGTTTATGGCTTCAGGGCGACAGTTCTATTTCTATGTAGTGATTACCAATTTCATGCACCAAAGAAAATTGCAAATGTATGAAAATTTTTGTTCTTTGAACTAACTGCTCTAAGCCAATTTTTCTCCCGCACTAGGTGTATTTAGGTGCCAATCATGTGTAACGCAACAAGTAATTTTCTTTTCTATTTAATCCAAATTCGTAGCATATGAGAGAAATCAATCATTTATGTGAGTGACAGTAAATCTTAGTGCCTCTGTAAAATTTTGGTATTACAAAGTAGTGAATGTATATAGGAATGAGTTACTGGGAAGCAAAACATCACGGCGTCACACAACATATTTATAGTCCAAAAAAAAAAAAAAAAAGTATAATAAAAAAGACAAATACAAATTTCACACTATAAACAGTACAAAGTATGTTTACAAGGAAAAAGTAAAAAATTTCTTGAGCGTTTTCTAGTGATCTGTATAACGTGCTTAGCACAAGACGCTTTCCAGGACCTATCCTAACTGCTGCTTTTAGATCTAAAAGTGGTGTCACTCCTACTAGCTGTGGTCTTTATCTCAGGCGAACAGAGATCATGAACAGAGAACGTGCTCAGTCGTTTCCTCTAGACTGCGACAACTGAAGGCAATGCTCAGTCATAGTCACAGCCACTCCGCTTTAGTAAAAAGGGTAAATGTGTTAGCACCGCTATTGGTTTAAAACTTTCTTGCTTTGTTGATCATGTGCACCTCTAATCCCCATTTTATCTCCCCAATCTCATTGAAAGGCATATGCTACAAGATTCGAGGATTGAACCTTCACAAGTTTCAAGCCTGATTCGAGATCTTTACGTTCTTAGGATGCGCCCGCTATTACACTATAATCAAATAAAAATAAAACTATCATTTGCCGGAACCGTTCTTTAAGAAACGATACATTTTAATTTATTTGTTCATTGCAAATACAGTCGAAATTATTATTTTATACTTTGTTGGTTGACATTATATTTCTAAAATTGATGCGTCATTATTTTCATCTTGGGAAGCTCTATAATTTTTCAAACATCCTTAAAGCTTAATCCTCTTTTTAAAATACACATTTTGTCATAGCATTATGAAACTAGAATTGTACTTTAGGGGTCTAGATTTATTCTAGTGAAGAAAACTTCATAACGACATCAAAACTGGAAAGTACATTAATATAGAGCTTTTTAAGGCCAAAATAACGACACATAACATTTAAAAATCGGATGTCAATAACCAAGTTGCAATAAAAAAAAAAATCAGCTGTATTTGCAGGGACCCTCTTTTTTAACCCAGTCTTATGTATGTATTTCATATTTAACTCCTACAACCGAGAAGAGCATTGCCGGCATAATTTCTTCATGTGTATAGCTAGTACTGTGAAAATGGGATTATCAATCAATTGTGAATTTATGATTGGACAAAATAACCGCTTATATCTGTTTTCTCAGTAATTAACTCTTTACAGATTTTATGAATTTTCGTACTTCTATTCGATTATAGTTCAGTTCCATTCATGAAAGAAATGAGGTATTGGTTAGGTTCGCTTTATTTTCCAACAAGCTATGAAAAGAGAACATCAGAACTCAAAGAGGCCTTTGAAAAAATATGGAAATTCTACGCCCATAATAATGGCACGAACAATTTTAAAATTTGATTACGCAGAGCTTTCTTTAGTTAAAAAAAATCTGTTTAACTTTCTTATTTAGTATTGGAACCGACTAGGTACTACTGCTGGAAAGGACTTCTGGTTACCACATGGTGATTCATGCTGAATTATCTGATTTTTAGACACAATCATCATACAAAATAGCCCACTCTGCGGCGCTGCTGAGAACAACTGGTTTTTGGTTTGATGCTCATAATAACAACACTACTTATATGGCACACCTGCCTAGTAGTGCTGAAACGGCATTTCCCCGCACTTTAACGAACTTTATTACTCACTGGCAGACGCTGACTTGGCAGCAGTGACGACGATCAGGTAAACACATAAATGAGCGCAAAAATGCGTTGCGTCGTCGGTGGTGGGAGTGTGTATCTGTATTTATGAGCGCGCGCAACTCACACAATTCACTAAAACTGCTACAACAACATGAAACACGGAATTATTCACAAACTAATGCAGCTACTCACACTAACACTTATAACAAACATAGATACGGCGAGCCAATACTAGAATGGCCAGTTGTAGATTTTTTTCTTTTACTTTTATTTCAACTTCATTTTGGAATTCTCTGCCCTTTACTTTTCTTAACACGAATTTTTCTGCATCTACTTTTGCATTGAAAATACATGCACTGTAAACTGGATTTATATAGGATTTCACATTTTATTTACTTTTTACATTGCTTTGCAATGCTGTTTCCGAGACATGGGTACAAACATTTTTGAGCATTCACATGCAAGCCACTTGGCAAAAAAAATTGTCAAATTTATTCGCTGCCAAATGCTTTTATTATTCGTTTGTTAATATTCAATCACTTCATGCTTTAGATATGCTTTGCAAACGCTGGGCAATTTTTAAAATACTATACATTATTCTGTTATCTTCGAAGCTTCAAACTTTTGTTTCTTTCGAAAACTCTTCACTAAGAATATTTAATTGATGCGCTGCCGCCGTTCACTTTTCAATTTGAATGTTTGTGTATGTATCGAACGTAGCTTCATTCTGCAATTGCACACAACACACACCGTTCGAAAATCTCACAAAAAAAAACATGATTCACACAACAAACAAACGTTTAGCGTAGCTTCCGGCAGCACACGACTATCGCACAGCACGGCACAACGAAATCTATTCACCATCATCGCAACAAAATTCATATGAACTCCAGCCAATAGCATTTGCATTGCGTACACAAATCACTCAAGAAACTCACCACAGGAGAATGAGCGCAAAGCGTAGCGCACACAAGAAACCGGTTCAGCACTACTCAAACATATACAAGTGCACGGCAACGTGCCACAGCAGGCATTGGGAGTTGGATTTGCTAGAAATTGTTGATGTTGCCACAAAATGAGTGAACTTTATGAGTAGAAACACAAAGTGGAACACATCGAAGGGGAAATGAGTTTATAATTGAATCGAATTGAAAAGAAAAGCTCAATATTTAATTGTTCAAAATTGTATGCATCAGAACTGCAGAATCTGCAATATCTACATACATACATTTTCATTCGTATTAACTTTTTTTGAGTCCTACATTTGAATTTTGGAGTTTGCGTACTGGCGTAATCTGACAACAGGTGTTTTTTTGGTTACCGGCATATGTTTTGGAGGTCGTTAGAAAAACAGTCGTATGCATGTATGTGTATTTGTGTAAGTGTGTATTTGCCTTGTATATTTATTTACCTTTTAGGCGCCACTCGCAAAACCAGAAGGGAACCAAAATTACTTTCCACCTGGCCACTCCATTGCAGAGAGGACCCCCTTTCTCTGCTATCATGGGCGGGTTCCGGTATGATACGCTCTGTACTGACGTATATTCTTTTATTTGCATGTGATAACACCTTAGGCCATGGGCCGATTCAGAAAGGCATTTTGGGCGGGGAGCTTCACGAAAAAAAATCCGATTTTTTCGGTTGCCACTATCGAATTGATCAGGGTATGTTAACATTGCTCATCCATTCATCGGTATTTGTCTATTTGTTGTCATCATCACAAGTTTTTTTTTTTTTGTGCAATAACTATAGAAATGTATTGTAATTAATTCAACACAGCTCTTCTCCAGACCGATACTAATAAAAAGTAAGTATTATTTCAAAATGAAACATAATTTTATGAGAATTCAATACATAACTGGATATTTGCGGCAGTTTTAAAGCTACAATGCAAACATTTTACATGATCAACTTCGCCAGGTTAACTTAAAAACTGTATTTAAATATTGTGAAAAGAAAAATGAGCGTGGCAACGCCTACTAAGACCACTCGGATCTTTAATTGACTTTAAAAACGGTTGAAGATGCTGCGAATTTCTATAAAATTTAAAAAAACACACACAAGTAAGGAAGGCTAAGTTCCGGCGTAACCGAAAATTACATACTCAGCTGCCAAATTACAGCTTGCAAAACTTTTAAATTACCTTCTTTTACAAGTGGGCGGTGCCACGCCCATTGTTCAAAATTTTACTAATTTTCTATTATGCGCCATAAGGTCAACCACCTACCAAGTTTCATCGCTTTACCTGTCTTTGGTAATCAATTATCGCACTTTTTTTCGAAATTTTCAATATCGAAAAAGTGGACGTGGTTATAGTCCGTTTTCATTCATTTTAAATAGCGATCTGAGATGAGCGTCCAGAAACTTACATACCAAATTTCATTAAGATACCTCAAAATTTACTCAAGTTATCATGTTCACGGACAGACGGACGGACGGACATGCCTAAATGTATTTTTTTTTCAGCCCGGTTCTTTTCGATATATAGAAGTCTACGTCTATCTCGATTAGTTTATGCCGTTACGGGGTACCGTTATGCGAACAAAATTGAGCTCTGCTCAGCTGAGTATAACAAAACAAATCCATATATAGAACACACATACAAATTCGAGATCTATAACATCTACCGCTTTTTCCAATATTTTTGGCGATGAAAAAATTTACATAAATATATTCTTCATAAATATTCATTTACACAACAATTTCATATATTAATTAATGAAGTGAGGACGGTCGACTTCGCTATTTCTTGAACGTAGGGCAGAGAATATAGGAGGATTTTAAAATGGTGCCAAAAATTCGCCGAAGGATGGAGGGTTTCAAGCGGCTTGGTAACAAATGTTCAGGGAGTGCTCATATTCTAGAGGGAAGTTGTCTACGTCATCTTAAACGGAGGCAGCTTTGAATCACCCAGACAAGGTGATAATATTCCACTTTCTATTCTTCCACGGCCACCGTGGTGTGATGGTAGCGTGCTCCGCCTACCACACCGGATGCCCTGGGTTCAAACCCCGGGCAAAGCAACATCAAAAATTTTAGAAATAAGGTTTTTCAATTAGAAGACAACTTTTCTAAGCGGGGTCGCCCCTCGGCAGTGTTTGGCAAGCGCTTCGGGTATATTTCTGCCATGAAAAGCTCTCAGTGAAAACTCATCTGCCTTGCAGATGTCGTTCGGGGTCGGCATAAAATCATGTAGGTCCCATCCGGCCAATTTGTAGGGAAAATCAAGAGAAGCCCGACGCAAATTGGAAGAGAAGCTCGGCCTTAGGTCTCTTCGGAGGTTATCACGCCTTACACTTATTTTATTTTTTTTTATTCTTCCACGGGTGGTATGAGATAAAAAAACTTATAAAATTTAAAAACAAGTTTTCTCAATAAGAAACATTTTGAATGTATATCTGCCATGGAAAGTTTCTCAAAGAAAATTCACAAGGCGGAACGATACAAGGTGGGGCAGCACGGGACAGCTGATTATAAACTTTTTTTATTTGATTTGATATATCAATTTGTCCATTGAATTTACAAAAACA
Organism: Eurosta solidaginis; assembly: GCF_040869045.1. Taxonomy (NCBI): domain Eukaryota; kingdom Metazoa; phylum Arthropoda; class Insecta; order Diptera; family Tephritidae; genus Eurosta; species Eurosta solidaginis. Next base: position 261,150,461 of record NC_090322.1, read on the forward strand.
AAGTACATGGAACTTTTTTTTATGTTTGAAGGTATGTCAGCATGCTGCCACCTTGTATCGTTCCGCCATGAAAATTCATCTGCCAAATAGTGCTCGGAGTTGGCGTGAAATATTTAGCACCAGTCTCTCCAATTCGTAGGAAAAATTAAAAGGAGCACGACGCAAATTGAAAGAGGCTGAAAATTACAATCCCCTTACTGCAACAGTTTAAACCAAAGTATTATAAGAATTTACACAAATACCAGCGGTTGCAGTAATAAGAATAGCATTGGCAAATATTATTTTCGTTGGAAACGGAGAACTGGATATAAAATATTGACGAGAAACTTGAATGATAGCCATCAAGGGATTAAGTATCTTACTATGTTATGCCGCATAATGAAAAGCGTATTAAGAAACAAATGTACCTTTATTACTATCAACTGTCTGCTTTGCCTTTATATCAATAAGATTGTGGAATGCGGGATAATATTTAGTAATGAAAAACACGAAGCAGAAGGAATAGGCGCAATAAAGATAATGAAGAACTAAAATTTCATATTAGTTTTTCCGCAATAAATGTTGGTAATATCGTATTGTGACGAATATTAGTGACATTAATTGATACTCACATCACTAGTCTGATGCTAAATAAATGAAGCCACAACAATAATAAAGCAGGCAGTCACTTGTATATACATAAATGAATAATCATTATGTCTACACATATGTACGTACACGCAGAGGAGAGAGACGCATAAACACATGCATATATCTTATCTGAGATGCTCCCAAAAGTAGGCAATTATCTTTATAAGTATCACTCACATATACACGCGCATATAAGAAGCTATAAACGAAGTTATAGCTGGTAACTAACTCTAGTAAATTCTAGAAATAGAAACGCCTAGAAATATGCCAACGAGGAAAACAAACAGTATAAAAGCAACAGCAGCTGAGGCACGATGATTCAGTTTGATTTAAGCGCGCTATATGTTGAGCAGTAGAAGTGTTATTGTGAAGTTGTTATTGTGAAGTACTTTAATAAAGGCCATTTTGCATTATTGAATAGTGGACTTATTTATTCAACAGTTTAGTGATTCGAACGGTAGCAGAAGATTTGGAATAAGCGGAATTTCAGTAAATTCGTTACAGTATATATGAACGTGAAGCGAATGAACAAAGATGATGTGACTTGTTCATCGTTTTAATATCAACGAGTGGGTGTACTATTTAAAAATAAAAAAATTCCTATGGCGCTAGACAAATCCAATACACCAGCGATGTGCAAACATTTAGTCACTTAAGCTGGATACATTCTTGTAAGATATGTAGGTAGATATATTTCCCCGTAAAACTGCCAAGTTATCTTCTCATAAACTACGCTCCATCTGGGTCAGCCTCTGTTTTTCATTTATTTATTTATTTAAGACATCTAGAAAATATTCATTTTCATACAGACTAAGTAGAACAAAAACATTAAATTACAAATTAATTAACAATCCTATTTAATAACAATTTAAATTTAGTTTTTGGTAGAGAGAAATCAACATCATGTACACTTGAGTACAAATTAAATTCTCTTAATGCTCTTAGAATAGGAGATATAATGCATAAATTGTTCTAACTCGATCAATAAAAAAGATGTCATTACTCCTCAAGCTTCGGGCTGGGATATGAAATGAAATGTATTCTAGCAAGGCAGAGGAATCAATAGTTCCCCGAGCTATGTCATAAACAAAAGAAAGTGACAGAATGATTCTTCTTGAGTATAACAATTTTAAGTTAATTAGCTGGCATCTAGCAGTGTACTAAGGTAACGGATCCATGAACCCAATCGACCGAAGAGCGAATCGAATAAAAGATTTATGATTTCGTTCAACCATATTGATATGACAATCATAATAAGGTCTCCAGATAAAGACAGCATATTCTAACTTTGAACGTACTAAACTCGTATACAATAAATTCAGTGTATAAGGGTCCTTAAAATCTGAGCCAAACCGGCGAATAAATGAAAGAATTGAGTAGGATTTAGCAATTATGTAATTTATATGACCAAGAAATAAGAAGTTGGAGTCAAAGAGACCACCAAGATCTGAAATTTCTCTAAGGGAGCAAAGTTGAGAGTCCTCGATACAATATGAGGTGGGAATGGGAGAACGAGATTTTGAGAACAAAATATGAAAACACTTTTTTATGTTCAAATGTAATCGGTTACTATTACACCAGACTACATCCTTATTAAGATCCTCTTGTAATTTAACAGAGTCCAGGTGACTGGTGACAGCCGAAAATATTTTCAGGTCATCAGCATATAACAGAAATTGTGAGTGTCGAAAGCAGCTTGATATGTCATTTATAAAGATAATAAAGAGCAACGGACCCAAAATACTACCCTGGGGAACACAAGAGGAGGCAATAAAAGAACGTGATGAAGTACTGTCAACTTTTACTACACAGCTTCTAGATGAAAGATACGACCATATCCACGATAAAAAAATGGAGTGAAATCCCAAACTGGCTAGTTTGGATAATAAAAGCGAGCGGCTAACTTTATCAAAAGGTTTCGAAAACTCCGTATAGATGGTGTCAACTTGACAACGGTTACCAAAAGCTGATAAACAAAATTCAGAAAATATAGCTAGATTTGTCGTGGTAGATCTTCCTGGCAGGAAGCCATGCTGATTAAGTGACATCAAGCTCTTAACGGCAAACAACATTTTCTGTTTAACGATGTACTCAAATAATTTAGAAACCATAGAGAATTTAGAGATGGGTCTGTAATTTGAAATATCGTTCGTGTTACCGCTTTAAAAGATAGGGGTAATAGAAGTAATCTTCCAAGCATTGATAAATTCGCCATTATCAAGCATTTATTCAGTAAAACTAAAACAGGGTAAGCAAAAGCTGCACAATTTTTAAGTAGGCAGGCCAGTCAACTATCGACATCATTCAGTGTTGTGTAACTAATATTCATAATTCCTAATTCCTAATTGAGAAATTAATAGGAGAAATTAATAGGAGAGTCAACGACTGGGCCCTGTGGGTTCAGATTCCCACCATTACCTGCTACTTCAGACATTTTCTAAATTTCACAAAACCATCTGCATCTTAATTTTTATTGCTTATATTGGGGGACAGTTCAGTCACACTTGCAATATAGAAATATTGATTTTGCACGCGACTAAAACTATTGGAGATATGTAACAAACATGAACCAAAGCACATTCAAATCTAATATATTCATTTACAATGTAATTTAGAATACATACTGTAATGTTTCGTATTTTATTAGTTCTTATGTACATCATTTTTCACATGTAACTATTGAACTTCCTTTATCGCTCCCCTGCCTATTTTGTCGTAAGTTCCATACAAGCAGGAACGCGCCTTTCATTTCTAATTATATTAAATATATGTTATCATATTTCATCATAATATTCAGTGTGTTTTACTGCCTAGATTCCACTAATTATAACAAAAGCCACCTTGTTATTTAATGGTGGGTATCGTGGTATACTTTTACCGCAATTACCGATATGGTAAATCATATTACCCGCCAACTCAAGAACGCTTTTATGAGTTTTAAGACACTTTTCTTAAAGTTTCTAAATCTTTCAGCTGTACGGCTATGTTTTCTTCCTTCCTTTATTCGCAATTCTCGACGTAACTTATCAACCCATTTTCATTAAAAATTTGTGCAAATTCTTGATTTTATAGACGAAAATAAAATGGATATACCACATTACCCGCACTTACTCTAATTGTGAATTGACACAGCTGCCTTTAAGCATAAGCATTTAGGCTCCTCAATATTACAAGACGAAACACATTGCGTAATTGCAGATTTCTTGGAAACTATTTCATTGTTTTTAATATCTCATAATCCTAAAACCATGGCTGATCCTTGTTTTGAAATATATTTTATAATACATAATATGTACATAAGAAAGAAAAAGAACAATAAACACAAAGCTATTGAATATTTCAAGAAACAAAAACTAATAAGAAATCAAAGCCAAATACAAATTAAATCCATTAAATCTTTGTTCAATTAACACTTCGCATGTAACTAAAATTAAGTAAATACCCCAAATTTGTTACAGTTCAAGTAAGACCGACAAAGTTTCATTAATACTATAAGAGTTGCGTACTTTTACTTTTCATTTCCGATTGGTTTTACTACTACGTAATCTCTTTATAGGTGAGCATACACGCTTTTGTTAAAGTTCGCAAACTGCTAAACGAAATCAAATAGAATACTAAATTCGAAGCGAATGCCGGCTTTGGCACATTAGGTTATACCATTTTAGGAGGCGCTCAGTAGGCACATTTTATGTGCGAGACATCAAGTTTTGTTGTACTTTCCTATGACAAATAGCGCCCTAACGTAATTTTTACCCTAATATGTGGAATATGGTCCCTGGTAAGGACTTTTAATGGAGACTGTTTGATAGCTACTCACATTGCTAGGATGGGCAATGGATCCTACGATTACTGTCAGAAGGAGAAAAACGTACAGCATCTGCTTTGCTATTGTCCGGCACAAAGTAGATAAGTCGGTATTGATTAAATTTATTCCCCAACGGAGTGATAGGATCCACAGGGGCTTGCAGAGTAAGTGTTAAGGACTTTGCACTTTGCCCATCAGTGAAGTTAGTATCGGATTGGGAATGTAATTCCTCGGCAGAGTCCTTGCAACCTGCCTAAACAGCATTCTTATCATTTGAAGGAATGATGAAATTTTGTTGCTATCACGAAACTCATTCTTTTTTGTAGAGTTTCAAAGCAAGAGACGTAGGACTACGAAAACCAACACAATTTTATAACTATAACAAATTTTAAAGCTCTTCATTATTAAAAATGTTTATAGTTTTTATCTCTATATTATAGTAACATCTCTTACTTCTACTCTCTCTCTTTAGTGCAATAAATATACTGAGGAAATAAAATTGTATGCGCCTTTTGAGCTCACCGTTTATTGCATCACTAATAAGTTTAACCAATTTTGGTTCTCAATATTTCATTTATAGGCCAACCGCATCTGAGACTTAATATGGCTTCGACACTCGGAACATACGCACTGGCCCTCCAGCATTGTAAACAGCTTCGATATCGTCCATGATAGGGAAAATTAGTCTGCGCCGGCTTCCACACCTGTTTATAGATTTATTAGTTATATTCCGTCAACGGAGTAATGGAGTTGGGAATTAATTCTGGCCAGGAGTCTCGCATTGCTGTTAAATGAAATAAATCCGAGCTGGCGGGGAGTTGCTGGGGTTAGTAATTTGGCAAGAGTTCAATATCAACCAGAAATTTTGGTTGCCTGATCAGGGCAACGTCTTTCCAGTGAAGATGATACCTTAAAAGGATGCGTTGCATTCAACGCTATCCACCACTTTAACTTTGATAGAATCCGATTTTTACTCAGATATTCAGGCGTACTCAGATAGTCAGGCGTAAGTTCTGCCACAGTGAATTTGGGGGCTATCTGATATTATTTGCTTTCGTGGTGTTATTGAATTACTACTACTTAATACCAGATCATAAGAATATATCTGAAAAATATAATACTGACCTCTTTTCTCGAATAGGCACTTGTGAAAGAACGGGTCTGCTGAATAAACTTAACAAAGTATGACGGAAAATCGTCGAAATTTACGTAAGAACAGAAAACTTTATTATAGAACTAAAAAACGCGAAAACCCTACATTCTAAATAATCACCGCTATTCTGCATTTCGATTACGTTCCCGTTCTACGCTCCGCTTTAATCGAAGTTGGGTATTGTGCATTACGAAGGAATCGTAACGAAAAGAGGAAGAGCAAATGATTTTTCGAAATCAGCTGTTTGTACGGAATGTGTGAACATTGGAACAAAATAAATTAAAGAAAATTTGTAAAAACCACTGAAAGACGTTTATTTTTTATTATCAGACACAAATTATTTTGTACAAAAAAAAAAAAACAATAGAATATATTGCCACAGTGTTATATTTTGCGAGTGAAGTGCTTTCATAATTGTAAGTGTGTTTTTGTCGTTCTTTTGGCCAATTCCCTGCCGTGGCCACCAAGTTTCCTGCACGAATATAGTTGATATTTTCTGAATTTTATGGATGCTAATTTCATTGCACTGGCCTAAATTACTTTATAAAGATTTATTTATTCTTTCCGCAATGATTGTTTACGTTTTCGCTTAATATTCCTCTATACCGGCAGCTTGCTTTGGCATATAACTGGACCCAACGAACAGACACAAATTATAGCTGTCTATTATAATGGAATCAATAGCCGCGGCATTATTCGTGGAGTTGGAAAGCAACGAATACGAAAATGGCCAGGCGAGAATGGAAAGGCAGATATTGCGAGAAATGTGTAATACATTTGAGATGAGTGACGAATTGTAAGAAATTGAACTTAAAAGTGGTAAAATTTAATGACTTATTTCTTATTTAGGTTCCAAGAAAACTTTGGGCTTAATAAGGATGCTTTCAAGTATGTGTTAGATACTTTTGCGGGGAGATTTTTCGCAGAAAGCAGTTACCAGCATGGAATAGGGGTGAATTGTAATGTAGCAATGAGAGTGCCAACAGTGTCAAAGTCACTTTCTACGTTTCTGGATGTAATGCAACCAAAATTATGCCCTCAGAGGATAGCATTTGAACAAAGTGAAGAGGAGAAAATACAAGCGAAGCAAGAATTTTATGCGAAGCCTGGCTTCTCAGGGGTCATCATATAACGCTTTGTTGCTATTAAGTTAGCCAACGTCTCATACTGCAATTGTGTTGGAAACATATAAAAAACAATCACCATCAAGCCTTTTATGTTTCTAAACAAGTTTTACTTACATTTTTGTTAAAATTCTGTAAGAAATTAATAAAAAAATAAAAAGAACATATTTTTCAGCCAACAAATTTGCAACTTAAAAAAGCGGAACTACGAACCAAATGCAGAATACAAGAAATCGAACGATTCGAAGTTGGATTGAAAGAGATTAGAACAGAGAATACCAAAATTGCCAAATCGAAAAAATTCCAATCCAAGTCGAAATGCAGAATAGGGCTGAATAGCTCTTTCTATTTCTTGAAACAGAAAGCTTTTACAAATTTAATCCCCATTCAAGTAAACACTTTGACAAAAACTTAAGCCATATTCTACGTAAATGCTAATAATCTCCTAGTGAAAATTCGATTTCCATTTTATGTCTATAAGCAAAATACTTAAGCCAATATTTCTTAGAAGAAGCAGTAAAATCAGCAAATAAAAGGTAAAAAAGGCGGCTATCAGGTTGAACAACTGATCCCAAAGCTTTGTTATACTAATTTGGAAATTGAAAAGTTTGTAAATGAAAAAAAGTAAAAAGCTTGCAACAGAATGGAAATAAGAAAGTTCATTTAGCTCATAAAAATTTTGGCATTCTTTTTTATTACTTTCTTATGCATACACTTTTAGGTTGTTTTCCAATATTGATTTTAGTTTTATGAATATTTTATGTGGAATGTTTCTCAATTTATTTAGAAAAGGCTATTTGAGTTGTTATAAATTTTACAGGAAAATGAACATTTGCATATAAGTACTATAATAATAAAGTGTACGTAGACTCATTACATTAAGCATTCTTCATATGACAATTTCCATAAATGAATTTCTTGTCTGTTATGTAGATGTAGCATGTGCATATATGTGCGTGTGTGTGTATATACATGGATTAGTAAGCATTATGAGAATCATTAGAAACTTATCAAATGAAACGTTCGTGATAGATATCACAATAAACACTGTAGTAAGAAATTAAAAGTGCTCAGGGCAGGGAAAAAAGGTGTGAGTACCAATTACAGATGAAGTTCGATGTGTTGATATATAGGTATACGTCCATAAAACTAATTTTTTTTAAATTAATTAGAGCTCGCAGAGCAGTAAAAGAGGTAACTTTACCAAAAACAAATAACTTTGTACTATTTAAGAAGAGCTGCGTGGAGTTCTTATCGATAAGAACCGATTACAGACAAGTCATTGTTTTACTATCGGCTTATTACCGTATGCGAAACTATCGTCGGGTTATCGGTTCTTTATCAGCTTATTATCGCCAAGTTATCGGCTTGTTGTTGTTGTAGCGATAATGATACTCCCCGAAGGCCTTGGGAGTATTTTAGATGTTGAAGGTCCTTTGCTGGATGCAGATCCAGCAACAAGCTCTATAAAAGTACTAGCCCGACTACAATAAACCTTCTAGATCCATCAGAAGGTGGTCGCCAGAGCCTCGGCTGTTAATGAAATAGGATTCGACATGGGTAGGTGAGGTTGACAATTGGGTTGGAGAAGCTATATATTGCGCTCACAACCCCTTGAGAGGGTTGCGCTACACAACCCCTTGAATCAATTTGGTACTTTAGTCGCCTCCTTCGACAAACATACCTACCGCGGGTAAATTCTATGCCCCCTAACCCGCAGGGCTATCGGTTTCTTACTGGTTTCTTGTTTGCTTGTTATTGATGGCTTACAAATGAGTCGATTTATGTAGAAATTTTATAGGTATCATAAATAAAAACAAACAAGGTGCGATAACCTCCAAATAGATTTTATGCCGAGCTTCTCTCCTTATTTGCGTCGTACTCCTTTTAATTTTTTCTACAAATTGGCGGGCGGGACCAACATGTTTTACGCCGACTCCGAATGGCGTTTGCAAGGCAGATGGGTTTTCTCTGAGAATCTTTTCATAGCAGAAGTACCCTCAGAGCGCTTGCCAAATCACTGCTGAGGAGCGACCACATGCTTCGTATTGAAACAAATTTTTGATATTCCTTTGAGCAGGGCTTGAACCCAGGATCTTCGGCGTGGTAGCCGGAGCACGCCACCGCCACATCACGGTATCAGTTTATAAAAAACGATAGCAAATGGGTAAAACAACGACAACATATTGCAATCTCCGATAACAACTCGATAAAAACTCAATAACACTTCGACAAAATATCTTTACCTTTTCAATAAAAAGTCGAGAAGTCTTCAATAATATCTAAATCGATACTCTTTGATTACAACAGGGATGCACCTTAACGTTAAGCTAATCGTTTATCAAAAAATTTCCACCGTTTCCGTTGAAACACTTCGAAATATTATCGATAAAAAAATTATCAAGATAAATTGTATCTCGTTTTTAACCGAAACGAAAAGGTTTCGTTAACGTTAAAAACGTTAACAAAAACGTGATACTTTATGTTTGAATTGTGCTGGCAATGCTATAGCCATGGTGAAGCCGTAAGGTGGTAACAACGAGCGCACATACACACACAAATTCCATGTAATTTGTTTGTGTAATTCGTTGATGGTAATGTCAAAAATACTCTGAGAAATGTTCGTACTGTCAAAATTCATGAGAAAAGTTGCAATCAGCTTGGCTAATGCTTTCACCTTTAATCACTCCGCCATCAATCAGATTGGCCAGCAAAGTTTGAAATTAATAATCAACATAAACGATTTGATTTCGTTTTGATATGGCAGAAAACGAAACGAAATCATTTCGTTAATTTGACGTTCTTAACGTTAATAAACGAAACGAAATGACTTTGTTTCGTTTATTAACGTTAATTATCGTAACGAAATGATAACGGTTCGTTGGTTAAGCATGCCTGGATTACAAGGACCTCTCGATAAGAAATCGAGAACTTTTCGATTACAAATAGACATCACGCCGATAACAAATTGGTAACACTCCGATAACACATGGATAAATTTTCGATAACAAATCAATAATTTTTTGCCAACATATGGACAACCTTTCGAAAATAAGTCGATAGCTCGGTTTTCTACGTGGTGTTTCAACGTAAATATCCCCAATTGAGGTTGCGATTTACGGCGCCCGTTATGATGTGATGGTAGCGTGCTCCGCCTGCCACACCTGGGTTGAGGCCTCGGGAAAAGCAACATAAAAATTAAAAAAAAAAAATGTTTAATTAGAAGAAAATTTTTCTAGGCGGGGGCGCCTCTCAGCAGTGTTGTGTCAATTTGTAAGACAAATTTATAGGAGCAAAATGAAAATTTGAAGAGAAGCTCGGCCTAAAATCTTTCGGCGTCTTACATTTATCTTTTATTTTTATATATATACCACTATCTCGAAAACATTCAAGGCTCCAGCAATAAGGGGAAGCAGAGTTCCCAGATCTCGAAGCAGCAATGCAATTAGGTTCTAGAAAATTTCGAATTTTTTCAAAGGGAACGGAGCTATTCAATGACAGAAGTCCTGGTACCTAATTGGAGTTATTTCGTTTGGTCGTCTAACAAATTTTGGTAACACTATGGACACATTCAGTCTATGTGAGGTCTCCATTGACCAATCAGTTCCACCTAGCTTAACCTATAGCCTTTCGATGAGAAGTCTATAACTTTTCTAAAAAACCCGATAACTTATCGATAAAAACCGATGACTCATCGAAAACTTTAGGTATAAATAACAAATCTATGACGTCCCATCCCTTCCCATCTTCTGCCTTCCCATCCCTCGCCTTCCCTTCTAACCCCTTCCCCTTTTTTATACTCAGTTGAGCAGAGCTCACAGGGTATATTAAGTTTGATTGGATAACGGTTGGTTGTACATATATAAAGGAATCGAGATAGATATAGACTTCCATATATCAAAATAATCAGGATCGAAAAAAAATTTGATTGAGCCATGTCCGTCCGTCCGTCCGTCCGTCCGTTAACACGATAACTTGAGTAAATTATGAGGTATCTTGATGAAATTTGGTATGTAGGTTCCTGAGCACTCATCTCAGATCGCTATTTAAAATGAACGATATCGGACTATAACCACGCCCACTTTTTCGGTATCGAAAATTTCGAAAAATCGAAAAAGTGCGATAATTCATTACAAAAGACAGATAAAGCGAAGAAACTTGGTAGATGAGTTGAACTTATGACGCAGAATAGAAAATTAGTAAAATTTTGGATAATGGGCGTGGCATCGCCCACTTTTAAAAGAAGGTAATTTAAAAATTTTGCAAGCTGTAATTTGGCAGTCGTTGAAGATGTCATGATGATATTTGGCAGGAGCGTTTCTCGTATTGCTATATGTACGCTTAATAAAAATTAGCAAAATCGGAGAAGGACCACGCCCACTTTTAAAAAAAATTTTTTTTTAAAGTAAAATTTTAACAAAAAATTTAATATCTTTACAGTATATAAGTAAATTATGTCAACATTCAACTCCAGTAATGATATGGTGTAACAAAATACAAAAATAAAAGAAAATTTCAAAATGGGCGTGGCTCCGCCTTTTTTCATTCAATTTATCTAGGATACTTTTAACGCCATAAGTCGAACAAAAATTAACCAATACTTTTGAAATTTGGTAGGGGCATACATTTTATTACGCTAACTGTTTTCTGTAAAAATGGGCGAAATCGGTTAATACCACGCCCAGTTTTTATACACAGTCGTCCGTCTGTCCTTCCGCATGGCCGTTAACACGATAACTTGAGCATAAATCGACATATCTTTAATGAACTTAGTTCACGTGCTTACTTGAACTCACTTTATCTTGGTATGAAAAATGAACGAAATCCGACTATGACCACGCCCACTTTTTCGATATCGAAAATTACGAAAAATGAAAAAATGCCATAATTCTATACCAAATACGAAAAAAGGGATGAAACATGGTAAAGTAATTGGATTGTTTTATTGACGCGAAATATAACTTTAGAAAAAACTTTATAAAATGGTTGTGACACCTACCATATTTAGTAGAAGAAAATGAAAAAGTTCTGCAGGGCGAAATAAAAAACCCTTAAAATCTTGGCAGGTATTACATATATAAATAAATTAGCGGTATCCAACAGATGATGTTCTGGGTCACCCTGGTCCACATTTTGGTCGATATCTGGAAAACGCCTTCACATATACAACTACCACCACTCCCTTTTAAAACTCTCATTAATACCTTTAATTTGATACCCATATCGTACAAACTCATTCTAGAGGCACCCCTGGTCCGCCTTTATGGCGATATCTCGAAAAGGCGTCCGCCTATAAAACTAAGCCCCACGCCCTTTTAAAATACTCATTAACACCTTTCATTTGATACCCATATTGTACAAACAAATTCTAGGGTCACCCCTCCTCCACCTTTATGGCGATATCTCGAAACGGCGTCCACCTATGGAACTAAGGATTACTCCCTTTTAAAATACTAATTAACACCTTTCTTTTGATACCCATATTTTACATACAAATTCTAGGGTCACCCCTGGTCCACCTTTATGGCGATATCTCGAAAATGCGACCACCTATAGAACTAAGGCCCACTCCCTTTTAAAATACTCATTAACTCCTTTCGTTTGATACCCATATTTTACAAACAAATTCTAGGGTCACCCCTGGTCCACCTTTATGGCGATATCTCGAAAATGCGACCACCTATAGACCTAATGCCCACTCCCTCTTAAAATGCTCAGTAACACCTTTCATTTGATTCCCATATCGTACAAACACATTCTGCTGGTCCACCTTCATGGCGATATCTAGAAACGGCGTCCACCTATGGAACTAAGGATCACTCCTTTTGAAAATACTTATTAAACCTTTCATTTGTTACCCATATCGTGCAAACATATTCTAGAGTCACCCCTGGTCCACCTTTATGGCGATTTCTCGAAAAGGCGTCCACCCATAGAACTAAGGCCCACTCCCTTTTAAAATACTCAGTAATACCTTTCATTTGATACCCATATCATACAAACACATTCTAGAGTCACCCCTGGTCCACCTTTATGGCGATATCCCTAAATGGCGTCCATCCATAGAACTAAAGCCTACTCTCTCTTAAAATACTCTTTAATACCTTCCATTTGATACACATGTCTTAAAACCACATTCCAGGGTTACCCTAGGTTCATTTTCCTACATGGTGATTTTCCTTATTTTGTCTCCATAGCTCTCAACTGAGTATGTAATGTTCGGTTACACCCGAACTTAGCCTTCCTTACTTGTTTTAAATAATGATGATTGCCAATTATGTTCGTGATTTATGTTTCAATTGAATTGAACCCTAGAGCGTTGCAAAGAAATAAAAAAATTTAGTGCAGATAATAAAAATTAGTTTTAGTATTATCTACGTATTTTTCTATAAATATTTGAATCGAATTTATTTGTACAGGTTTTTTTTTATTTTAACTATATATCACTGTCTGTCACACACAAAATTGTGAACTATTATTATTTGCATGCAGACAAAAGCTTTCTATTTTCGGAATTTTCCAACGTTTTCATAGTAAATAACTTATCAAATTTTATTGTCATAAATTCATGTAAACTGCAAATAAGTAAAGCAGCAATTGAAAGTAAATAAAAACGTTTTAAATTTATTCAACAAATTTGTGAAAATTTATTTATGGCATGTGCTATGGCTTAATTCTATACAAATTTATACTAACGACTTAATTAAAATGTAGTTAAATTAAATTCGAATAATTAAAGTAATAAGTCCAATAAAAATAGTTTTTAATCATAAATTTGGTTTCGATTAAATAAATTTAGCTGAAGTGCACGTATAAAATTTTGGAGTACTAATTCGGCTATCCATAAAAAATAGTGAAAGCAAGTAAGGAAGGCTAAGTTCGGCTGTAACCGAACATTACATACTCAGCTGAGAGCTTTGGAGACAAAATAAGGGGAAATCACCATGCAGGAAAATGAACCTACGGTAACCCTGGAATGTGTTTGTATGACATGGGCATAAAATGGAAGGTATTAAAGAGTATTTTAGAAGGGAGTGGGCCTTAGTTCTATAGGTGGACGCCTTTTCGAGATATCGCCATTAAGGTGGACAAGGGGTGACTCTAGAATGTGTTTGTACGATATGGGTATCAAATTAAAGGTATTTAGGAGGATTTTAAAAGGGAGTGGTGGTAGTTGTATATATGAAGGCGCTTTCGAGATATCGACCAAAATGTGGACCTCAGTGACCCAGAACATCACCTGTGGGTATCGCATATTTATTTGTATATGCTATACCTATTCTTGCCAAAATTCCAAGGGCTTTCGATTTCGCCATGCAGAACTTTTTCATTTTCTTCTACTAAATATGGTAGGTGTCACAACCATTTTATAAAGTTTTTTCTAGAGTTACATTTTGCGTCAAAAAACCAATCCAATTACCATGTTTCATCCCTTTATTCATATTTGGTATAGAATTATGGCAGTTTTTTCATTTTTCGTAATCTTCGGTATCGAAAAAGTGGGCGTGGTCATAGTCGGATTTCGGCCATTCTTATACCAAGATAAAGTGAGTTCAGATAAGTACGTGAACTAAGTTTAGTAAAGATATATCGGTTTTTGCTCAAGTTATCGTGCTGACGGCCATGCGGAAGCACAGGCGGTCGACTATGTATAAATACTGGGCGTGGCTTCAACCGATTTCGCCCATTTTCACAGAGAACAGTTACCGTCATAGAATCTATGTCCCTACCAAATTTGAGAAGGATTGGTAAATTTTTGTTCGACTTATGGCATTAAAAGTATTCTAGACAAATTAGATAAAAAAGGGCGGTGCCACGCCTATTTCGAAATTTTCTTTTATTTTTGTATTTGGTTGCACCATATCATTACTGGAGCTGAATTTTGACATAATCTACTTATATACTGTAAAGATATTACATTTTTTGTTAAAATTTGACTTAAAAAAATTTTTTTTTAATAGTGGGCGTGTTCGTCATCCGATTTCGTAAATTTTTATTTAGCACACATATAGTAATAGGAGTAACATGCCTACCAAATTTCATCATGACATCTTCAACGACAGCCAAATTACAGCTTGCAAAACTTTTAAATTACCTTACTAATTTTCTATTCTACGTCATAAGGTCAACCCACCTACCAGGTTTCATCGCTTTATCCCTCTTTGGTAATGGATTATTGCACTTTTTCGGTTTTTCGAAATTTTCGATATCGAAACAGTGGGCGTGGTTATAGTCCATTATCGTTAATTTTAAATAGCGATCTGAGATGGGTGCTCAGGAATCTACATACCAAATTTCATCAAGATAACTCAAAATTTACTCAAGTTATCGTGTTAACGGGCAGACGGGCGGACGGGCATGGCCCAATCAAAGTTTTTTCGATACTGATGATTTTGATATATGGAAGCCTATATCTATCTCGATTCCTTTATACCTGTAAAATCAACCGTTATCCAATCAAAGTTAATATACTCTGTATGAAAAGCACGCTGAGTATAAAAATTATTTTAATAGCTGCTTAAATTGATCATCCAGATTAAAAACCTAAACCTTTCGTGTTGAGGAAAGTTTGAGGTAGAGGAAAGCAGAAACGCTTGAGCTAGAGGTGGTGGGCGAGGTAGATATAGAGGTAGACCTAGATATAGAGAAGAGGTAGATATAGAGCTACGCCGTGGGAAGAATTACGGAATGGCTGACGATCATGTGGCAGGAGATGTCTAGCAATAAGACAGAAGTAGTTTTGGTGAGCTCAAAGCTCACTGTGGATGAGTTAGTCCTAACAATAGGAGATAAACTCAAAGCCTTTCTTGAAATATTTACGAGTAAAGGTTGACTCAAAAGTAACTTTTAAGGAGAGCTTCAGCATGGTGCGAGAGAAAGTTGATAGAGTTATTGGAGCCCTCTCGCGAAAACTGCCCATTACCAGCGGCACAGGCGAAGCTACCCGTCAGCTATTATCCAACGTAACTAGCTTGATAATATTACATGCAACACCAGTTTGGCACGGATCTAAAATGTCTCACAGAGAAGATATACTTGCAGCCAAGCGTGTTACTGGAGATGCCAAGTAAAGCGAAAGGACACGAACAATTGTTAGATGGCAAGAACGGTGGGAAGAGTCGAGGAAAGGGTGCTGGATTAATTCTATTAAACATTGTATTTCCGATAGACAAATCTTACCACTTTTCCCCGCACATCTACTTACTTTTTGTATGCATGCGGTGAAAGTGGGTGGTTGTGGGTCGGTATGAAGGTATCACCCGCACCAATTTTATGGAAAAATAATTCTGACATATTTGTAAAGTCGTGACCGAAGTTTCACGTCGATATCTCTACTGGAAGTATTTTTGGCCACGAACTCCATATACGACCGACCACTGTATGTTGGTAAAAATCTTAACCGCTTGTTAAATAAATTTCTTGTAGCCGTAAATGTCGGCATGTCAATTTTGATACCAGCGATGCCTCTGTTTAAACCTTTGAAGCTATGAAAAGCCAAAGAAAACTCAATCTTCTTAGCAAATGCTACTTTTAACAGAGTAAAAAATCAGAAGAACTATATTGTTAAACTGGCGGAATGCCCCTACGTGCTGCACATAATCTCATTCAATTCAATAGAATCTTTATTGTACAGTCTTAGTAAGGCTTATGCAATATCTCGTGCAATTCTTTATTTAGCCATTTTTATCAAATTTTCCTCCGCAAACCGTTGGCTTTTAAAATATAAAAAAATGCCTGCCCTACCTCTCTACCAATAATCGCTTATTCATTGATTATTGCATCCTTTAACAAAGCGACTAAAAAAGCTTCTTAAATGCTATCTCAATTTGAGTTCAATGCAGCTTCTACGTTTGCTGTTACGATTAAGGATAAAGAAATTAGAAATTTGCCAGTTTTCTGTTCTTATTGCAGCTATTCTAAAATCGTTTTGTGTTATGGACATTAATAGGTCGTTGCTGCCTGGTTTTCTATAGCAAAAATATTTTTTACGTTGCTGTTGCTGCGGCGATTTCAATGAGTTACTGGCAACTGCTTATCGTTTCTATGTGATACGTGCCACATGCGACACAGAGACTGAGTTCTATAGCTTAATATAATAGCGTCGAATTGATAGCTATTGCATGCATGTCATGCCTTACACGAATCACAAACACCTGGCACTTCCTACGGAATTGAGTGATGCCTTCTAGTATCTCCCACAAGGCTACTGAAGTGACCTGGTTGGAATTGAGAGATGTTGAATTTCGAAAAAATTTACCGAGTCTTGGCTTAAGCAAAAATTGCAATAAAAAAAATTGCAATAGTGACAATGTTTGTTCCTGCAATTTTCCACAACAAAAATTCTGAACTCAAATTCCAAGCAAAGCAACATCAAACCAAATTTTTAAAAAGTTGTTTCAGTCAGAAAAAAGTTGTTCCAAGCGAGGTGACCCCTTCGCAGTTGACTGACAAACATCACAAGTGTATTTCTTATATGAAACGCTTCTCGGTGAAAACACATATTCCGAAAATTGAAAGAGAGGTTCGAAATTCCTCCTTTCTATCAGGGCTCTACTCACACAGTAACATCCGCTTAACCAGCCATCACAATATAATGCTAGATTTGGGTAGGGTAGGCTGAGAGGACGTGCTCCACGCAACCGGAAACATCGTTGTGAATGTTTTCGGGTGGGGTACATTCGTTCAAGCTTACAATTGTGACTGAGTCTTCAACAAACTCGGTTTCCAATACGAACTAAAATAGAAGTGAAAGATGACACATCTGCTACACCTCTGTAAGAAAGTGTGGAGTCGAACTCAGCGGGTTAAGGTGCCATTTTCGCGATAAGCCTGTGGTAATAGGTGCCCAAAATACATAGAACAGAAGGTTTGCAGGGCCAGCAAGTAACTTTCCAATACGGTCGTTGTAATAGCAGAAGAGTCTAGTACCGGATTCATACTCGAAAAAGGTTTCCTTAGGAGTGATATTTATTGCTTGCGTTTATAACAACAAAAACATACATCAACTCCTTTTCTTCTCATGCTGACAGCTTGTTGGTATGTGCATCAACGGAAGCATCGGTGCAATAGCATTGTTGGTGAGCTATGATGACAGCTATATTTACTTGTATTTCAGATTTGTTGGTTAAAGAAAGGAGCCCGTTATAATTCTGAGAAAACATTACGATAAGCAACTTGACACCTACCAGTCCTCTCGGTTTCTTCTTCTTCTTCTCCTTGTAGAGACAAGGAGACCCCTGAGGGTTTTGGGAAGTTTTATCGATGTTGATGTTCCCATATGAGATACAGGTTCGCTACGTACTGGAGCACCATAAAGATACTAGCCCGACCGATCTCGGAAGCAATTTCATATGATAACATTGAACCTTCCAGTTCATCAAACTTCCTTCCACCGTTAGGAGCTAGAGGTAACCAGAGCCTCACCTGCTTAATAAACAGGATTCGCCAGCAGTAGGTCAGGTTGATAATTGGGTAAATTGCGCTGACAGCCCCTTGAAAGGGTCACGCTGCACAACCCTTTGAATCTTGTCGGTTTCTTATCTAGAAGTTCGTTGCCGTACCATGGTATTTTTCTGAAGATATAACACAGTAGTGGACGCACAGAGCTGTCTACTGCGTTTGTATCCATTTCTGGCCACCTCACCTACACTCCTACCTTACAATATTTCTGTTCATAGGGCCTCATTGTAGCTCGCGTTCCGTTCCAATCTTTCTGATACCTAGAATGAAGCTGTTATAGAACGTAGTGCTACATACCCACTACTCATCCTTATAATCATACCTATCCGTCTCTTGCAAGCGGTAAGCAGACTTGCTTTTTGGCCAGCACTAGCCCTTTCCTTCTCCGCTTTAGCCCTATACCTTTCCCTCTACTCACGCCTCGATGTTAACACATCAAACTTTTCTCTCCAGGCGCTTTCTCATTGATGCACTTGAGCAGGTTCACATGTACAGAAGAGCGCAGTCGTAAAAAGCCAATATTAAAAAAAATCGTAGCTATAAAGACTAAAACAACTTAAAACAACCCGGTCTAAGCGGATATGCTCACAGCGGAAAAGCAAAGAGTGGTAGCTCATGCGGAAGACATAGGCGACAAGAAAAGTGTACAGAACCGAAGTAGCGATCTTAAGTCCATAACAAACTGAAAGGAAGGAAGCAGTAACTGAAAGGATTTTGCTTGCTGCTAGTGCTGCAGTTTACAACCATTAAGACGCACATGTTCCAGCAACAGTTGAATGAATTGTAAATACATTTGTGTTCGGGTGCTTGAATGCCACATGCCTGACTGCTGTGATACATATTTGAACTCGGCAGTGTATGTGCGTGTTTGTGTGCACATCATCGTGCAGAGTATCTCACTCAAGTCTTGTGCGACTTTTGTGGTTTTGGTTAAAAGTGTATTTGAAATGGTTTGAATGGTAGAAAATAATATAAAAAGAGCATTACGTGCCATGAATGAGCTAAAAAAATTAAAAGAGGAAAAAAATGCGAAAAGGAATGCAAAAGTATTTCCTGCAATAGCAGCAAAATCGCAGTTAGAGAGATAGAAGACTCTTGATAGACGACTGCATGTATGCTTGAACTCAGCGCCACCACCCACCGAGATGCTAAATGATTACCAGTTGGCAGGGAGCAAACGGATGAAAAGCGTTGGTAACCTTCAATGCTGCTACCAATTTCTGCTGCCAACATTCAACGAGTTTGTAAGCTGATATTAACCTTTGACTTTCAATTATATTCACGAAATTGTAAGAATTGTAAGCTAAACACATATTCGTCTCACTAACTGTAGGGGGAAATTGATGTAATGATAGAATGCACAAAGAGCTCGAAATAATATTTTCTGATATTCATATTGAAAGAAAATAATTCAAATACTATTTTTTTAGATTTTCAAATAAACGAAACTTAAAGAGC
This sequence comes from Eurosta solidaginis, assembly GCF_040869045.1. Classification (NCBI taxonomy): domain Eukaryota; kingdom Metazoa; phylum Arthropoda; class Insecta; order Diptera; family Tephritidae; genus Eurosta; species Eurosta solidaginis. The sequence continues at coordinate 261,170,091 of NC_090322.1, forward strand.
GTATGAATGTGTGACACAGATTTGGTTTGATATTTGTATAATAACCCGTGAAAGCGAATATATTTTGTATATGTAAAGAGATATGCTGTAACCTATAAAATGTGAGAGTGTATGTATATCGTTATATAATTTTTTTATTTGTTTCAATATTTCGCTTTGCGCATTTAGTATTATCAACTTTTAAAGGAATAAGAAAGTATAATGTGACATATCAGATGATTTCGGCTGGAACAATTGAAGCCAGATTTTTTTAAGCAACATGTCACAGGCTCAAAGAATTTTTTCTGTTCGAAAGGGTTTTTTTACTGATAATTTTTGTGAAACAAGTAGAGAGGGTTTGTCTTATGGGAACTTTCAACGGTACATATTCACAAAACATTACAGAGCTACCGCTTTAATTAACATAAAAACATATATTTGATTTACTACAAGGTTAAAATTTTATAATAATGCTTCTGTTTTATCTTATTCAAAATTTATTAAATTCATTTTAATAATAACACCATTCCCTCAAACATTCTCGAAGCGCTGATAATTTTTATATCCGATATGAGTCCATTATACGTAAAATATATGTACATGTAAGCCCCAAAAATATTATCATAAACGAGAATTTTTGTCTTCGATATGATGGAAATTATGCGCTATGTATATGTCAAGAGTGTTAAACAAACAAGGCAACTTTGGAACAAATATTCTTTGGGTTTGCTCCGAAAAGCATGCTTACCAACCAATATTGAGGATACGCTTCTCCATCTTTAATACCATGAGTCCAAATTCCACAATGCGCTTGCCAATGTTGTTGTTATTGTAGCGATAAGGACACTCCCCAAAGGCCTTGGGGGTGTTATCGAGTTGATGGTCCTTTGCTTATGAGCTGTTTATGAGCGCGCTCCTATCTAGGCTCATATAATGTATGAAAAAAGCTCATATCGGACGACCATTGCAAGAAGGGAAATACACTGATTTCAGGCTCTTAAATGAGCTCATAATGAGTGTAAACGCTCCGATTTAGGTGACTTTTATGACGCTGTACATTTTAACCAGAATACTTACATATGTAGCTATTTGTGATTCGGGGCTCTAATTCTGAATTAAAAGTCAGATGTGCCAATATGATTAAAATATCTTAATATAACTGACAAATGTGATAACGATTAATTGATGCTATGATGTAGAATTTTCGAACTCAAGTGAGAAGTTAAATTCTGTGTTTGGGCTCGAGCTCGGATGATATAAGTATACAAGCTACATTATGACCGTCGTGTCAACCATTCCTTATTCATAAGTTAATTTGGATTGTTATCGATGTGTTACCAAGGAGTTATAGACGAGTTAGCGATTTACTATCGAAAAGTTATCAATTTGTAATAAAAAAAATTTCGATTGATTATCGGCGTACTATCGATTAACTATCAAGGACTAATCGGTTTATTATGGAATAGGTAACGATTAAATAAGAATATAAAATCGATGGATATATGTGTAGTATTGAAACAAATACTTTTGTTACTGGGGTCCTTTTTGTGTGCGGTATGGCTGTCTGCAGCACGTGGAAGAATTAGGAGCACTCTACTCTTCATGTGGTAATTAAATTGGTATTAATAAACTCACCAGAACAAATGTGTCGTGATACAAAATAGGCATGATCGCCAGAACCTTTCAGTCGAAAGTAAAATAGAAAACACTGTTCAAGGTTTAATGCTATATTTATTGAACAATAATATATTGTGCTTGTGGTACACCTCAATTTATTGTTTTATGGTTTCGCCAAAATTGTTCCGCCAAAATATGTATATCCAACTGAAAAAGAGTGCTGATGCGTGAAGTGAGCTGCATTGTCAGAACGTTGTACAAACAATGCCGTGTCCTAATCGTGCTGACGAATTGGAACTCTACCCATCAGATGCATGCTACCCATCAGATCAACTACGAATTAAAACTTTACCCATTAGATGCATTTTTCTCATTAGCTTAGCTTTATCGTGATTGGTAGTCAACTTAATAGTAAAATAGGCACAATGAAATAGTCTGCTAGCATGTATTAAGGTTTTTGGCAATTGATTTCATTTTATATTGTACAATATATGTAACCCGTCTATAGCAAGCCGAAAAATAACCAATAATAAGCCGATAACGAACAGGTTGCTCAATGCCAACTTCATCATTAGTAGTTACCAATAAGCAGCCGACGAAGGTCTTCTCCAGAAGCATTTCACTTCAACCCATTGGACAAGATCTTGTTAATTTAAAAACAGAGTTTCTCTCGCTGTAAGATCACGCATTGAACTTGCTGAGTACTACCTTTTCATAGATTAGTAAAACCAAGAATAATACTTTAAAGGTCATTTTCACTACCTTTAGTTTGTCATTTAAAGACTCGTCAGTTAGTTAGATGCAAGGGAAAGGTGTTAGCAAAAGGGAGCTATTTTGCCTTTTTACGTGTATTCACTATACACTTTAAAGATTAGCTCTACAAAATAATCACAATTATCGATTTAATTGGGGATTCGCTACTCTGTGTTGGTGAAAACGAAACTGTCAAGTGAAGCTATCTGAAGGACTTCTATATTCTAGTTGAAATCTCACCTAACTCGAGATGGTGAAAACGGCCGTAAGAGACTACATCTGGCTTAGCAGAAAAAATATATGAAGCTAACCCTATGCACTGTGTTGAGGTGACAGCATGCTCATCCGGAAAAAGCAACATTAGTTTAAGAAAGAGGGTTTTTTTTTAATTAGAAACAATTTTTCTGAGCGGGATCGCCAACCGGAAGTGGTTTGTCTAACACTCCAAGTATGTTCCTGCTATGAAAAGCTTCGTAGTGAAACTTAATTTACTTCAGCACAGTTTTTAGTCGGTATATATAGACCAATATCGGTCTTAATCTTCTTGAAGGTTTATCATGCCTTGCATTTTGTTTTGAGCACTTATAACAAGGACATACTTGAGTATGATTGACATTCTTAAATTCCATTAAAATTAATACTCCCACTCATTGGAGTTCACTCAATAGATTACTATAATTTCGATACATTTATTTTATCCTACACAATATTTTGAAAATTTCTTTAAAAAACATATTTTAGTTTTCAACAGTTCTACGTTTATTTTTCTACATTTTTATCCTACCAGTTAAGCTAATTTTTTCGCATCGAAAGCTGTCATCGAAGCTCTTGACAAATATTTATCCTAAACTCGAATGCACTTTTGTCTTTATCAGCCATTGGCAGCAACTTCAATGCACGAATGGCGCATTTATACTCGTGTGTGGTGAACAAACAAAGCTACCTACAAATTTATTTACAAACGTGGCTAAAAGGCGTAGGTTAAATAAAGACACAGTTTGCTAGAAACTGTTTCATTACTGAAAAACAACTTGCGGTTGCTGTTACAATTTTTTATTTAAGAAAACATAAGTAAATATTTCTTTTTGGTTGAGGGTAGTTGCATATCAAATAAATTTTTAGGCATCCAACATGCGAAGTGTTTGCTGAAATCCTTTGTATATCTTTATTTACTTTAGATGCTTTTATTCAAACACTGAAACTGTAGATATATTTGTGGTCATAAGCGATAATAACCTAAGTTGATTTACGAAATACTCAAAATGCAATTTCATAACAGAGATGTAAAGACAAAAGCGTTTTTCTAATAGCTCTTGGAGAATATCAAAGGAAGCAAAATCGTGTAACAAATTAATAAGTTTTTATTACTAACAAGTAAATGTGTCTAAGTTCGGGTGTAACCGAACATTGTATACTCAGCGTGAGCTTCAATTGTACATTTCATTTCAGATAAATAACTTTTCTATATAACACGTGGCACCGCCCCTTTTAAAGAAAAATGTTTACCCATTTCATCTTACAGCAAAACTTGATAAGTGAAATATCATGGATTCAAAACTAATTCTTGCTAAGTTATAGCTAATTATTCTAGTCCGCGACCCTTTTAAACTTGTTTTATATCTAAGTTGCCGCAGTCTTTAAACGATCCCGTCTAATTTTACTAGAAATATTTTCTGCTATAAGGAAAATATGTGAACACAATTTCATTACGATATGTTAATTTTTCTTCGAGTTATGGCCCCCGAAACATAGAAAGTTGCTTAGTCATAAAAGAGGCGGGGCCACACCCATTTTCAAAAATTTTAGTGTTTTCCAATTTGATGTTATAATTCAATTAAAAAGTAAAATTCTATAGACACAAAGCTCTTTTTCGCTAAGATATAGCTTATTTTATTCGTAGACGACCCTTTTAGAAATCTTTTATTTAAAAGTGGGGGTGGTCCTTAACCGATCTTGATAATTCTTCAAAGCATTATTTATAGTAAAGGCAACCTATCTGCCGAATTTTGTTACGATAGGTTTAACGATTTTTGATTTATCATTAATATTATTTGTAAAATTGATTTTATCACAAATGGGCGGTGCCACGCCCATTTAAAAATTTTTTTTTTCAAGTTTTTGTCAAGAATCTCAATATCAGTCCACACGTCAAATTTCATAATTCTAGGTGTATTATTTACTAAATAATCAGGTTTTTTGTGTTTTCCAAAATGTTATATATATAACAAGTGGGCGTGGTTATCATCCGATTTCGCTCATTTTCAAAACCAATCTATTCTGGGTACAGATAAGCTCGTGTGTCGAATTTGGTGAAGATATCACAGTATTTACTCAAGTTATCGTGTTAACGGACAGACGGTCGGACGGAGAGATGGACGGACGGACATGGCTTAATAAATTTTTTTTTTGGATACGGATGATTTTGATATATGGAAGTCTATATCTATCTCGATTGCTTTATACCTGTACAACCAACCGTTATACAATCAAAGTTAATATACTCTGTGTGCAAAGCACTGTGAGTATAAAAACCAGGCAGTAAAATTGGCGTCCTCAAAATTTCCTAAGTCGACTTAGATTGTTATAGCTCGTGACCGCATATTTTATGACTGTTAGTTTTTCAGCAAACAATGGCGGGTAGCAATGTTATTTATTCGGCGGTTATTTAAAACGGGATAGCGAAATCAGGATGTATGGTTATGAAATATTTCTTAACCGGGAGCAATACTTTTATACTAAGAGTGTTTAAAAAGTTTGGCTTACAAAGTCATACGACAACAACGTCAATAAAAATTACAACAATTGCTTTATCTAAAAAACAAAAATAAAGTTTTTGCAAACAACAATCATAAGTTTCGGGACAAATGCTTCACTAGAGCCATGCTTTAGCAACAATTAGGCTGCCAGCAGTGAATGTGCTCAATTTTTGTACCATGTGCTTTGAGCCTGCGCTATGGCGAAGTCAGTGCAAGAAATTCATTAAAACGTGAGTACCTGTCTCGAAGTCTCAGCCTCATGGCATCAAAAAAGACGGATCTATTTGCATGATTAGTGGCCCAACTAGAGGCTCTATGTTCTCGGACCAAAACACTTCATAGCCGTAAACTACCTTGTAATCGAGTATACAATCACAAAGTTTTACCTTGTTAAGATTCGTAGTCTATCAGAACTCCTGCTTCATTGTCTGAAGAGAATGCTTTTGAGCACAAGCATCATACGACACATTGTATCAGTTCACAACTGGTTTGCCCTGTTCCCCACGGTAGTGTTTTTATTGACCATGCTAGGATCGGGCAAGCGATGCTCCCTTTTGAGTAAACACCAATCCAGGATTGAATAGCCTGATTAGTAAGCATCACTAATTAGATGACGACAATTTTGCTCTGTGAGTGAAGTATTAGAAGTCAACCGCTGTTGTACGCTTATACTAAAATATTTTGCGTTAAATCCGAGGTCACTTAGTCCGCCGAAATTTGAGTGGGTGTGGGACTGAGAGCAGTAGTGGAAATAGTCGGGGGAATGGAAGAATTGTAGTGATATTAAAGTGTTTAAGGGGGAACAAAATTAGGACAAGAATAGAAAGGAATGAATAAAAATGACAAAGCAGAAAAGGTTAAGAAAGTGAATGTGATACGGGTGGGCGAGGGACAACTTTTCAAATGACGGCTTGCCAAATTTCGGGTAGAACATCGTCTTTCGTGTACGCTAGTTGATTAAAATGAATTAAATAGGCTTTTGCTAAAACGTAAATCCCTTGCCGGATAGAGCACCAGTCATTCAAATACGTAGCAAAAGTGATAACTTGCCGACCTACGTGAAAGCTGCATAAAAGACTACTGCTGAATGTTGCCTTATAACCTATTCTATGATCATTTATGCACTGAATGCTAAAAAGTGGAAAAAATGCTTAACAAATATGATATGTAACCACCTCCGAAATTTTGCATACAACTGCTTGAGAAAAACATGCCCTGGATTTATCAGAAAGCGCTTTGACAACAAGAACTAGAAGAACAACACGACCTATCAAGGGAAATGCTAAACACTTCGACTTTGATCTGAATATTTTAATGGGTGCAGTTCTTAACCTTAGAACCCAAACTCTCCCATTCGCATGTTGGGTACTGCCACGAAAATGAACCTTGACTTTAAGCTATCCGTAAACAATTTCCCCTCCAAACATTACAGAGATCCAACTACGTTGACACCTCAAATTTCTTAGGCCTGCAGTTAGAGCTTCGCGTTGATAATCAATAAGTATGGAACTATTTGTGCTTAGCGAAGTTTGGTTTTGAAATTGCAGCCTGCAACAAATAGGAAAAATGTTACATTCTAGGTATTTTGAATTAAAACAAGGCTTCGGGGTTTTTATCTTGACTACTTTGGTGGCGCCGAAATACGATAAAAGCCATATAAAATCTTAGATCAAAATTTGTTTCTATGAGCAAATATCGGGAGGAAAGATCTTATAGTTTGATTTGCTCGGCTGAAATTATAACCAAATTCTGTAGAGGTTTTCGAAAACATTTTTTAATTGAAAGTTTAATCAAAATGAAACTGCCAGCTTTTGTAAAGAAGCTTGAATCATATTTGAGCATAATCAGAATCCCAAACCATGAAATATGCTTTAAATTCATGCACTATTAAAAATATTCAACTCTTAAGGCTGTTTTTTCACTCAAATCGTCTAATTGTTGGCAACGATCTTTGATATTGGCATTAGGATGTAACATCAGTATCTGACTACGACTGTTTTCTGAACTATTGGCCGAAAGGATCATTTTGATCCATATCAATGATGGGACTGATAGCAGATTGCACTAAAATATTTAGTATGTTATTATTATCTATACTAATAACGTCAGTTACGGTTGCACCAGCAACACTCTAACTGGTCCTTTACCAAATTTTGCTTTTGTTCACACTGTCATAAAGTCGTAGTAAGGAAATGTCGTTAAGACAGATGGTTAATAACCCTTCAGTGAGAAGTAATGCAGAGTCCTAATAAAAACAAGAGACTGCTGCCTCGATTATAATTGCTGCAGTTTTACTAGCAGTATCAATAATAGTGTTTGGATAGCCAAAAATACTGTGGTCTGAAGATGGACAATCGTTGAGCAACATCTTTAGGGTAGGATTTAACCCACTAAAAGAACTGTGGACGCATACATGCCTCCGCCAAATTTAAAATCGGGCTTATACTCAAATTTGGAGGGGGCTATTGCTTTTAGTTTTGCCATCAAATTGGGCAGAGGTATATTTCCTTACAGAAATACACCCTAAGGGATTTCCAACCACAACCTAGGGGACCCTGCCTTTTAAAAATGTTGTAATATGAGTTGAAACGAAATATAAGACTGAAGACGATGAAACCCGACTGGGTAGACAGCTACGATAGCTTTCATGTTTGCAATTACGTAACAAATTATATAAAAATCAATTAACCCCTTTTCGGCCTTTGCCACCAAATCTACATTTTGTAAGCCTTCCACGACATTGTAAATCTATAACTGCCATTATGTCAGGGTACCACCTCTAACATCAACGACAACAAAATCTCCTCTATACATACCTACTTACAAGAGTTGAAGCACATATTTATGCAAGTAAGTAGAAGTTAGCGAAAATTTCATAACGAGCTCACTCTATAGATAAGTGTCGGCCTGTGGTTAGTGCAGCAATACAAACTCGACCAAGACACAAGATGAAAGAGCAAAGGTGATGATTGAGGTCGTATGTCATCCTGTTAGCCAAACAAACTGGCAGTAAGGATTAAACAATATAACATATACATACGTATATATGCCTGTATATAACAGCTAAGTGTTTAAGTCACGTCACGGAGTAACGAACTGCAACGTGGAGCAGAGTAGGAATCATTTTAAAAATTGTCGTGGTTTGGTTCGGCTGAACGCACACATAAATGCAATGCATAACTCAGTGTCAAGAAATACAAGGTGAAGAGGATACGCCGCCATATTAGACGAGCACTCAGTTATAGAAGAAAACAAACACATGACAAACTAAAGTGAATTGAAGAAGCCGGAACTCAATCGGGGGTAAGAACACTGTGAATTAAGTAGAACCAGCAAAAAATCTGACCTTCGTTTACGACAGAAGGTTATGGAGATGGTGGGTATTGATGTGGAAGAGTGCGGGATAGGACTACAACTGAAATGCAATGAAGATCAAATCTCCGAACCCAGTGGCAAGTCTGGCTACCAGTGCGATAACGGCTTTGTTGACACAGATCGCGGCAAAAGAGGAAACGTATTTCTGAAATTCCATCATAAATATAGGCAGTCTTGTCATCACAGCTTAATAAATCAAATACATATCTGGTGTCTCAGCTGACCGAATACTTGAAGGAGTAGGGTACAATACGAGGTTGCACAAATTTTCCAACTCAATGTTAAGGTGGATGCTTCTCTGCTAACCACCGTGAATAAAATTAATACAAGGAATGATATATCTCCGAGGATATTTAAGCTAAACTTCTTTTAATTTTTTTGCTTTTTTAACCTTTTTTATTTTTATTTTTATTTTTACCTTTATATTAAGTCGCTTTCATGTTTGTCCCCTCATTTCCATACGAATTTTTGACCCACGGAATATTCTTTTTCGGTAACTTCCCGTTGAGCTAGACACTTGATACTTAGACCATAGTTCAGATCTGAGAGACATTACAATGCAAGTGAAAAAAATCCGCTATGTGGCGCACGGATCGAGATATACAGAAAATTTATTTTAAAATAGAAATTTTTCGGTCCACTTTTAACTAACTTCTCGGTGATACAGAGACTTGAAACTTATCACATAATTTGCGAGTCGATAGCACTAAAATCCGTGGAAAACAAAATGCCGTCAAGTGGCAGACGAATCGAGATAAACGAAAATCCCTGAAACAACGCAGGGAATCTTGCGATCGATTTTTGAGTAACTTCCCGATGAGCTAGAGACTTGACGCTTGGGCCGTGGGACAGAACCCGGTGACAATGCAACATTTGATCACAAAAATTTGCTAGGTGGCACGCGGATCGAGATAGTAAGGAAACAAATTTTAATTTGGGAATCTGTCAATCCATTTTTAACTAACTTCCCTTTTACCTAGAGACTTGAAACTTGGCACTTAGTTAGAGGCCTGATGACAATACAACTTATAGAAAACAAAGTTCCGCTAGGTGGCGCGCTATTCAAGATAACTGCAAATCCTTTAAAAATGGGGGGAATCTGTCTAGAGACATGAAACTTGGGCCGTAAGTCAGAACCCGGCGACAATGCATTATTTTATCAAAAAAATTCCGCAAAGTAGCGCTTGGATCGAGGTATTGCGAAAACTAGTTTTAAATTGGGGATCTGGCAATCGATTATTTTTAACTAACTTCCTGGATATCTAGAGACTTGAAACCTGAAATATAGTTTAAAACTCGGTGACAGTGCAATTTTTGCTCAAAAAATTTGAGCTACCTAACGCACAAGTCGAACTATTTAGAAGATTAAGCCCTATCTTCATGGCTTGCCTCCTGAGTGTTGCAGGCGTTGTAGAATTCCACCTCGTTGAAGGCCATACTCAATGCACGTCCTTGCTTACTTTTAGGCGTACGCGATTTCCACCACGATTCTTTTAGAATTTCAGGGGTATGCGAATTTCACCACGATTTTCAGCTGTGCAAATTAAGTAGCTGACAAACGAGGTGGAATTCTCTTGTTATGACTGGAGGTGGAATTCTGTTGTTTTCGCCAGTGTTGTCAGCGAAAATTCCACTAATTCTACTAAATCTTGCTATTTTGAACAAATAAATATAGATAAGAATTTTCACTTAGGAATTACTTAAATTGCTAATCAAAGTTGCAATTCCCTTTTTGTAGGCAGTACTAAAAATTTGAAAATAAAATACGATAAAAATTTTTTAAGAACTGCCTTTATATAAATGGACCAAAAAATAGAAGCCAATTTTTCGTTTAATACGGACATAGTCTTGTTGAATTTTGACTAAAAAACTTTAACAATAGCTCTTTTAAAATAATTTTGGGATTTAAAATTATAAAGGTGTTTAAATTTTAAATAATCAATTAGTTAATCCCACGTACATGGTTTGCCTTAAATTGAAATATTCCGCTCCACCTTTATAGTTTTAAATCTCAACATTCTTTTACAAGAGCTATTGTTAAAGTTGTTTAGTCAAAATTCAACAAGACTATGTCTGTATTAAAGGAAAAATTGGCTTCTATTTTTTGTTCAATTTATATAAAGGTAGTCCTTAAAGTTTTTATGATCATTTTATTTAAAATTTTCCTTTAAATTAAAAGTTTTCGGTGAGAAACTTTTCATGGCAGAAATACACTCTGCCATAAGCTTTGCAAAATCAGGGCCCTAAGCCTAGGAGCTTCGATATGGTAAGCCAGCACGCCACCACCACACCTCGGCGGCCACCTGATGAAATTTACTATTTATTTTTATGGTCATGTGCTGAAACCTTCTACGGTTATTACTCCAACTCACACGCTAACTTTTGCATTTTGCTGTCTTCCTCAGGATATGTTTGCTTCAAGCCAGCCGAGGAAGCACTGGCCTGATTCTTGCAAGGTTCAAAAATCTTTCTGGATAGTAGTTTTTTCAAAGCACTCGGTGAAGTTATTATGGTTTGCAAAATGAGACACTGCCTAATGAGAGTACATCCTCGACAGCCTCAGCTATATTGACTGTTCGGAAAATTATGAGATTAATCATCCGGCCACTTCATGTTCATCTGTCAAGCTTTTGTTGTGAAACGGCGTAATATCTCGGTCGGGACGAATTAAAATCTCTAAGGTAAACATTCCAAATCGATGAGTGCCTAGTATTTAGCTATGTCTCTAAATAACTGTAAGCCTGCATCATCGTTGGATTAGGTGGCAATACAACGGGCTGTAACAGGGTCCAAGTTAGTTGCCTCCTAAGTGGACAGCTGACACCCAACCTAATCTAGCACAGCGTGGATTTACACATGTGGTCTGAACTACGATTAGAGTAGTAGCTGCAGTTATGTTTACTGTTACTTTGATGGTTATGATAGTGATAAAACTAAAGGTTATGGTAATGCTTATGGTTACAGTAACGGGTAAGTTTAAATTTATGGTAACGGTTATGGCTATCGCTTAATAATTATACGATATTGGAAATCGTAAGATCGTTATAACAAGAAGCCAGCATCGCCGTTAGTTAGGGTGGTAAAAAGAATGGTCCATTGAAGTGTCCGTGTGAGCAGTCTCTTCAGAGAACTGCTCCTACCCAACCTAACCTAGCATTGTCTTGAATACGGTTACTATACGGCTAAAGTGTTATCAGCTTAGGCCTACATCTACGACTAAGGCTATATTTATAGCTATGGTTATAGCTGCGGTCACATTTAGTACTACGATTGCATTAACGCCAACTCTTACCGATATGTTTTCCACTAAAGTATGATTCTAAGAAAAGTAAGGTTTGGCATGACAACTTATGTTTAAAGTAAAGGATTTTGGTACTGTTACGGCTATGGTCACGTTTACCACGTTTACAGTGACGGTTTTTGTGCGAATATGGCTACAGTTAAGGCGACAGTTGTGGTTACGGTTAAGGTTATGGTTATGGTTACGGTCGTGGCTTCGGTTGAGGTAGGGGTTGACATTACGGTTATGGTTGCCCTTAAGGTTACAGTTATGGTAACGGCTATGGTTACGGTTATGGTTACAGTTCTAGTTAAAGTTACGGTTAAAAATATATTTACGTTTATAGTTACGGTTGGGCCTGCGAATATGGTCATGGAAACAGTTATGGGTTTGGTTATGGTTACAGTTATGGCTATGGTTATGGTTGCAGTTATGGTAACGTCTATGGCTAGAATTATGGGTACATTTAAGGTTATGGTTATAACTGCAAATATGTTAACGTTTAAAGTTAGGGTTTTGGCTACGAATATGGTGAGGGATGTAGTTATGATTACGGTTAAGGTAAAGGTTACAGTTTTGGTTATGGAGGTGATTACGATTATAGTTACGGTAAGGGTTATTGTAATGGTTACGGTACGGTTGTAGTTATGGTTACGGTTAAAAAAAAGTTGTTTCGTTTGAAAAACTCTTAATTTCAAAATCGGTTTGAAGCTCTTTTTACGAACTCATTCGCACATATTGTAAATACTTTTATTAGTTAGAGATGCTCAAGTCAAAATAGAAACTAAAGAAGATAGATAAAATGCAAAGTATGCTTGAAGAAATAAATCACTTTGGCAATTGCGCGCGTAAAATGTGCAACAAAGTGGTTAGTACTTTAAAAGTTCCCAGCACTAGAGCGAATACTATGCAAGAGCAACTAAGCAAACAATGAAAAGTAGAACGAGAGCACTAATATGTCCAGTAGAATGAAGATAGGGCTCGCACAGAAATCTCAAATCACATAAATGCTTTTTTAGACTACTATTCCGAAGAAGCAAAGTTTCTTTTTCTGCTAAGAGGAATTCCACACGGCTTGTACTATGTTACTTAAAACGGGAGTTCTTTCAATGAGGTAATAAATAAGCTAGCTACATTTATTTTCTGATATACATATGACCGCTGTAGTACATTTTTAACCACATGAACTCTGCTTTCGTTTACAGTAGCATACTTGAAAGCAAATTTTCGCACATTACAAACCCACTGTGCACGTAACTTTCAAACTGTCTAAGAGAATGACACAGTATACTGGCATCCTAATACGCGTGCAACTCTGATTCGATTACCGTTGCTGGCATTTCTTGCTGGTCAAGGATGCCAGCTGTGAAGAGCCCTTGGCAAACGAAATCAAATGACATGCTGAATGGCCCTTAAGAAATACTCATGGAGGGCATTGCAGTGGGCATTTCGTTTAGCAAATTTGAATTTTTACGCAAAAGCAAAATTTTTTCTGCCTGCCTTTGCCTATACATATCTTACTTAAGCAATTTTGAAGTATTGAAATACAAAGTGTGCTACGAGCATATTTATTTTTTTTTCTGATCTGTTTTTTGGTCTTTTAGCTCGCTTCAGATTTTTTGAATAAAAAGATAAATTGATACAGTTGTGATACAAGAAATACAAGCAGTGCCATAGATTGTTTAGAGTAAATAAAACGTTGAATTTTGAAGGCGATCATTTTTTTACTTCCTTTTGATTTGTTCCGTTTCATGCTTTTCCGCGAATTTCAATACAAAATTGGAGAATATTGCAATTCAATTTTGAGCAACTTTCCTACGAGCTTCAGTTTTGAATCACATATCAGAGCCCGATCACAATTTAACATGAGGAAAAGAAATTTGCTGCGTGGCGCAGGGATAGTGAAAATTTAAAAAATTTTTCGAATTTGGAAATTTCGCTTTCGAGCTCTAAGGAACTTCCCGAAAGGCCATAGGCTTGAAAATTTGAACAAAGCTTCGGTCTCTATAAGGTTATAATACCTAGGATGAAAGAGTTTTTTAGATGGGATTAGGATTTAGATATAAAGAGATATTTAGAAAATCCATTTAGAGCTAGGAACATAAGTACTTCAGAAACCTATGACAATGCAACATGAAGGAAATAATATTTTGCAAAGTGGCCCAGTGATCGTGAAAATAGGAAAAATCGTCCGCACTTCGAAATTTCGCTTTCAAGTTTCTTCCGATAACCTATAGAAATGAATCTTTATACATATCTTAGGGCCGACCTAGGCAGTAGTAATATTCAGAGTAAACGAATTTTCTTAATGTGGCAGGGATGGAAATATTTGCAGCTATTTGGGAAATTAATTTATTTGCAACCTTGCCAATTTTGGTCGATTTCCACGTACCTAAATTCTTAAAATTTGGAGCATACTTCGGAGCGCGGTGGCAATGCAATAGGGGGAAACAATTTTGGCTAGATGGAGGTGGGATCGTAAAAAAATCATACGAACCTGGAAATTTTTTTCGATTTTCACGAAGCTTCCCGATTACCAAGGAAGGAAGGAAGGGCCATGTTCTGTTGTAATATACAGAACAGAAATTCTTCTAACTGGAGCAGAGTGCCAGTTATCTAGAGATACTTATTAGGAATCTTGCGATTGGTTTTTAAATAACTCATTAAGCTAGAAACTTTAAACATTACACATAGTTCAGGCCACCGTGACAGTGCAACAAAATAAAATTTAAAAACATCATATCCGACGAGTATAATATAAAGAACTCATATGAACTAAAAGAAGCATTAAACCCCTCGTAATAGCAGAAGATGAAATGGTGGTATCTTTTGACGTGGTCTCTCTATTTACGAATATTCCAATAAATCTAGCTATACAAACCATTATGGGAAAATGGCCAAAGTTGGAGCAACATACAACGATCGGTAGAAAACGTATTAAGTCTATCCTTGATTTTTGCTTACGGGACAACAATTATTTGAAATATAATGGAAAAGTTTACCAACAGGTTCACGGTATGCCAATGGGCAATCCACTATCTCCGACAATCGCAGATATCGTACTTGATAAAATTATTGACGATAGCCTAGCTGAACTAAAAACCAATGAAATATGCATCAAATACATTACAAAATATGTAGATGATGTATTTGCTATAATTAAAACGAAAGACGTGGAAGACATACTAAAAGTATTAAATGCGCAACATACAAAAATCAAATTCACTGTGGAAACAGAAAAACAAAATAAATTATATTTAATATTAAAATAAATTAGCATTCCTAGATTTAGAAATACACAGAAATAACAATTTAAGATTCAACTGGTACGCAAAAGAAGTTGTGTCTGGTAGAATTATAAACTACCAATCATCCGAGGTATCAAAAGAGTAATACAGCGACCAGTCTAATGAAGAAAATATTTTCGCTAAGTGACGAACAATTTATTGACACTAACAAAATCAAAGTTAAAAATTTATTTAAAAAAAAAAAGCTATCCAATTACTGTAATCGAAAAACTAGTTAATAATACAATAAACTAATTGAGTACTGCGAAAAAACATCATAGGGATAAATCAGAGGGTAGATACATTGGATTAAGCTATATACCTGGACTAACGAACAACCAGGGGCTCAGAAAAATAATAAAAGATGATAACATAAAGTATGCACATAAACCGCACAACACCCTAAACAGATTATTAACAAGAACAAAGGACACTATTGAGAAAGAAAAACAACACACCGTTGTATAGGGAATTAGATGTAAAGGCAATGATCGCGAAATATGTAAACAACGCTACATAGGTACAACGAAGCGAGCTTTGGGAGTGCGTATTAAAGAACATGTGGCTAATGCAAAAATCGAAAAAACAACAACAGCGCTAGCACACCAACTCACAAACAAAAAATATGTAGCGGGTTTCGCAAATACAAAAATATTAGACATTGAGAACAGAGGAAATGTGAGAATGATGTTGGAAAGCCTTCGCATACAACAACAATTAAACACGGTGATGAATTTTAAAGAGGATATGAACAAAATAAGCAACGGTTACACAGCGGCCATGCAGTACAAAGATAGATGCTGAGCTAGCAAATAATTGTTTATATATATATTGGTACTGTGTAAATAAATAAAAAAATTTACTCAAAATTTAAATAAGTTTAATTTAATAATGTAAGTGTCCACATTAATGTTTTTTAATTGTAATTATGTTTGTTGTTAATGAATTGTTTTTAAAATAAAATCATTAGACTCCCTGAGGAAGACGTGAGAGCGTCGAAACGCGTAAGAGGGAAAAGGAAAATTTAATTTTTGCCTTCTAATTTCTCGGCCGTAAAGCACCATAAAAGCAAGCAAAATAAAATTTCACTATATGGTGCATGGGCCGAGATACTAGGGGTAATCGTACTGATTAGAGGGATTCTTGCGATCAATTTTTGAAGATCTTCCTATTGAGCTACAATCCTATTATCTCGTACATAACAAGCAACCAAATACAACAACGAGGGAAAAAGTTGCGATAGGTGTCGTCCGGGTTTAAGTTTTACGTTTTAAGTGTCATCCGTTTGAAAACTCACTATGTGTAAGGTTTATACTCTTTTCACACAGACGGCTTATTGAATAATAAAGGCAGTTTTCTACATTAAGACGCTTATTGAGCTCAATCTTCCCTACAAAATTCGAATCTATAATTATTTCATTAGTAGCTAATCGAATGCCTAATGAAGTCAAAAGCAAAATGCAACTCTGTTGACAGCGTTCCGCTTCTTAGTTTTTGGTGTGTTCAGTGCTTAAAAATGTCATTTGTCAAAGTAAATGTCATTGTCTGCATGGCGGAACGATACAAGGTGGCCGCATCGAACAGCTGATTATAACCTTTTTTATTTGATTTGATACATCAACTACCGGCGCAGTACGATTTTGACATTTGTCCATCGAATTTACAAGTAAATGGATTTTTTTTTATGTTTCTAGGTATGTCACCATGCTGCCACCATGAGTGTCTGTCATACAGCATTGTCATTTTATTCGCTTGACATTTCATCCTTCATACTAATCGAGCAGTTACTTCTGTGTGAAAGCAAAAAATTTACGCTGTGTGAAAACAGTATTAAAGTTTCTAGCTTAATGAGAAATTACTTAAAAAGCAATCGCAAGATTCCTAATAAGTATCTCTAGATAACTGGCACTCTGCTTCATTTAGAAGAATTTTTTGTTCTGTATATTACAACAGAACATGGCCCTTCCTTCCTTCCTTGGTAATCAGGAAGTTTCGTGAAACTGGAAAAAAATGTATAGCATTGTCATGAGTTCAATGACAATTTATTACATAAGACAAAAAGTTTCGCTAGGTCTCGCACGGATCTAGATATTTCGAAAAACGGCGCACGGGTCTAGATAGTAACAAAGTACGTATTAGATTTTAGATCTTTCGATAAGTTTCTAGAAAGTTAGAGGTATGGAATTTCAAAAATATTCAGAGTCTAAAGAAAGTTAAATGCCATTCTCAAAAAACTTCGCTAAAGGGCGAACTGAGCAAAATATTAAAAAAATTGTGCAAAACTAAACAGCAAAATAAAAAGAAGATAATAAACGGTTTTTAAACACTTCCTTTATATAAATGAACTAAAATGCAGTGGAAAAGTTATGATTGAACACAGACACAGCATTGATGAGTTTCCGGTTTACAATAACCGTTATTAAAATATCAAAATTAAAATTCATCAGCATCAATGTCAATATTCAAGGAAACCGTATTTTGATCCATTTATATAAATGAAGTGTTAAAAAAATAAAATTTTCTTTGTTTTTAATTAAAATCGTAAAACGGAGTTTTTTTTGCACCTTACTCCAAAAAATTTTCTAATACAATGCATATCCTTCCTGAATTTAACCATATTTTAAACTTCTAAATACACAAGTCAGTTTCTCGCATGTTGAAGTTTTATGTTGCAAAAAATATAACAAAATTGAGGAAGTTTCCTAAATATTTGTCGTGTTTGCATTCGAACATCAAAATCAGTCTAACTGAAATTTGCATTTACTTACTGTAACATCAATACATCTTTTGGCAATTTCTTTGCAATCCTAATAGATTTGTATATGTGCGGCATGTACCAGCGCTAGGATTTTTTCCAATAAGTAATGCCCAATATAAGTTTTGCATGTTTTCAAATGGTATGGCGTAAGTGAGCGCTTATCTTTTTTGAACGCTGGAAATTCAGCCAACGTCAAAAACATACAACTTGTTATTGATGCCTGGAGGGACGAGGAAAAAACTTTGCAAACAACATTACAGCATCACTAAGTCAAAGGGTACCACAATGTTTGAACATTAAGGCTGGACGTTAAAAAAAGAACTTTAAGAGCATTAGCTAATTAGCATGTCAAGATAATTTAGTATTATCCGGTATTATGCCTTACTTCTTTATCATTTCCTCGCTCTTAACTGCTCAGAAAATTTTGGCAGTTGCAAAAAGAAGACTAACGCCAATACGAAGCAATGAAGTAGATTGGCTCATCTACCTGTTTCTCGTAACTCAATAGAGATCTCACTCTTTCTCCATATTTAAATATGGCTGTCGGTAATAATACGTTTTGGGGCTTTAGCGTCGTTATACCTTCGCATAATTTGGATTGAAGTGCGCGAAAGCTTCACACAGCTCAACATTTAACCTCCTTCGGTCACGGGTGGCACTATAAATATTTAGCGGAAGGAAGGGCCAACTCATGCATAATGTATTGAAATATATCAAGGCAGATACGGTTTTCACTTCGGTTCTATAGCGGATGGAAAACCGAATATATCGTCGACAGCGTGACGGTGCAGAGAGGCGGGGTGGCCCAGTCCGATTCGACATTCTTTTCAGGGCGATGCACTATTATCCTCGTACTAGTTCTTTTTTTTTGTCGCCCTAGCAATGGCACTTAATGAGTGAGAAATGCAATACTGTATAGTTACGTCCTGGCTTCAAAGATTACTTTCAGTTAAGAGATAAGTTCGTCATGGGCATTTTTTCTAGACTGACGTAACATGCTTTGGTTATAAGGCTTCATCGGTAATAACAGTGGGACCTAAGCACGCTATGAGATTATGTTTTTCAATTTACTCGTCAAGCGAACTTCTGCATAAGTGGCATTTTAATGTAACCTATAAAAACTGAAGCTGTCGTGAGCAGCTTCTCTCCGGCATACTTTTCTCGTGTCAATCTTATCACCTTCTTCTTTGCCCAGAGGAGTGTGCATATTTTGGCATCAACAAGGTAGTAGCTCCATGCAATATTTGAGCCCCATATCGTGCGAACATCCATGAAACTGGTGATATGACTGCCGTTAATTACGACGTGATCAATTTGGTTCAATGTAAATTGATCAGGACATTGTGCAGAAGCATGGTGAATCTCGTTACTGAAATGCCGTATTGTATATTACCAAATTTTGAGCTGCAGCAGAGTAAATGTGGGTTAAGCAACCGGGATATGTTATATAGTAGAGGGTGAACTTTCTAACTGTAGACTATTTCCTTGCCCTCCATTGTATTTGAAGTTGCTAAAGAAGATTTGGGTATGGTGGCGGGAAAGTGGTCTTACGTATTTTTTAAGGTAAACGTGGAAGAAGTCCTTAAAGGAAAACAATTTTGATGATCTTGAAATAGTCCCGGAATATTCTTGAAACGGTTCAAAGTGATCGTTAACAGTCAGGATATTATCGAAAAACAGTTCCAAAACTATCAATGGATCTATACCCAACTTATCCCGAAAGTGTCCCAAAGTAAAGCCGGTATAACCGCGAACACAATATGGCCATGTTAACAATCCCGAAATAATCCCAACGGAGCAAAATTTACCAGAAACAAATAATTTTAGGCTTTTTGAGAAGAGTATGACCGGCTTGTTATCGATAAAAATTGATACCGATTAGTTATTGTTTTTTTATTGGCTTATTATCGATAGCATTGCCTCTCGGTTTATTAAAAAAAGGGATTACAGATGTGTCATCGACTTAATGTTAACATTTTATCGGCATCTTTTGCATAACAAGCTAATGAGTCGACGATAACAAATCGGTAGTACTTCGATAAGAAATTGATAACTTGTCGTTTGAAATCGATACATTTTTGATAAATTACGCGTAATATTTCTGTAATATGTCGACAGCTTTTCTATATTTAATCAATTAACTCGATAACATATCAACAATTTCCTCATGGCATATCTATAACTTTTTGATAACTTCGATAGACTTTTGAAAAACAATTGTAAGAAGTCGATAACTTTTTAACAGCGAATCAATAATTCGTTATAACTTTTCGTTATTAAATCGATAGCTTTTCGACAAAAAACGATAACTTCTCGCTAAGAAGCCAATAACGTATTTATAGCCATTTCTATCGAAAGTAAATTTATAAGACTTCGATAACAAATCAATAGATCCATATCCATTTTGTTTTCTTGATTTCCCGACAGTTTAGGCAAGGCAGCTGAATTTACACTGATAAGCTTTTCATGGTAGAAACACACTCGGAGCTCTTGCCAAATCACTGCCGAGGGGCAGTCCTGCTTAGAAGTACATTTTTCTTATTGAAAAAAAAAAAAAAAAAAGTTTCTAAAATTTTGGAAGTTATTTTGTCTGGGGCGTGAGCCCAGGATCTTCGGTGTGGTAAGCGGAGCACGCTGTATTTTGGAACGATTTTCCGTCAGCCCTTGATATCTTCTTCTAACGTTCGAATCGCTAAACCGTCGAATAAATCACTCCATATCCAGTATTGCAAACTGGTCTTTATTTAGATTACTTTGGGGGTATTACTTCACAATTATACTTCACAAGCAATAGCGTGTTTGAATCAAAACTGATTAGTTATTACTCAGCCTACGCTGCTTTTATATTCTCTGTTGCCTCGACCGCATATTTCTATAAAGGTCTAGACGTTTCACCTTCTAGAACTGTTGTATCTCCTGCTTGGTAATTTAGTCATATGTGTGAACTTGGGCTGATAAATACATGTGTGTGTGTGAGATATCTCTTCGTCGCCTTCTATGTATGTGTATAAATGATGATTGATGTGTTCACAAGTGTAGCTTGCTTTAATGTTTTTGTAGTTGTGCCTTTATGTACTAACAGCTTAGTGATGCTAAAATTCGCCACAGTATTATGGGAATACCCTACATGCAGGACTTACGTAATGCTTTTCAGATTTAATTTAGTCTGAGTTTTAAAATTTTACTTCATTGAAATTATTATAATAAAATTAAAACACATTTTAATTATATTCAGACCACGCTTATATGGCTACTTATATGCTAAGATACACATAAATATGCTTATTTAGAGAGATTGCCTAACTTTGCAGCCAAATTTATTGGCATTGATGTAACATTATTTTGTAGAGAGTGAATTTTAAATTACTATACAGATATCAAATCCCTGCAAATTTGTAAATTTATTCATAAAATATTTAACTCCACTGCATGAGAATCGATCAACGACGAATTATGCAGAGTTTACTTCCAGCCATTTGGGTGCGTTGCGCGCTTACAAACTGGTATTCAATTCGCGCATGCCCACCCTCTCTCTCAAACACCCTCCTCTAAGTTGAGTTATTTACATGTGTTATGTTTTAAAAGTATTTAAAGTAATTTTTTTAACGCACATTTTTAGTGCAAGTGTTGTGCTCATTCTGCTGCTTTCTTTTTCTCTTATGCCTTTTATGCTTTTAAGCCTAGTTTTTTTTTTTTTTCTGCATTGGAAAATGTGTAACAAAAATGTTGCGTGCATATATCAAATACACACTGCTACAAAAACAACAACAACAACATATTCACACATATGCATACGTATGCACGCAGACATTCATATATACATATATTGTTTGCATGATGAAAGCTGCTGTTTTTAGTGCACTACTTTTACTGCAGCCTCAATGATATTCATTTACTTATAAACAATTGTAAAAGCGTAACTTTGCAGCCATAAACTGTTGCATACTGCAATTGTTTTATTGTATTTCAATATGCTTAACATTTTATTCTATTGTTTGTCACTTTGCTTACATTGTTAGCTTTATTGTATCTTATAGTTTGTTTTGTTGTTGTTGTTGTGGCACAGATTTTTTATTACATTTTGCATTTATATCAATGTGACACTATTTACTTTAAGCCATTAGACAAAGAAAAGTCTGAGTTTCAATGCTGAGCGTCTACTCCGCTTAGTACACCGTGGCGTATGAGCAACTTTTTTGTGTAGCCTTTACAAATCGTCAATTGTAAATGCGTAATCGCCACGTCGATATTATAACAGTTTAAATGTAAATGAGAAAGGTGACATTTTAAATTCTATAGGGTGGAAGCACTTCTTCTATTTCTTTTCCACAATGCATGTTCTGATTTTACACTCTTGTCGTGTATGTAGACGGTAGGCGTCAAAGTTGTTTGATAGAAACCATGTTGACACCATTTTCGACTATGAATTTAGTTAGGTCGAGCGAGGTGGAAGCAGAGTGGCTCAAATTAATTTGGACCACCGCTGGCTTCGAGTCGAGTCACCCGACTTAATGACACCATCACTCCTGCTTATAACTTGCAGCGATTTTCGATCAGTAAAGGTCAATTAGTCCACCTGCCACTCATTTGTACTTAGCTCCTGGTTTTTCTTTCCTTTCCGATTAAGTATAGTTTACACTGCCATTACCGGAGGCGGCATTCATACTGAAATCATTGAACGAAGCGGTAACCTGGAGCGAGGGATCACCTTCAACTGGGTCCCTTACCCCGAGCCTCCATCAATTTTCGCTTTATAAGTAGTTATATTTCCAGTGTTATTTTCTAGTTAGGGTAAATTTTTTCGAACAATTTCTTCCATGACCGCTTGGCGCCCTTTCTGGACGTCAGCTTTAGGAGCATTAGCTGCTTTAAATATTTTTACTATCTTCTGGTGCTTCCTTATAAAATTGCAGTTTCTTGGAGTGAGAGTGGCAGGATCACGTTCTCAGCCTTGGCATCTATTTCATTGTCATCACTGACCAGTTATGATATCTGATCCTCAGTAACACTGACGATGGGTTGACTCCTCAAACATGGGTTTATGAAAACAGATGCATGTGGCGTCGAATGTACCGTTCTTAACTTGGGAAAAATAGCCGCACACTTTTAGCTGTTGACGCAAAAGCAGTTCTTGGCTACCTATCGAACGAAACCTAGATCATAAAGGTAGAGGAGGCCGTAGACTATCCCTTTGAATGGTCGGTGCCTGGTTAGAACATCTTCGGCTATGAACTTCAATCTCTAGTTGTTTGACCGAAGTGCGGTTAAAAATGGGGTAGTATTTTGTTCCAGGTGCCACCATTGAATTATCCACAAAAGTTTCAAACCGGCTCCTAGCTATGGGAAAAATTTCACCAAAATATTAGCTCAAATCATAATTTTTTGGCAGCCAAGCTAAGCAAATGCTTCAACAGAGTTCCCAGTAATATAAGGAGGAGCTGCCCCGGAGGTGATAGTTTCATTTTTTTTTGCTTGCACATGCTATTTCAAATGTTTAACCGATATAAGATTGTAACCGTGCCGTGAAAAAATATTTCATTCCCGCCAACCCTGCAGATCCAAAATAACAACTGATTTGAATGAAGTTTGAGTGAGTAATTACATGCTGCCTTTAAAAAAGGATCGCTACCAATATGACCAGGCGGTTTAGGAGTGCACAGCACAGTTTAAGTAAGAGAAATTCAAAGTGGAAAGAAAGGCGCTTGGTGAGAGGAGAGAGAATCCATTCTATAAATATGATACCTACATAGGTTACAGTGAACGACTTTTAAAAAATAATAAAAATAAGCCCAAACCAAAGGTGCAGTCGCATTTGAACCAAAAAATGCATAAAAACTGAAATTGATAGCGAAACCTAAAGCTTGAATAAGTGATAAATAAAATAAGGAATCCAATCGTCAAGCGAACATGACATCAAAATCAAGATCGAAATCCATACAGCTGCTGAAACCCAACTCAAGCATATATTAAATTGAAATAGGGAATAAAGTCAGTTTTAATTTTTTTTTATTTGAAGATATTTTTCTCAAACTCCACGTTCTTTGTTCGTGTCCTTCGCTCGCCAGGTCAAGGCTCCAAACTTGAGATAGCAACGAAGATAGGTCCTAGAATGCTTCAAGTATTTTCCAAGAGGATGGAGATATTCTATAACGGTCCTGGCACTTGATTGGGGTTCTTATGTTTGGTCGTCAAACAAATTTATATGAGGCTTTTCTTGTCCGGCCAGCTCAACCTAATCATCAACTAAGCTATTGAGTTTAACCATGTTGCGTATTTTTTAAATTTAAAGAATTTATTACAGTCGTAATTTGAGGTCAACTAAAATTTAATTCACAGTAGTTGCCATTTTGTAGCACAACAATAAACGTGAGCAAAGTTAAACTTCTACAAATGTAAATGCATTAATAGCTTAAAACGAATTTTTCTGCACATTAAAGTTGAAATTTGATTAAACCAAAAGCATGTAGCATATTTAATTGAGTTGTGACTTAATTAACTACGAACAAACACACATATTTAAGTATGTGATATAATTAGTTAAGGGTTTTTCGTCAACCACAATGACACGTTGCTGTCGATTTCAGTTTATAATTGGAATTTCTGGTAACATTTTTTTAAAGCAATTATTATTAATATAGCTAATGGAATTTACCAGTGTTCATCTGTGGTTGAAATACAAGCACTTGAATGTTCAATACACTCACGTACTTCACAATAAAAGTTATACGGAAGAAGCTCAAAGATTAAGACCGTGCTTGTTTTTAAAATTGCGGTGTGTTAATTTTTCTTCTTTGCTTACTTTATGACAACTCCCAATGATATTTTCAAAACTTAATTTTTGCCCTGTTTACTGCGTACTAAGCATGTTAGGTAAGATAAGATTGAAGTGGCTGTCGCTGAGCTTCACGGGATCTATTGAAATCCGATTTAAGCAAAATATATTCCTAAGTGTTCTATTCTGCCTAACAAAATCATCAGCTATATAATTTTCCTCAATGTCACTGTGCTCCGGAATCGATATAAGGTATACACGGTCCTGTTGAGCTATAGTCTAAAGAGATCAGCGACAGTTTAGTATTATTGCAGAACTAACTAAATAAGAGCCCAGGGATTTTATTGCTGCTTCACTGTCGCTAAAAATAAAGACTTTCATTCCGATAGTTCGTTTTCTTATCCACACTGCGTCTTCTATGATAGCTGAAACTTCTGTCTGGGAAAAGAGCTAGGAATCACAACCGTTGGCCACTCCTCTAATTCTTCCGGTTAAACTTACATCCATCAGTGAATGTGGATATGCAGCCACCAAAAGCGAAGCACCAATCCGACTCCACCCAATTACCCCTACTAAGGGTGTTTATCATTAAGTTGCTGTGCGCAGCTGTTATGGGCGGGAATAGTCGGTGCGCCGAGTAAGAAAATTATATGATCAATAATGACCTGAAAAACTTCGATAAGCGTTGTTGTTATAGCACCACCTACGCCGATCATACTAGAGCTGTGCACTTTCCTTAACAAACTGGTCTAGAATGGCTTTTGTCGGTTAGTTCCCATTTTTTGCCAATGAATGTTTTATACGTGCACAAGGCAACGTTCGGTTTTTCTGACGCTGAATGACATTAATTTTCCAGCTCCGCTTTTTGTCACGAGCTACGCCTAGGTGTTTGGCCTAATTGGACAGATTGTAGCACAGTTCCGATAAATTTACTGATGGTATTTTCTACCGTTCAGTATATAAGAACTGATGATCAGTCCACATCGGAAGGCCAACTCGCAATGCTACCTGCACCAGGTTGCAAAAAGTTTAAGAGAAGCAACCTATGTTAGCAATAACAATTCTCCCTGTCTGCAGTATAATATAATACAGCAAGTTAGCTATTGTCTCCAAATGTCTCTATGATAGGTATACTTGCGGACAGGTTTCTTGCAGGCGCTTCTGATGCGTTGTGTAAGAATAACTCTAAAGTTCCCCCTTTTGTGCTACTCTAGGAACTGTCAGGCTTCAAAATAACATAGCTGTTTGCGTATTCGGAAGCAAGCTTCATCCAATGTCATCAGCACATTCGATTCCAGTGCAGAAGTTTCTCCATGCAACTTTCTTCTTTGCCCTAATTGCTTTTTAAATGTATGAACACATTTATTTGTAGCAATTTTTTAATTTAATTTATTTAATAATTTGTGAAAAAATGTAAACAACGTAACATCAAGACGGACAAGAGGACTGCTGTTTCGATTATAACTTGAGTGGGATTTGAAGCCGCATTCCTCCGATGGC
The DNA here is from genome assembly GCF_040869045.1 of Eurosta solidaginis. Lineage (NCBI taxonomy): Eukaryota > Metazoa > Arthropoda > Insecta > Diptera > Tephritidae > Eurosta > Eurosta solidaginis. Next base: position 261,196,168 of record NC_090322.1, read on the forward strand.
TAAAGTGCATAAATGCACTCAGCCGCATCATGCCTAAGTTGATGTAATGCGAATGCGTTTGTAGCACCTCAGCCATCGTAAGAGTGTGGGCTAGAATCCCACTCCCGGGAAAAAAGGCTTTGAAGATATTTACAAGTTATAATCGAAACAGCTGTCGCCTTGTCCGTCCTGATGTCACAATGTTTAATTCTATTTCCAAATTACTAAAAGAATTTTTTTTCTTTTCCGAGTTGATAAAAGATACATGCGCTCAAAGTAATATCGATTGTTGGAGTACTGCTGCCTACTTCTAAGGAGGGGTGCGTCTGAACTGCCTTCGAGGGATAGTTGTCATGGCAGCTATAATGTGGAGAACAGAACTAAGAAAGTTCAAACAGGTGCATACCAATAGTATAGAGCGAGATTAAAAGAAGAGGAGAGTTGCTTATGATCGACCAAGCAGGAAAGACATGGAACCAAGTGTGTGACTGCAAAGGGTCGAAGAGCATGTACATGTCTTGCAGCCTTAGACTAACAAAGTTACTCTCTCCACTAAAAATGGAACCGTTGTTCTATGATTGGTAATTACCTAGAAACTGCCTTCTGACATTACATGCTCTTCAACTAGTCCTAGCCGGTGAAATTTTCTTGGTAAGACCAATTGTCGCCAGTTAACCCAACATAAACCAATTGAACGCCTTGTTGAACGGTCATAGCCATTTAAACGTTTCAGCGCCAATTAAGTAAGTAAGTGTTAGTAAATTTAGGAAAAGCTTGTTGGCGAAGGAAATGTTCTAGCACAATTTGTGCTCCTGTCCCTGCGCTCGCCAGGCTATGACACCAACCATAAAGAGTGGCACAGGTATCAGATCTAGAAATAGCATGTGATATAGGTCCTAGAAAGCTTCTAGTATTTGCCAAGGGGACGAAGGTATTTTATAACGTAGGTCCTGATTCTTGAGAGGATTTTTCACTTGGGTCGTTGAGCAAATTTTTGGTAACAGTATGGACGCAATCAGCCTGTTCAACCTAGCATAACCTAATCATATATGAGGATGATGCGATTATCGGTAATGAAAGTTATTATATCATCTGTCTGGTCCTTTTTGTTCTCGCTTTCCTTTTTTAAATTTGTTTTGGGGTTTTATTTCACATTTTTTCATGAACGAATAAAAAAAATTAGTAAACTAAATTTCAAAACTTTAATACTTATCTCGTAAGATCAATTTCTATTTGCTTTTCGCTTTTAAACATATCCTAAAAATTACCAACCACTCAAAAAAGGAAACCACAAAAAGTAAGTAAATCTCAACGCAAACGTTTTGTTGACTTATCAAATATTTATGATTCATTTTGTCCCCGCAGAAATGGTTAAATTGAAATATCTTAACGATGCGATAGATGGCATTGTAAACGAATTGATTTGTTACAATTTAAGCCAGCCGAAATGGAGGGGAAAGCATCTCTTAACCTTAATATCTGACGTAAAGTGCTCCACCTGTGTTCAATTCAGTACATTTTTCTGTAAAATATTTACATATAAACTTAACTCAATTCGAACCAGCGACATTGTTGCTGTCCATACCTTCACTTATTGGTTAATAAAAAAATAAAAATTGTATACTTATCTCTTCCAGATGAGTACTTTTCGAAAGAAAAGTTCGATATCACCCTCATCAAACTGCTCAATTGAAATACAAAAGAATGAAAACAAAATTGTCCTTTACCTTGTCCTCTCCACACACAAACAGTTGTATATGCAGACATTCAAATATGTGGCTATGTATTTTACATTTACAGCCTGATTCTAATGTGGTAACAACTTTCTTCACCACGGCAACTTTCTTCATGTGGTAACTTTTGTACCCTTTTGGTATTCTGCCCACGAAAGTAGCCGGATAATTGTTTACCCACTAAAATAGGTGGTAACATCGATGTAACCACACAAAAGCTGTTGTTTAAAAAAAGGCAAAACTGAAAAATAAAGAACTGTGAGCGCAAATAAGGAAACATAATAGTAAAAAAGTGTTGCCTCTTGCTATACATATTTGTTTCCATGTACTTTCACAGTATATATTACAATATAGCTATGTAAAAACATATGCATGTATTCACATATGTATATACACATCGTCCCGTTTATTCGTTAACATCGTATCTACGAGTGACACATTTTCGGTAAAGCCATGGCGGAACCATACACGGTGGCAGCATGGTGACATACCTACAAACATAAATGAAAATTCCATGTACTTGGTTTTTGTAAATTCGATGGACAAATGTGAAAATCGTACTACGCCGGAAGTTGATGTATCAAATTAAATAAAAAAAGTTTATATTCAGCTGTCCCATGCTGCCACCTTGTATCGTTCCGACATGGGTAAAGCGAAGAAAACCAACTTTTAAATTTCACCACAGATACTGGTGAGTTTTTCGGTGATGACAGCGTTACCACTTTGGCTAGAATCGCGAATAAAACAACTGGTAACGATTTTCGGTTACATAATGTTCTGGGTACTATTTTACCGGTAACGCTAAGAATCGGGCCGTTATTGTAGTTGTTACGCTTTCCCAAGACGACAAAGGTAAAATGCCGGAATCGTCAATCGAATTTTTTATGCATTCTTTGCATTATTTTCAACAAATATTCGATTGTGTATGTTGTTACTTGTAAGTTGGTATATTCAAATAACACTCTAAATATTCAAGCCAGGAATTCTTTAAATAGATATTAGGTAAGCCACTTAGGAGATTAAATATAAATATTTCATTAGAGCGGAGGCAGGCTCGTGGGCTGAAATTACTTATTGGCAGAGGGATTTTACGAAAAATATTACTGAAAGAAAATAACTCTGCAAACATATAAACTTCTTTATCTTCAAGTCATGAAATATACACATCATTCATATCTTTTTTTATGTAAATAATCCAACTGTGATAAGTGCTAGTGTAGACATATCTGTGGTTATAAGCAATAATAGTCCAAGTCCCATGTAAAAACATAGGACGAAGATGATTATTGCTTGTGTAAACGTTGATTTATTTTGACGTGTAAATTATGTATTTAGAATTTATTAAAGAGAGTATATATATTGACAAAGTTGAATTATTTAAAAATGTATGTATGAATATTTGTGCCGAATGGTATTACGCGATGATGGACAAATGCGTGTGCTCGCCGTCGCTGCTAAATATCAACTGACTCTCAACTGTATGTGACAGCTCGGCCTTTCCTGACTCTTCGTCCTCACAGGACGACTCGTCGCTATCGTCATCCATGTCCAGTTCCGGACTCGATATACACCTTGGTTTCAGATGGTCTGCTGATATAACGTTGGAGTAACGTCGCTGTGTAATTGTGACATCTGGCAAATCTTCGACTATGTACCGATCGTAATTCAGCACCTTCGTTATAATGTATGGAACTTTGTATGCTTATGCGATTCGCCTGTTGCTGATGGAACGTTATCAACTACTACCAGGTCGCCTACCTCATATTTCGTTGGAGTTGTGTGCTTTTTGTCGTATCTCTCTTTCCACTTATTCCGCTCGGTCATGATTCTATCGACTGCCATATCGCGCTTCATATCTATATCCGACATATCGACCTCGTCATGTATCGCTTGTATCAGTCGGTTGCACGTAACATCTCTAGGATTGAAATAAAATACTAATTCGTTAGGAGTTTGTCTTACTTATGACTAGAACCCTTTTATTAAATTGTCTCATCAACGCTCTAGATTGATAAGTATTATTATTACTATATTATTATTAGTATTATTATTATTACTTAATATAAGTATTGTTTTCAATAATAAGGTTTAACTTAAACATTTTTTTTAATTATTTTATTTTCAAGTTTATAGTCTTTATTTAATTGCCTGCTATTTCTCATTATATTTACATCATTCATTTCATTATTACAAAGACTCTTTCATGACATACAGTCTAAGTCCTCAATACATAATCCTTTCAAGGAATTTACTCGACTCAGCGCCACGCATGCTTGTCGCTCCTCGAACTCCAAAGTTTTTTGATGTCACTTCTACCGGATTGCATGTAATATTTGTTTCAAATATGAGCCAATTCGGACAATAAATACGATTTTTTTAAATATTTCGATCCATGCGCCACCTATCGGAGTATTTTCTTATTATTGCATTGTCATCGGGTTCTGAACTATATTCCAAATTTCAAGCTTGTAGATTATCGGGAAGTTACTTAAACTTGAATTAAATAAAAAGATGAAACAAAATTTTAAGGACTACCTTTATATAAATGAACAAAAACAAAAAAATAGAAGGCAAATTTTGCTTTAATACAGACATAGTCTTATTTCAAATTTCATATTTCATACCTTTATAATTCTAAATCCCAAAATTCTTTTACAAGAGCTATTGTTAAAGTTTTTTAGTCAAAATTCAACAAGACTATGTCTGTATTAAAGGAAAAATTTACTAGCGCGCCACCTAGTGGAATTTTGTTTTCTATAAGTTGTTTTGTCACCAGGCCTCTAACTATGTGCTAAGTTACAAATGTCTATGCAACCGGGAAGTTAGTTAAAAATGGATTGAAAATTCCCAAATTAAAATTAATTTTCCTAATATCTCGATCCGTGAGCCACCTAGCGAATTTTTTTGATCAAATATTGCATTATCACCGGGTTCTGACCCACGGCCCAAGTTTCAAGTCTCTAGCTCACCGGCAAGTTACGCAAAAATCGATCGCAAAATTCCCCTCGTTTCTCAGGGATTTGTAGTTATCTCAATTAGCACGTCACCTAGCGGAACTTTGTTTTCTATAGATTATATTGTCACCGTGTCTCGAACTATGTGCTAAGATACAAGTCTCTAGGTAACCGGGAAGTTAGTTAAAAGTGGATTGAAAGATTCCCAAATTAAAACTAATTTTCCTAATATCTCGATCCTTGCGCCACCTAGCGGAATTAGTTTGATCAAATATTGCATTTTCACCGAGTTTTGATTCACGGCCCAAAATTCAAGTCTCCAGCTCAGCGGGAAGTTACTTAAAGATCGATCGCAAGATTCCCTGCGTTTCTTCAGGGCAATTTGTTTTCCACGAATTGTAGTGCCATCGACTCGCAAACTATGTGCTAAGTTCCGAGTCTCTGGATCACCGACAATTTAGTTAAATGTCGATCGCAAAATTTCCATTTTAAAATAAATTTTCTGTATATCTAGGTGGCGCACGGACCTAGTGGATTTTTTTTTACTTGCATTGTAATGTCTCCCATATCTGAACTGTGTTCTAAGTATCAAGTGTCTAGCTCAACGGGAAGTTACCGAAAAAGACTTTTCCGTGAGTCAAAAATTCGTATGGAAATGAGGGGACAAACATGAAAGGGACTTAATATAATGGTAATAAAAATTATGTTCGCTAGATAGAGTCAAACTAAATAAAGCCGATTAAAAAGATCTTGATTTAGATCGGAATTAGTAAGTTTCCTTGTACTTTTTGCGGTGAAAACGTTCAGCGAAGCAGGTGAACTTTTCATGAAATCAAAAAAAAAAAGGTATAGTTAGTTTAGAGGATAATGAGGCTATAATAAATTATAAAGCTATATATTTGAGTGCGTCGCAAGTAAAGTTGAAAATGTGTCCATGAGTTCGAATGCTTCAAAACAAACAAAAAAAAAAAAAAAAAAAACAAATTTAAGCGTTTTGCAAGCCAGCGAAGTTGGTTTTTTCTTAATAGTTTTTCAATGTGTTGTTGTTGTTGTAGCGATAAAGACACTTCCCGAGGATTTTGAGAAGTGTTATGGATTGTTATGATTTTTTGACGTAGATCCAGAACTTCCGGGGAAAACAATATTAAAGTACAAGCTCGTCCATCTCGGGAACGATTTAATAAGATAAAATTGAACTTTCTAGGACATCCCGCCCCCACCCCTTTAGTTCTGTCAGGAATTTAGGGCGCCAGAACCTCAGCTGCTAAAGAAGCAGGATTCACCGGGGTTAGGTAGAATTGACAGTTGCGTTGGAAAAGGTATAAGTTGCGCTAACAGCCCCTTGAAGGATTGCGTTACACATTTGGGTTTTATGTCGCCTCTTATGACAGGTAGACCTGCCGCAGGTTTATTCTAAGCCCTTTAACCCGCTTCTTACATGATTGGTATGTTAGTGAAAGATATTCACGTAGGGCACAATTCGTCTGAAGCATTCTCTAACCAACCTAGCCTTTTATTAGAACCAAATATAAAATAAAAAAAAAATAAATAAAAAAAAATAAAATTAAAAAATTGAGAAAAAAAGCTACAAAATGTAAGAATTTATTCAGAAATCATTCGCTGTAAATAGATTACAATCTTTTTCACATTTTTGAATGGGAAAAACAGAAATTCGAAAATAAAATATGAAAAACATAGGAAAAAGTCCACTTTCCACATGAATTGGGAAAATTTTTCGTTTTACCTAAAAAAATTGTATGCTTTGGAAAAAGAAAATGAGACTTTTGGCTCACCGAATGATGGTAACTTGTTTGCTTTATTTGATTGACATTTTAAGGTGTTGGTTTTGAATAAAATTTTCCTCTTAATATTATGGTGATGTGAAAAAAATTATCTAAGAAATACTGTTCCTTAAAATTTTAGGATAGTTATTTCATTTCTTTCGAACACGTTTTGTGCTCGTTCCCTGCGCTTTCAATGCTAAAAGCCTAAGTAAATGGTAAAGCCTTAAGCCGGAGTCACTGGTGCCGTATGTCGTATCGCTGTATCCGTATCCCTAACGTGATCAGCTGTTTATCGTTACGACGATAAACCAAAACCCAATCGGTTGGCTACGATATGGTTACGACCTTAGCGGCACTAATAATCGATTGCATTGATTCTCATAAGGTTGGTCGAATCAGCTGTTAAAAGGTTACCGATACGGTTACCGATAAAGCACCAATGTCTCCAGCTTTAATAGTGTTACTCCTACCCCAGAAAATTGTCAACATTTATAGTGCATACAAAGAACATTTCATCTCACCATATTCACTTATATCACAAATTACACAAGAAGATTGCGCATTGCGCATGAAAACATTAGATCATCTCTTTTTTATGGGCAATTTTTGTTTTTTTCTCTTTCTTTCATTCGCTCAAACAGTCAACTGTGACGTAGCTGCGCAGAACGAAGCAATTTTGAACTCGTGAATATGCAATCTGGTAGGTGATCTGCACTCACATTAGCGGAGTATATGTGGAACTCAAGAGCGAATTGAGAGTTTCACATAGATGCAATACTACACCGCCATTTTTTACAAGGTAAAAGTGTAACGCTTTTCCGTTGCGAGCAGGCAACAAAAGAACGAAATACCCCGTAAAGGCGTTGCCTGTTTTTTAGAATAGAACATCAACCCTTGCGCGGCGTACAAAAAGCGTAACGCTATAGCCAGAAAAGAACACGCTATAAGATTCCAGCTATAATAAGGAGTGATACAGCTGTCAGATCTAGAAGCAGCATGTGACATAGATACTAGAAAGCTTCTAGTATTTGCCAAGAGGACGAAGTTTGTTTATAACATTGGTCTTGGTTTTTGATAGGGGTTTTCAGATTGTTCATTAAACAAACTTGTGGTAACACTACGAACTCATTGAGTCTATGTGAGGTCCTCATGGACGGGTCAGTTCAACCTCACCTAACCTATCTTATTTAGCGGTTGGCTCAAATCGCCATTGGGAGCACAAATTTTTTATCATTCAGCTGAGGGAAACATGTTTGCTACATATCATCAAAACTTGTGTTCGCCGAAAGCGCTCAACGTGATAACTACAAATTAACTAGACAATAATTAAGAGATGAATAGATACGTCAGCGTGTGGCAACTTTCTGTTTGTTGAACTATAAAACACGGTGCAACGCGAAAGATGGCAATTCAGTTTTATCCCTTCAAAAAACGCGAGTACTATATAAATAATGTAAGGAATACTCCTTTAGGAGTATAGGAGTGTTCCAAAACTAATCTGTATTCATACAAAAAATGTGCTCCAATTAACATTGCGTTGTCTTAGGAGAGGAGTAGGTGATCGCACTCTCGCTTTGTTTGTGAGTATTCCATAGAGTACATACGTGAGAGTACTTTCCAAAGTACTTTCACTGTAGTACTCCATTGAGCACCCACAGAGGATCATATGCCAAAGTACTAAAGATGAATTGTGTCGGAAAGAATTATCGGAGTGAATTTAATTTAAAATGAAAGTAAATGAAGAGGGGCAATACAACTTTTATATTTTATACTATGAATATTCTTTTGTTATTTAGCATTTTCGTGAATAAAGAAACTAATATTTCTCTGTATTATAGTATGTATACATAAAACCAGTGCGCGGTTGCATTTTATCAAAGTACCCATAGTAAAATTTTATTATCAGTTATTTGTATGCAATATTTACTTTTGGCAACTCTGTTCGATCGTCATCGTGTCGTGATCACGGTCGTTAAAAAACGAGCAATGATCGGCTGATGGTGGTCCGCAAACGCATTGCATAGGAGTATTGTTAGAGTACTCCAACAAGAAGAAAATGGAACACGTAATCCAACAATTTTTGCAGGGATTTTTACTCCTTTTAAGTATATTACGGCCAAATTGATTAAAATATTATATTGCGCTCAAACTCTCGATGGTGAATAAAGCGAAATATTTGTTTACTTACGTACACTTATTTGACAACTCAGTGAAGCGAACCGATAACTTAATCATCCAAATTGCACTGCAATCGATGATAGCGGAATTATTGCAGTTTTTAATTTTTGCTGTACATACGATTTCAAATTTAAATGCAAGCAGTTCATAGTGCAACCAGTGATTGCTCAAGAAAATTATGTTTTTTTTATTAAAACATTTCCGTAAAATATTGTATGTACATATGTATGTATGATATTTTTTTCTAATTTGTATTCTTTTAATTTCCTTTTGTAATTTTGTCCCAACTTTTTCAAACAATTGAAAATTCAAAATCGCTTACTTAGATCAAATTACAAATAATGCAATATAAACATCACTACTATAAAAAGCTTGAAAACCTTTTAAATTACCTTCTTTTAAATGTGGGCGTTGGCACGCCCATTGTCCAAAATTTTACTAATTTTATATTCTGCGTCATAAGGTCAACCCACCTGCCAAGTTTCATTGCTTTATCCTTCTTTGGTAATGAATTATTGCACTTTTTCGTTTTCCGAAATTTGCGATATCAAAAAAGTGGGTGTGGTTATAGTTTGATTTCGCCCAGGAACTTGCATACCAAATTTTATTAAGATACCTCAAAATTTACTCAAGTTATCGTGTTTACGGACAGATGGACTGACGGGCGGACGGACGGACATGGCTTAATGAATTTATTTTTTCCCGCAGATCATTTTGATATACAGAAGTCTATATCTATCTCGTTTAGTTTATGTCGTTACGATGTACCGTTATGCGAACAAAATTAATATACTCTGTGAGCTCTGCTCAGCTGAGTATAATAAATAGAAGCACTCAAAACTCAAGTGCACACTTAGCTCTCCCTGCAGCTTAGGAGCACGCGCATACTCTTTAATACGTCATACGAGTACATGTACATAAATATAAACAAATGCCAATGAGATGTAGAAATATCAACGCAATACAAAATGATTACAAACAAACAAAAAAAAAAAGAGTTTGTATATATGCAAGTAAACATAAGAAAAGCTTAAATACTCTTCAATATCATTGATGGTAATATAATCCGGCACCAATCGATGCTCAGGAAATTGATATATGTGAATAAATTGTGCAAGTTGCGCATGCGTGTCAGCCACCTATTGCACATGCCACATGCCTCGTACACGCATTTGTGGTGGCAAATAGCAAATCGTACTTGAGACCAAGCCGCGTCACACTTTAGGTATTATCCAAGATAGTAGTTTTAAATAGTACATTAATATCTATGAACTACAAGTAAAGGGAGGGTAGTTCGCGTGTAACCGAATATTATATACCCAGTTGCAGATTATAATTTGATCATGTTCATCCGTTCTATAGCTAATAGAACATGATGTTACTAAATTTGTAATGTGCGTCATAGAGTCAATCCATTAGGGAAATACATCAAGTTATCGGTATTAGCTAATAAACTATCCCACTTTTCTATGTTTCGAAAATTCCCATATCGAAATGTCGACGTGGTGAATTTAATTTTGCCCATTTTCAATACTCATCCTTTCTACGTTCAAGAAACCGTCGTACCAAGTTTGGTAAAGATATCTCAAACTTTTCAATTATTGATATCGAAAAAGTGAACATAGTGAAGGTCTGCTTTTGTACCATGTATCAACAGCGGTAAGGACAATTCAAATATTTGAAATTTTCGATATTAAAAAGTATGGTCCAAATTTAAAAATTTTCAATATCATGCGTTCGAACAAATCCATATACGAAATTTGGCAAAAATATCTCAAATTATCGAAATTTTACATATCGAAAAAATTGGGTATGTTTAAGGCGCCATTTTGCCTATTTTTTATAACAATTTCTCCTATACTAAACTAAACCCATCTACCAGGTTTGGTAAAGACATCTCAAAATTATAAATTTTCGATGCCGAAGAAGTGAACGTGGTTTTGGTATGATTTCACACATTTTCAATAACGATCTCTTCAAACAAACCTATGTATTAATTAACCCTGGTAAGGAGATCTTAAATTTTCGATTTTGGAAAAGTGGGCGTGACTGCTGGTCAATTTTGACAAATTTCAAGTACATTCCAGGTTTATATATGACAAACATTTTTCATACTTTCGAAACTTTCGATATCGAAAAAGTGGGCATAATTATTGTGCGATTTTGCCTATTTTCTAACAATCTTTCCTGTATTCAAATAAACAGTATTTCAAATTCGTACCATATTTAGTAAAGACATCTATTATTTTCGAAGTTTTCGATATCGAAAATGTGGGCGTGGTTTTGCCCCATTTTTCTTTTATGTTTAAATATACTCGTGCATACTTAAATATTGATGAATATGTCCCTGAATTTCCCAATTTTCCAATTTTGCCCATTTTCAACGTACAAACAAGGCAGTCATCGAATTAGGTAAGTATATCTAGGTTTTTCCGAACGAACGGTCCGGCGAACAGATCGGATGGATACGGCCCAATCCAAATATGTTTCAGCACTGCATCTCTCTTCGAACCTGTGCATTGTGTTCAAGTACAACTGGCTATAAAATGAAAATAATATTAGGGTCTGTCCCAGTACTTAGCGTGATTTAAAGTAATGCATCTAAAGCAGGCAACTTGCAATCAACTGGAAAATGCGCACTTCTGTATAAACACACAAATACACATAATGTGCAAACAAAATTTAGCTCCATCGAGTAACAGTGGCACCATTTTTATGCCCGTACACTCGAGAGTAAAACCACGAGGGTTGGCAAATGAAATGAAGAAGACAAAAGCATGCAACAATAACAAACACTTGAAGTAGCAGAAGTGCAATAGCAAACAGCAACAAAAATAACTTAAAGGAGATATAAACAAAACCAAACGTTTAGAAGGAGGGAGGCTGCAAAAGCTACATGGAAACACATACATACATAGTTAAACATAGGAAAGTGTGTATGTTGTGCATATTCTTGTAAGGCTAGCAATTTGATGCTGCATTATTTTACATTTTCTATGCATAAAATGGGAGTTTAAGAAATATCATATAATAACAGTATCATCTGCATCTATTAAAGTGAGATGTTATTTTGGTTTTCTTATTCTTTTGCACATTAGATCGTACATACTTGCGTGTTGTTTGCTCCCGATATGTACTTACACTAACTAGCACTACATTCAGGCTAAGTGTGTTTGTATTTATTATCTTATAGAAAGTAGGTAGGACAGGCGTGGTGATAAAACTTTTAAGGCGATATGTTAAAGCGATAGTAAACGTAGTCCTATGTGGTTTTAATGAAGTATAATTACATTCGATAAGTTAAGTGTGTCACCTCTAATGGCACTTCTATAAGCATTGTAACTAAGAGTATTTTAAGTTAGAAATGCATAAATTACTTGACAATAAATTTTAGATAAATTTGAAGAGAAGACGGGTTTCTTAAGTATTTTTGAGGAACTTAGGGCCATTTAGTTACTGACAAAAAACAAAGTTGTCTTTTTTCTATTACGCCTTTTGATGCTATTGTGCCTTCTTCAGCAAGTCTACTTTATTTGGTAAAACATAAAACAACAAACACGGTATTTTGAGGTGTGTTATGGATGTTGATTGTATTTTGCCCGATATATATCTGGTACGTTCCGGTAACAAGCACCATTAAGGTACAAGCTCGACCTTCTCGGGAAAAGTTTAATATGACCACATGGAAGCTTCTAGGCCATTCCTCTCCTCACCTCTTAATTCCATGGAACCTGGGTTCGCCAGAGTCTTGGCTACTAAAAAACAGGATTCGCCGCAAGTAGGTGAGGTTGAAAATTGAGTTGGAGAAGCTCTAAATTGCGCTTGCAACCCACCGAAAGGGTTGCGATATACAGCCGCTTAAATTATTTGGGTATTTTCGTCGTCAGGCATACTTAACGCATGTATATTCTTAGCACCCATATTCAATGGGGTTTTAGCGTATTCAGATCTAAGCGATTTTCAGAACATTTTGAAAAAAAAAAAGTAAATAAATAATGTATAAGCCCGTTTTTGAAAAAAAAAAATTTATGTATTGCTAAGAAATCAATATTAATTAATATACCCGTCCGGAATCAGTGTGATTTTTGAGCAACTTGCAAAAAAAAGATAAAAAGATACTTTTTCTTGACCATGAAAATTTTTCAAATCGGAAAATTTGCAAACAATGAGGTGTGGATAGAAATATCCCTTACTTTATTACAATCTAAAAATTAATTTTTTCAAATTCTTTCTAAAGTCTACACACAATTTTACAGATAAAGTTTGTGCCAAAAAACTTGTGTTGACTTCAACTTTTAGTTAAACTGTTTTAGGTTCGTTTTTGGTTTCCGTTCTAATAGTTCTAGCCTTTGCTTCATCCAGCTTCAGGGCGGGAGTCAACACCGGCTTTGACTGCTGTTTCGGTTTCAGTTGATGTCAAAGTCTGGCCTTTTTCGAATCTCGGTTTTGGTTTCTATTTTGTTCTGGGTTTCAAATTTTGTTCTGGTAGTATTCTTGATTCGGCCTCCTGATTCTGCTACGGTTTTGGATTTTTTGGAGTTCTGGTACCGGTTTTTTTTTCAAGTTTCAGATATGGGCTCCGTTTCGTGTTCGTTATGGCATTCAATTCCACTCTCTTCATTCTCAAAACCTTTTCATTTTTCATTTCAAATTTTGATTCCTTTTTTTTTTAATTTTCGATACATTTATATTAGTTTCCAGGACCAAAAGGTTTGGCTGTAAAGTGTAGGAGATCAAGTGGAGGTCTTACTACCTAAGACTAGCAAAGTTACGCTTATCCTTAAAAAGAGACGACTGTAGGCTCATGGCGAGTTTTCTGACAGGACGCTGCTTTATGGCGTCACATGCTTTTAAATTAGGAGTAGTAATTGATAGCAGATGTGGGAAGTACCGATTGGAAGAGCAGTGGCACATATATCAGTAGCGCTATTCAATAACTTTTAACGTATCTACATACGAGATTTTTAATATAAACACATACGTTTGTTATTATCACACATGAGATTCATTAATTTAGTTTTAACAACACTTGTTAACTTCATTTCGATGTTGCAATGCTGGTGGTGAAATGTCAAAATTTACGAAAAGTTCAAAGAGGAATCGAAAAAAAAACAATAAATTTTTTGTACGCGCCAATAATTTTATGCAGCTATTTTAGCAAAGGGAAGTATTTTTGATATATATTTTATATTTAGATCATTTACTGCTTTTATTTCTCATTTTATATTTCAGAATGGCACCAAAAACTGCATCATCCACAAAACTAAGCCGAGCAACAGCAGAGCAGATAAGAATGATGGTGGACCTGCTTGAAGAGGTCCCTGGGTTAGCGTCCGGCAGATTCTAACGGATGCACAGCAAGTTGGAGCAGCACAATCAGTGGAACAAGCTAGCGGGCAAGCTTAACGCCGTTGGAGGAGCTTCAAAAAGTGCAGAGCAACGGCTTACGGTAAGTACTGAGGAAAAAAGGTGGTAAATTTTAGGGATCTGAAAATCCGTTTTTAACTAACTTCCCGGTGACCTAGGGACTCCAAAATCACCACATAGTTTGAGGCGTAGTTATACTACAACTTGTAGAAAACAAAATTGAGTTAGGTGATGCAGGGACCGAGACATCTAGAAAATTAGTTTTCCTATAATATATGTTTTCTGTGGGATATACTATATGTTTTAGTGAATGTGATGCCCAGAGTTCAAATAAAAAAAAACAATAAGGTTCACCCTAAGAGTTCATACTTTTTTTACAGGTCTGGCGCAATCTAAAAAATCGCACGAGCAATCGAGTGAAGGACATAAATAACCAGCGGGCCCAAACGGGAAATGGACCGATCTCGGTGGCGCCTTTGACCGATACAGCGAAGCGCATCGTGGAGCTAATTGGGGACCGATATGTTGAAGGCGCAGGCATATGTAAGGACATTGTGCCTATGGATGAGGTCAGTATGTAGTTATACAGCTATAGCTATTATCATTATTAACTTATTGATTCATTCTATTTTAAATTTTTAGGAAATGCATTTGGTGATGGAGGAGGATGAAGGAGAAGTGGAGTACCTCGAGGAGCTAGATGCCAGTAGCGAGGTGCAATCCCAAGGCGAAGGTGAAGAGCAGCCAACCACATCTTCTGCTACCATTGCAGTAACGAAAAGATGTGCTGCAACCACCCCTACAACTCCCACAACCACCCAAAGAACTTCTGCACAAACTCCTCGCAGGTCCTCGAGAACGAAATTCAACGACGAGGAGGCCGAGCTCCAAAAAAGGTTTTTGGCGATTGCTGAGAAACAGGCAGATATTACGAGGGTAACAAATAATTGAAAGTTCAATTTATTTTACAATATATAAAATCCTTAGTTAAATTAAAAAATACCAACAGTGTCCTTACAAATTTAAAATATAAATTTTCTCATCCTCCAGATGCTGGCCGAAAACCAAATAAAGTTGGCTGAAAATCAAGAAAAGCAGACAGAGGCAACGTTTGCATTGGCGAAGACAATTGAAATAATGGGAAAAGGGTTGGAAGTGTGCGCCGAAGCTTTTTTATTAAATAAAATGTTATTAAATATTTTTTTAAATAAAATGTAATTTTGCACAAACCAAAGGAAAGTAAACAATGTTTTAACAGCTTACACAAAATCTGCGTTAAAATAGCACATGCCAAATCGACTACGTTAGATTATCGGATTTGAAGTTGGCAAAAAGTTAGTGAATCGAAAAAGTGTTAAAATTTCTGTTAAGCTAATTTAACATCTCCAAATGTAGTTAAAAAAGTTAGTGAATAGGGCTACTGATCTAGAAGCAGCGAGTAGCATAAATCCTAGGAAGGTTATAGATTTGCAAAGAAGACCGCGCTATTTTTTAACATATATCTGGTTCTGATAAGGTATTCAAGTTTAATAGTTGAACAAACTTCCGGTGACATCATGCACTCATTTAGCATATGTGAAGTCTTCACGGAACGACCTGCCCAACCTTACCTAATCTTTCCATTTCTTTTGTAAGCTGAAGCATAACATAAAAATCGTTTTGATCATCCACATTATTATGATCACTACAGGTTTTACCTTCTCCTCTACTTTTTTAGTTTCCCCATTATTTTTCACATCATTCCTTTTTCTCTTTTTATATCTCCCTTTCAGTTCCCCTGAAACTGCTACATATATTCATATTCGGCGAATGATTCTCTATAGGCAGACGAGCAAAACGCGAATATGAGATTATATTAAGCTCTTGAGAGAATGGCAAAACATGGATTAAAATCGATAATTTGATATGAAATCACATAAGAAAAACACATCGTACGGTTTAACTCCAAGGAGATCGCGGCGGAGCGTTTGTTAGCCCACTGCCGAGGGGTGACCTAAGTTTTTGATGTTGCTTTGCCCGGAACTTGGACCCGGGGCCTTCTTTGTGGTAGGTGGGGCGCG
This sequence comes from Eurosta solidaginis, assembly GCF_040869045.1. Taxonomy (NCBI): domain Eukaryota; kingdom Metazoa; phylum Arthropoda; class Insecta; order Diptera; family Tephritidae; genus Eurosta; species Eurosta solidaginis. Next base: position 261,212,223 of record NC_090322.1, read on the forward strand.
CTGCTACCACATCCCAGCAGCGATATCAAATATATTGTACACATTTTGGAAATTGATTTAAAGCCCTATTCATAATTTTGTGTTAATTATCACCAGTTAATTTATGTATGTTTGTTTAATGGTGTGTTCAGTTAAGTTTACTTCCACACCAAAACAAATAGCATATGTCAAATAATTTCTGACTGATGATGGTCTGATGTTAAATTTGAATGATGCAGACATGAAACAAGCAAGTAAAACCAAAAATGTTTAGGTCAATTGAAAGCGATGTATAAATATTAAGCTCATTATAAAAAACTAGCAAACGCACTTTTTCCACCAAAAGTTTTTCATATGGAAAAAAGAATTTAATGATGTGATTTTAATTTAGATATCATCGAATGCATCTTACCTTCAAACGGATTCGCCTTCATATATTGAATAACAATTTGACAATAGTACTTTATTAGCTGAATTTTCTTTTACATGTAAATACATATGCACTTATACTTTAAATGGACTGCCAAGCTCACAGCTTTATCTACACTAATAAAATTGTTGCGCGAAAAATTAGCACGGCTAAATTTCATATTGAATTATACTCAGTTGCATGTGAAATGTGTCTCTCCATTTTCTCTCTACACTATTCTTCACTTCTGTGACCGAAAAGTGTGTGTGTTTCCAAGATTCATCGCAACTGATTCAACTATAGGTTATATACCATGACCAACAGAGGTTTGTGTCTCTGCCATTAATCACAACCCGTTTTGTAGCGAGCTGATTAACCACTGCCCCGAGTATTCAATAATTGCTGCTAGATGGGTCTCGTAAACAATTCCTAAGTGAAGCAAATGTAGATGTGGATACATTAAAAAAAAAAAACATGAATAATGTTAAATGTTTTAGGCCCGGTTTTCAGAATAAGTTCAACTCAGTTTATCAGTTAAACTACGCTTAAACTTATTCTGCAATATTTCAGTCTACTTTAACTGAAGCTTAAGCGGCCAATCTGGCAGGGTTAAGCTCTAGTTGACCTATCGGTTATTTGCGTTCGTTCGAAATGGCTTCGAACATACCCAACTAGTGGCTCTCTAACTGGACTCAAATGAAAGATTCCATACTACAGTATTTTCAGGAAAATAAATAAAATATATATAATTTATTTTTAGTTATTTACGGTTCATTACTGCCATCAACCAGGTGTTTATTTCTCGCCATAAACCGCTGCTGGTTTTGGTGGTACCACCTTGGAGATATTTTTTTAACTCCACCTCAACTCGACGTCCAATGTAGGACATCAACTGGAGAAATATGTTGAATATTCATTTGAGAAATGTACATTTCCCAAAATCTCTCAAAGGTTGTATAATAATTTAGTAATTATAAGATCAACTAAGGAACTATAAATTTTACAAAATTTCTGAAAGATGGGATAGTTATTATTGAACGAAGTTGGATATCAACTCGAGAACTATCTGGTAAAAGAATAATTAAATACTGACGTTAGATATCACCTCCGGAACTGGATATATATTTCGCTGGAGAAATATTTCTACAAATAAATATTTTCTACAAATTATCTAGATACTAAAAATCCAATGTTGCCGTACAAAAAGCCCAAAGACGGCCTTTAACAGTGACTGAAAAACTGCTCAGTAGTTTAACTGGGGTTTAAATTTGACTAGAGTTTAAGAAAACTTAGTTTAAGCTTAGCTTAACCAACTACTGAAAAACGGTCCTTAGCTGGAGGAACTGTTAATAGACAATATTATATACATCACCGGCTCATTATGCTATAGAGTTTGCGCCAGTTAGCAATTATTGAAATTCACTGCAGGGTACAAATGGTGCAAAAATGTTATGTATGTGGGCTGAAAGAAATTTAAAACTGAATTAGTTACACACAAATATGACTGTGGTGTTTGGCGGAAGGCGACCCACGTTGGACGAACGTTCTTCAAACTTTAATCGTTATAAATGCAGACGAATTGATTCATATTTTTGCAAATTTTAAATTCTTTCAGTTAGTTTTAAATATTTAGTGCCATTTAGGTCATAAACCAAAATTTATTTTCAAGTCTCACAAAATATCCTCTGAAATGCACAATTAGGGTTCATCGCATGTTGGTCCGTTAGCAAATCCAAATGTCTTGAGTTCAATGTGCAGAAGGACTACATAAAGTTAATGGCTATAAAGTCAATTGAGCTCTTGAAAACTTCGAATAGCCCCAAAGTCAATTGAAATTTTGAATGGTTAAAAAGTGAGCGATGTTGACATTATGACTAAACTGTTGTCATGGTCACAAAGTCAATTATTTTTGAAGTTATACTTCTTTAGGCGCGTTATGCAAAATTTATCAGGGTGAAATTTAAAAAAATGTGACTTTTTGTGTGTTGTACGCTGTTTATTGTACGAACAAACTTGCTTTGAGTGGGCTGGAAAGGATACTTCCGTGACTAGCGCATTATTTGAGAAACTTTTCTTTCCCTGTAGTGGACCGGGGATCGACCTATTCCAAAAAATGTTATTTGTGGCGCGGTTCGCTTAAAATTGGGTACAGGGTACCTCTTTGACAGAGATAAAATTTGAAAACTTTTCATTCCAAGAAGTGGAACAGGGACCGACCTATTCTAAATATAATAATGTATGGTGCGACTTGCTTGAAATTTGGTGTAGGGATACTTCCGATACTAGCTCATTATTTGATAAAATTTTCTTTACGGGAGGTATACCAGGGACCGGCATATACCGGAAAATTTTATTCATGGCTCCACTCGTTTGAAATTCTGTACTGGGGTACCTATTTGACAAAGATAATACTTGAGAAACTTTTTTTTCCAGGAAGTGAACCAGGGACCGACCTCAGTAAAAACTAATCTGCCTTGCAGATACCGTTTGTAGTCGGCGTAAAACATGTAGGTTCTGTCCCGTCAATTTGTACAAAAAATTAAAAGCAGCACGACACAATTTTGAATATGGCACCAGCGACCACCCGTCGATATCGACCTATATCAGGTTGTTGTCTCGCAATGCATTCCAGAAATAAAATGTAAATAAACCAGATGACAGCGTCGCAGTTTTGGACCATCTTTTTATTCAAACAATGTGTACTCAAAGTGCCAAAAAATTAACACTAAACAATTAAGTGCACTGCAGTTCCAATTGCTCCACTATGCTGCAGCTACATAACAGAATACAAATTTTAAAGTAAGAGTAATTCGTTAGGGACCATCATAAATGCAAATTCATACGAGGTGGCAAATTTAATATTAATAACTTTGAGCAGAAAAACCACTTAAGAAGCTCAGCTAAAAATGCAAGAAGTAAGAAGTTATGGTAAAAAATGATTTCTTTCATATTTTTCAGTTACTCTATGTATGTATGTGCCTGAATTTTGCAGTCAACCCTGACGGAAAGATAAAATAATTGTGCTATGTGTAAAGTTGAAATTTCCCCAATTTGTTTTAAGTGTAAATTTTTTCAAGATTTTTACAAGATATCGGAAACTTCAGGACTTTATTTATTTCACCATGGTCAGTGGAATTACAAGCTCATTACGTTAAATGGGAGCTGTCGTCTTACGTCCGCAGATACCACCTACACAGATACCACCTACACCCATAAGGGAGAGAAATGAAATGATGAGCAAACTCTTTTTTTGAATACCCAGAAACCAGGGCATACTAACGGAAACCACATTGAAAAGGCCCCACATTCGTGGGGTTTAAGAATTTGAATCCACTAATGTGGGGCTTAAGAAGTAAAATCCGCAACCATTATGAAAAAGTACGGCACCTGAAAGCACAGCCGTGTGAAGAAGAAAAGCTCAAACAGGTCCACAGTGAAATCCACAAAAAGGCGTCAGACCTCTATACCAGGAATTGGACCCTAATACCCCTCTCACTCTAGTCGACCCCCGCTGAAGCTGAACGTTACTTGGACTCCCGTTAGAGGACAATTTGTGAGTGGCCGCTTCTAATGGATGTAAACTATATTCACACATATTCCCATTTTCTTTTGTTAAGTTCTTAGCGTGACAGAAACGAATCCACGTCGCGCTTTCCCAATGCGCTCCATTTATGTACTCTAAGTGTCTCTATGAGAAATATGGCTTTGCAAAATACCACAACAACGTTTATAAAAAAATTTGAAATTTCGAACTTTTTATGTGGAGTTCTCTGAATTTTCGAGTATGCAGTTTTTAGCTCCATCAATTTTAGTCTCACAAGGTGAGGCAATAAGTGTCTCAAAATTCGTATTGATTTGGGACTACTTTTTTCCGAAGGGTGTTTAAGGCTTTGCTCCGTAAAATAATCTTAACAAAAAAAAATTTGTCAAAAATCAATGCGAATTTTGTGAGACGTATAACGTGAAATGTTTGAAGATAAAACTACTTTGGCTACAAAACTGCACACTCAAATAAATTTAGAAAAGTCCAACTCAAGTTTTCAAGTTGGTTTTCAATGCTTTTGAGATTGCTTTACATAGTTTCGGTTACAAAATTAATAGAAGTTGCTGCCTAAAACACAGAAAATAAAAAATGAATTTAGTGACGATATTCGAAAGAAACTGCTACTTCTCAGCTCTCTGTTGTATACTGCATCCGGAAGGCATCTGCCACGGCACATGAGTTTACTGAGAAGCTTTTCATCTTAGAAGTACTATCGAATAACATTCAAAGTGTTTTTAAGTTATCTAAGTTAACCCGTCAGTTGAGTCGGGGACTATTGGTTAGTTAAACAAGACAATACCACTACAACACGGTAATTAGATCAAAGAGAAACTCGGCGTCGTCATGGAATAAAACAACAATGTCCTCAGAGTTGGCGTGTATTCTAGCGAAATGCGGAGTGATTGTCAGTGTAATATTCATTGACACGTGACGCCAAGGAAGAAAAAATGAAGTCCGAGCAATGTGGGTCAATGTATAATTTGATAAATTTAAAAACAAAATTGTCTTTTCCTCAAAGAGTTGAGTCTGACCTCACCAAGTGCGTGAGTTGCTGCTTTCATGTCGATGTACCTGGGCCCGTATCGTATTATACGATAACGTACGAAAAGCAGTTTCACTGTCAAAAGATTTGTAAAAATTACCATAAGTTTTGAATGTAACGAGTACTGGTAGCCATAATTTCACGTATTTCCCTAACTCCCACTTCAGAGCTATTGCGATCTAAAATACTGATTTCGATCAAGGATCGTATAACGTGATACGTACCCAGAATTTCGTTCCATTCGACTAAGCAGAAAATAGAGAGTAAAGTGCTCTTTTCACAAGCAAAAGTCGATGAGTTCTAAGCCGTGGGCGGCGCGCCGGTATACGCCGTTGTTCTTGATTTAAAAAGCTTTTTTCTATTTAAAAAAATAATATTTAGGAAAGGCTTTGTTTGTATGTATTTAAGGGAATCAACGTATTAGCGATTTCGGAGAGATCAGGGGTTTTTATCTCAAAGTCTCGCGGATCGTTCAAGAATTTTAAATAGCAGCTCCTTGCGGAGGGACTGTCCTTCATTCACTTAATCCAGGGAGACTTCGAACCTAGCCCCTGTTTAAAGGACTGGTTCTGCTGCGTCTGCCGAAAAAAATTGAAGTACTTAAAATGGTCACTCTTTTGTGTGTATGTTTTAATGTAGACCAAAATTTGCAGACGTTTGTGTTTGAAACATTGTTTTCAATAGTCTTCGCTAAACCAAAAGGATATTTTAGAATGAAAGTCGACCGATTTTAAGTTGAAAGGTTTTAAGGTTATACGCTCAGTTCAAACTGCTGTTGTCCGGCCTTCTGATACAAGAATTCATTATGAATACCGCGCAGCTTCAGTTTTCAAACTAGTTCGACTGTCCACTACGTTAGAGTAGTAGCACATCCGGTCATTTGTTCAACTGTCTGGGAAAATCTTTTTCTTCACCACTTTTAGTGTTCTTGCGAAGGACAAACCCTCAACTGGTAAATGTATGCGTCTACGTATTCACTTATGTAGCAGGAGCCGAAACGTGTAGGTGATATTTAAACACGGTTGATAGGCTAGAAACACTGTGATTCACTCAAAGGGACTAGTTAGGATAGGGCCGCCAACTTTAGGAAATGTCAAAACTTTGATGTTGAATGATGAAGTGATGAAGTGTGAAAATCAAAACTAACACATTAGATGCTATGACAGATGTTTGAGTATAAGGCCAAGTGATTTTTCAAACCCTTCTCACCACCCCAAACAGTCCGCCACGTAAGAAAAACTGATAACCATTCAATTTGTAACCCTGCTAATTTTGTGGACTTTGGTGCAGTTGCACTTACTGAACTTGACGTTACCAACGGCATCTGCACCTTGATATGTATAAGCAATTTGATATTAACGTGCACATAATTAGCATAGATTATGCACCTGAAGTAACTAAAGTAATTTTAACATCTGATGGCATTAATTCTGAGCTCTACAATTTTCGACGAATGCCGTAACACGACAACATCAGACGCCAATTCCATACGCACACAAGCATATGTGTATAAACTTTGCACCAGCATTCTTGGTATTTACGTTGCTTTCATGGTTGATGTTGGAAACAAATTTGAAACACTGCATGCAGTAACACATACATGTATACATACATACATATGTACACACACCTTAAAACATATACATATACATAGCTCACAAAAGTACATCAATCAAACTTTAACACTTTACACTGGTCTTGTTTATCTTTTACTTTGCCTTGACGGCTTGTTGCATGTTTTTGCAGCATCAGTTGATTTTTCACTTTTATTTATCTTTTAGCGTTGCAGGCAGCATACATATAGACACACAAACATACGGTATGCACATGTGGCATTGTTTTTTTTTTTGTTTTTGCTGCATCTGTTCTGCTGCATGTCTGTCAATGTTTTTCGTTTTCCGCTCATTATCAGCATTAAACAGAAGCGACAAAAGTCAAGCAAACAAACTCGCTCGCTTACGGTTGTAAGCAACTGGTTGGTGGGGGGATGGGTAGGTATGTGCCCTAATTTGCTTAGCTTTTGCAATGTGATAAATGAAAAGCTGCTGAATAACTGAATGTTGCTTAACTATGACTAGGTGTTAGAGTTAAATTACGTATATTTAATGAATCGAGTTTTTGACTTAAGTCACTATTTTTCTTCTGGTGGAAAGAAAACTTTTTTGTTGCAGGTGTCGTTGTCATATACCACATTATAACGAGGCATCAGGGAGGTAAAGGGACCTACAACCACATTTATTGAAATAATATCGATAGCAAAGGTTTTCAATGAATTAGAGATGTTTTGTTGACGAGTTATTGATTTTTAACAAAAATTTAGAGAATATTTATCGAAAAGTTATCGATATGTAACCAAAAAGTTATTGGTCTGTCATCGAATAATTATTGATTTATTATCAAAGTGTTACCAATTTGTTATCGGCGTGCTATGGAAAAGTCATAGATTTGTTATAGAAAACTAATCGATTTTTTATAAAAATTATTGAAATTTTAACAGAAGTTATACATTTTTTATCGTAAGATGGATAAGTTATCGGCATGTTATCGAATCGCGATCAATTTGTTATCGAAAAGTACCGATGACACGACGACAACAAGCCGATGAAAACCGATAACTCGACGATAACAATGCGCTATCGATAATAAGACAATCATTTTTTGGGTATCGGTTGTTAATCCTTTATCTTTCAATATGTGGATGGGAGTTGTCAAAAAAATGTACCAGTCGCAACGTACTATGATCCATCATGATATCAACTGAAAATGGGAGGTAAATTCGTCTCTTAAAAACTCAGAGCTAACATTCTGGACCTCATCAAACTAGATAGTCGGGGATGAGCTCTGTAGAACAAAACCCCTCTTCCAGTTGTTGTTGTTGTGTTAACAGTGCTTCGTCCCATTCAATGGGCATGACCACTCACAAATTTTCATCAAAGTCCTCTAACGGGACTCCAAGAAAACTGACATTTTCAACAGGGGCGGACCATAGGAAGATTGGTGCTAGACTCGTAGGTTCCACATTACAACTGAAAAGATGGTTGGTGTCATGAGGGAACACATCGCATGTAGGGCATACATTAAGTATGTCGGGGTTGATTCTGAACAAGTAAGAGTTTAATCTGTTACAGTATCCAGAACGAAGCTGGGCCAGGGTTACTTGTGTCTTCCTTCCAGTGTTAAGATGAACTGCAACACTGACTTGTGAATAGAAGCAAGACAACCTCCCACCGTATTTTTAATTACATCTGCTCAAGAAGTGCGCTGCAGGAGCAGGCGACTTGCTCGAGGGAATAATAATTAGTCATACCATTGCTAGGAAGAAACTCCAACAAAAATATAACGAATCGATTGCGGCATCGAGATACTAAGCAAGGCTTAGTAAAACTCTTGCAATTAATCACTCAAATACACCGAAAGGAAGCATATGATGGAAATCTGTATGGATCCTTACAAATGCTCACTTTCCGGACGACCCATGGAGGCTGTGAAATGGTTGAAACGGAGCACAAGGAAGCTTTTGACGTGCTACTTGTTCACATTTTAACTATAGCCAAAGTTATCTGGTTATTATAGATCACTCGTTATATGATAAGAGGAACTTCTTTATGAGTTCCCCTTTTTACGGCACAGCTTACGTTACTGAAATCCACAGAGATCATTAAGCAGTGCTTCAGGAGCAATTCACTCTATCGCGTTTGTTTATGTGAAAGCTGACATGACCGAATCCGCACTCTGTAGGACAGAGTAAGAAGAACCTATGAGAAGCATAGGTGGATAACATGGATCACATCGCTTCTTCTTAGTCACGATACATCAGCTGGGCTAAGGGGACATTAATGGTGTTAAAACGTGAAGTACACTTACAAAAGGGCGATCCAGATTTCATGTCCCTGGTATATTTGATTTTTGAGGTAGGCTAAATTTGGAAAAGATAGATCTACAGCTCTTAACGAGGAAATTCAAACCATCTACCTTCGAACTCCTAATCTAAACGGCCTGCAACCTCAACATGTATGTAGTACCAAATATCTGGAACTTATCATATATTGCAAACTAAAGTCGAAAGCATGCATCGAGGAGCGGGTGCGAAAAGGCTGTTTGTTTTCTATGCTTCCAAATTATTGTTTTGTAAGAAATAGGGTCACCGTGGTGTGATGGTAGCGTGCTCCACCTACCACACAAAATGCCCTGGGTTCACACCCGGGGCAAAGCAACATCAACATTTTAGAAATAAGGTTTTTCAATTAAAAGAAAATTTGTCTAAACGGGATTGCCCCTCGGCAGTGTTTGGCAAGCACTCCGAGGGTATTTCTGCCATAGAATGCTCTCAGTGAAAACTCATCTGCCTCGCAGATGCCGCTTGGAGTCGGCATGAAACAAATAGGTCCCATCCCGCCAATTTGTAGAAAAAATTAAAAAGGAGCACGACGCAAATTGGAAGAGAAGCTCGGCCTAAAATCTCTTCGGAGGTTATCGCGCCTTACATTTATTTATATATTTATTTAAGGAATAGGGTCTCAAGCCACGTTGTATGTAAAGGCTAAGTGACCAGCGCTGGTTAAGGCCCAAAAGTGCGGAGGTAATCTCATCGGAAGAACAAAAATCTCACGTAAGCTCAGAGCGCTGTGTGTGATGACCCTACTGGAGCTTGTGGCGTTTGCCTTCTCTTCCTATTTTAAACCTGATTTCCGTCGACTTGCATACACCCAGTACATCGGCAAAAAGTACACTGAGACTCAAGGAGTACGATTGTTTGAAGGATACTAAGAAAGAGGTATCCTAAATCTACTTTTGGCGGAAGCATATTTGTTTTGAAATACATTAATATCTCCACAACCGATGTGTAAGCGGAATGTTAGCTTTATCCTTTCAAGTAGAGATCATTGACTGGAGGTACGTTTGGCGTTGGAAGCATACACATTTACACCAAAGTACGGATTTAGGTATGGAGCCGTAGAAGTGAGTAGAAGTGAAAAGGTATCACTGGTTATGCAATTTTAAGGGCCAAATAGGAGAGAGAGAAAGGCAAGCAGACTTCTGAGTAGATCAGCGGCGGATACCCAGAAACTTACTTCTATTCGGCATACTCATCGATGTTTATGCGTTAAACAACATTGGGAGATAACTTGAAAGCTCCATCATTAGTTTGGTTGACCCAAATGTACACACAAATTACTTCCAATTATTTACATACGGATATGCGACTGTAAATAAAAACTTTATAACAGTAAATCCTCGAGAGTGGTGCTTCTAAAAGTTTCCTTTAATTGAACACAATTCACGTTACGTTAAAGCAGCCTTCACGCGACTGCAAGAAATATACGTGATAATGTCACTTGCCAATTGCGTGCAGCAAGGTCCCGTCGGTTGTGGCACGTTCTAGCAGTTAAGTGCATTACTTGCACTCAGGTGTTTGCGTTTAAAACCTAGTTTGCGACAGTTAAACTCACTCAAGAGTTATCTAAACGTCAAAGTAAAATCTTTGTACAGTTATTTTGTATACAAAGCCATTATGGCACATTTAATGCAATCAAGGCTTAAAATTATCTACTTAAATTAGCAATAAGATTTTGTACGGGAATTTTCTCAAAGATAAGGAAAACCTCTCAAGGATGAAAAAAACTACGTAAAATATTGTAATATTGTAACCGGTAACGATAACGTTTTTTCCTGGCTAAAATATGGGAATTAGTAAAATACCCGCACTATGTCTGACGTTCTCGAACAGGCCCCTAATGTATATATGTTTCAAATTACGCATGCACTTATGTATGCCTTCCTTCCTTACATGGTCACCTCTGCTAGGCTGTCATAGACTTAGAAGATGGGATAGAAGCTGTCCATTGGAATTTCTTGACACGAGACACATGTAGCGTAAACAGATATGGTAACTATGACGGAGACAGTTAGTACAATAAACAGCACAGACTGGACAAACAATGTTGATATTTCAATCTCTTCACAGCAAGGATGTTGTGAAAGTGCCAAATGTAATTGCGGTAATGAATAATTGTGCACATCTAAAAAGCCTTCACAGAAAAGTTCACTTTGAATTTACCTCATTCATGCTGCTATTTGTGGAATGCAAAGTTCTTTTCAGACGCATTGGTTTTCCTTTTGTTGAAATTTAATAAAGTTTATCAATACAGTAATAGAAGCTGTTTAGTAGTAGCTGTTTATTGATATGCGGTGCATAAATTGATCGACACTCATTCACTGCTAATCGACAAATTGTGGTGATATCTAGCTGTTGCAATATATGACTAGTGATAGATCTGTTAGAAAAAGGTTCGATACCGGTACTTGTATAAAATACTCGGATCAAAGTATCGATGCTAGTACTCATATTCAGTAAAAGGTGTCGAGTATACTCGATCCAAGTGAGTACTTTGGAGTTTTAAAAAAAGTGAAGACATTTTTTTCTAAATGAGATTTTATGTTTTTAATTTAATAGAAAACAAGTAAGGAAGTTTAAGTTTAGACGTAACCGAACCGAACAAATGTGTATAATTTGTGTGCTCTTACATATATGTCAGAGTTACATTTAAAGATAAACTTCTCGAACATTAAATTATTTAAAAGATTTTTGATCGAATTATGGCGTTAAAAAAAGGTTTTTGGTTAAAAAAAAATTTCTAAAAAGAGTCGTTCCTCGACAGTGCTTTGGCAAGTACTCCGAGTGTATTTCTCCCATGTGAAGCTTCCCATTGAAAATTAATCTGCCTTGCAGATGACGTTCGGAATCGTCATGAAATATGTAGCGCGAAGCAAATTGGAGTAGTTTGGTCCCAATCTCTTCCGAGGGAAATCGCGTCAAGAACTTTTTATAGCATTAAATGCTTTGTGGTAAGATTACCTAAATAGAACTTTAAATATAACTTATTTACTTTGCACTGTCACATCTCTAGTGGTTGTTGTTTTTATAACAGTGCGACCTCTTACAAATTGTCATCAATTTCCTCTAAGGGCAGCCCAAAGAAACCTGCGGTTTCAACAGGGTTCGACCACAGAAAAAGGGGTGTTAGAGGCGTTGGTTCCATCGTTGGTGTCATGTCAGGACACGTCCCAAGCAGAAAATACATTCTGCATGCCGGGATTGATTCTGGATAGGTAAGAGTTTAGCCTGTTAAAGTATTCAATTCAAAATGGAGCTAAAGTTGAGCGCGTCCTCCTAGGGAGGTCCCTTTCCCCTTCTGCGAGCGCAGGGTTTTAGCTTTAAGAACGGGATTCGCCGGGCAATTCCCGGCATAGAGGTCCGACGTCTTTTTGAAGATATCACTGAGGACCTTTTTCTTATTGTTTGTTTGTTTTTAAATTTTAAGAGTTAGCAGCTTTTCCTAATTTTGTTGGAGTTAGTGGTTCTGGTCAATAAACACATACATGCAGAAATCTTCTCCCATTCCACCTTATTAAAAAGTAGGTTTAAGTTAAATGCGGAGCTTTTACCGCATCGTTAACGATCTCAATTTATGCTCAAATTATGGTGTTAACGAACTGAACTTTGTTGCACTTGGTAAAGTCTCGGGGAAAGTATGGAAGCAAAGTATCGGTACTTTACTCAGTACTTGGAAAAACCATCGAGTACTCGAGAGTTTTTTGGAAAAGTATCGGTACTACTCACTCAGTTCTCGTATCGTTCTATTACTATACAGGACTTGTTATCGAAAAGTTATTGGCTTGTTTTCGAAAATTTGTCGATTCGTAATCGAAAAGTTATCGAAAATTACAAATTTGATTTAGATAACCAAAGTTAGTCAGCAAACTGTATCGATTTGATTTCGAAAAAATTTCGCTTCGATCGAGAAGTTACTGATATATTATAAAATGTGATTGAAAAAATTACCAATTTTTAATTGGCGTGTCATCATTCTGTTATCGAGAATGTACCGACAAGCTATCGATTTTTAATGGAGTTGTACCAATTTTTAACCGTCGTGTTATTCGGTTTATTATAAACATCTCAGGCGTTTATTATGAAGCATATAGCGGAAAAAATTCAATTTAAATTCGATGAGACATCCCCAAGCCGCTAACTGGGCGGTAGAAAGTAGACCAAATAGCCTATAATTGAAAGAAATTATTTTATTTTTGGAAAATAAACGGGTACATCCTTCGAAGCGAGCTTAAGTTAATACACCTGTTTGTATACAAACGAACTCTACTAGTACTTGGTACTCAGAATACGCAAAGGGCAGTTCAGGATTCTTACTAGCTTCCACTTCATCCCTGGTAAGACGGATTAATGTGCGCCAGTTTCTTGTCTAATCCCTTCAAAGAGGAAGATTGGGGTGATGAAATCATCTGCGGCTGAAGTGGGGACCATTGCGTCATGCGTTAGTAAGGTTTACTTTTACTCGAACAGTCAGGTGTCGATTAAATCGCTAGAACCAACATATTTTGCGATTGAGTCCAGTCAGCGGGTGCATGAACTCACACACGAACTGTTTCTTTTGAACACCACTCGTTACTTACAGTCTGCGTCTGGATAGGTGGTCCTCGCGGAACTATCAGGGTTCACTATGACACATCTTTTAATGGTAATTGGTGTCTTCGTTGCCTGAGTGAGATCTGTATTTTGGACAGCTCCAGCTTTATTAATTGCATGGAGCATGGTGGGGTTGGGAAATCTTATCACTACATGCTTAACTACTCTGCTTTGCCAAGGAAAAGCGCAAATAACTCCGGAAGTACATCGTTTTTACACGGAACCTAAAGTTAATATGGCACCACAATGGAGCTAGTGTGAGCTATTTCCACCTAGTTGGATCCTCGACATCCCAGCCTAACTTTACCTTCACATGGAAAACTATGAGAATTAAGACGAATATCTCGGGTACTTTTTGAGAACGATGTTTTAGACCACTGCAACCTTTGGCTTCGTGGGTTTTAGTGGCCTCTTATGACAGATATGCCTTACCGAGGGGATTTTCTTAAGCCTTCCCTGGGGTTAATGGTACTCTTGTATAGTTGCATAGGTGCTCCAAGATTTTCTTTTTTCAATTATGATATAGCCCTTGCATCAGAACTTTCACAATTCATTGGCGCATAGTCACGTAGAGAAGTTTGGTCATTGCATAACAAGTCAGCCCAATTAGGAGCTACAAGCGACATTAAGTATTCTTATATCTGCCTCTCTCAACTAAAGGGATGTCTCCTCCTTCATCTGCTTCTTAATATGGTTGTCGATTGGAACACTTCCTTGACCGGAGTGTCTTCATCAGTTCGCAAAACATGACCTTGTCGGCAAATCCCTGGGGTTTTCATTCGTTGCGCTATGTTAACATCTGAGTAAAAACCGCATTTTTCAGCATTAAACCTCTTTCTATAAACGTTGTTCTTTCCATGATAGGATCATGATTCTTTCGGAGAACTTTTCTCTCGAATACTTGCAGCGACATTTCATTTTATCTAGACACCGCCCATGATTCCGACTCATACAACAGGCCAAGTTTGATCAATGGTACGTTTGTCGTGAGACCTTCCCTTTTCAATGCAAATAACGGCAAAGGAGCGCTTGTGGGCACTAATGATTCTGCATTGGATTTTCATGTAAGTATAAATTGGGAAAATTCTTAAGCCAATGGAATTACCGCTAAAGTATGTTTATCGTAAGAGAAATAAAAAAATATCATTATCAAAAACATTTTTGCAGATGTTGGCCGCTGTTTGTCATCGTTAGCTTAGCTTAATTTTACAATTTTTTGTTGTCAATTGAGAAACTAATGGCATTAGCAGTAAGATTACCAAAATCAGCCCAACCAATTTAACCAGCCGTCAACTGTTGATCTATCAATTCAATTGCGTGAGACGTTTCTATGTATGCCCACTGGGTGTAACTTGAAAATGACCTAAACTTGGCTGCTTCTATAAAATTGTTGTCAATTTGTTTCTTTTCCTATTTCCTCTTGAGAGGTCAATTCAGCCTACATGGAGTGCTGAACTATTGTTTTTAGCTTTAAAATGAAATTAACGTCATACTCACTTTCCCTTTGCATCGTTGGCACATTTAAATACCAACATACTTACATGTTAACGTGCCTCACTAGGGTAGGCACCTTGTCGTTGGTGTGAGGGCTTAGCCGAACACCATAGCGCCCGACTATGAGGCGGAGCTGATTAGGACGGACATCTACGCCGTTTCGCCTGATACGAGGGCGGCGGGATGTCGGTACCCAAGAACTGCCAACCCCCTAATCCAAGGTGTTATGCGGACCGTGCCTATTGTACGATTTGCAGCCAGGGGATAAATTCGGCTGTATTCGAACGGAGCCTTCCCGATACCGGGCCACCTCGGGAAGTATTAATGGCTTTACCATAGTAAGGGGCGTTACTGTGGCGGACGGTTCTTTCCTCGTATATAATACTTGACCGCTGAGCCCGCTTTGTCGGGCAGGTGGTCGTACGACCAAGATGAACGACTCATTACTTGATTGTAATAAGGACGATGTAAAGAGGAGAACTGAGTCGCACTCCAAGGACGACAAATACGAATTAAGCGATGCATCGGACTCGGGGATCGAGAGTAGTGCTGATTCAATGAACTCCGTATTGGAGAAACACACAAATGAAAACGGAGTAGAAGAGTGGAGAAGGGTAGGGAGCAGAGGAAGTAAAAGAGCTCTCTCGCAATACCGTGCAGCACTAAGAATTGTACAACGCTTGGGAGCAGTGGTCGACCCAACAGAAGTGGAGATCGAGCGCTTGGAATGGGCCCATGAAGCGGTAGAAGTAGGCCGAAGGCAGTTCAAAAGGTTTGCTGCTATAAACCCTCGGTTCTGCAACCGGTACAAGGAAGAAGAAGCGTCGAATTGCAGAATGAAAAGGCAACGTTCGGCGGAAGGCGACAAGCCTGCTTTCAAGAGGCAAAAGGACACAGTCCTAGAGCCGCGAGGCAGGGCAGTAGCATAGACAAAACAAGCAGGCCCAAAGCTGTAAGACAGATGGGCTCCAATAGCGAGGTAGCAACTACCTCGAAAGCTGCGAGTCAGAGGGAAGTTCCAATTAAGGAAGTAGGAGATAAGCCAAAGGAAGATAACGCTAAGACTCCGGTCTCTGACTGATTGGCGCTGGTTGATCGTAGCAGTCCTTTTGGACAAATGACTACTGAAAGGTGGATATCTGTGGAAAGGGAGCACTTAGTGCTTAAGATGATGCGGGAACAACCAAGTAAGCCCCTTCCAACTTTTGATTCGGGGGGATGGTATAATGGTGTGAAGATGATAGCGTGCGACAACATCGCGAGCTTGCGGTGGCTGGAGGAAGCAGCTCCAAGCCTCCAAAGGCAAGGCACGAACGCGCGGTTTGAGGTGGTGGATAAAGCGCAAATCTCCACGGTACCAAAAGTTAAGGTATGGATACCATGTGTGATGAAGTCGGAGGATACACTGCAACTTCTGCAGAATCAGAATCCGAACATACCGACACAGGATTGGAAGGTACTTACTGTATCTTGGCCTACCGAGGGTGGTCAGTTCTACATCTTCCAAATAAACAAGCAGGCGGAGGATATTTTGTACACGCAGCTTGGCAAAATGTCCTTTGGCCCTGACAAAATTTACATGCGACTCAGGAAAAGAAGTCCCGAGGATAAAAACCCTAACACGCTAGAGGTGGGCGAAGTCGGAAAGGACCCCAAAAGTCTAAGGGAAAAAAGACAGGTGGAGGTCTCCGACGTCACCACGAACGTGCTAGAAGAGGACCAACCGCTAAATGGTGCTGTGACTCGCACAGAGGAACACCCGGCACATCAGTCACGAGAGGGTGAAAGGGGCCTCGAATACTCTAAACCAAAAGGGCAAGGGGAGGACGACGACGTCAAGACGAAGGTGCTGGAGGCGACAAATAGCCCAATGGTGCTGCGAGTCCTACAAATAAACCTCCAACACAGTAAAGTGGCGTCGAGCGAACTCCTCCTAACCCTTGTGGAGGGTTCGTTTGACGTGGCGCTGATCCAGGAGCCGTGGCTCTCATCGGGAGGAAAGGTTTCTGGACTTAGCGTGCGCGGGTTTGGCGTTTACAACGCGCAAACGGAAAGACGGGTGCGAGCTGCAGTAATGGTCAGGAAACAGCTGCATTCATATATGCTGCCTAATTACACCACCGAGGATCTCGTAGCGGTGCCGTTGAGCAAAAGAATAAGCAGACATTTATCCTGGCGTCCTGCTACATGGCCCATGCTGCGGAGGTTCCACCGATGGAGTGCAAAAGGCTAGTACAGGAGGAAGGGCGCAAAGGGCGGTTGGTCATAGGCGCAAATGCAAATGCGCACCACAATGCGTGGGGAGGAGCAGATACGAACTAGAGAGGCGAATCTCTATTTTGTTACATCCTGCAAACCAATTTGCAGGTAGCCAACAGGGGAAATGTCCCTACATACATTGGTCCAACATCCAGCAATGTTCTGGATATTACATTGCCAATGTAGAGGAACTGGAGGATTCGAATGAATTCCTAACAAGGACGCTTATGACTGCGTATAACAAAGCTTGCCCTCTAAGAAGATTCAGAGGAAAAGCAAAGCCGCCATGGTGGAGCAATGAGCTGAGTCTTCTAAGAAGACAGGTAAAAGAAATGTTTATGCTCGCAAAGACCGCGGAAAACGAAGCGTGTCGGGACGAGTACAGGGATCTATTGAGGATCTACAAGCGTGAAATTACCAGGGCGAAGAGAAACTCATGGAAAAGTTTCTGTACGGACATAGAGTGCTCCAGCGAAACAGCACGGTTGAAAAAGTCCGTGCAAAGGGAAACATAGTCCAGGGACTAATAAAAAAAGAGAACGGGGAATGGTCACGTAATAGTGAGGAATCCCTTGAGGTGCTTCTCTATACACACTTCCCATCGGGAGATGGTTTAGAAGAGCCAGCAGACATCACTCACACTTCGATCACGGAGCTAGAAGTGCCGGGCTTGGTGACCGATACCAAGATCGAGTGGGCAGTGAAGACGTTTTCTAAGTTTAAATCACCGGATCCAGATGGTATATTCCCGGCCATGCTACAAGTCTCAAGTAGGGCGGTTGTGGAATGGCTTAAAATAATATTCGATGGGTGCATAAGACTGAATCATGTACCGCACTCTTGGAGAACTGCTCGTGTAGCTTTTCTACCAAAGGCGGGGAAGATCGGTCACGTGTATCCCAAAGACTATAGACCCATTAGCTTAACATCATTTCTGCTCAAAACCTTTGAAAAGCTGATAGATGTGTACACAAAGTCCAACGTGGATGAAAAGCTGCTCTCCACAACACAGCATGCGTACACCAAAGGCAAGTCGGTAGACACCGCATTGCATAGGGTGGTAATAAGCATAGAGAAATCCCTGGAATATAAGGAGTATGCTCTAGGAGTTGTTGTTGTTGTAGCGATTAGGTTACTCCCCGAAGGCTTTGGTTAGTGTTATCAATGTGATAGTCCTTTGTTGGATACAGATCCGATACGCTCCGGTAACACAGCACCATTAAGGGGGTATGCAGACTATCGATGGTTAGCTTTACGGGAGCCCTGAAAACAACCCCGACGGCTGCACTGTATGCCATTCTGCAAATCCCACCTGTAGACCTGGTAGCAAAGAACAAAGCGTTAACGACCGCAACCAGGCTCGGTGCTTCGGGGCAGCTTCAGCACCGACCATATGGCTATAGTAGTATAGCGTCATCAATCACAAGACGAACGACGAACAGACTACATGATTCCCTATCTGCACTTCGAGGGAGATCTTAAGGCCACAATAGAGGTGGGCGGTTGGCGCAAGGGTGCGCAAATGGCGGACGAGGCGATACATGTGTACACTGATGGTCCCAAAATAGTAGAATGAGTAGGGTCTGCGGTATACTGCGCTGATCCGGAAATAATCAGATCCTACAGGCTGCCGGATTACTGTAGCGTTTTTCAAGCGGAAATATTAGCCGTAACCAAAGCAGTAGAAACCCTGGAAGAGAATAACTTAAGCTGCAACCGTGTTAACTTTTATATTGACAGTCAAGCAGCAATTAAGGCAATAATCTCGCATAATACATCATCTAAATGCGTGTTAGAGTGTAAGCAGTCTCTGGAGAGAATCGTGACAGGGAGAAGCATACATTGGATTCCAGGGCATATGGGAATAGATGAGAATGAAAAAGCGGACGAACTAGCTAAAAAGGGCGCATCCCTTGAAGCTTGCTCCGTAGATGTCCCAATTAGATTGGGCGAGATTAAGAGAAGGCGAGAGGTGCACATGATCGGCCAAGCGGGAAAGGCGTGGGTTCAAGCGCGGGGCTGTAAAGTGTCGAAAATTGTGTGTAGGGCTTACAACCTTAGACCTACACAGTTCCTCCTATCATTAAAAAGAGAGGACTGTAGACTCATGACGGGTATTCTGACTGGACACTGCCCTCTGGCGTCACATGCCTTTAAATTAGGCTTGGTCAGTGATAACAGATGTAGGAAGTGCGGGTTGGAGGAGGAAACGATCGAGCACGTTCTGTGCTCGTACCCTGCACTTGCTAGGCTAAGACTCCAGCTATTAGGAGTGATGCAGCTGTCAGATCTAGAAGCAGCAAGTGGCTCAAGTCCTAGGAAGCTTCTAGTGTTTGCCAAGAGGACGGAGTTATTTTATAATATAGGTCCTGGTTTTTGATAGTGTTTTTCAGTTTGGTCGTTAAAACAAACTTCTGGTAACACTACGGACTCAATCAGTCTATGTGAGGTTCTCATGGACCGGCCAGTTCAACCTACCTACCTACATATTAACGAACACATAAATACGTAACTCTAGCATTATTCACTCGAATGAGTTGCGTTTTCGCCTTCACTGCTGTGACATTATTTTAACAGTTTTAACTTTCTGCTTCTGTATTCAAAGTTAGACAAGTTAGTAAAGATGCTCTGAAGGATGGATGGCTGTAATCAATGATAAGTGCGTGCACGATTGCTAACGATTATTCACACAGTTTGTTATTTGTAGGCGGAGTTGAGTCTTCTTAGGATATTATAATATTGTAAGAAATATGTTTAAAGGCTTTAACATTTTTGCATTTAAATTAAAGTAATTTATTAAAGTTTCACATGTTTTGTGTTAAGATCTTTGTTGAATTTTTGATATTTGGGACGCGATATATAGATTATAGTTGGCTCTGGAAAAAAAGTTTTGCTGTTGGTAAAGGAGAGCCAATCAGTACAGCGTGCAAAGGATAAAAGCTCAAATGGTTGGGAGGGTTAGTCTTGGTATATGAGCATCCGATTTGTCGGCAGAGAAAAATAAAGACCTCCACTGTGTTGAAAAAATGGTCATGTATTTCAATTTTAATACATTTCCGAAGCGTGAACTCGTTTTTCCTCTTAAATATTTCTTACAAATAACGTCCACTCTCATATACATACATATTAAGTATTTTCGCGAAATTGTCGGTCTTTAAAGAGTTAAGAAAATTTATATAACAGCGATTGACTGCAACATCTGCGAAAGTTGTCTCCCTTCTTCTCATTGGTATCGCTTTGCTTATAAATCAAGTACATACATACACAGACCATACACAGGCACACATACATTTATGTATGTGGATATAATTTTGAAATCACAACAAATCTGGTACTTAAAAACTTTATAATGAGTATAAGCGCATGAAATTTTATATAATAATTCAAAGGTATTTTTGAACTCAAAAACTTACACACAAAACACACATATGTATGTGTATATGAATAAGTATTCTTGAATTTTGGCAAATATATTTTAGAACAACACTTGAAAACCAAATTCACAGTTAAAGGTATGTACTTTGATATCCTATATTACAGATAAAAGTGATAACGTAGTTAAAAAAATGTGCAATAATCTTAGTCGGCAATTTTATATACTTTAAGAAGATATAAATGTCAGGATGAAGCATTGAGATCGACGGGAGAGGGAGAAGGGACAGGAGAGGGAAAGGGAGTGTGATAGGGAGTGGGAGTGTGAAAGGGGGACGGAGAGGAAAAAGTAGAGAGGAATTGGGAGAGAGAGAGAGAGAGAGTATAGGTAGAGAGTTTGAGAGGGTTTTAGAAGAAGCGAAAAGAGAAAGGAAGGGGTGTCGACTTGCTGGAAATTTGGTACGTACCCATTTTTTGATTATACTAATTGGGTAAGAATGCGAGGGAGGGATATACAAATACAGATACAGATACAAACACAGATGCAGATACAGATGCAGAAACAAACACATTTACAGATCCAGATACAGATACAGATACAGATACATATACAAATACAGATACAGATACAGATACAGATACAGATACAGATACAGATACAGATACAGATACAGATATAGATGCAGATATAGATACGGATACAAATAAAGCTACAGACACATATTCAGTTCAAATACAGAAAGAGGGGACTGAGAGGGATAGGAGGTGAAGAGGACTAGAAATACGCACAGTGAAAAATAACAACTTCTTGAAAGTATAATTATGTAACGGTTTAAAAAATTGAAAAAATACAGTAATGACAAACCAAAGGGCAATTCCAATACCGCTTTTTATAAAATATGAACACCTCAAAGGCATAAAAAACAGACGGCGACAAATTTCTTTGACAGTTAAAAGAGTCTGTGAATTTTCCCAACAAACTATTATTCTAAAAATTTTCGTCATAAAAATATTATTTTCACATACAATGATATTTGTAAAGTGGCGGAATACTGTGAAAAGGAAATTAAACATGGAAAACAGTTGAGCAAAGAAAATAGTGAGTGAAGAATTTTTTTTTTTCAAGCAAGCAACAAAAATTCCTACCATAGTATTTTTGTTGCAGCTTTTTTAGATGATCCGCTGTATTGCAAGTTTGTCTAGCGGAGTGTTTGTATTTCCGACCACCGTCTGCCTGGTTTTTCAGCGAATGTAAATAACTTAGAATGCAGGAAATTGCGGCAGCGCTTGACTTCCAGGAGCCGCCACTTTATTTTTACTTATTATTTTTATTTACTTACTTAGACACGATTGCACGCCCTCTCACGTGTCTGTACTTCAGCTGCTCATCCAGAAGAAGTAAATCACATTAAATGCATAAACATGAAACAAACTGAAACTGGGTGGATAACAACAACAACACTTTGTTGAATGTTCGCATTAAATTTGTTGATGATCCAACAGCGACTCTAAAGGCAGATTGGCGCTACTTAGCAGCATCGTAAACACTAATTTACAGCGTTAAAGATTACGATGTTGATGATTGAAATTTGGTGTTTGCTTTTGTTGTATTATTGCAATTTGCGAATCTTCATGCTATTTTGGTTGTCATTAGCAATAAGAACAACAATATTAACACCAGCAGATTTTAGCTGACTTCGTTCAAGAGTTACCACATTATCGGATGAAATCTGCAAGTTATTTACACAAAAAGCAGTGGGGCAGGCGGTCAACGTTCAGTCGTCTTAATTTGTCTATTTTTACGTATTTTCATTTCGCAGGATCTTAACTGAATGGTACGATGTTGTCGTTGCACTAAAGACCAAGTATTTTTTGGCAGCTTTCTTAAAGCGTTTAAAAGTTCAACAAGTTGTCTGAACTTTTGCCGACAGCTTTTTTAACATTTGAATGCGCTTACAACGCGTAATCTATGCATATATGTATGTATGTATATAAAACTCAAATTATATATTAGTATATTCGAGTAAGAGTGGCCAATTATTATATTAATATTTGCTACCAGTTAAAAAATACGACTAGTCTTGAATGTATATCGGATGAGTGGACTGTCGGACATATACTCTTCGTGAACCTACCAGTAATATCGGAAATTTGAACTCCTCGGATATTTGAACTCCACTGTTTTTATAACTCTATGGACTCTGTCGGGCAGATCCTCTCTCTTTCTCTTTGTACCACTAAGGGCACTGCCGGAATTATTCTTTTCGTACCCCTACAGCTAATGTCGGACACGTTCAATTTGTAGCCCCTAACGAGTACTATCAAGCAGATAATTTTTCTGCTATCCTTCATATCCTTAAGTTGTCGCCAGAGTGCTCGCTATAAGCTATGCTAGGAGAGAGTAAATATTTGTTTTCATTTCACGCTTCGGAGTGCCAACTTTTGAAATTTTCTATAAAAAAAAAATGTTCATAGCTTTCTCTCTTTATACTTCAGCAACGCTTCTCGTTACCACTCTGCCCTCAGCCTTACGGGTTTGTTGGTGTTTCGTGTTGTGTTGGCTATGTTGCTGATCCTGTGTTGTGGGGCGGTGGTTTTGTGTACGCCAAATTAATTGTTTGTATTTGGTCCTCATAAAACTTGCACCCACCCAACGTGCCTGCGGTGCGGCCAATTGAGCGAAATTGAAAATAAAAAATAAAAGCGTAGTACAAAACTTGATGTCGGATGTCTCCAGAAAATTTCGGTCATATGGAGATAAACAAATAAATTGATAGAATTTTTTCACCTGTCATTGATATAAATATGTATTTCCATGCTTATAAAAACAAAATTAAGATAAGAATAGCTATTAGAACTTTATGGTCATTTTTAAACGGTTTTATTTACTTTGACTCTGTGTAGCGAACGAACAGAATCTTGCAATTCAAATTTAAGTTACTTCCCGATAAGCTACAACTTTAAACTTGGAATATAGTTCAGAACCCGATGACAATGCAACAATAGGGAAAAAAATCCGCTAGGTGGCGCATGGATCGAAATATTTAAAAAAAAATTTTTGTGGTCCGATTTGGCTCATATTTGGAACACATATTACATACATGAATAGAGAGCGACATATTTAAAAAAATTGCCGCCAGGTGCCACGAGAATTGAGATATTCAAAAAACTATTACTTGTCTGTCCGATTTGGCTTGTTTGGCCGATTTGTCGCGTCCAAAGCTTTTATTTAATTTTCCGATCAACGCCCTAGATTGATGATGAGTGTAATACCCGCGGTAGGTATGCCTGTCGTAAGAGGCGACTAAAATGGAGGGTACCAAATCGTTCCCGAGATGGCCGAGCTTGGTACCGGAACGTACCGGATCTGCATCCGGCAAAGGACCATCAATATCTATAACACTCACCAAGGCCTTCGGGGAGCAGCCTTATCGCTACAACAACAATAACAACAACATGAGGAGTGTGATGACTAGTATCTAGGACCTACCTAATTATTTTCTATCTTTGAGTATTATTATTACTTAATGTAAGTATTGTTTGCAACAAAACCGTTTAACTTAAAATTTTTTTAAAATTATTTTATTTTATTTGCAAAACTTTCTGTACCAACCCTCATTCAAATACAAAATTACAAAAGAATTGATTGACAAAATATTTACATAATCACATTACTTATGTAGGTTTACATTTGCGTATATTGAATTCATTATATGCTTTACAACGCTTAAGCACTTCGTTGAAACAATTTATTTCTCTCTGCAGCACTCATAATTACCCTTTCAATATTTTATAATTCAAATATGATTTTAACCTAAAGGACTTTCCTACACATGCAGTATTTTCAAAATACATCATAGTCATGTAAGTATATATGTACATATTTTTGTATTATCTCTTTGTAATCTAATGATTTTGAGATTTAAATTGAACCGATTTGCTTACTTATATTGAGTGTAATTGACTTCTGCTGAAAATCCCACAAACTAGTGTTAAGTACACAATTAATCCTTTTATGTTCACTTATTACAATGGCATACTGTTGTTAGTATTAACTACATTTAGCTGGAAACTTAGTTCTCTAAACCGCTTGTACGCGTTTGCCAAACTAATTTTTGAGTCTTTTATGTTCATTTACATGGAAAATTCTACCGATAATAATCAGTTAATTGAATATGCTTGAAGATTGGTGGTTAAGTACGAATGTTACGATAAGCATTGAATTATTAATTTCCTTGTACTATGTGCTTTAGTTTTTAGCTTACATGGATATATTGAAATTGCGCTTCATTCCAAACCAAAGTGTACAAGGTTTGCACGTTATAGCAAGTGTGAGTCAAAAGTCAGAATAGATGTTGTATTGAAAATATTTTACTATTAGCTACACCACCATGAGTTTGGTATGACGGTTAGAAATCAAAACTAATTTAATGTTGATAGCGTGTCAACACACAAATGTGTAACCCGCTACTCTGACATTCCAAATTTTATAATTTTTGCATTCCTGGGATTTTGGGATTTAATAAAAGACGATATATTTAAGCTATAGAGTTAAGAGCAAAATAAACAAATCTGCATTATAAATGTTGATGTACACAACCAAAATATAGAATTATAAATTGAAACAGAATATTATAACAATTTCACATAGGGAGCTAATTAAAAAAAACAACAAAATATTCTATATTAACGGGCTTATTGAACTGACTCTCACACAAAATACAAATTTTTAATTACACAATAATTGCTTTATTGAACGGTTTGCTTGACAAAAGAAATTGTGATTGCCTTCAAAAATGCATTTACAAGTCTTATGCCTACAGCCCAAAGATTTAATTATTGTTTTCACTTTCAGCTATTTTTATATAAAAAAAACCAAAAATATTTCTTCAATCCAGGTGACATATGTTCGTTAATGAAGTCAATGGCGCCTTGTAAAAGATACGTATATCTTTACTACTTAATTAGCTTCAACAGCGATCCTGGCTTCAAGTCTTCACTCTCAATCCCATTCTCTTCTATTCTTTCTTCCATTTTTTTTTCTCATTTTATTCGTTTTATCTCCCTTCCAAACCACTTTCCCCTTCCTTTACCACTCCCCTTTAGCATGAACAACCTCAATACCACTCCCAATTTCAAATCCTTAATCCTTTCCAACTCCCATTCCATCTGCCACACAAATTCTCTCTCCCACTCCAATTCCCTCTCCCACTCTCAATTCCACTCCTACTCCCAATTCCACACAAACTCCCTGTTCATACCCCACTCCCTTTTCCACTCCCACTCCCAATACCAATCCAGCTCCAACTCCCTCTCCAACTCCCACTCCCATACCACTCCCATCCCACTCCAGTCTTCACTCTCTATCTCATTCTCTTATTTTTTATCTTAAATTTTTCTCTGTAAACTTTTTTACATTTATCTCCCTATCAAACCCCTTTCCCCTTACACCCCCACTACCGCTCCCATTCTCACCCCACTCCCTCTCAAAATCCCTCTTCCAATTCAAATTCCAATCCTACTCCAACTCCCACTTCAACCAACACCTCCACTGCCACACCCATTCCCTCTCCCAATACCAATCCAGATTTGCTTAATTCTAAATTCTTTTTGATTTAAAGTCCAACTTCAAATCAAAGATACTTTTTATTTTTTATTTGATTCGGCATCCAAATAAAAAATATTTTTTATTTGTTATTTGATTCTTCAGCCAAATCAAATATTATTTTTATTTGTGATTTGGTTTTTCAGCCAAGTCAAAGATGCTTTTTACAACTTTCATGCAAATGAAATAGTACATTAATAAAATTTCTCAAAAAAATTGTAAGTCCTTAAAGGAGAAGAGATAGACGCACCGATAAAACTCGGAAATGATCTGAATTGATTTAGCTATGTCCACCTGTCTGTTCGAAACGAGTCCCTCAATTTTGAGATATCTTGATGAAGTTCGGTGAGCGGATAGTACCACTTTAGTATATATTCCTTGGCGAGCTCTCTGGCCGCGTCATAGCTGATGCTCCTCACCAGGATCGGCGCTAGCTAGCCGATTATACTCCACAGCTTGGCTAGGCTGATCAGGCCGGGGTAAAAATAACAAAAATTCTACTTGGCCTGCGATTTTGCGAAGCTATCGAACTTCAAAAGTCAAGAAAATTCCATTTTCATACTATGCAAAAAATCCCCAAAGTTTCATAAATTTTGTCTTATTTTTATAAAAGCGGTATCTAATATATAAAATTCTTCTGTCACAGTTTTAGAGGCTGAACTCCTCCGAAACGGCTGAACCGATTCTCATGAAATTTTGTGAGCATATTGGGTAGGTCTGAGAATCGGCCAAAGTCTACCTTTTTTTCGCTACGTGTCTAGGGTCTTGAGATCAAAACGTGAACCAGGGTACCCCTAGAATGTGTTTATACAATATGGATATCAAATGAAAGCTGTTGATGAGTGCTATAGTACATGACAATTGTTATACCCCTGTATGACTAGGGTCTCGAGATATAGGCCAAAACGTGGACCCGGATACCCCTATAATGTGTTTATACAATATGGATGTCAAATGAAAGCTGTTGATGAGTGCTATAGTACAGGATAATTTTCATACAACTGGGAGGCTAGGGTCTCGAGATATAGCCCAAAACGTGGAACCGTATACACATAGAATGTGTTTTTACATTATGGATATCAAATGAAAGCTGTTGATGAGTGCTATAGTACATGACAATTGTTATACCCCTGTATGACTAGGGTCTCGAGATATAGGCCAAAACGTGGACCCGGATACCCCTATAATGTGTTTATACAATATGGATGTCAAATGAAAGCTGTTGATGAGTGCTATAGTACAGGATAATTTTCATACAACTGGGAGGCTAGGGTCTCGAGATATAGCCCAAAACGTGGAACCGTATACACATAGAATGTGTTTTTACATTATGGATATCAAATGAAAGCTGTTGATGAGTGCTATAGTACATGATATTTTTCATACAACTGGGAGGCTAGGGTCTCGAGATATAACCCAAAACGTGGACCCGGGTACCCCTAGAATGTGTTTATACAATACGGATATCAAATGAAAGCTGTTGATGAGTGCTATAGTACAGGATAATTTTCATACAACTGGGAGGCTAGGGTCTCGAGATAAAGCCCAAGACGTGGACCCGGGTACCCCTAGAATATGTTTATAAATATGGATATCAAATGAAAGCTGTTGATGAGTGCTATAATACAGGATAATTTTCATACAACCGGGAGGCTAAGGTCTCGAGATATAGCCCAAAACGTGGACCCGGGTACCCCTAGAATGTGCTTGCACAATATGGATATTAAATGAAAGCTTTTGATGAGTGCTATAGTACAGGATAAGTTTCATACAACTGGGAGGCTGGGGTCTCGAGATATAGCCCTAGAATGTGTTAGACAATATGGATATCAAATGAAAGCTGTTGATGAGTGCTATAGTACATGATAATTTTCATACAACTGGGAGGCTAGGGTCTCGAGATATAACCCAAAACGTGGACCCGGGTACCCCTAGAATGTGTTATACAATATGGATATCAAATGAAAACTGTTGATGGGTGCTATAGTACAGGATAATTTTCATACAACTGGGAGGCTAGGGTCTCGAGATATAGCCCAAAACGTGGACCCGGGTACCCCTAGAATGTGTTTATACAATATGGATATCAAATGAAAGCTGTTGATGAGTGCTATAGTACAGGATAATTTTCATAAAACTGGGAGGCTAAGGTCTCGAGATATAGCCCAAAACGTGGACCCGTATACACCTAGAATGTGTTTTTACATTATGAATATCAAATGAAAGCTGTTGATGAGTGCTATAGTACATGATAATTTTCATAAAACTGGGAGGCTAAGGTCTCGAGATATAGCCCAAAACGTGGACCCGTATACACCTAGAATGTGTTTTTACATTATGGATATCAAATGAAAGCTATTGATGAGTGCTATAATACATAATAATTTTCATAAAACTGGGAGGCTAAGGTCTCGAGATATAGCCCAAAACGTGGAACCGTATACACATAGAATGTGTTTTTACATTATGGATATCAAATGAAAGCTGTTGATGAGTGCTATAGTACATGATAATTTTCATAAAACTGGGAGGCTAAGGTCTCGAGGTATAGCCCAAAACGTAGACCCGTATACACCTAGAATATGTTTTTACATTTTGGGTATCAAATTGAAGCTGTTGATGTGTGCTATAATAGAGAGTAAGTTTTACATCGCTGAGTGACTAGGGCCTCGAGATATAGGCCAAAACAAGGACCCGGATAACCCTAAAATGTGTGTGTATTATGTATATCAAATGAAAGCTGTTGCTGAGACCTCTAAAGTTCATTGTGATATTCGATTTAGTCGCATCAGCCTGGCAAAACTGATAAATATGCATGTGAAGCCGAAATAAAGACAATAATTAATAATACCCCCATACCTATTTACATACGTCCTATTTGGTTTGCTGAAATTTCGTATATAAATTTGCCTATATTAGTATTTACGATGCTTTTTTCCGGGAAGTATACCAGAGGCTGACTGGGACTGGGATTAGGAATAGGACTGGGACTGAGACGGAGACTCGGAGTGGGACTGGAACAAAATACATACCACCCTCTGGAACTGGCAATAAGGGATGAAGAAGAAGGAGAAAACTTTAGAGAAGAGAAAAGAGAGAAGGGGGCTGAGAAAGAGATAGAATGAGACGAAGGTGGAGATGAAAAGACGGAGGGAGGAGTGAATAAAAAGGTTAGGAAAAAGTGTAGAGGAGTAGGGCAGATTTAGACGGAAAAAGCTTATTAAAATATATGCAGATAGGCCAAATTTAGGGCAGAACAACGTCTGCCGGGTCTGCTAGTTCATGTATAAATTTCCAGGCATCGTGAAATTCCAAAATTTTGTGCCTACTGCTGCTTTCATGCTCAAGAAAAATGCAAAAATTTTCTTGAATGTTTGCTTTTGATCTGCGTACAGCGCTCAATAATACATATTTTGTTGCTATAAAAAATTGTTTTAAAATTGAAAATCACTTAACTGAATCATAAGCATCAGATCAAATACTATGGGGCATAGTCATAGTCGAAATAAAATGTGATTTTAAGTTAGATAAACGTTTTGACACAATTTTATAAGCGCTATCTGTCAAAAATGCTTCAACTACTTAAAATCACATTTTATTTCGACTTCCCAACGACTTAAGTGGTCGCTATTTCCTTCAAATCATACTCCATACTACTCTAAAAAAAACGGAGAAAAAGTAAAGCGTGATTGGCTCGTTTGGAGTGCACCAAAAGAAGCGCTTTTCTGTTTTCCATGCCGGCTTTTCAGCAAAATTTCCGAAAATACCCGATCAGCTTTGACAAAATCTTCAGGTTATTCTAAAGAAAAAGGTTGGAAGAGGTTACACGACAAAATTCCTGAACATGAAAATAGTCAAAATCATAAAACTTGCTATATAGAGTGGCGCCAATATGAAATGAGAATTCGAAATGCAGGTTCAGTGGATTTTCTCTTAGCGGAAACCCTTAATAATGAAGCAGCTAACTGGAAAGAGATACTTCGCAGAAGTCTTGATGTTGTTTTATTTCTTGGAGAAAAAGGATTGGCATTTAGAGGGGATAATTCAATTATGACCTCCTATTGCATGCACATTTGGTGAAGGTGAGGGAATCTAAACGAAAAAGAATCGTTTCCAAGCACATTATTTGTCTGATGGAATACAAAATAAGTTCATAGAAATCTGTGCAGGTGAAGTAATTAGAAAGATAGAAGGCGAGAGAAATCCGTCAAGTATTACACAGTAATAGTGGATGCAACCCCTGATTTGGCGCATATTGGGCAGACTGTTTTTATATTGCGTTATGTTTTATTAGACAGGGATTCCGAAAAATGGAAAATCCAAGAACGCTTCTTAGAGTTTGTCGATTGTAACGCAAAAACAGGAGAAGCTATCGCTGAGCTGATTCGCAGCACTCTAAAAAAACACAATATTCCCCTGGAGGACTGCCGCGGGCTAGGGTATGATAATGGCAGTAATATGAGCGGTCATTACAAAGGAGCGGGGAGTTATATCCTGAGAGATAACTCCCTGGTAATATTTGCACCTTGTGCTTGTCATAGTTTAAATTTATGTGGAGTGCAAGCTGCTGCAGAAGTCATCATATTTTACAGTATTAGGCGGAAATTGTATAATATTGTAACGATTTTGCTTGCAAATCCTCTTAGTTGCCTTTTTGCTAAGTTCGTATCACTAAACTGTTGAATAAATAACTCCAATATTGAATAATGGAAAAATTGCCTTAATTAAGTACTTCACAATAACACTTATACTTTGCAACTAGCTGACTTAATAACCAAACTGATAGCTTAAATGAAACTGACTTTCAAAATAATACTGTTATTGCTTGCTAACTATCGTCTTAATCGAAACTCAAATCAAACTGAATTACTTCTTACTCGCTTGCGCCGCTTTTATAGTTTACGCTGCATACATCTAGACTCTTCTATTTCGAGAACTTACCAACTATTTCGTGTGTTTATAGTTCTCATATAGTTTCTACTTGTTTACAATTGTCTACTTTTCAGCGTCTCTCAGATGTATATGAGTTTGTAGTTTACAGTCTCTCGCACACACATAGGCGTATAAGTAAATACATCTGTGTGTGACATCTCTCGGCTGCCTTATATATGTGTACACATGATTTGATTATTGACGTAAATACCGCTTAGCATGGCCTTAGCATCGCCTTAGTAATGGTATAGCTTAGTGATGCTAATATCCGTGACACTGCCCTCCACCTAAGTCTGATCGTCCCGATCAGACCAATCTCTCGATCTAACCGCTACTAGCCTCTCCAAATGAACCACCCTTCTATTTCGTGGTTTCCCAATTGTTTGTATGCGGTAGATGGCATCACTGATCCTTTTTACAACTTTGTACGGGCCTTCCCAACTGCACCAATATTTGGAAAGAACACCTTTCCGCCGTCGAGGGTTGTACAGCAGTACCAAATCTCCCTCAAAGAAACCTTCCGAATTATTCTTGTTGTCGTACCTGTATTTCATCTTACTACTCATTATCCTGGATCGTTCTCTCGCACTCTGTTGTTTGGCCAATGAAGAACTACTTCGCAGAGCTTGATCTTGACGGATTGACTTTGCATCATCAGTATCGTCTAGACGTTTCACAACAGCAGTACGCGCTGGCTTGAAACCACCCTTGCATTCTTTCTGGAAAATTCTTTCAGTCGTTTTAGTGCGTGCATTAGGGTTTGTCAATGCCAGTGTTTTTCTCGCAGGTACTTTTGATTTCGCTTTATTTGGCCTATTCGGTCCATCAACCTTTGCTCGATCTACTTTCCTTAACTTTCGTGGTCTCTGTCGAATCTCCTCCACCAGCACTCGCTTATTGCTTAACCCTTTTTCCAAACTGAAGTTAAGTGGCACATCTTGGTTCTGATAATGCATCACCCTTCACTGCATATCGATCTTGATGTCATGGTCAACCAAGAAATCCACTCCCAATATAACTTCATCAACAATCTCTGCCACAACAAATTTGTGTAAAACCATGACCTTCCCAATTAAGACTTCACAGATCACTTCTCCCCGGACTTGGTTATACTCGCCAGTGACCGTACGCAACTTCGCTCCAGGTAACGGTTTTACTCTCCTATTGACCAAGTCAGATCGGATCAAGGAATGAGATGCGCCCGTATCTACAGTCAGTACACGCTCCTTGCCATCCACATTCCCTCTGACGGTAAGACTGCTTGATTTCCTTCCAATTTGCGACACAGATATCACAGGACATTCAATAGCCGGGGCAAGTTTTCGTTCTTTACATCCGACACGCTCTTACTCATTTCCTCCAGCTTTGCGTTTACGGCCACCCCCATTGTTGGAACTATTAGGAACAAGATCGCAATGACGTCCAATGTGACCGAACTTCCCGCATTTGAAGCATTTTTGCGATCCTTTCAGCGCCTCCAATATTGCGTATACCTACTCTGGCCTTTCTACTTCCACACGGCGTGCTTTGAAAACTGGCTTACACAGAAGCGACGCTGTTTCCTGCATCAGAGCTTGTGACACCGTTTCTGCGAATGTTGGCTTTGGGTTTGCGTATGTGGCTCGCTTTGTTTCGACGTCCCGTAGACCATTTATAAAGCTCTGAATCTTTACCCTTTTAGTGTACTCCACGGGTGCGTCCACATCCGCTAAATGTGCTAGCCTTTCAATATCCGACGCAAACTCTTGCAATGTTTCACCAGGCTTCTGGAAGCGGTTCAGCAACTCCATTTGGTATATCTGTTTTCTATGCTCGCTTCCATAACGTCGTTCTACAGCAGCCATCAATGCTTCATAATTGTTCCGCTCTCCTTCGGGAATCGTCTGTAGGATTTCCGCTGCTGGCCCCTTCAATGCCACAATCAGTGCAGCAACTTTATCTTCCGCATTCCACTTGTTCACTGCTGCGGTCTTCTCAAACTGCAGCTTGAAGACCTGGAAAGGAAAAGAACCGTCAAAAGATGGAGTTTTTAGCTTCGTATTACTCGCTGAAGCAGCCGGCCGATTAAGTTGCAATTCCTGTATACAACCTCTCAACGCATCCACCTCTGCCTCGAATTTTTCTTCAAACTGCGTTATTTTCTCGTCTATACGCGCTTCGAGTTTTGATGATATACGCGCCTCTTGCTCTTTCAGTTGTGTTTCCATCTTTGATGTAATCTGTGTCGACATTTCTGAAATACGTGTCTCATGTGATTCCAGCTGGGATGCCATATATGCCTTCTGCTCTTCCAGTTGAGATGACATTTCCGATGACATTTCTGAAATACGTGCCTCCTGTGCTTCAATCTTCGCTGTTATACGGTTCTCCTGCGATTCCAGCTGAGATGCCATATATGTGGATATTTGTGATGACATTTCTGTTATACGTGCCTCTTGCGCTTCCATCTTGGATGTTACTGTCGATGTTTGAGCAGTTATTGCAGCCAATATCATGTTCAAGTCTGTGCTGGTAATTGTCTGCGATGTTTCGTTTTTCTCTTCAATTTTTGTTGTCTCCTCGCCATCAAGATGAAAGACGTACTCTTCCACATCAATTCCTTCTAATTCCATTGCCTCTCGTAGTCGTGCCTGAAGTTCGAGTTTAATGCCGGTTGTATTCAATCCACGGTTCTCCAACTCCTGCTTCAGTTGCGGGATCTTCAATTCACTTAACTTTGTCATGTCCTTGTTGTCCTCTGGAATTTATTCAACAGTTCCTCTTCTGACACCAAATGTAACGATTTTGTTTGCAAATCCTCTCATTTGATCTTTTGTTCAGTTCGTATCGCTAAACTGTTGAATAAATAACTCCAATATTGAATAATGGAAAAATGGCCTTAATTAAAGTACTTCACAATAACACTTATACTTTGCAATTAGCTGGCTTAATAACCAAACTGATTGCTTAAATGAAACTGACTTTCAAAATAATACTGTTATTGCTCGCTAGCTATCGTCTTAATCGAAACTCAAATCAAACTGAATTACTTCTTACTCGCTTGCGCCGCTTTTATATTTTACGCTGCATACATCTAGGCTCTTCTATTTCCAGAACTTACCAACTATTTCGTGTGTTTATAGTTCTCATATAGTTTCTATTTGTTTACAATTGTCTACTTTTCAGCGTCTCAGATGTATGTGAGTTTGTAGTTTACAGTCTCTCGCACACACATAGGCGTATAAGTAAATGCATCTGTGTGTGACATCTCTCGGCTGCCTTATATATGTGTATACATGATTTGATTAATGACGTAAATACCACTTAGCATGGCCTTAGCATCGCCTTAGTGATGGTATAGCTTAGTGATGCTAATATCCGTGACAATATCTTTAGCGCAAGCCCTCAGAGATGGGAAATTCTCAAGGATAAAACTAATTGCTCCTTGCACAGCATGTCACAAACACGATGGTCGTATCGTATGGATAGTATGAAACCTTTCGCAACTCCCATTCCCCAAATATTGAAGGCTATTGATGAAATCAAGCTTTTGAATCTGAGTTCAGAAAGAGTAACGGATTTGAAAGGTGTTGAAGTATATATGGGGAAATTTGAGTGTATCCTCTTAGCCTCCATTTGGCTGAAAATGTTGACGGTAATCAAACATCGAAATCTGGTACTTACTTACTTAATTGGCGCTTAACCGTCTAAACCGTTATGGCTGTCCAACAAGGCGCGCCAGTCGCTCCTTCGCTCCACCAACCGGCGCCAACTGGTCACACCAAGGGAGTTTAAATCGTTTTCCACCTGGTCCTTCCAACGGAGTGGGGGCCGCCCTCTACCTCTGCTTCCATAGGTGGGTTCCGATAGAAACACTTTCTTGGCATAACATGGCCTAGCCAGCGCAGCCGCTGTGTTTTAATTCGCTGGACTATGTTGATGTCTGCATATAGCTCGTACAGCTCAGCATCTAGTACTGCAAGCTACTACGCTACCAAAAGTATTAATAATCCGAAGGCGGAAAAGAACAATTTTAACTCGTTCAAAAGATATTAAACAAAACCCGAAAAAGGACCCGCGGGACCCTCCGAAACTGGGGGTGATACCCATAGTATTTTTGCGCACAACACCTTTCTGCATTGGCGGCCTTCGGCCGCGCTTATAAAAAATTACCCTGGGTGGGTCCAACACCGGTTTGGAGACCAAAACTATATCCACGCAAAACAATTATGTTTAATTTTTTTTTTGTGGGTACAACAACATTACAACAACCACATGAAAATAGCCAACTTCAACTGCAAATATCTCCCAGCAGAGATACAATTTTTTTCCGCCTTCGGATTATTGTTGTCGAGGTCAATACGCGCCTTTTGACACCTCTCTCGATATTTTTGGTAGCGTATTAGCAGTCGACCCCTCAACTAGACTTTTACCGACAATTCAAACACCAATTGGCTGGTAATTAAAAACTTTTTAAGAGCACATTTTTAATTTCTGGAAATAAATTTCTATTTTTAAAATTGTTGCAAAAACCGTACAAAAAAAATTGTTCTGGAGCACATTTTTGCACGCAAGGAAAAATACATACGCAAAATTTTACTCTCTATGATATTCCGTAGAGAAAAAAATGGCTCGCAGTATTGATGCTAGATATTTTCATTTCCACACAAAGTTTTTCCATACAAAGTTTTATTTTTAAAATACTTTAAGTATTGAACATTTTAATATTTTTTCTTTGGATATTTCATTTTTGTTATGTAAAGTATTTGAAAAATTAAATTTCTCGACCGGAGATCCGCGCCTGATCAAAAATCTTATGTGTTCGGGCCTTTAGCTGCAGCTGCTTAGAAAAACAACAACTACTGCATCACTTTACCTCACATAACAAATCAACTTGAACCCATGGGATGCATGAATGCCAGTTAGTGGTATACGCCAAACATTTAAAAGTAAGTAGGCAAAATCCTTATCAACGCAATAACCTAATTTTTTTTACGAAGAAGCGAAATGCACAAACACATTTACAAGCATAAGCACTTAGCCATAGGAAACGTAAACCAAAAATAACAAGTAAGGAAGGTTAAGTTCGGGTGTAACCGAACATTACATACTCAGTTGAGAGCTATGGTGGCAACATAAAGGAAAATAACTATGTAGGAAAATGAACCGAGGGTAACCCTGGAATGTGTTTGTATGACATGCGTGTCAAATGAAAGGTGGTAATGAGTATTTTAAAAGGGAGTGATCCTTATTTCCATAGGTGGACGCCGCTTCGAGATATCGCCATAATGGTGGACCAGGGGTGACCCTAGATTTGTTTGTACGATATGGGTATCAAATGAAAGGGGCTAATGAACATTTTAAAATGGAGTGGGCCTTAGTTCTATAGGTGGACGCCTTTTCGAGATATCGCCATAAGGGTGGACCAGGGGTGACTCTAGAATGTGTTTGTACGATATGGATATCAAATTAAAGGTATTAATGAAGGGTTTAAAAGGGAGTGGGCCTTATCTCTATAGGTGGACGCCTTCTCGAGATATAGCTATAAAGGTGGACCAGGGGTGACTCTAGAATATGTTTGTACGATATGGGTATCAAATGAAAGGTGTTAATGAGGATTTTAAAAGGGAGTGGTGGTAGTTGTATATGGGAAGGCGTTTTCCAGATATCGACCAAAATGTGGCCACGGTGACCCAGAGCATCATCTGTTGGATACCGCTAATATATTTATATATATAATACCTACAGTATTCCTCCCAAGATTTCAAGGGTTTTTTATTTAGCCCTGCAAAACTTTTTCATTTCATTCTACTTAATATGGTAGGTGTCACACCCATTTTACAAAGTTTTTTTCTAAAGTTATATTTTGCGCCAATAAACTAATCCAAATACCATGTTTCATCCCTTTTTCGTATTTGGTATAGAATTATGGCATTTGTTCGTTTTTCGGAATTTTTGATTTCGAAAAAGTGGGCGTGGTCATAGTCCGATTTCTGCCATTTTTTATACTAATATAAAGTGAGTTCAGATAAGTACGTGAACTGAGTTTAGTAAATATATATCGATTTTTGCTCAAGTTATCGTGTTAAATGCCGAGCGGAAGGACAGACGGCCGACTGTGTATAAAAACTGGGCGTGGCTTCAACCGATTTCGCCCTTTTTCACAGAAATAAGTTACCGTCCCAGAATCTAACCCCCACCAAATTTCACAAGGATTGTTAAATTTTTGTTCGACTTATGGTATTAAAATTATCCTAAACAAATTAAATGAAAAAGGGCGGAGCCACTCCCATTTTGAAATTTTCTTTTATTTTTGCATTTTGCTGCACGATATCATTACTGGAGTTGAATGTTGACATAATTTACTTATATACTGTAAATATATTAAATTTTTTGTTAAAATTTGACTTTAAAAAAATTTTTTTTTAAAAGTGGGCGTGGTCTTTCTCCGATTTTGCTAATTTTCATAAAGCATACATATAGTAATAGGAGTAACGTTCCTGCAAAATTTCATCATGATATCTTCAACGACTGCCAAATTAAAGCTTGCAAAAGTTTTAAACTACCTTCTTTTAAAAGTGGGCGGTGCCACGCCCATTGTCCAAAATTTTACTAATTTTCTATTCTGTGTCATAAGTTCAACTCACCTACCGAATTTCATCGCTTTATTCGTCTTTGGTAATGAATTATCGCACTTTTTCGGTTTTTCGAAATTTTCGATATCGAAAAAGTGGGCGTGGTTATAGTCCGATATTGTTCATTTTAAAAAGCGATATGAGATGAGCGCTCAGGAACCTACGTACCAAATTTCATCAAGATACCTCAAAATTTACTCAAGTTATCGTGTTAACGGACGGACTGACTGACAGACGGACGGACGGACGCACATGGCTCAATCAAATATTTTTTCGATCCTGATGATTTTGATATATGGAAGTCTATATCTATCTGGATTCCTTTATACCTGTACAACCATCCGTTATCCAATCAAAGTTAATATACTCTGTGAGCTCTGCTCAACTGAGTATAAAAAAACTGGATACAAAAAATGACTTAAACAATGAACTGCAGTATCAAAACAAAAATTAAAAAAAAAACTTTAAACAAAAATCAATTGCCCTTTTCATGCCAAAATGCCAAAGCGCATTGAACGACCTCACACAAAACGGTGAACAAATTTGTTGTACATAAATTCGGCTTAACAGCAGAAGGGGATACATGGAAGAGGACACCACAAATGCGGCTAGCGGAGGTATAATCGAAACAGTGAGTTATGGGCAAAGTAACACAGAGTTGCTTGCTCAACACAGAAAAAAGCGCAACAATTGGCTGCTGGAGCAATTGCAGTAAAGCGCCTGCAATTCGAAGAATGAAAGAACAAAAAAATATGAAAAGATACAAAAAGTTATACTAGAGCTTTGTTCTCGCTTTTGGGTAGCTATGTGATTTTTTTTGGCACAATTTTTTTCTAGCTTCAGCAAACAAGCGGCCTGTTTTTTAAACATTTACAGTATATATATTTCCTTTCAATACAAATAATCGGAAAGAAACAAAATAAATAAAATGAAAAAAAAAAAAAAAACGATATTTGTGAAGTTTATTTATATAGGCCAAATATAAGGCGTGTTTTTTGTAAGCAATTTTGCCGGATGAATCATAAATAATCTTTTTACTTCATTTATATTAATTTTGTTTCATGTTTTTTCCCCAATTTCCATACCTACAAAAAAAAAAAGACTTTTGCAATCCATTTATGAGTAACTTCCCAGAGAGCAGAGTCTTGAAACTTGAAGCACACATCGGAACCCGGTGACAATTTATCGATCAATTATGAACGAAAAATTTACGTGCGAAAAAAAACTTTGCTGGATGGTCCAGTGATAGTGAAAATTCTAAAAAAAAACTTCCCAACTTCTAAATTTTGCTTTCGAGTTTTAAGGAACTCCCCGACAACTCAGAGATTTGAAACTTTTAACCAAGATTCGAGCCCTATTAAGTTGTAATATTTACAATTTTTCTTTAATATTTGTCTGTATATTAATGTATGTATCACAGATTAATACTTCTTTATAAAACTTAGCTAATAAAGAAAATTTGAGCAGCTTGTTAAACGAACATTTTAAAATATATATAAATAAAGCAAGATACCTATCGTTTACAAAAATGTTTGAAAAGCACTACTGAGCAAATGATTCAAGTAATTGAAAAGCGATTTAACAGGTGATCGAGGCTGTTTACTATTGTGAACGTTTTTTCAAACATTCTCCACTTGTATGAGTTCACAATTATTGCTACGAAGATGTGTATGGTGTGAGTAGTAAATCAACTGCACTTCGTTGATTCGGCTAACGAATTGGAGTGTCGTGTAACTAGTTTACGTTTAAAATAAATTCACCATACATTGAGCGCCTTTCACCTATTCAAGTAGTTTCAGGCTAAGTTACAAAAGGAAACAAAAAGGGCCATTAGGGGATATCACATTTTTTTGGTGAAATTGCCTAAACGTACACCCTGGTAAAAACAATGAGGTGAACACAGTGTCGAGTTTAAATATCCTTGTGCCAATAAAATTTGTGTTGCTTTGGTTGGTTTTTCACAAGCTGATTAATATTCTTGATTTCTTTTGGGACACTTGATCGTTTTTGTTCTTTTCAGCCTGACTCAGAGGTGATATTGCCTTAAGTTATATTACAGTCGTGTACCCATATTATTCTTTTCTGAAGAGCACGTGTTCCCTAGATTTGGTAGATGGTATATTGAAAATCAAAGTTCTTAGTTCAGAAATTAGTTAAATGATCGTAAGTAATGCCTACATCCACGGGTGGGTATAATAAATGCATGGCAAGTTTCTTGCAACTATGGTCAGCATGGCCGTGCTGATATAGTCGGTGAGTTAACGGGCTTAGAATATTTCTGCAGTAACGCATACCTGTTGTAATAGGTGACTAAAATCGACACATCCGAAGGTCCGAAGTGGAGAAAAATGGATACCGAGGCAGTTTGGCTAGTTCCACAAAGAGCATACTCGCCTAGGACAGCCCACTTCCGCACCATTCGCCCAAACTTTAGGGTATAGCTTTTGAGGCTAAAGCACGTAAACAAAAAAACACAAGGGGCGGCATACCACCGAGGAGATTTCAGCCGAACTTCTCTTCAAAGTTGCATCGTTCTACTTTTTTATATTTCTTACAAGCTGGAGAGACGATTCGCACAGATCTTAAGCTGAATCCGAACGGCATCCGCAGCCATTTTTTGCAGAGAAGCTTTTCAAAGCAGAAGTATACCTTAAATGCTTGCGAAACCACTTCCGAGGGATGACTCACAAAGAAAATTTATATACTAATCTGAAAAACTTTTCCTAAAAATTTTGGTGCTAATTTTTTCCTTGAACTACGATGGCCACATCGAGGCTTTTGTCTGAACGAATGCTAGGAGTATTGAGCGAGCACATTCGTGCAACCAAATAAAGAATTCCACATCGATCCCTATCCCATATGACTTTTAGCAGTAGCGAAAGATCCGTTCGCAAGACTTTCGATAAACTTGCGCTCAGGGATCTGAGTAGCTTTGTCTGTAGTCGTGGTCATCGGGAAGTGGAATGAAAATGATATCTTCTGCCAGCAGGAACTGTTTGGTATGCGAAGCATATGTGCGTTCGCATAACCTCTTGTCATACCTCAGATTTGTTAAGTTCGAGAATGTATTTCCTCTTCATCCTATTTATTTGATACTATGTAGAACAAGCTCGTTCACCTAATAACATATTCTTGGATTTTCCTCATCACATCACCAAATGTTGGTAGTATATAGTTATACTTATATATATACTTGTGTCCAATTGGGAACTTTGACTGACCATCGCATCACTTCGATATTTTTGTGCCCAGTGAGATGGCCAATGGATGGCACTAAGACTCGACACTTCGTACTGCAAGAGTTATGGAGTTACTTACTAAATACTACTTACTCAGTTTCCTTCTCCATTTTCGTCTAGATTGTAATTTCCTGTAATTTGTATATCAATGTCTACGCCATTTCTTTCTATGCTTGGAAAATCTGCACCAGACATTAACTAAATTTTTGTGTCGTTTGATCTTTCCTTTTCCATATAGGCTGATTGGCACCTTAAAGTTTCCCAAAATCGTATAGTCTTTTTTGCTACTAAACCTTACACGGTCAATAGGTAAGAAATTTAACTAAACCCTTTCTGAGGTGCGCGTCTTGCTGCAGTTTATTTTCTTAAGCCTGCTAGCCTTTGCCTACGTCATTCTTCGGTAGCGATCAGATGACTGTGTTGTATATTCAATGGATGATATGCAGCGACAGTCCTTCCGACACAGTTCTTTCCGAATGCCCTTTGCAGGTGTACTACGCTGCCAGAGCCTTGTTTGAACTTTCCTCAATATCTTCATCATAGGCTATCGGTTACATTCACTAGTTATTTAAGTTTATGCTTAGTATTATCTTACTCTCCGTTCTCTGTAGAATTTAACAAGTCTTGATTTTAAGATGACTCACAACGACTTATTTCCTTGAGGTGATCTTTTTATTAACATAGATTTCTGTATACTAGAATTTTTTTGCAACTCCCTTACAAAAGATTGCCGTTGCAGATACATATATACATATTACAATGTATATACAGAAACGTTACACACTCCAGTTCCAGCATATTTAAAGAAATAGTAAACAAAAAAATTCCACTTAAAAAAGTAACTGTTTTTGCAAAAAAGGTAAGCCAACATAAAGTAAAATAAATAAATAAATGTAAGGCGCGATAACCTCCGAAGAGATCTAAGGCCGAGCTTCTCTTCCAATTTGCATCGTGCTCCTCTTGTTTACCCCCACCAATTTGGCCGGACGGGACCTACATGTTTTATGCCGACTCCGATCGACATCTGCAAGGCAGATGAGCTTTCACTGAGAGCTTTTCGTGGCACAAATACACCCGGAGTGCTTGCCAAACACTGCCGAGGGGCGACCCCGCTTTGAAAAATTGTCTTTTAATTGAAAAATCTTATTTCTAAAATTTTGAAGTTGCTTTGCGCGGGGTATGAACCCAGGGCATACGGTGTGGTAGGCGGAGCACGCTACCATCACACGACGGTGTCCGCCAACATAAAGTGCAAACAGATATATTGAACCAATAACAGTAAGAGCTTTTTTGTAAGTCCAAACAATCATACAAAGTAAAGCAATGAGTCAGGATATAGATGAATTTTGCTTGTAAGCTAAGCTGGCAGTCGAAACGTAAGACCATTTTTTAGCCAAGAATTTTGAGGTCAGACGCAGAAACTGAGGCGGCAACTCAGTTGAGGTCAGTGAGTTCACGGGAGCTACACCCTTTCAACGGTTGATATATTCTTCAATGCACTTCACCAATCGCTTAATATGTCACGGGGATGAACGTTTAATTGTTTGAAATTTTTTGGTGAATAATGAGCTTTGGAAGTAAATAAATTTTAATGATCTTGTAAGCCAACCTTGACATCTTTTTATTTTAAAATCTTTCTTTACCTTTTTCATTATTCATTCTTATTAATAATATATCGCTTTGTTACCGAAAAACTATCGACTTTTCA
Source organism: Eurosta solidaginis (assembly GCF_040869045.1). Lineage (NCBI taxonomy): Eukaryota > Metazoa > Arthropoda > Insecta > Diptera > Tephritidae > Eurosta > Eurosta solidaginis. Next base: position 261,254,905 of record NC_090322.1, read on the forward strand.
ACCAACAAAAGAATGAGTTTTCACGAAAAAATTTCGAGTTGCTATCGAAAAAATATATTTTCTTACGGAAGAAATGTCGATTATCAAAGAAGTAACGTTGTCTTCTATCCGCATAATATACCGGTATTTTTCGGTAACAAATCGATATTTTTCAATATCAAATCGACAAATTTTTGATAAGGAGTCGATATTTTGTCCTTAACAAATCAATAACATTACGACAACAAGCGATATATTCTCTATTACAAATCGAAATTGTTTGATAAGTTTTTGATAATAAATCGTGTGTTTTGCATCAGTTTGGCGCCACTGTCATTCGCTCTAGCATAGCACAATATTGGAACCAATATTGTTGAATTAGCTTATTTAGTGGTTCACAATCTGGTGATTTATTTTTTTCATTTATTTGAGAATTTTTATTACAATAAGACCATCTTCCGGTCTTTTATAATAAAAACATTAGTACATGAAATTTTTTATAAATATTTAAGTCAACAGGAATAATAGAATTTAAATCTTAATATTAACAGCCTTCAAAATGAAGAAGCACATAACATGATAATCAGCAAATATAAATAAATAAACCACATAATTAAAATAAGGAACAAGTTATATAAATACTATAATAATACAATATAAATACTACTGAAAGGAATTCTGGGAATTTATGATAATTATACACCTTCTGTTAACGTTCGAGTCTCTGAACTGTCGAATAAATAACTCCAGTATTCAGCATTGCAAAATGGTCTTTATTAGAATATTTTGGGAGTTATACAATTATACTTCACAATTAAACTGCACTTCAAAACTAATAGCGTCTTTAAATTAAACTGATTACTGATTCCTCAGCTTACTTACTTAATTGGCGCTTAACCGTCTAAACGGTTCCTCAGCTTGCGCTCGTTTTATACTCTCCGTTATCTCATTCGCCAATTCTGCTAAGGTCTAGACTTTTCACGAACATGGACAGTTGTATCGCATACTTGGTTATTTAGCTATATGCGTGTGTTTGTGTGAGTAACAACTTCTGCTCATATATAATGTTTAAATGTGTGTTTGTGAAATATATCTTCACTTCCAGCTGCTGCTTATGTGTGTGGAATATTCTTCGTTGCTTTTATGTACATAAGTGTGGCTGCTTACGGTTTTTGTTGTTGTGATTATTTACCAACAGCATAGTGCTGCCTAAATTCGTCACACTACAATATTACAATAGGTGGTCAATTCAGGTAGATTATGATAAAAAAATATAAATAATTTTTCTATAGTTTCTTTCGTTTATACAGTTAATTACAGAAGCCAGAATGGAGTTCCAAGTGCGTATGGTATTGACAAAAAAAAAGCCGAGTTGATGGAACAAAGTAAAATTTGGAACAATCAGATTATTTAAACGGTTAGATCAAGGAAATATAAGCATTTCGTATAATTAAGATTATGTTTTTGTGGCAATTAGTTTTACAAGAAAAATACAACTCCTAGCCTTCAACTAATTATAGATATCTCAGCCCAGAAGCAAAGACTTCCAAGCAGAAACATGGTCAAACTTACATAGACCGTACACATAGCGTGTTATATGATTTAAGGCTATATCAATTTTATGGACAGAACGAGAGTCTGGTTTATTGTATATTAACTCTGAATAAGGTTATAGGCAACACTAGCTAAATAGCCAGTTTTTACGCATAACGGCTAGAGTAAACATTGACGATTGCCTTAAATTGCGTAGTGTACAGTATACCTTCCCTACCACAAAATTTATATGATCTGTGATGCGTTGTATTTCTATTAGTATATATGTATTTCTAGCGAACTTATTAGACTTCATTCTGCCCGCAATTTTGCTCATCTTAAAAATTTTCTCCACTACTGTCTCTCATCCATCCTCCTCTTAATTACTTTCACTCGCACTTTTTAATTTCCTCTCTTTCCACTCGCACTAATATAGTTATCTGCCATAATTTTTTTCATTTTCCCTTTTACATATATGACCACTTTTCCCTTATGCGTCAGTTATTTCGAGATACTAAAAAATTTACCTCATTTAGTAATTTACCAAACGTCAGTGATCTGGCATGAATACTTGTGGAGATACTCAGCATGCAAAATTCTATTTGTATGGGATATGGCACGCCCACTATCCACAAATGTCTTTGTTGTTGTTGTTAGAATGGATGTTGTTTTTTTTGTCGCTGTACTTGTTTTTATTGTTGTAGTTGTTTGTTCTAGTTATTGTATTTATTTTTATTGTAATTGTTTTAATCGTCAAGAACACCTCCCAAAGGCTTAGAGGAGTTTTAGGAATATAAATAGCTCTTTACCGGATATTTTATTTTCCACATAACCCACTCCATTCCATCTCATATCCCAAAATTTTCTGGAGGTGTTGAAGTATAATCACATACAACTCGCTACAGAATTTCAGTATTTTACAATATATACTTCAAGATATATGCAGTATAAAATATTCAATTATTGTGAACGACGCCACCCCCCAAATTAAGAAAATTCACACTAAATCTAAAAATTTAAAATCGTACCCCAACTAATAGGTGCAATTCGCATGATGAACATCACGAGCTCATACCCAAATTTGCGACGAAATGCAGTACTGCCTTAACAGTGACAGTTTATCTAGTGAATAATCGTTCGCTGCTGCCAACAGAGATTTCAAAGTTGGATGCAAAGAGCGAAAACGAAGGTTACGCGCTCTATGTCAAAGTAACTTATTTGAGACGACTTCGGGATCTGCCAACTAAACAAGCTCCATAACGTGACTAGAGCTGCGTTTACAGTTCTGGCTCATTCAAACCAGAAGAAATATAAATCTTTGCAAAACGAAGTGGAAAAAGGAGAAAGTATTGAAACAACATTAAGGCTTTGCTTGAAACCCCAAATCCAAAAAAAGAAGAAATAGAATATCAGAGAAAAACTAAATGTGTCACAAAGATGAAAACAAGTTAAGCAGGCAGCACAGCACAATAACCTCCAACGGCGTTGTATAACATAAACAAAAATATTGAGGTATTTTTTCGCTTTTTCTCTTGTTGTTTTACTTTGCTTTGTTATATGCTGCTGCTACTTCTTTTGCTCTTTTCTTAAGCTGTAGTCATTGGTGCCGTTTGTCGTATCGCTGTAGTCGTATCACTAACGTAATCAGCTGTTTATCGTTACGATGGGAAACCAGAAACCAATTGGTTGGCTACGATACGGTTACGACCGCAGCGGCACCAATAATCGATTGCATTGATTCTCATAAGGTTGGTCGAATCAGCTGTTATAAGGTTACCGATACGGTTGCCGATAAAGCACCAATGTCTGCAGCTTTATGATTGCCATAACGTTCGCGTGTTGCAGCAGCATTTTGTTTTCGCATTGTTTGCACATCTCGATCATGGGGTTGCACCAAATGTCCAATGGTCATTATGTTGCATTCATATCTTTTACTATTTTTAATTATCGCGGGCTTTCATAAATCTAAATTTTTTTTTTAGTTTGCTTGGTAGCTTATTATAATTTAAGTTTACCTGGAAATTATGTGCCCAAAGGTGCCGTGAATGAAATTACTCCTTTAACTCCCTGGTATTTTTAATGAGTTTGCTTTGACTTTGCGCGCCAAACAAACCCTCATTCCCACTTCCTCTGCTCTTCCATTTCGCTACATCCTCTTCCTCCTTCACTACCGCTTTTATATCGTCCTTAAGTAACGCGTGCCTGCTGCAAGAGATACTAAATCTATACAAACTATATATACCTACACAAACTGTGTCCTACAGTTGCAAACCGGCCCGCTCAAAAGCCCTACCAATAAAAACTAAGGAATTTATGGAATATACTTGAAATGATAGGACCGGTCAAGAAGGTGCATGGAGAAGAGTTTTCACCGTCTAATACTATCGTTCACGCCTTTAGCGAGCGCTGACCACTTAAGGTGGGGTTTTTCAATATAACATTCATTTGCGCCTACTCACCAATAGATTATGCGATCAACATGGATAAAGACTCCTGCCATGAGAAACAAGTAAAACATTTGACGACTACCCCTCGCCACGACATCGAAATCATGTTTAGCGCCTTTAACGTAAGGCTTAACAAGGAAGGGGTCTTTGGTCCTATAATCGGAAAAATCAACCTCCACGATATATGTAACGGATTTTTCGTCGAAAAGCTGCTAACGAAACAAACAGTTAATGATTACTATACTCTGCTCTCTCAACTGCTCTACTGAACGTAATCTTCTACCTGAAAATGTAGCAGAGCATTGGGAGCACATTTTTCTCTCCCTTTGTACAAGCGCTGCGTAGATATCGCAATGAAAATAATCTTCAGGAATGCCGAAAAACTAGCTAATATAATGCGGAATGTCACAATTCCTCAGAATAAGGGCAACGCTGCCTAAAGGCGACGCAAAAAAAGTCGGTATTGGGGTAAACGAAGATAATAGGAAATGAATGGTAGTCATAAGACTTTTGACGGATATAGATTCGAAACTTTGAAAGATAATGTCTATCTGGGAACAAGAGTTGCTAGCCAACAATTCTTCGGAGAATTATAAGCGCTACTTTGCACTTAGTAGGCAATTGAAAAGTTAAGTACTCTCTACGAACAAAACTCACGCTAGATCTTCACGCAGATCAATGAACAAAAACCGATTCTTTTCGCTTGCTTGTTGCGCCAATCCGAACGACACACATATTTGGGAGGATATGATGGAGGAGACCTCCGATTAAAAGCTACATATATACAAAGATTTGGTGCAGTGACTTACTACGCAACGACCAAACTCACCTAGGTGGTTAAGCGCCAATTAATGAATCAAATAAAAAATGTTTGGCCTACGACATTTTCAACATCAATAAAAAATAACTAAGCTATTTTGTAAGTCATCCTGATTATTGTCGTGTTACTCTTTGCTTTGTTAACATCAAAGAGCGCCATGCAAATTATGCGTATAAAAATTGTGAAAGCTCGAAACAATCTACTAAACAATAAGGAAGTCTAAAAATGTGTAAAACCGAATATAATATAATTAGTTGCAAGCTAATTTGACTTCTAATTTGTAAAAAGGTGTAAAAACCTCCGAACTGTAAAACTCTACAAATTACGTGTGAATACATTTCAAAGGTCCCAGAGCCCCTGAGAGAAAAAGAAGTAAAGTGAAATTCCGCCAAATATTCGAATTATTTCAAAAAGCAAAATAGTTAAACGAAAACAAGCAAAGGTGTCTAAGTTCGGGTGTAACCGAACATTATATACTCAGCGTGAGCTTCAATTGCACATTTCATTTCAGATAAATTACTTTTGTACATAACACGTGGCACCGCCCGTTTAAAAAAAATGTCTCCCCATTTTCTCTTACAATAAAACTTGATAAGTGAAATATCATTGATTCAAAACTATTTTTGCTAAGTTGTAGCTTATTATTCTAGTCTACGACCCCTTTAAACTTGTTTTATATCTAGGTTACCGTGGTCTTAAACCGATCCCGTCATTTTTACTAGAAATATTTTCTACTACAAGGAAAATTTTTTGCAAAGATATAGCTTATTTTATTCGTCCACAACCCTTTTAAAAATCTTGTATATAAAAGTGGGCGTGGTCCTTAACCGATTTCGTTAATTTTTCTTCAAAGCATTCCGAATTTTGTTACGAGTTTTGATTTATGATCAATAATATATGTAAAATTGATTTTATAACAAGTGGGCGGTGCCACGCCCATTTTAAAAAATGTTTTCAAATTTTTATCAAGAGTCTCAATATCAGTCCACACGTCTAATTTCAACATTCTAGGTGAATTTCTTACTAAATAATCAGGTTTTTTGTGTGTTTCCAAAATGTTATATATATAAAAAGTGGGCGTGGTTATCATCCGATTTCGCTCACTTTCAACACCAATCTATCCTAGGTCCAGATAAGCTCGTGTAACAAATTTGGTGAAGATATCTCCATATTTACTCAAGTTATCGTGCTAACGGGCAGACGGACGGACATGGCTCAAACAAATTTTTTTTCGACACTGATGATTTTGATATCTTTATCTATATCGATTCCTTTATACCAACCGTTATCTAATCAAAGTTAATATACTCTTTATGCAAAGCACGCTGAGTATAAAAATTTTGAAAAAATTTATTCTGACTAAGTTGTCTATGCAAAATTATACCAAAAATTCAAATTATTTCAAAACATTCAAATTATCTCAAAAGGTAAAAAATAAAACTTAATGAAAATAAAATTTTGGAAAAATCGATTCTAACTAGATTTTCAAGAAAAATGTGCAAAATATTAAAATTATTACAAAAACTAAAAAAAGTTAAGAAACATATTTTGGAAAAATATGTTACGACTAGATTTTCAATAAAAAAAAAAGTTACTATATATATATATAAATCGATCGCGTGAACAGGATTAGCCTGGTTTCATTGGGCCACTTGAGGGCAGCGCGCTGCCACAACGTCCATTAAAAAAAAAAAAAAAAAAAAAAAAAAGTTGTACAAAATACTCATATTATTACTAGCAGTAAAAAAAATTTAAAGCAACAAATTTTTTAAAAAATTTATTCTGACTTGATTTTCATTAAAGTTGTGCAAAATATTCAAATTATTTCAAAAAGTAAACAATTAAAAAAAAAAAAAATTTACTAGATTGCCAACAAAATTATTCAAAACTATGCCAAATATTCAAATTATTTCCATAAGTAAAAGAATTGAAAGAATAGGAAATTATGAAAAAAGCTATAACCTTATACACAATATTCAACTGATCCCAAAAACTAAAAAATCTATTCTGACAAGATTTTATATTAAGTTTTGCAAATATTCAATTTGTTTCAAACAGTAAAAAAAATTAAAAGAACAAATGTGAAAATTAAGTTATACAAAATATTTTAAATATATCAAAAAGGTAAAGAATTAAAAGGAAAAATTTTAACAAGAACTTTTCTGAAAAGATTTTCAATTAAGGTTTGCAAAATAATGCTAAAAATTCAAATTATTACAAAAAAAAAACTAGAAAAGGAAGCGTTTTGAAATAATCTATTCCGACAAGATTTCCAATATTTCTGGAGAGTAGAAAAAGTTCTACAAAAACTGAGTCAAGCATTCACTATTAAAAAATTAGAAAAAGAAGTTGAAAAAAGAGGAAAAATTTAAAAATTGGAAATATTTTAAAAAAGGTGTCCTGTGTATATTTCAACAGTTTTAGTAACGTACATTTCCAAAAACGAAAAAAAAAATTGTTCCGAATAACTTTTTATGGTTTTTGATTTACCGAAAAAAGAAAAACGTTCTGGGAATATTTGACTCAATTTTGACGAACTTTTTAACTTTCAGGAACTGTGGCACTGATATTGTTTACATTAATGTGGTTGCTGGGTGACAACCAGTATAAATTTATTAATGTTCAACATTACATCTTCCAAGATTAACTTTTTTCTTGCGTCATAAATGAATGCACTTCGCAAGTTTAACCAATTAACCAACATTATTTTACTTCACTTTGTAAAATTTTCGATATCGAAAAAGTGGGTGTGGTTATTATTCGATTTCTTTCATTTCCGTATTTTAAGGTTTCCATTTGTATTAACAGACGAACTAACCGTAACGTTTTAATCCAATCAACTTTTTCTCTTGCAGAGCTCTTTGAAATATGGAGATATTTACCTATCTCGATTTAAGTATACTATCGAACCACTTGCTATGTGACTAGAACTATAGTTTTTTCATCATAACAACTAGGTATAAAATTCAATTTGTGTAATTGGCATACATTCTCAGAACCTTTTAGCCTCCTTGCCAACAATTGATTGACAACCACGGACAGCTTAAACAGCTTCGCTTGGAGCGTAAACATGTATGAACACATAATAGGAACAAACATATTTCATAAATTATGAAAGCAGCGAACTAGACGATAATACATGGTATGGGCTTTCAAAATAATAATTAGAAGTAAACAACACAGAAAGTTATGCAAAAATAAATATCAGTTAACTTCAAGTCAAAAGCGCTGCCTAGTAACCGCTTCTTTGTTCGAATACTATTACAAATTATGATTCAAATTTATCATCATAAAATAAGCCGGACGCAATAGAGGAGGGAGCCGTGTGCCTGCCCTTCTGATGAACTAAAAAATGCGTTTCGTGTCTACCCCCGCCATTATAGCAAAGTAGTGCTCGGCAACTTCAACGCCAGGTTTGGTAAGAAAAGGGACTTTGGTCCTACAGTAAAAAGACTAATCCTACGTGCGGTAATGGGAATAACATACTCTTACGCTGAGTAGTAGCAGGCTCCAACATAAAAATATCAACCTAATTAAAGAAGGTGGAGCCAGCGCTCTAAATAATAGTGCTTATGTAATCATAAAAACACCCTGCAAGTTAAAAGGAGTATTACAGATATGGGAAGTCCTTTTCCGGATATGATCTGCTTCCTTTTAATCGTTTAGTGCAAGGATTTAAGTTACTTCATGCGGCAGGCCTTATCGTCGGTATATTCAAAGCAACTTAGCCCACTGAGAGACTTCTGACCGGGATGCTCACACTCTATACGCTACACTAGTTTGCTGGTTTTTTCAGACTATTTTGGAAAGTTCTGGAATTTTTTTTAGGTAATCCAGATTCGAAATGTAATTAAATGCCTCAGCATGAGGTCTGATAGGGTTCCCTTTTCAAATTCCGGTGTTAATCAGCTTTGCCTTTTGCTTTGCAAGAGTTGTCCAGGGCAGTAGTCTCACCCTAGGGTTACGTCCTTTCACTCCTATCTCTACTTATACTATCACTTTCAATCCCACTCTGACTTCCACTTCCAATCCCACCTCCATTGCATACTCCTACTCCCATTTCACAATTTCAGTCGTACTTTCACTCCCACTTTCACCTCACCCACTTCCACTCCCACTCTCATTACCATTCCTACCCTTACTTCCACTCTCACTTACACTCCCAATCTCACTTCCACTCCTAATTTCAATCTATCATATAAATGAATCGACGATCCGCTTGGGAGAAATCAAAAGGAGGTAGGATTCGCATATGATCCATCATGCAGGAAAGATGTGGAAAGCAGCTTGGGGTTACCAAATTTCCAAGACCATGCGCAAATCCTTCAATATCAGACTTACAAAGTTGCGGACTTGTTTTATAAGTCCTGGAAACTAAGTTTTCACAGAGAGCAATTCATGGCAGCACTGCCGAGGGGCACCCCGCTTAGAAAAGTTGTCTTCTATGTGAAAAAACTTGTTCCTAAAATTTGATGTTGCTTTGCCCGGGGCGGGAATATAGTATTTTTGGTTTTTTATTTATAATTCCTTGCTGATACAGGGCTTATTTAACAGAACGTCCGAGATAAGTAATATTTAACAGAACTTTTTGCGACCATTCGACATTCGATGCGGTTCTCTTGCAGTACACTACCACTTGTTGTTTTGCAAGTAATTTACAAAAGAACAGCGTTGGAATAACGACCAAGTAACCTCAAAAATCTCCACACTAATTTCAAATAAAAAGATAATCTTGAGCGCTTTAGCATGTCTTCTCTACGACTAGGGAAAGAAATCACTAACACACAATCTTGAATGATTTGCGTGGAAAAGCAATTTTCGCACTTTACTTATCGCTTGCGCTTTTTACGAAACAAATTCTATCAGCAATTTTTTTCCCCCACTATCCTCTCCAAATCATTCGTCACACTTTTTATGCAATGTCATAGCGTATGCCATAACAAACACGACAAGCAGGACAAGAACTTCAAAATATCCCACTACCAATATTTTTTCCAGCTGTGCCAATTTATCTTTTTTCATCACGTCATGTTGAACGCACATTCGCTCTCCATTCACGTTATTCGCCATTTTTTATTTAATTTTGTTATCAGTTTGGCCAATGTAACAACCTTACCAAATGTAAGAGGACAAGGCAAAAAACATGCGTGCTCCAGACGTACATGTGTGTGTGCGGGTGTTTGAATACCTGACATACTGCTTTATTTTTTTCAATATGCATTCTACTGCTTGCGTGACAAAATCAAAGCCATCATTTCAAATCATAGCAAACTCTGGCAATAATGCGAAAAGTTAAAACGGAATGAATGATGAGCATGCTGATATGAACTTTGATATCCGGTTATTATATATCAAGAAGAAGAAGCAAAATAGGCAAGAAAAATTATGAGCTTTTAGAAGAAATGTTTGCACATTTAGAGATTTAGATGGTAAGTGTGAAATGGTGACATGAGGTACAAGACCTGAATGAAGTGAGAAAGATTTTTGTATGATGTTTTTAGTATCAAGCCATTGTACGAAAGAGAGGGGTCTGCATTCCGTAGCACAATTGTTCTCTCATTGCGTAAGAGAAATGGCAAGCGCTTTAAATGTTTGGATAGCAATGGTCTGCAATCACCTTTTCTTTGCCGACTTTAAAGCAGCCCGTATGCATCTCTGTGTGGATTTACTTTCCATGCAAAGCTCATTCGGCTATGCAAAATGAGCTCGAGAAAAAGAAGCATCTGCGTCAGGGTTGGGAAGGATGAGCTACTCGAAACCAAAACTGGCAATTTATTATCGTGCGGTTTTCTTAAACAGATGCTGGAGAACCAGCATCAACACTAGCAACAACATCAGCACTGAAATCCAGCGAAGAATCAATCTTGCCAATAAATGCTACTTTGGACTAGGTATGCAATTGAAAAGGAAAGTCCTCTCTCGGCGAACGAAAATCACACTCTACAAGTCACTTATCGTACCCATCCTGCTATATGGGGCAGAAGCATTTACCATGACAACAGCAGATGAAGCTTTGGGAGTGTCCGAGAGAAAAGTTCTTCGAAAGATGTATGGACCTCTACGCGTTGGCGATGGCGAGTACCGAAGAAGATTTAATGATGAGCTGTACGAGCTATACGCAGACATCAACATAGTCCAGCGAATTAAAACGCAGCGGCTGCGCTGGCTAGGCCATGTTATGCGAATGAAAGATGATACTCCGGCCAAGAAAGTGTTTCTATCGGAACCCGCCTATGGAAGCAGAGGTAGAGGGCGGCCCCCACTCCGTTGGAAGGACCAGGTGGAAAACGATTTATACTCCCTTAGTGTGACCAATTGGCGCCGGTTGGCGGAGCGAAGGAGCGACTGGCGCGCCTTGTTGGACGGCCATAACCGTTTAGACGGTTAAGCGCCAATTAAGTAAGTAAGTAAATAAGATGCTGGAGAAGATAATTCCAGCAGTAGATCAAAACTGCAAGGTTAAAAAAAAAATAAAGTAAACAGAGTTAAAAGAAAGGGAAACCGTTTAAAATATAATATAATAATATAGTGAATAATTTGACCAAATTGGGAATATGTATTTTAAGGAAAAGTAGGTGTCCCCTACATAATAAAACATAATTCGCTAGAACTTCGCCAAATATTTCAAGTGTGTATATATCCCATACTTTAATAAAGTAATCACATTTATTATAGTAAAGAGTAGTAGGGGCGAGAAAAACGGAAAGGAGAAGATAAAAGTTAGGAGAAGTGAAGAAGGAGTAGAAGGAAAGTAAAGGAGAAGGTAGACTGATACTAAGAGAAGAGAAAGGTTTACAAGTGATATAATGCGATGGCAGAAAGAGAGATAGGGAAAGGGTAAGCCGATAAGCAAGAAGAGTTGGGAAATAAAGAAAAAGGGGAAACAAAAGAAAACGGGAAAGGAGTGAAAAGGAAACGTTTGGGGAAAAATAAGTAAAGACTAAAAGCACGGAAAAGGTTAAATGGGGTGGGAAGGGGAAATAGACTGGGCTACGAACTACGTACGGAAAAATAGGAAGGCAAGGAGAAAAAGAGAAGAAGGGAAAGGGTACTGAAAGAAAATAGATAACGGAGTGGAAGAAGAATCGAAAAATAAAGCAAAGGTAGGTCCAGAGCATGAAGCACAAACCCGGCGAGGCCGAAAAAGTTGGAAAGAAGTGAGAAAATTTAGGTATAAATGAAAAGAGAAAATAAAGTAGGAAAAAAAGGAAAACGAAGGCAGGGGAAAAGAATTGGGGATAAGGAAGACAATAGGAAATGGTTAAAATAAGCGGAAGTGAGATAGAAGTAGTGTGGGCTACGGATCACAAAAAGAAGTGACAGCAGGACGAGGAGCAAAAAGAAGAACAAGGTAGAGTTAAATAAATAAATAAATGTAAGGCCTGGCCTCCGAAGAGATTTTAGGCAGAGCTTCTCTTCCATTTTGCGTCGTGCCCCTTATAATTTTTCTTACAAATTGGTGGAACGGAAACTACTTGTTATATGCCGACTCCGAACGGCATCTACAAGTCCGATGAGCAGAAATACACTCGAAGTGCTTGCCAAACACTGCCAAACACTGCCGAAGGGGCAACCCCGCTTAGAAAAAATTTCTTCTAGTTGAACAAACTTATTTCTAAAATTTTGATGTTACTTTTCCCGGGGCGTGCACCCAGGATCTTCGGTGTGAATAGGCCGAACACGATAACATCAAACCGCGGCGTACGCTGCGGAGTTCCTGAGAAGAGAAAAGTTGAAGAAGTAAAAAAGAAAGAAGTAGAAAAGAAGAGATGGGCAGTGTAAAGAAAATGGGGAAAAATGAATGAAAACTTGAAGAAAAGAAAAATAAATGAAGCGCATAAAGGCAGATGTGAGGCAAAAATAATGTGGGCTGCGAAAAGGAAAGGATGCTGAAAACAAATAATAGAAGAAGTGGGAGAAGAATCAATGAGGAAGAGGTGGTGGGAAAAGGGAGGGAATAAGCAAATAAGGAAAGAAGAACAAAGGAAGCAGAAGGAGCAGGGAAAAGGAAAGCGGGGAGAGAGGGAGTGAAATCAAACATCGAAAGTAAGGCCTTGGACATCCATTTCTCTCCAGTCAAAGCATAGTGAAACTTCAAGTTTTAGTTAGAAGATACAAGATTACAATTTTTGAGTGATTACACTCTTAGATGGGGTGAAGAACTGCTGCATGAAAAATAAGAAGAAGCTCAGTGAGGAGAAAGAGTACGGGAAAGCTAAAGAAAAGTATAAGTCAACGAGTAAAAATACCTGAACGAAGGTGTAAAACTAAGTTAGTAGTTAAAAAGATGTAAAAAGGGAATAAAAGATAAAACAAAATAAAATGTAGTGAAGGCAAGACGTTGTGAGAACAGAGAACAGCGATGCAGAGAGCTGGGTGAAAAGAAAAATAATGAAAGAGGTAGGAACAATATTATTACGGGCAATAATAATATTTCAAAGAAAAGCTAGAGGCGAATGTGAAAAAATCGGTAAAGGGAAATAGGTTTTTATCCAGAATAAATTGCTGGAAAGATAAAATTCTCTTTAGCAAGGTTATATCATAAATGTGAAGTTTGGATATTTGGATTACCCCAAAACGCTTGAGCCATTTGAGTGAAATTTGCAACACAAATAGAAAATAGACTTGAAAGATTTCTTTATAAGGGGATACTGCTTCCCTCGCCATAACTCCAAGGACCAATTTTTCAGCGCTGCTGCTTAAGCTAAGATGAACACGGAAATTTTTTGCAAAAGGCCAAAACGAAAAATTTAAACTGAGCGCAACTTTAACTGCAGCTTGAACACGCACTGAGTGTAAGTCTATTTGTTATAAACCCACCTTCTTCGTAACAATTTTAGGTAATCGTAATCACTCAAAATCTATTTGTCTTAGTCCTATGATATTTGCTAATTGGTTTATGTAGACTGGCGCCTAAATAATTTTGGAAAATAGGCAGTTTTCGGGATCGTTCTCGAAATATTTCGGGAGTATTATCAGTATAAATTGGGAGATTTTACCGAATCAATTCGAAACTATCTCCTAATAAATTCCGAATAATTTTACGAAGTATTTTATGGTCGTCTCTGAACAATGTCCACATAATTTCCTAATTAGTTTTGGAATCATTTGGGAGCTTTGCATCGCTATTTCTAAATGAGCTCAGACTATTTCCCAATTCTGCGGTCCTTATAAAGAATGTGTGTATCTGCATTTTTTTTTTTTTGTTCAAAGATGAGTTATTCACAAAACGCGTGAAATTCTTCTTTTCAATTAAAAACAACGAATGTTGAATAGTTACAAACAAGGAAAGTTCTTAATGCCATTTTCTGTAAGAATATGGAGACCCACATTCTTTTTTGGAGCCGCAGAACAATTTTGTTTTTTTTTGGATTAATATCGGGGCACATTTCGAAATTATTTGGGGCTATTTCGGATCAGGACACAATATAAAAGGCGCGATTTACCTCCGAAGAGAATTATGGCCGAGCTTTTTTCCCAAGCTACGTCGTGCTCCTTTTTAATTTCTTCTACAAACTGTTATATACCGATTCCGAACGGAATCTGTAAGGCAGATGAGTTTACACTAAGAAGCTTTTCATGGCAGAAATACTCTCGTAGCTTTTGCCAAATCGACCCCGCTTAGGAAAGCTTTTTTTCAAATTGAAAAAAACCTGCTTCTAAATTTCTTGATGTTGCTTTGCCCAGGAGTTGAACCCAGGATCTTCGGTGTGGAAGGTGGAGTACGCTACCATCACACCACGGCGGCCGGTTTGTTCAGGACATTTCGCATTATTTTGCTACTATTTCGGCATCGTTTTCGGGCATCGTGTTCTGAACTACTTTAAATGATCCACTCGTCAATTTTTGTAATCGTCATAAGACCGAAAATATTTGGTACATGGGTCAGACCTGTTCGAAATAATTTTGGAATATGGCAATGTAAAACCTAATAATAAATATTAATAAAATTAATATTTTTAATTCAACGAAGTTTTATGTTTTACTTCATTCTTCCTGATGGAGTTTGTGTGAAGCTGGCTTGGAAAAAAATTATGGTAACACAGACTCAAGTTGAAGAACCTCCAAAAAACAAACAAATGCAAAGTGAGTGGCCAAAAAATTGGTTGGCTATTCTGGAATAACCTTGGGCAAGCTAACCGCGTGATTTTTGTTTTAAATCGCATTTTATGAAGCCAGCTTCGTACAGCTTGAAATTTGTTTCCCGGTAATTTTTTTCCAAGGGACTATCCTTGGCCAAAAGAGCCACAGTGATAAAGCAATCATTTTGTATTTTCTTGTCTTTGGGGGATTTCAACCTGAAATATTTTTAGTTACGAAACCCGTTTAAGGGTCTGCTAGCGAAAAAAAAGTGGGGCTATCCTGGGCTAACCTTGGGAAGTGAACCATAGTGAGATACCAATTATTTGAGTTTTTTTGTTTTGGGGGTTTATTAACTTGATTTTTTTTTTTCGATACATTTTACTCCCAGAGTGGGCTAGCGAAAAAAAGGGTGGACTAGCTCGGGCTAACCTTGGGCATTCAAACCACATAGTTTTATTAAAAACTTCGCATTTCGGGGTGTTAGCTGCACACAGCCTTAATGAAGCCGCGATTAAAGGACTTAACGGATAGAAAAACGAAACTAAACCGTAATACTGAATCGGTTTCACTCCCTGTGCAGAAGCATTAAAAAAGACATTTCGGACAATTTACAAATGCAATAATAAAAGGAATAGGAAAGTAAACCGTCCTTGTTTAAATCTGTTATACATACATTTTGTTTTCAATTGCAGACTAAGCAGTTTCTAAAGTTGCAAAATGTATAAATAAAAGTAAATTAAATTTCATCCTAAAACAAATTCCATGTACATATCAAATACGAAATTAATAATTCATCTAAAGCCTCAGCTTCCGACAACAGTCTATTGCTGTAGAGATTTGCCTCTTCAACTGCAAAAGCTTAGTTAATAATGAATAGCGAGTACAAAACAAACACAAATAACTTTTCATACCTCAAAGGACATTCATCAAACTCTAGACAATTTAGTGAAAATTTGCTTCCACATGCCATGCAGAATGATCAAGAAAAACATTGACTTTGAAGGACAGCGAACAAAATATTTTAAAACAAAAGCGGAAGCATAGAATGCAATATATATTTTCTAGGGAGAAACTAAAGGTTCACACATTAACACAAAGCAAACGTGCACAAATATGTATAAGCAAAGTATGTATGTATGTGTGCACGCAATATAAAAAAAGCTTCTCAGCGCATTCACCTCAAAAGGCACAATAGTTACTGCATTTTTTATGAAATAAACCAATGTACAAATGCAGCAAGTTTGCCTCTAAGTAATTTGTACTCTCGATACATATTTGGCTACTAACTGCAGTTATCACATTGGCAGCCATAACGTTTATTTTAAGAGTTGCTAACGAATGGTAGTGGCAGCATTTGTCAAGTCATGTAAGTAGTTAAGTCAAATCCGACAAACAGTTAAGGTTTGCAAAAAACAGTTGGAATTGTGCATCAGCGATGCGCAGAATCGAGGTACGGAACTCGGAGAACCGAGTTAAAAAAAAAAAAAAGAACCAACCAACAACAGATTATTTGTATCAAAAACGAGTTTTCTGCCGAGAAAAGAATACTTTCGAGTGAGATCACGATGGCGGCTTTAATTCTTTGTCAGCCGCTTGACTATGCATCACATTCAACGTATCCCCAATAGCAGCGACCTTCGCTTGGAATACACTGTTGTTAGTGCAGCTTAAATATACGGTGGACATAAAGCCTTTGGCAGAATACTTTGTCGTTCTTTTCAAAATTGGACGCGTCCGTTACCCATATCCGCACTCTATATTTTTCAGTCACCCAATTCCTCCCTTGAAGGAATATGAGTAATTTGCTTCCTCAAATATAGAAGACTTAAAGCTTATGATGGACGTACTAACTGGTTTTTACTTTCTGGCGTCATATACTTATAAATTAATCTACGAGATGTCTTCTTATGTTCACATAAAAACATCATCGATATCTGATTGAAGAGGAACGCCTCACAGGTACATAAGAAATCATATCCACAAGCACTGTCAACTTAATCAAATTTAACAAAAAATGTGTTTACAGGCAATCAGTATCATCCACAAAGAGATGAAAAAGTCTTATGCCGACAAATGGCTTCGCCGGCCATTTCTCATTATACATTATCCAGGGCCACACGCGTTATTTTTTTTAACACAGCCAGCTGAACAGAAATACTCAAAATCGCACATCACTACTTTGCTCAAACGTGCCTCTCTTTATAACACTCATTACACTTGAGTCCTTGCAAACCACTACACGTACATAAAGTTAGACGGGTAAGGCTATGAAAATAAACAACAAGTAAGGAAGGCTAAGTTCGGGTGTAGCCGAACATTTAATACTCATTTGAGAGCTATGGAGACAAAATAAGGGAAAATCACCATGTAGGAAAATGAACCTAGGGTAACCCTGGAATGTGTTTGTATAACATGTGTATCAAATGGAAGGTACTAAAGAGTATTTTAAGAGGGAGTGGGCCATAGCTCTATAGATAGACTTCATTTAGGGATAT
Organism: Eurosta solidaginis; assembly: GCF_040869045.1. NCBI lineage: Eukaryota > Metazoa > Arthropoda > Insecta > Diptera > Tephritidae > Eurosta > Eurosta solidaginis. The sequence continues at coordinate 261,272,262 of NC_090322.1, forward strand.
CGCCATAAAGGTGGACCAGGGGTGACTCTAGAATTTGTTTATATGAAATGGGTATCAAATGAAAGGTGTTAAAGAGTATTTTAAAAGGGAGTGGGCCTTAGTTCTATGGGTGGACGCCTTTTCGAGATATCGCCATAAAGGTGGGCCAGGGGTGACTCCAGAATTTGTTTGTACGATATGGGTATCAAATGAAAGGTGTTAATGAGTATTTTAAAAGGGCGTGGGGCTTAGTTCTATAGGTGGACGCCTTTTCCAGATATCGCCATAAAGGTGGACCAGGTGTGACTCTAGAATTTGTTTGTACAATATGGGTATCAAATGAAAGGTGTTAATGAGTATTTTAAAAGGGAGTGGGCCTTAAGTCTATAAGTGGACGCATTTTCGAGATATCGACCAAAATGTGGACCAGGGTGACCCAGAACATCATCTGTCGGGTACCGCTAATTAATTTATATATGTAATACCACGAACAGTTATCCTTCCAAGATGCCAAGGGGTTTTGATTTCGCCCTGCAAAACTTTCTCATTTTCTGCTACTTAATATGGTAGGTGTCACACCCATTTTATAAAGTTTTTTTCTAAAGTTATATTTTGCGTCAATAGACCAATCCAATTACCATGTTTGATCCCTTTTTTCGTATTTGTTATATTATTATGGCATTTTTTTCATTTTTAGTAATTTTTGATATCGAAAAAGTGGGCGTGGTCATAGTCGGATTTCGTTCATTTTTTATACCAAGATAAAGTGAGTTCAGATAAGTACGTGAACTCAGTTTAGTAAACATATATCGATTTTTGCTTAAGTTATCGTGTTAATGGCCTAGCGGAAGGACAGACGGTCGACTGTGTGTAAAAACTGGGCGTGGCTTCAACCGATTTCGCCCTTTTTCACAGAAAACAGTTATCGTCCTAGAATCTAAGCCTCTACCAAATTTCACAAGGATTGGTAATGTTTTGTTCGACATATGGCATTAAAGTTATCCCATACAAATTAAATGAAAAAGGACGGAGCCACGCCCATTTTGAAAATTTATTTTGTTTTTGTATTTTTTTGCACCATATCATTACTGGAGTTGAATGTTGACATAATTTACTTAAATACTGTAAAGATTTTAACTTTTCTTTTAAAATTTGATTTAAAAAAATTTTTTTTTTTAAAAAGTGGGCGTGGTCGTTCTCCGATTTTGCTAATTTTTATTAAGCATACATATAGTAATAAGAGTAACGTTCCTGCAAAATTTCATCATATCTTCAACGACTGCCAAATTACAGCTTGCAAAACTTCTAAATTACCTTCTTTTAAAAGTGGGCGGTGCCACGCCCATCGTCCAAAATTTTACTAGTTTTCTATTCTGCGTCATAAATTCAACACACATACCAAGTTTCATCGCTTTATTCGTATTTGGTAATGAATTATCGCACTTTTTCGATTTTTCGAAATTATCGATATCGAAAAAGTGGGCGTTGTTATAGTCCGACATCGTTCATTTTAAATAGCGATCTGAGATGAGTGCGCAGGAGAATTTACTCAAGTTATCGTGTTAACGGACGGACGGACGGACATGGCTCAATCGAATTTTTTTTCGATACTGACGATTTTGATATATGGAAGTCTATATCTATCTCGATTCCTTTATACCTGTACAACCAACCGTTGTACAATCAAAGTTAATATACTCTGTGAGCTCTGCTCAACTGAGTATAAAAACAGAAAATATAATAAAAACATAAAAAAAAGTTAAATAAATATTGACACATAGAGCACGAATAAAAAAACTGTAAATAACTTATTGCAATTGTTGGAATTAATGTTTGCGGAGAACAACGGTATATAATAAACACGTCTAGCGAGGAGTTGGTTGAGAGCGGAAAAAAGAGCTGTATTTGACCTAAACTGTGTTAGTTGTCAGAGACAAAGTTGGCTAAATGTTGGAAAAGCATTGATACCTCAATAACCCTTTTTTTTTAATTTCAAAGCATTTATGAGGTATGTTCTTTTTCAAACATTAACACAAGAAAGATAAATATTTACGGAGCTGAAATACCACCACATCAAGAAGTAAAAACGATATCTTTATCCTTCTTTTAGTGTTTACTATAGTCTGAACTCTTTACGGGGAAAACCAACCTGTAAACCATTGCTAAGAATTGTATCCAAAAATACCAATTTGTTTACACCCTTTTAATATTTCGGGCCTTGCTACTAATCTTCTTTTTGCTCTGGGTATACTCTGCCTCATTCTTTATTTTTAAGACAAAAATTTGCGAAACACCTTTCAACCCTGTGTAGATATAATACTATTCTGCTGCAGCCGCAGGTTCGGCAAGTCTTCCAACTGCATCACGGATGGGTGTTAGGCCTTACCCTGGAATGTTTGGAAAAACTCCTTTAACTATTTAAAAGCGCCAATATTATTTTATCAACTCTGTTGTACCTGCTGAATCGAAAAGCGGAAACGGTTTATGTGGCTCGTCCCACAACATTCGGCCTTTTCTCAGATCTAAAAGTTTTGCTAGATATTTTTCAATAGGACTAACCAACTACTTCGTCACATCGTTCATATTCTTGGCGACAAACCGAGGTGGCAGTGTTTGTTCCTTTGGGAACCTATGACCAAAATAGAGTATCTTGATGGCAGCAATGCCCTTTGGTGTGGCCACCGTAACTTCGCATTTTGGGCCAGTGAGGGAAAGGTTGTGTCCAAATACCGCGCATTGCATGTCCGCAAGCCGCTCTGCTACATATAGTGTGCTCTGAAGTCCGGCTAAGCTCCACACAGTGACAAGCTGCATGCACTGCAATGGTTTAAGATTCAATAGTGGAAAAACTACGATTTATGTTTGTGGTGGGGTTAAGTTAGGAGCAAACGCGTTCGCCTTCGATTTCAGAATACACCAAAAAAAAATAACCACGTTGTTTTATTTAAAACCAACCAATTATATGTAAACATATCCGTAAGAGCCGAAAAGTTGGGTACCATTGCATAGACCTAACAGAGATACAAGTGAAGCTAATATAAGCGGCTCAATAGTAGGGCCAGGACTGGGACAGGGACTGGAGCTTGGAATACGAAATGGAGTAGAATAAAGAGAACTAGAGAGAAGAAAAACGAAGAAACAAGAAAGAGACTGAGAAAAATATAAAAAGATTGGGGTAGATGTAGCGGGGAAGGGAGAAGGAGAGAAAGCTAGAAAGAAAAGAAGGGAGAGTAAGAGGTAACAACTTCTTTCAAGTTATGCAGATGGATAAAAGTAAAGGCAAAACAACGTCTGCCGGGTTTGCTGTTAAATAAAATAAAACTCTCTATGGCTATCAGCCGAAATACGAAGCTTAAGAATTCTTTAATTTAACACCAGTTTAAAAACCAGTTGGCGGACGCAGTGGTTGAGGTAGCGTACTCCAAAGCAACATCAAAATTTTAGAAACAAGTTTTTTCAATTGGAAGATAGTTTTTCTAAGCGGTGTCTTCCCTTCGCAGTACTCCGAGTGTATTTCTGCCATGAAAAAGCTTCAATAAAAACTCATCTCATCATCCGTTCGAAGTCGGCATAAAACATCTAGGTGTAGTCCCGCCAATTTTTAGGAAAAATTTAAAAGGAGCATCGCATAAATTTGAAGAGAAGCCTGACCTAGAAGATCTTAGTAGGTTATCCCGCCTAACATTATTATTTTTTTAACACTAGTTTATAATAACTGAATATTCAATTATTAATTTTGTTTTGGAGAAACTGAAAAGAAAGAAACATATACTGGCATATTCCAATGGTACCATTTCGATAACCGCCATGTAGTCTTATTTACTTACTTACTTACTTTATTTGCGCTTAACCTTTCAAAGGCTATGATCGACCAACAAGGAGCACCAGTCTTTTCTTTGCTCTACCAACTATCACTAATTAGCCAAACCAAGCGAGTTTAAATCGTTTCTCACCTGTTCCTTCCTCTGCTTCCATAGTCGGTTTCCGAAAGGAATACCTTCTTAGCCGGAGCATCATCTTTCATTCGCATAACATGGCCTAGCCAGCGTAGCCGGTGCGTTTTAATTCGCTGGCCTAAGTTGATGCCTCCGTAAAGCTCGAACATCATTAAATCTTCTTCGGTATTCTTTATCCACAAAGCGCCCGTATATTTCGAAGAACTTTTCTCTCGTGCACTCCCAGGGCCGCTTAATATGATATCTTTTTATTCTTACAGAGCGGCTAAGCTCTGCACCTATTTAGTATAATTTTCTCCAGCATCGATTTAAAGAAATCGCACGACCTGACCCCCCGGTCATCTTGTGTGAAACCTTGTTTAGTTTCGTACGGCACGTAGACGTCCTTCCCAATTCTAACTGAGCTGATGGTATTACCCATCGTCATTTTCACAGCCGTTTAAGTTTCCTAGTAAGCAAATATTTCCCTACTTCAATATTACCACTGCCATACAGTGTAATCATTCCTCGTGCTTCTGTTTAATTTTTGACATTCTCAATTTTTGTTTTATCTTTTAAATACACCCAGAATGCAACTAAACCAAAAACACAGGGCTAAATGAATTTCTACAACAATCAGGAGTACTTAAAACAACAAATAGCACCACATTACTGGCAGTAATAATAACGGTCAGCTTTAAAAGTCAATTTGTATGTAAATAAATTGCTATGTAAAACATTTTGTTCATTCTGGCAGGGTGTTGGTGAGCAAAAACCTGCCAAATGCAATTCCAAACACAACTACGGGTCTTAACCACATTTCATTACAATTTAAGTGGCTACCAACGTTACACTGATTATAGCACTCCCACACACGCGCATATCCGTACTTGTTTGGTATCTATGTATGGTTTGAAATTTGTTGAGGGAAATGGGAATTTCCTACTGTGGTTGTTCTATCTATCAACTCCTGCACTGTTTGCAGGAATTTGAATCAAATAAACAGTTAGGAGGAGCTAACTTATCTATCCACGTCCTAATAAACCTTCAACTAGAACAAAACAACTACAAATTGTATGCTTCATAATTAGGCCTTGTCGGTAACTGTAGGTGTCGGAAGTGCGGGCTGGAGGATGAAACGTTTGAGCATGTTCAATGTTCGGGACATGCACCAAGGCTCCAACTACTAGAAGCGGCAAAACTGCCAGATGTCCAGGCAGGCATTAGGTTAGGTCTTAGAAAACTTTTGGTTTTGCCAAGAGAACCGAGCTATCTAAAAAATCGTGTTACCTAATAAGGTTTTCGGTTTGGGCGTCAAACAAATTCTTATAGCACATGGACATATTAAGTCTAAGTTCCGTCTTTGCTGATTTGCCTGTTCAACCCAGCCCAGCTGCTTTTGAGCTGGAGGAACTTGAACAAGAGGTCCTGCGGTGGGAGCAGTGCTATGCAAAACTGCTGGATACCCCTAATAGCACTTTTCCTTACGCCACCGGAACGCGCTCCCTGAATACTCACGGTTGTGAGGCAACCTCTCAGTAGTAGATGAACACCCTAATTAATCTCGGAACTTCAGGTAAGTGGCATTCGAACTGAAAGCTCTACAACGTGGCGATACGTATTTTCAAATCAGAGATTGGAAGAGTTGACAGGAACTTCTGGCTAAGCTGGGCAAACTAAGAAGTATGTTATGCATTCGCGAGGTTCAGGAAGATATTTGGAGTTCTTGTTGTTCGGTGGTAACTTAGAGATGTGGATGGCAGCTGGGATATGAGCGTTTGGTTTTCTCCCTCTTTCAAATATACAGCCATATTCCGAATGTTCCCTTTACCCATTGCCGGCGACCTACGGCCTAATAGAATTGAAATGCATACCCCTTAAGAAAAATTAACCTGACTTTTGAAAGCACTACAAGTATCTGGAGTCGAGAAAAGTCAACCTGACTTTTGAAATCCATAATCCGTCTGGAGTCGAGTAGGAGAACTGCTGCACAATTTTTTGTGATATTTGGATATTATAAATACTTGAACGGCTTCCATTTACGTGAAAAATAAATAAATAAACACAACCGCGATAATGTGCGCAGAGTTTTGGGATCAAACTTCTCTTCCAATACGCTTCGTACTCTAAACGGCATCTGCAAGGTAGATAAGTCTTCGCTGAGAAGCATTTCATGGCAGTCTTACATTGAGCTATTTCCCAAACCCTTGGAATATAATCAAAGTAAAGTTCTTTCCAAAGATGGGAAGAATTTCAAACAGGTTGCTAGGTTACATTTTATGCCAGTGGTCTGAATCCTAAAATATTGTCAAGATCACCCTTATCTTTCAAAGATTTCAGAGCAATCGGCCAATGAGGAGCGAGAGGCCTGGGGAACACTTTTTGGTACCCCACACGCCTCTTGTAAGGACAGGTCCACAAAAATGGCCCTTTAATCGGTGAACAAAGTGAGTAAATAGTTTTTTTTTTGCTGCTGCCTAAGGCCAATTGGCAAATGTTTGGGGCTCCCTACAAGGGTTTTAGATTGACTGTATTTTAAGTTGGTCAAGAAAATTCTTTTTTGGTTTAGGTCTGCGAGACATCGTTGGGCATCACTTTCACGCCAGGAAGCAGTAAGCGGGTTTTTCGCTCAACACCGACGCTGTCGCCAAACGATGAGTTGAATCTGTACCCGGTTCATCTAATAAGAACGGTAGAATTTAAGCGGGGATGGTTTAATGATCATGTCATGTTTGCAACAAGTAACAGCTGTCATCATAAATAATTAACAGCTAGAATATTGGGATACTTCTGTGCCATTTATAGCATTGGAAAAAGTTTACCTAGACATTTTTATGTAAAGTAGGCGGATGAGTTACATTTAATCGATACTTGCTTACATTATTAACTGATTCATCTGCATATATATCTCTCAACATATACTAACATTACGCCTACTCAGAGTGCTGAATGAGTCTTTACATGTAAATGATATTCAACGTTGACTGACAGCTTTAGCAAATCATTCATCGGCCCTTTCATTCCAGCGCTTCAATTCATTCATTTCTCAAATAATTTGTATAGCCATAATGAATGAGTTTTTATAAATACATGTATTAGGGTCGGCTAGCGATGGTTACGTGGGATGTCCTAGAAGCTTCAACAAGGTTTTTTCAAATCGATCCCGAGCTGGTCGGGCTGGTAACATTAAGGTAAATTAAGTTACCGGAACGTAAAGTATCTAAATTCTGCGAATAATACTGACAATACTCTTTGGGAGTGTCTTTTTCGTTACAACAACAGCAACAACAGTATCCGTAGCTGATATCTTCTATTGATATTTACCTCTAAATTTGTGATAGGTGAAGTTTCCAGCTCTATTCCAAGGGTTCAAATGGGCTCATCAAGGGTTATCCACCAAAAAGGTATCACAAATAAAGGCTATCTTAGAAAAAAGCTCAACCTAAATATTACCTTAGTTATATCGTGCCAAGCAATAAATAAATCTTACATTAGTTTGGTAAAAGCAAATCAACCATTCATAAATGAACTCCAAACGAGAAGTTCACTTTACACTTATGTAGGCTGTCGCTTAAAATAAGATACCGCTCGATATAAATGAAGCGAGGTAGTCGCTTGCGAGGACTAAGCTGTCACTGCTAAATCATACCGTCTTCCGTCAGCATTAAACAAAATACTAAAATATTTCAAGGCAGCCAAAGACAGGATTGTTGTTAATCCGTGAAAATGACGCTGTTAAAGTTCCTAACAAGAACTAAATATCACATGCTCAATGGAGAAAGCTTAGCTGGAAATCAACATTGAATGTAAAGGAGAAAAGACTAACATATCTTACTACTACGGTAACTTAAAGTCAGCAGAAACTGGAATCTAAACCCGAACTCGTGACATGACTTTACACAGCCATAAGCAAGCGTTGGTTAGGTAGTTTGAACTGGCCGATCAATAACGACCTCACATAGTCTGAAAATGTGCAAAGCGTTACCAGAAATTGTTTGACGACCAAATCAATAACACCAATTAAGTAATTTTCAACGACCTAACTTAATTGCTGATTTGAGCTCTAGCAACTCGGCTGCCTCTAATAGCTGGATCCCTGGCCTAGCGAACTGAGAATGCAAGCGCAACACGTGCTCAACCGTTTCTTTTTGCAGCCCCCACTTCCTACATCTACTATTACATACGAGGACTGATTTATAAGACTGTGACGCCAGAAGCCAGTGGTCAGTTAGTATACCCATAAAGAGCATTATGTCTTCGCTCCTTAGAGATATGAGCAACTTTTAAGTCTAAATTTTGCAGCGCTGCGCTTTTATTTACGAATTTTACGGACTTGGACGTTTATTGTCCATGCATCGAGGCGTACTGGTATGACTTTGCCACTGTACGACCTCGCAGCATTTTGGAAAGAATCATCAAATGTGCTGGTTTCAGGAACGCGTCGTACATCGACAACACTCCCCAAAATCTTCGGGAAGTCTGTTCATCGGAACAATAAAAAGAAAACGATGGAATAATAGAGTTAATTATTTCTCAGTCCACTTTTGTGACTTGGCTAACATCTTCCAAACGCAGGTTATAAATATTGAGAGTGCCCGTATACATCTGTTGGTAGTCTTAGTTAGTCATTAACTGCAAAAACGTCTTTCTGCGGTAGCAAATTACTTGAACAAAGAGAAGAAGGCATTACTGGATACTGATAGGGTCCAGATGCATAATACATTCACTTCTTTCAAAATGAATATATAAAGCATACTGGACGCTGCGAGAATAGGGAACCTATTCAACAACAGAGGCATGAGCTTTAAAGAGAAAAACGTTCTTGTAAAGCGTTTCATAAGGAACATCAGCAGACTCATCGAGTGCAGACAGCAACAAAAATGCTTCCCGGAGAAATTCTTTGAAGACGGCACTATGTGGACTACTTGCGTTCACTTTTTCCTTTTTGTTTGTGAAATAACCCTGGCATCAGAAATCATCCAACTGTCTTTTCGGCGTTCTTCTCATCTTAGAACCCTGTTCCTTATATCTGTCTTTAGCTTTTATACCTCCGATTACAAAACAAAGAAGAATGCTGTTAAATAAATGCGCTAACATAGCTCTCGCACCGATAGAGTGTTTTCAAGACGATGGTCATCAAACACCGCACAGCTATGCAAATAATGGAGATATGGCATACAGTTAAGTCTTTTGAGTCATGCTTTTCTCTGAAATCGAACCCATTATTCAGTAGTAGCTCGAATGTACGGAAGTCTGTCCTTCATCGGATAGATATAAGCCAATTAATTCTCGCCAGAGAGAACTTACTTATTATTCCTAGAAAGTGAGGAATACGTAGAGCTCGATAACTCAAACTGACAGTGAAAAATATTCTTCAGAGCATGACTAATATCAGCGATGGCAACATCGAAGAGTAAAGAAACGCAGCGCCAGAAAATTCGAACCATCCGCTCATCTTTTTAAGCTTGAAGGCAAGATAGAGCTCACGCCTTCACATTGGAACTTAAACGCCAACTGCATGAGCTAAAGCATTTTGCCTCTCAAATTAGGTTTTAGCTTGCATATTGTCCAAAATAACGAAACGCAAAGTCAACGAACTGAGTGGTGGTATAGATATGCGCTATAGCCACAACATTAGCACCGAAATAATAACTTTAAGAAGATGTGAATCATTGAAATTGCTAAGTAGATCCACTTTTCAGTTGAACAAACCTCAACTCCTGCACCGTACTTATCTTATGCTGCCAATATTGCTTAGATGACCATAATACCAATCAAGTAAGTTAAAGGCTTTTAACGAACCAGCCCGTTGCTAATGGGCTTATTTCATCAGATAGTTCTTAGGTAGACCAAAAACCAAAAAATCTTTTCAATTCTCAACTCAGCTCTTAAGTGAGCTCATGGCGACAAATATCCTTCGAGTTGACGACAGCGCAATAATCTCGTCCACGGGTTATTATTATTATTTTTTTTTTTATGAACCACAATCATGAATGGCAGGTGCCGACAAACTTACATAAAACAGACAACAGGACAAGCGCGCGTCAACATGCCAAATGATACATTTCCGGTGAATTGTGGTTAAGAAGCAAAAGCCGGCTGCAGTTATTATCGTCAAAATAGCGCAAAGCTTAGTAAGCAACTGGTTGCACAAACCTTCAGTCGATGACAAAACATTATCATAATTTCATGAGAGCATTCAACGCGCATAAGCCTGGCGAGAGACAAGATGACAGGATGTGAAAATCCAGTAATGAAAAGATAGTTACGGTGTGAGATTGATTGTGTTTATTTTCATTGTTGCAATTGTAAATTTGGTGGATTTCTTGATTTTTGGTTTTAAATAAAGGAATGTGGCTGACTAATAAATAAATGACTAGATTAGACTGTTTCAGAAAAAAATTTTCTCTCAAACAAAAGTTTCATTGGCTCAAACATATTTCTTTGTGTGTAAAATATGGTCTAAGAAGAAACGAGCTCCAATATAAAATTCGCCAGGAGCGCTGCTGCAAGCCGACGCACTATGGCACCTCTGCCCGAAAAGCCTGGCTAAAATGAAAAATTTCATGAAAGCGTTCGATAAACCTAATACATGTATTTAATAGAGAATTTTCCAGTGATTTCGAATATATAACTCTTTATAAACAGAAAATGAATTTTAGGAGGTAGAGCCGCTCAAAGTTGATTCATTTTTAACACCTAGAAAAATTTGTGGTTTTTGTTCTTTTTTGTTGTATTAAAAATTGCGTTGTCTCTAAATAAAATGACCTGCTACTGCTTTTTTGTTTTATAACGAAATGATATTTAATTCTAGGTTGAAGCAAAACATAAAATTTGTTTTTTTTTTTCATAAAAGTTGTTTTTTTTTTTTTCATAAAATTTGTCAGATCTACCTGTTTTTCGAAAAGTATATTTTTAGACCTTTTTCGAACTTTGATGGAAAATAAAAAAAGGACAAAAAAGGTTTCCGTGAAATTTACAGTAGGTAAATAACGAACTGAGATAGTCGTCGTTGGGACCGCCGATATGGAATTTATGAGTACTGTAACTCCATGACAAAATTAAACATTAATATTACCTTCCCACGTACGTACTTATATAGAGATTTTGATTTTCTCTTGTATTTTCTTGGTAAATCGGAAGGAAAATTGGTAATTTTAATATAAATTACGAAGTAAAATAAGAAGTTGAGCGACGAAGGGGGCAGGGTCTATCCCCCAATCCCCCTGGATGCGCCACTGATATAATGCAATGTTTAATACAATGCCCAAAATCAGTCGTTTTTGGAGTCTATAGAATAAAGTATTCTGTTTATTTAAATAAACATAATTATAGCTCACATATTTTTTTAGTAAGATATACTCGATGGCAAATTTTAATATGTCTCTAGAAAACCCTAAACTATTTGAGGTGTTCAAAGCTTCAAAGACAAAAGCGGAGTTCGTTTAGGCTATTATAACAGAATTACCAAATGAAGCATGCAAGAAAGAAGACGAATTGGCTTCTTCTACATTCCAATACAAAGAAAATGGCAAACAGTCGGTCGTTCTACTTCAATGTTTTTAAGTAGGCATGAAATCTGGCTAGCTGGTAAAAGTTTTTGGACGAAGAAAAGCCTAGCACATCAACCAATCGAACTAGAGGAAGACCAACAAAACCCTTAGAAGAATTTTTGATTTACACAAGGAAAAGGAGGCTGTCAGATTATCGCCACGACTCATCTTTTAGAAGCATTGGCTATTAAATATAAAAAGGATGAAGAAAACACCAAGTCTCATAACATAGGAGCAGTTGCGTTAGCCAGTCCAGTGCGACTGAGAAGGATCAAAAGCAGCATTCCCACACCCCCAAATACGCTACCTATGAGATACACTCCTGAAGAGTCTTTGGCGCTGTTTATAGATCTCGGGTTATCGAAGGATAAATATAATATATGGCGTGAGTCATTATTGTCACATAATTCCGATCTTTTCCCTCGATACAAACAAATCACTCAAGCCAAGAAAGAAGCAGTTCCTTCAGGAACCAAAATAACCAAAGTATCAGCTGAAGTTGAACTCCAAAACTTAATCGATCATACGTCTATGCGACTCCTGAAAAGTTTTTCTGAAGAAAAGTTGAAATAACTGCCAAAAAGCCTAACATTGATAAATAAATGCGGCTGTAATGTATCATCAGGACAAAGCGCATATAAACAAAGAACAAATGTAGACGATGGAACAATTACAGATGGTAATATGTTTATGGCTTCTATTGTTTCCCTTCGTTTAAAAGATGAAGCTTCAGAATATTGGAAAAATCCACAGCCGTCATCAATTAAATTGTGCCGGCCGATATTATTTTAATATGAGAAGGAGTCTTTGGAACTCATAAAAGCTACAGTGAGTGTTATAAAAAATCAAATCGCAAAATTAGAACCAACAATAATTGAAATCGAGTACGAAAATATTATTACCATAAAGCATGATTTTCTTCTAACAATGGCCAATGGAAAAGTTTTCTATATTGAAATGTCCAATCTGTAAGAAGAGTCGAAAATACTTTGAAAACCTTGATGATTCAATTATTGACGAACTAAATTTATATCTCCTTTGCATGCGAGGATAAGGTGCACGCTACCACAACAAGGAGAAATTTTCGACTACAATGCAACACCTAAGGAAAAACAAAACATTAGAAACAAAATAATTCAAGATTCATTCTATAAATAGCTTGGCGTGAGAGTTGACTGCCCAAAGTAGGGATACGGCAACACAAATGATGGAAACTCCTCAAGAAGATTTTTTGCACACGATGAAATGACGAGCCTCGCTTGTAATTGTCAGAACCTCGCCTGCTTAGTTTACATAATTGGACAAGGGTAGATGAGCTTGAAAATTGGTTTAGAGGACAAATTTATTACGGCGGAGACCACAAAAATGATTTAGTACCTTCGGGGTGGGCTGTGCTACGCGACAAGTCTGGACCATATAAAGGACACTTCCAACCAAAAATTTCCGGATGATAACTCTTGTTTCTGAAGACGGCTATGATTTTTTAAATTTTAAAGGTCTGTGATATATCTTCTATAAGAATAAGATACGTCGAATCCGCAATCGTATCAAGAACTGCAAGATTGTTTGAAAATGTGAAAATTTTCAAAAAAAGCTGTCAGTCATCAGCAAGATTTCTAATTTGAAAAAATTAAGCGGTTTGCAAAAAGAAGGAATTTTCAAAAAAAATTTTTTTTTGAAGGTAACCGGGTCCATAAAAGAGCCTCGCTAGAAAAAGGTAATCGTTTCCAAAAAGTAACTGAATCCAAAAAATACGTCAGTTGCCAGAAAGTGGACGGCTGTGAAAAGTGTAGAATTGTATATGGGGTATTCAACCCCATTTCGACCAATTTTGAACCCGACCCCTTTAGAATTGGCTGAAAGATTTTCTTCTTTTTCTAGCTTACGAAAGACGTTTTTCGGAATTTTTTCAAATTTTTTCATCCAACTCAAAAAAAGTTATGAATTTTTAAAAAAACACCGTTTTTGTTTTCAAAATGCTATAACTTTTTCTAAAATTGACCGTTTGGGATCTTTTTTTTTTAATTTGTTTTTAAAAGTACTTTTCGGAAAAAATACAAAAAAATTTTTAAAGTTTCTTTTTTAATTTTTCAGTTTTTCGAGATTTTTCGAATTTCGCCATTTTTTTTTTCACATAAAAAACTTCAATAAAATCTGCAATCAGCCCCACTAATCCCGGATGGTCCGATTTTTTTTATATTTTTTTTTATTTAATTGAAAAAAAATTTTCAAAAATATAAATTTTTTTTATCAATTTTATTTATATAACAAAAAAATGTAAGAAAATCATTTTTAAGTATTCCTTTCTTCTTCTTACTTTCAAATTTAAAAAAAAAAAAAAAATCCCAAACGGTAAATTTTTGAAAAAGTTATAGCATTTTGAAAACAAAAACGGTGTTTTTTAAAAATTCATAACTTTTTTTGAGTTGGATGAAAAAATTTGAAAAAATTCTGAAAAACATCTTTCGTAAGCTGGAAAAAGAAGAAAAACTTTCAGTCAATTCTAAAGGGGTCGGTTTCAAAATTGGTCGAAATGGGATGGAATACCCCATATGTTTCATTAAGAGCTTAAAACTAATTATTAACATCATGCACAGATGCTTAGAACTAAAAATCAAATACATAATACATGTAAATGTAACAATTGTGACGAATATTAGCATCACTATGCTATGCACTATGTTAGTAAATAATAACAACAACAACAAGTAAGGAATGTTAAGTTCGGGTGTAACTGAACATTACATACTCAGCTGAAAGCTTTGGACACAAAATAAGGGCAAATCAGCATTTAGCAAAATGAATCTAGGGTAACCCTCGAATGTGTTTGTATGACATGTTTATCAAATGAAAGGTGTTAATAATTATTTAAAACGTAGTGGGCCTTAGTTATATGGGTGGACGCCTTTTCGAGATATCGCAATAAGGGTGGACCAGGGGTGACTCTAGAATGTGTGTTGTACGATATGGGTATCAAATTAAAGGTATTATTGAGGGTCTTAAAAGGGAGTAGCCCTTTGTTGTATATTTGAAGGCGTTTTCGAGATATCGACCAAAATGTGGACCAGGGTGACCCAGAACATTTTCTGTCGGGTAAAGATAATTTATTTATATATGTCATACCACGAAAAGTATTATTGCCAAGATTACAAGGGCTTTTGATTTCGCCCTGCAAAACTTTTTCATGTTCTTCTACATAATATGGTAGGTGTCACATCCATTTTACAAAGTTTTTTCTAAAGTTATATTTTGCGTCAATAAACCAATCCAGTTACAATGTTTCATTACTTTTTTCACATTTAGTATAGAATTATGGCATTTTTTACATTTTTCGTAATTTTCGATATCGGAAAATTGGGCGTGGGCATAGTCGGATTTCGGCCATATTTTATACAATGATAAAGTGAGTTGAGATAAATACGTGAACTAAGTTTAGTTAAGATATATCGATTTTTGTTCAAATTGTCGTGTTAAGGGCCGAGCGGAAGGACAGACGGTCGACTGTGTATAAAAAGTGGGCGTGGCTTCAAGCGATTTCGCCCATTCTCACACAAAACAGTTATCGCCATAGAATCTATGTACCTACCAAATTTCACAAGGATTCGTAAATTTTTGTTCGACTTATTTCGGTAAAAGTATCCTGGACAAATTAAATGAAAAAGGGCGGAGCCACGCCCATTTTGAAATTTTCTTTTATTTTTGTATTTTATTGCACCATATCAGTACTGGAGTCGAATGTTGACATAATTTACTTATATATTGTAAAGATATTAATTTTTTTGTTAAAATTTGACTTTAAAAAAATTTTTTTTATAGTGGGCGTGGTCGTTATCGGATTTTGCTAATTTTTATGAAGCATACATATAGTAATAGGAGTAACGTTCCTGCCAAATTTCGTCATGATATCTTCAACGACTGCCAAATTACGGCTGGCAAAATTTTAAATTAGGTTATTTTAAAAGTGATCGGTGCCACGCCCGTTGTCCAAAATTTTACTAATTTTCTATTCTGCGTCATAAGTTCAACTCACCTACCAAGTTTTATCGCTTTATCCGTCTTTGGTAATGAATTATCGCACTTTTTCGGTTTTTCGAAATTTTCGATATAGAAAAAGTGGGCGTGGTTATAGTCTGATATCGTTCATATTAAATAGCGATCTGAGATGAGTGTCCAGGAACCTACTTCCCAAATTTAATTAAGATAACTCAAAATTTACTCAAGTTATCGTGTTAACGGGCAGACGGACGGACGGACATAGCTCAATCAAATCTTTTTTCGATACTGATGATTTTGATATATGGAAGTCTATACCTATGTCGACTCCTTTATACCTGTACAACAACCGTTATCCAATCAAAGTTAATATACTCTGTGAGCTCTTCTCAACTGAGTATAAAAACAAAAAAAAGTTTCGTTTGACTAGAAAAAGTTTAATTTGAAAAACGTTTCATTTAATTAGTTTCAATTGATATAAAGAAGGTTTCAGTTGATTTGAAAAAATGTTAACTTGATTTGAAAAAGTTTAATTTGACTCGAAAAAAGAAAGATGAACTTTTTAAAAAGTTTCACTGACGAGAAAAAAGTTAGATTCAGTTTAAAGAAAGGTTTATTTGACCAAATGAGTTCATCGTCTGCGAAAACCGTAATGGAGGTACATGCGATATACAAAAATTTTAATATATTAGCACAATTTCTAAAGATTCAAATCTATCAATGTTTGCACTAATGTATATCTGTTAGTCGACTAAATGCAGCATCGAACTTTGGCATGAGAAAATCAATAAGTTGAGAATGATAAAAAAAGTTTGAGTACATAAATAACCAAAAGCGCATAATAAATCATTGAGTTTTATTTAATTACTTCTTGAAATGGAACTTTACTACATCAAATGTTACAATCCAATATTTCGAGAGCTAACGGTAAACTTACTCTTTAACACTATAAACTTTTCTTCCGCTGCGCCATCAGTAATTACTGCCGCACGCTCTCGGTGTAAGTACAGTAATGAACAAATAAATATATTCGCCTTTCCTTTTCATTAAGAAGGCACTCAGAAGTCTTGTAACGTAAACAGTCGGTACTTCCAGGTGATGCATGTCTATTTTCTGAGCCATCGAAATTCAGACGTCTCTTCACTGCATAACTTACGTGGCAGACGCCAGAAAGGTCCTGTTTGCTTTTCTAAACAAGAGGATTGATAAAATTTTCATCTTTTGTACTCTAGTATAAGGCTGGCCTTTTCCTCAACCACTTCAAAATGCTAAGACTATCGTTCGATAACAATTTTCCGTCATCTTTGGCAGTGGCATTTATGAATGGAATACGGTTTGAAATATATGAGCTGCTTCTCTATTCAGCTGCGACAGACTACCTGATTCCCTATTTACGTCAACCTTTAATTGGCAGCCAAGCAGCATGTAAGGCAATAATCTCATATAGCACAGCATCAAAATGTGTTGGAGTGTAAGCAATCCCAGGAAACAATCGGGACGGAGAAAAACGTACATCTATATTGGGTCCAAGGGCATATTGGAATAGATGGGAATGAAAAAGCAGATGGAATAGCGCAGATGAAAAGACAAATCCCTTGAAGCTTGCTCCATAGACGTCCCAATTAGTTTGGGCGGGATGAAGAGAAGACGCGAGATGCACAAAGTGTCGAAGATTACGTGTAGGTCTCACAACACTAGACTAACAAAGTTGCTTCCATCACTAAAAAGTGACTAGACACTGCCTTCTGGCGTCACAAGCCTTTAAATTAGCCTTGGTCTGTGATAGCAGATGTAGCAAGTGCGGGTTGGAGGAGGAAACGATCGAGCACGTTTTGTGTACGTGCCCTGCGCCAGGCTAAGACTTCTGCTATTAGGAGTGATACAGCTGTCGGATCTAAAACCAGCAAGTGGTAAAAGTCTTAAAAAACTTCAAGTATTTGCCAAGAGGACGGAGTTATTTAATAACATATGTCCTGGTTTTTGATAGGGTTTTTCTGTTTGGTCATTAAATAAACGTTTGTTAACGCAATGGACTCATTCAGTCTATGTGAGGTCCTCATGTAGCTGCCAGTTCAACCCAACCTAAGCTAGCTGAACTTCGCTGTATTCACTATCCCTCACTTAAAATTCATTATTATATACCTCAGTGATATTGAGTAAATGAAGATGTGCTTATATGTACATAAATAACCGTAATAGCAAATGAATCGCTGCTTGTAAATTGAAAGCGCAATGTGGCTCACTAAACGATTGTTAAACTAAAAGCAAGGAAAGGTGAAGTCAATTTGTGCAGCTAACTGCACGAAGCTCGATTTAAAATCACTTCCCTCTTCACACTGATTTAATAGCTAATTACGAACAACAAAAACAATCACTGAGCAATCTTATTAATGGAGGATTTGCGTAGGATGTCTGAAGTAGTGTTGATGTTAAATCTTTAAGTGACAATAAATAAGGAATGAAATGTGAGTAAACTAGCATTCTCTGCAAAAAAAAAAAAAATTTGTAGTTTATACATCGACTAGTAAATACAAAAAAATGTTTCACTCCCAAATGAATTAAGCTAATTATAGTAGCTTGCCAGAAAAAAAATAATTTTCACCGGTTTCTAGAAGTCTGATTAATTTGAAGCTTTGCATACGTATCAAGGACCGATGACAATGCATTAATGTGATGGTGTGGTGACATAAGGTCGACGGCCATAAGGTCAATTGGCCTTATTACCACTTTGAATGGCCACAAGTTTGATTGAAATTTTGCACACGTATCAAGGGTCGATGACAATGCATTAATGTGATGGTGTGGTGACATAAGGTCAACGGCCATAAGGTCAATTGGCCTTATTACCACTTTGAATGGCCATGAGTTTGATTGAAACTTTGCACACGTATCAAGGCTCGATGACAATGCAATAATCTGATGGTAGGGTGACATAAGGTTAACGGACATAAGGTCAATTTAACTTATGACCACCCCAAATGGCTATAGATTTGAAACCTTGCACATAATGCTAAAAACGCATTTATTTATTAATGATAGAAGTGAATGCATGGAACATCTAAGAAAGAGTATTCTGGAGCCCTTTTTTAACACGCTTTTATTAGCTTGGCTTTTATCTATATAACGGAATCTTTGAGCTTAAATTTCACCGGTTTATAGAAGTCTGATTAATTTGAAACTTTGCATACGTATCAAGCACCTATGACAATGCATTAATGTGATGGTGTGGTGACATAAGGTCAACGGCCATAAGGTCAATTGGCCTTATTACCACTTTCAATGGCCATAAGTTTGATTGAAACTTTACACACGTTTCAAGTCTCGACGACAATGCATTAATGTGATGGTGTGGTGACATAAGGTCAACAGCCATAAGGTCAATTGGCCTTATTACCACTTTGGATGCACCGTAGCGAGCGCGGCTTCGATCTACTTCCACTGTTGTTTCGGGATCCTGCCATCTTCGCTGCTCTCGTCTATATTGCCAATGATCTGCCGACCCTTGACAATTTCGGCGAAAGACCGCGTCCAGCCTCCCTGCGTCTTGGCCCTTTTCTGTGCCGTAGGGTTGGATTCATCCATGGACTGCTGGCGTTTCGAGGCTTCATCACTCTCAACTAAAACTTTTAAAATTACTTGAACTAAAAATTAAAAATAAATAATAATTTAAAAAAAAACTAAAAAAACACGCTTTTATAGCAAACCGAACTTAAAAATAGAAAAATAATTTATAAATAAATATAATAATATAAAAATAATAAATAAAATTTTCAATTAAAAAGAGTTTATATAACAATAGTAGAAGGTCAAACAATCGTTTATAGTTAATCACCTCAAAATAAAATTATAATAAAATTTAAGTTATTAACAGAATAATTTAATTCACAGTAAAAAGCGTGGGGTGCTTGATATTGAATATTACAATCATTCTATTGGCAACTATATGAAGGGAAAGATATGAAATGTAGTCAAATGCACCCCACGCTTTTTACTGTGAATTAAAGTATTCTGTTAATAACTTAAATTTTATTATAATTTTATTTTGAGGTGATTAACTATAAACGATTGTTTGACCTTCTATTACTGTCATATAAACTCTTTTTAATTGAAAATTATTTTCTATTTTTAAGTTCGGTTTGCTATAAAAGCAAGTTTTTTTTTTAGTTTTTTTAAACTATTATTTATTAAAAAAACAACGTGCTTATTATTTCAAGGCACAACTTGGCATGAACAAACTATTTATTATACTCAGTTGAGCAGAGCTCACAGAGTATATTAAGTTTGATTGGATAACGGTTGGTTGTACATATATAAAGGAATCGAGATAGATATAGACTTCCATATATCAAAATAATCAGGATCGAAAAAAAATTTGATTGAGCCATGTCCGTCCGTCCGTCCGCCCGTTAACACGATAACTTGAGTAAATTTTGAGGTATCTTGATGAAATTTGGTATGTAGGTTCCTCAGCACTCATCTCAGATCGCTATTTAAAATGAACGATATCGGACTATAACCACGCCCACTTTTTCGATATCGAAAATTTCGAAAAACCGAAAAAGTGCGATAACTCATTACACAAGACAGATAAAGCGACGAAACTTGGTAGATGGGTTGACGTTATGACGCAGAATAGAAAACTAGTAAGATTTTGGACAATGGGCGTGGCACCGCCCACTTTTACAAGAAGGTAATTTAAAAGTTTTGCAAGCTGTAATTTGGCAGTCGTTGAAGATATCATGATGAAATTTGGCAGGAACGTTACTACTATTACTCTATATGTGCTAAATAAAAATTAGCAAAATTGGATGAAGAACACGCCCACTTTTTAAAAAAAAAATTTTTTTAATTCAAATTTTAACAAAAAATTTAATATCTTTACTGTATATAAGTAAATTAAGTCAAAATTCAACTCCAGTAATGATATGATGCAACAAAATACAAAAATAAAAGAAAATTTCAAAATGGGCGTGGCTCCGCCCATTTTCATTTAGTTTGTCTAGAATACTTTTATTGCCATAAGTCGAACAAAATCCAATCCTTCTCAAATTTGGTAGGAGCATAGATTCTATGACGGTAACTGTTCTCTGTGAAAATGGGCGAAATCGGTAGAAGCCACGCCCAGTTTTTATACACAGTCCACCGTCTGTCCTTCCGCTCGGCCATTAACACAATAACTTGAGCAAAATCCGATATATCTTTACTAAACTTAGCCCACGTACTTACCTGAGCTCACTTTTTCTTGGTATAAAAAATGGGCGAAATCTGACCATAACCACGCCCACTTTATCGATATCGAAAATTACGAAAAATGAAAAAAATGCCATAATTCTATACCAAATACGAAAAAAGGGATGAAACATGGTAACTGGATTGGTTTATTGACGCAAAATATAACTTTGGAAAAACTTTGTAAAATGGGTGTGACACCTACCATATTAAGTAGAAGAAAATGAAAAAGTTCTACAAGGCGAAATCAACAGCCCTTGGAATCTTGGCAGGAATACTGTTAGTGGTATTGCATATATAAATAAATTAGCAGTACCCGACAGATGATTTTCTGGATCACCTGGTCCACATTTTGGTCGATATCGCGAGAACGCCTTCACATATACATCTAAGGGCCACTCGCTTTTAAAACCCTCATTAATACCTTTAATTTGATATCCATATCGTACAAAAACATACCAGTGTCCCACCCTAATGGCGATATCTCGAAAAGGCGTCCACCTATAGACCTAATGCCCACTCCCTCTTAAAATGCTCAGTAACACCTTTCGTTTGATACCCATATCGTACAAACATTCTAGAGTCACCCCTGGCCCACCCTAATGGCGATATCTCGAAAAGGCGTCCACCTATAGACCTAGTGTCCACTCCCTCTTAAAATGCTCAGTAACACCTTTCGTTTGATACCCATATCGTACAAACATTCTAGAGTCACCCCTGGCCCACCCTAATGGCGATATCTCGAAAAGGCGTCCACCTATAGACCTAATGCCCACTCCCTCTTAAAATGCTCAGTAACAGCTTTCGTTTGATACCCATATCGTACAAACATTCTAGAGTCACACCTGGCCCACCCTAATGGCGATATTTCGAAAAGGCGTCCACCTATAGAACTAAGGATTACTCCCTTTTAAAATACTCATTACCACCTTTCATTTGATACCCATATCGTACAAACACATTCTAGAGTCACCCTGGCCCACCCTAATGGCGATATCTCGAAAGGCGTCCACCTATAGACCTAATGTCCACTCCCTCTTAAAATGCTCAGTAACACCTTTCGTTTGATACCCATATCGTACAAACAATCTAGAGTCACCCCTGGCCCACCCTAATGGCGATATCTCGAAAAGGCGTCCACCTATAGACCTAATGTCCACTCCCTCTTAAAATGCTCAGTAACACCTTTCGTTTGATACCCATATCGTACAAACATTCTAGAGTCACCCCTGTCCCACCCTAATGGCGATATCTCGAAAAGGCGTCCACCTATAGACCTAATGCCCACTCCCTCTTAAAATGCTCAGTAACACCTTTCGTTTGATACCCATATCGTACAAACATTCTAGAGTCACACCTGGCCCACCCTAATGGCGATATCTCGAAAAGGCGTCCACCTATAGAACTAAGGATTACTCCCTTTTAAAATACTCATTACCACCTTTCATTTGATACCCATATCGTACAAACACATTCTAGAGTCACCCCTGGCCCACCCTAATGGCGATATCTCGAAAAGGCGTCCACCTATAGACCTAATGCCCACTCCCTATTAAAATGCTCAGTAACACCTTTCGTTTGATACCCATATCGTACAAACATTCTAGAGTCACCCTTGGTCCACCTTTATGGCGATATCTCGAAAAGGCGTCCACCTATAGAACTAAGGATTACTCCCTTTTAAAATACTCCTTACCACCTTTCATTTGATACCCATATCGTACAAACACATTCTAGAGTCACCCCTGGCCCACCCTAATGGCGATATCTCGAAAAGGCGTCCACCTATAGACCTAATGCCCACTCCCTCTTAAAATGTTCAGTAACACCTTTCGTTTGATACCCATATCGTACAAACATTCTAGAGTCACCCCTGGCCCACCCTAATGGCGATATCTCGAAAGGGCGTCCACCTATAGACCTAATGCCCACTCCCTCTTAAAATGCTCAGTAACACCTTTCGTTTGATGCACATATCGTACAAACACATTCTAGAGTCACCCCTGGCCCACCCTAATGACGATATCTCGAAAAGGCGTCCACCTATAGATCTCATGCCCACTCCCTCTTAAAACGCTCAGTAACACCTTTCGTTTGATACCCATACCGTACAAACATTCTAGAGTCACCCCTGGCCCACCCTAATGGCGATATCTCGAAAAGGCGTCCACCTATAGACCTAATGCCCACTCCTCTTAAAATGCTCAGTAACACCTTTCATTTGATTCCCATATCGTACAAACACATTCTAGAGACACCCCTGGTCCACCTTTATGGCGATATCTCGAAACGGCGTCCACCTATGGAACTAAGGATCACTCCTTTTCAAAATACTCATTAACAGCTTTCATTTGATACCCATATCGTACAAACACATTATAGAATCACCCCTGGTCCACCTTAATGGGGACATCTCGAAAAGGCGTCCACCGATAGACCTAAGGCCCACTCCCTCTTAAAATGCTCAGTAACACCTTTCATTTGATACCCATATCGTACAAACAAATTCCAGAGTCAGCCCTGGTCTACCTTTATGGCGATATCCCTAAATGGCGTCCATCCATAGAACTATGGCCTACTCTCTCTTAAAATACTCTTTAATACCTTTCATTTGATACACATGTTATACAACCACATTCCAGGGTTACCCCAGATTGATTTTCTTATTTTGTCTCCATAGCTCTCAACTGAGTATGTTATGTTCGGTTACACCCGAACTTAGCCTTCCTTACTTGTTTTTTCTTTAGTTTAAACTAGCAGTCCCGGCAGACGTTGTTCTACTCTGCGCCGTCTTTTTCGCTCCATCTATCTCTATCTTCGTCTCACTCTATCTCTTTCTCAGTCTCCTTCTCCTTCCCTCTTTTCTCTTCTCTCAAGTTCTTCTCATTGTTCTTCATCCCTTATTGCCAGCCCCAGAGGGTGGTATGTATTTTGTTCCAGTCCATTCCGAGTTCCATTCCCACATCGAGTTTCAGTCCCAGTATCCGGGTCCACGTTTTGGCCTCTATCTCGAGACCGTAGTCACTCAGGGTGTGAAAATTACCCTCTACTAAAGCACTCATCAACAACTTTCAGTTGTTGTCCATATTTTATAAACAAATTAAAGGGGTATCTGGGCCCACGTTTTGGCCTATATCTCGAGACACTAGTCACCCAGGTCTTCGAAAAATACCCTGCATCCAAGCACTCATAAACAGCTTCCATTTGATACCCATATTGTACAAACATATCCCAGGATTACCCAGATCCACGTCTTGATCTCATGACCCTAGCCAGGATGGAATAAAAAGTATCTTATATCCGTCTCCAAGTTCCAATCTATTTATCCACCAATTTTTACCCAAATCGGTTCATCAGTTCTTCAGTTATAAATAGTGTAACTAACACCACTTTCTTTTATATTGTGGCGAATGTTGACATCACTAAGCTGTTAGTAAATAATCAACAACAACAAATACAGTAAGAAGCCAAACTTATGTACATGCACACTTAATCAGCAGCTCGAAGTGAAGAGATGTCTCACACACACACACATGTAGTCATCAGCAGAAGTAATTTCTCACACATTAACACACGCATATGGCTATAAACTACAAATATACATGTATATAGCTGGTAAACAAGCATGAGCTACAACTGTTCGCGTAATTAATAGACCTTTGGAGAAACCGAGAGGAAACCGAGAGTATAACAGCGGTGAAAGCTGAGTAATAAAGAATCAGTTTTGAGTTAAACATGCTATTAGTTGCGAAGTGTAGTATAATTGTACTACTCCCAAAATAGTGTAATAAAGACCATTTTGCAATACAGAATATTGGAGTCATTTATTCGATAGTTTAGCGATACGAACGTAATTAGAAGGCGCGAAATAACCAGGTTTTTCCTTAATTTATTACAATATACTATATAGATTTTACCTATCGCTCGAATAGAGTGACTGATCAAAAACAAAAAGATATAATAAATTTTACATGCATCAATGCAGTTGTAATGAAATAAGCTCAAAAATACAACTTTAAAGTCCCGTGGGTGCCTAAGAAAATACTCCGTATAGATACAGTTTTACAGGTAGATGATTTTATGCTCGCTTTGTGAAATTGACATCAAAAAAGGAAACACAAATATAATACTTAAATAACATAACCGAAAGCAATCCGAAATACCCCCACACAGATCATGAAAACAGTACGGAAATGACATTGGAATGGGGCTTGTAACAAATTGAGGGAAATTCCGCTTATTTGAAACTTTCTGCTACCGTTCGAATCGCTAAGCTGTTGTATAAATCACTCCAAAATTCAGTATTGCAACTGGTCTTTATTTATATTACTTTGGGGGTAGTACTTTACAATTATACTGCACAACCAATAGCGTGTTTAAATCAAAACTGATTAGTCATACCTCAGTTTTCGCTGCTTTTATAATCTATGTTGCCTTGTCTGTATATTTCTCCAAAGGTCTAGATGTTTCACTTTCTAGAATCTCCTGCTTGGTTACCAGCTACATTCGTGTGTATGTGTGAGAGCCAACATCGGCTGATAACTGAGTGAGTTATTCATCGTTGCCTTTTATGTACGTGTATAAATGTATTAAATTCATATGTTCATGTACACAAGAGTGGCAGCTTGCTTTATTTTTGTTATGCCGTTATTTACTAACAGTTTAGTGATGCTAAAATTCGCCACAATATTATTGAGATTTTTCCAGACAAAATGTGCTAAAGAGCAAAAAAAGAAACAAGTCCTAAAACGCTATATCTGAAATGATTCTGAAAATATTTCGAAATATTCCTAAAGGAGAGCAAAATGATCATGAGGTTATTCCGAAATACCCTTAGGAGAAATTGATCCCTAAATGGCTTCTAAAGCTTCTCTAAAATTGTTCGAAGATAATTCCGAAATAGTTCCAAAGACAATCCCAAAAAGCTTCGAAACGCTTTCGAATACAATTTGTCCCAACATAGCCCCGAAAATAATCCGAAATAGTTCCGAAATGTTCCCGACAGAACCATGAAGACAATAACCAAATATCCTGAAACAATCCCGTAGACTATTCTGAAATTAAAATAAAATAGTCCCGAAAACAATATCGTAATTATTCTGAAATAATATCGCAGTCATTCCAAAAGCGACTCCAAAACGGGACTGGAATAAACCCAAAATTCTAAATGAGTTTAGACAAACCAAGGCGCAGACTACGGAAGTGAATAGCAAGAAGCCACAAAAGATTTGTAAAAGTTTCGAGGACGTCCGGTTTTGTGGTCTGGCCCAGAACACCCCCTCCGGTCCAACCATCCCTTACACGTGACACACTGAAAAGAGTGTGGCAGTCCTAAAAATATTCCTTTCCGGCAAACGCAGCAAAACCATTTCTCTGGACCGGGATCAGGTAAAGATCCCGGATTGGATCCGATAACTTTCCGGAGCAGGAGAATATGGCGCAGTCCCGTCACAAGGATCTGCTGGGAGGATGACAATTTTTGGGAGGAACGCAGCAAATTAAATGGGGTTACACTGAAATGACAGTACATGGCCGGGAACAATCCCGAGTAGTTCCGGTACATAGAACCGGCTGTCTTGGGAAGAGGACCAAATCGAAAACCCCACCATAGGACAGTACTCGTTGCGCTAGACCTGTCAAAATTTTTTGATACGGTCAACCACGGCACGTTACTGCAAGACATGGAGCGTCCTCCCTTCCTCCAACTCTCAAAAGTTGGACCGCAAATTATCTGTCTGGTCCGCAAGCATCGGTGCAATTCAGGAACATGACATATAAATCCAGAAAAATTAAAAAAAGGGTGCCACAGGGTGGTGTCCTATCCCCACTTCTGTTTAACTTCAAAGTATATTTGAGCTTTCCAACTCTTTGATAATCGTAAGAATTCGCTGTAAATTTCTGTTTTATATATGTCTGAATATGCGATAGTGTCCTGACCTAGATATATAGTGGTTGATAACACCGTAACTTGTTCTATTTCATCTTTTTGAATTTACTTTTTCTCTTTCTTCACTTTTTTCCTTTCTCTTTTATTTATGCTTCGATTTAATTTTTCTGACTTTGTTCACTTTCATAAATTATTTTGGTATCTGATAGCGCTCATATTAACTCAACTAAGTAAACAGAGGGTTGGTGATGTGTGTAAGAGTCCACGGAAGCGGGGAAAGTTTCTGACCGCCGTTAACGAAGGAATGGCCAGAGCGATTCCTTTGCATGCGGTGGATCAGTTCACTACTGCTGGTCGCTTTCTGTGAAGTATCCCAAGGTTACCTCGGTATTTTTATCGGCAGCGTTTGTCCACCACAGGGTATGGCTGCTAGAGGACGTCTGTCTTGGATCAAAGGTTCACTATATAAAATTGAAAGCAATATTTTCTTCCCGGCTGAGCGGGTTATGCGCTGTGCTTGGGATTCGCCACAATGAACCACACTCCAATGAATGAAAATTAAGACCTCGGATAAGAAGGCAACCCTTAACTGGTGACAACCCCCGCAAACATTTTAAGGACTGTGATTTAAGGGCATGTACCTGGAGTGTCCGCTCCCCTAATGGTGATTGATGTCCTCGTCAAGAAATGCGGTGAACGAAACAAGGAAAGAATAAGATGCAAGTAAGCGCAGTTTCAGCGTCGTATTCGTATTGGGAGAGAGACTTTGTCGCCAAGTACTGAAAAATGTCTCATCGCTATCCGAATAATATCCAAATTTTCTGCTGTCAAACTCCAAACTGGAAAAAGAAGCGGAGAAGATAGGTTTGATGGTGAGTGGCAACAAAACGAAGTACCTGCTGTTCGTAGCCATAATTTCGAAATAGAAATGACTTCGTTCATTAGAGAAGCAGCTTTAGCACAAACAACAACATCAGCTCTGAAGTTCGAGAAGTGACGACATCGAGTACTGAATAAGATTTATGATGAGCTGTACGAACTTTATGAATACATGAACATATTACAGCGAATAAAAACGCAGCGCCTATGCTGGCTAGGTCATGCTAATGAAAGTATTTTTATTGAAAACCACCTATGGAAGTAGAGGAGAAGGGCGGCTGCCACTCCACTGAAAAGATTAGGTGAAAAATGATTTAAATTTTTTTCTTGTGACCAATTGGCGCCAGTGAAGAAGCGACTGACGCGCGTTATTGGACAAACACGCTCGTTTAAACGGTTAGGCGACATCTAAATAAGTAAATAAGGTGTAAAGTTCTACAATATTGACAATGCGAATGTCTGGATTAGTGAGCAAAAATGTTTAAACACCAAAACCGCAAATTCTTTGAGTGAGCAAAGATGTTTACACACCAAAACCGCTAATATTTTGGAGTTGAGATGATTGTGCGATTTCCAATAGATTTTTGCTGCCCTCATAATCAACCAAGTAACACAATTACCAGAACTTCTACCAAATTCAAATATGTACGCACTTGTTATGATTGAAATAATGAATTTGTAATTTTAATTGTAAATACGTTCTAATTCAAATAGCTCAGCAGAAATAGCACTAGAGCATACATACAAACAACGGAGATATAAAATTCATACGCCATGGTGCACCGAATTTCACCTGCGACATTAGCAGTTCCTTAGCATTGTGAGAAATAAGTCAGCAAATAAAATGAAAATTGTGATGAAATGTTATAAACGTTGTGTGATAATTTTACGGCCATGAACATGAAGTTATAATGCTAATTTCATTATCTAACTAAATTATAACCAAAAGTTGTCAGAAATATTTAACTAAATAATTAAGTAAAAGCATAGGTATTTGCATAGTGCACGAGACATAGCTGATTTTAGTGTTGTTAATTTGAGGCACGTGCGACACGAATTTGTGTAAAATTTTAATAAATGGCAAAGTGACAGTGCAATGGTAAACCAGAGTTGGCATGAATATGCACACTGACTTGAAGTTTGAACTGAAATAATAAGATTAAAAGCTTAACTAAAGAGGGGCTTCTAAGTAGCATTGAATAAAAAATAGCCACAGAAATTTATAAAAAAGTTTTAGAGGCATGACCTAAAACGGGATCTTAGATAAGGTAGCAGTATGTTCGCATAATATGGGAACCAAAGGAAATATATTAAAGAGCTCTGCAGCGACCGATGTCTTTAACTTCGATATCTCAATTGATTTTGGAGATTACACATACAAACCCAGATGGACATAAAATCCGTTTAAATGTGGATAACAAACTAAAAACATAAGCAAGCGGTCTCTTTTTAATATCTTTGCTAGTTTTTGAGATATCTCGCAAAAGTAACCTATATAGGCCAATTAAATTAAGTGTGTAGAACAAATATTTCACTGGGGCATGAGTACCAATGACTTCGATGACTTAATGTATTTCAGAAATAAGAATTTAAGTGCATGGACCGAAACCGCTATTCCTTTTAAATAAAGAAAAAAAATTTTCCGGACTTTTAGTTCTTTGGTCTGTTACAAACTATTAAATCCTCTCGCAGCCGTATCGCACACCACTCTACGGTACGTTCTTTCATTTTTTGTCCTCTTTAAGTTAAACACATTTTACGGAAGTTTCGTTAGGTGTCGATGGATCTAGATATTTAGGTTGAGCTGCAAACTATGTATATACCTCCCACGTAGTTTAGCACCCGATGACTATACATTAAATAAACGGAAAATTGTGCCGGGCGAGATATTTAGAAATTTCATTGTAAACTGAGAAAATTTTGCCATAAAGTTTTAAGAAAATTCCTTTTGAGCTATAAACTAGAAACCTCACACATAGTCAGAGAATGTCGAACACATTTACATGTAGATTAATTTGTGTGGATTTATTCAAAAAAAAAAAAAAGTGCATCTAAACAGAGAATTTCTTTCACTTGGCCACTTTTTCACAATTCGTGCATACATATATTCAAACTTAAAAGCTTTATATAAATAAATATAGGTTTTAGCCACACTCCCATAACCAACATCAATAAACATCTTTGCAAATCGATCTGAAATTGTTTAAAAAAAAGAATACATCAAAAAGGGGTATTTTCAGATTATTCGCACATAAAAGGAAGTTAAATGCAATTGAGTAAAATGATATCACACGCTGTCAATACCAATACTAGCATCATTTTTAGCATCCTTTGTCACCATCACACAGAAAAATAATAAACATTGATTTATTATTTTTAGGGTAAGATGGGCTAACATAAACTAATCTTTGTATGTGTGGGAACATGATCATGGGTTAGGACGGATGTTCCGTCACATGAGGAAACTGTTAAAAGTTGATGACAGATTTACATAGTAAAAATCAGTATTTGTAAGCTATCTAAATCAATGGATAGCTTTTAAACTTGATATGTATTTTTCTAGATTTCTTTGAGTCCTTGCTTGTCAATATCTGACAGTTATTTGTATAAATATACACCAAAATATATTTTTATAACTTTCATGAAAATGAAATGGCATATTAACTTCGTCACGAATCTCAAAATTGTAAGGCCCTAAAGGAAAATAGATAGACCCACCAATAACTATAACGAAATTATCAGGATGAAGAGCTGCGTTGATTTAGCCATGTCCGACAGTCTGTTTGTATGCAAATTTGTCCCTCAATTATTGAGATATCTTTATAAAATGTGATGAGCGCGTATATTGAGGTGTACGGTTAGACATTTGTTGCAACCGGCTGCATCGGTCCACTATAGCATATATCCCCCATACAACTGATTTTTCAGAAAAGAGGATTTTTTCATATCTTCCTCAATTTATCATATTGAAGCTTCAAACTTCACCATATGCTTTTGTATATTGTACATATTGTTGTATGAAAAAATAAATGAGGTCGGTCGTATATATAGTATATATCCCCCACAAAAGATTGTTCAGATAAGAAGCTTTTTGTAATTATTGTCCCATTTTAACATCTAGAGGATTCAAATTTGACCGAATGCTTATATATAGGGCAGTCATTGTTGTCTGCAAAAATTTTATAAATCGGCGGTATACATCCCATACGACCGATTGTTCAGATAAGAAATTTTTCGTAAGTTCTGCTCAATTTTAACATCTAGTACCATCAGATTTCACCATATGGTTTCGCATATAGCATATATTGTTGTCTAAAAATTTCAAAGAGATCCGTCGAATATATAACATATGTCCCCTACAACCGATTGTTCAGATAAGAATCATGTCGTAATTTCTGCCCTATTTTAATAGCTAGAACCTTTAAATTTCATCATATGCTTTCGCATGTAGTAAATATTGTTGTCTGAAAATTTCTAAGAAATCGGTCATATATATAGCATATATCCCATACAACCGATTGTTCAGATAAGAAACTTAATAATTTCTGCCCCATTTTAACAGCTAGAACCTTCAAATTCCACCATATGCTTTCGTATATAGCAGATATTTTTGTCTGAAAATTTCGAAGAGATCCGTTGAATATATAGCATATGTCCCTTATAACCGATCGTTCAGGTAAGAAACTTTTCGCAATTTCTGCCCCAATTTAACAGTTAGAAGCTTCAAATTTC
This sequence comes from Eurosta solidaginis, assembly GCF_040869045.1. Classification (NCBI taxonomy): domain Eukaryota; kingdom Metazoa; phylum Arthropoda; class Insecta; order Diptera; family Tephritidae; genus Eurosta; species Eurosta solidaginis. The sequence continues at coordinate 261,303,449 of NC_090322.1, forward strand.
ACAAAATTCTTACATATATAGCATATATTTTTGTCTGGAAAAATCATAGGGATCGGAGGTGTATATAGTATATACCCCAAATAAACTGTCATTTACGGCTAGAAGCTTCAAATTTGCATCCTCACAAAAACAGCCTACAAATTTTTTTTTTTGTTTTTTGTCTTAAAATCGCTTAAGTATATACATCTTTTCACTATGCGATAAGATTATTGTTCAGCCACTTCATGAAAGGTATAAAGTCATCGGCACAGCCGAGGAAGGCCCCTTCCTTACTTGTTTTATTTGAATTGATATGTGAATATGTTGGATTGAAGAGCTATATCCTCCAACCGCGGTTGGCATACTTCAGTCAGATGCTTTGGTTAAATATTGCTACTGAAATTTTATAAAGTTATTCATCACATTCCACATCCATATAAAGTTATTTAAATTTTATTGATATGTTTACGCAGTAACCTCACTTTTATATCAAATTTGACCATGTGACTATGCATACAAATGTGGTTGTGATTTTTTTTTTTTTTTTTTTGTGCTTACTTAAATCCTTTACGTATATTTTACACTCTATGTAGAACAGTTCAAACGTTCACACATTTGTTATAAATACTCTAAGCATCGCTTTGTATTAATATCAGTGTAAACGCGCCTGATGACTTATTATCCTTATTGTCATTTCAGTTTTATTTTATGTGATTTAATTTTGCATATAAATTATATTATCATTGGTGTTTGCTGGTTTAATATTACTCCATGTAAACACTCATACATGCAATATAAACACGCATATGTACTATGTGATTGTATTTATTATGAGAAAATTATGAGCTCAGCTGATACAATTCGTCACCGTCACGACGGAAGCTATTTTCCACTAACAGCACGTTCGCGGCGCAAAGTGGAACATATAAACACTGACGTAAATAATTTTATTTTGCGATACAAATTTCATTAACAAAATAATAAAAGTTTATCAACTAAAATTTTCACTTAATTTTAAGCAACAGTTTTTCAGAGACCCGAACTAAGTATATATGGCAAAAAATAAAGTGCAACATATTTGACGTGGCTTATCTATGCCAAAAGTAGAAAATTGGCAAAGTATGATGGATGCGACGTCTGATACGTCGCCTTTCTACCGTTTACGATTAAATACAACACAGTCAACTCTGCTGTCAGTTTCTTCCTTGTCCGTTAAGTAAGTGACGTATTGTATCTGTTTAAGCCATTGTGCAGTGGTATGAAGGTGGGCACTAACAATTGTTTGCTAAATGGTGCTTAACTACAGATTTTGTCGCATTTTTTCAGGATAATAACGGAAAAGATTCTAAAAGCTATCACAGCATTTAATGCTACTTTTATATTTTTAATGTTTTTTAGAGGATAGAAAATGCAACAAAAGAATTTAGGCTAAAAGCAGAGACATAAATAAGGGGAGGGTGTCATGGGGATCAATCCCCCCTGGGGAAATTTAAAATATAATTTTTGAAAACTTTTACTTATACATATTCATGTATGCATTCATTTCTCGAACTGCCTTTAACACTTCTTAAAAGGAACAAGAAGGAAGGCTAAGTTCGGGTGTAACCGAACATTACATACTCAGCTGAGAGCTTTGGAGACAAAATAAGGGAAACACCATGTAGGAAAATGAACCTAGGGTAACCCTGGAATGTTTTTGTATGACATGTGTATCAAATGGAAGGTATTAAAGAGTATTTTAAGAGGGAATGGGCCATAGTTCTATAGGTGGACGCCATTTAGAGATATCGCCATAAAGGTGGACCAGGGCTGAATCTAGAATTTGTTTGTACGATACGGGTATCAAATGAAAGGTGTTAACGAGTATTTTAAAAGGGAGCGGGCCTAAGTTCTATAGGAGGACGCCTTTTCGAGATATCGTTATAAAGGTGGACCAGGGTTGACTCTAGAATGCGTTTGTAAAATATGGGTATCAAACGAAAGATGATAAAGAGTATTTTAAAAGGGAGAGGCCCTTAGTTGTATATGTGAAGACGTTTTCGAGATATAGACCAAAATGTGGACCAGGGTGACCCAGAACATCATACGTCCGGTTGCGCTAATTTATTTTTATATGTAATACCACGAACAGTATTCCTGCCAAGATTCCAAGGGCTTTTGATTTCGCCCTGCAGAACTTTTTCACTTTCTTCTACTTAATATGGTAGGTGTCACACCGCTTTTACAAAGTTCTTTCTAAAGTTATATTTTGCGTCAATAAACCAATCCAATTACCATGTTTCATCCCTTTTTCGTATTTGGTACAGAATTATGGCATTGTTTTTTTTTTTATTTTTCGTAATTTTCGATATCGAAAAGTGGGACTGGTCATAGCCGGATTTCGGCCATTTTTTGCACCAAGATAAAGTGAGTTCAGATAAGTACGGGAACTGAGTTTAGCAAAGATATATCGATTTTTGCTAAATTTATCGTGTTATCGGAAGAGGGGAAGGACAGGCGGTCGACTTTGTATAAAAACTGGGCGTGGCATCAACCGATTTCGCCCATTTTCACAGAAAACAGTTATCGTCATATAATCTATGCCCTTACCAAATTTCACAAGTATTGGTAAATTTTTGTTCGACTTATGGCATTAAAAGTATTCTAGTGAATTAAATGAAAAAGGGCGGAGCCACGCCCATTTTGAAAATTTCTTTTATTTTTGTATTTTGTTGCACCATAGCATTACTGAAGTTGAATAATTTACTTATATACTGTAAAGATATTAAATTTTTTGTTAAAATTTGACTTTAAACACATTTTCTTTAAATAGTGGGCGTGTTCTTCATGCGATGTTGCTAATTTTTATTCAGCACATATATAGTAATAGTAGTAACGTTCCTGCCAAATGTCATCATGATTTCTGCCAAATAACAGCTTGCAAAACTTTTAAGTTACCTTCTTTTAAAAGTGGGCAGTGCCACGCCCATTGTCCAAATTTTTACTAACTCTCTATTCTGCGTCATACGGTCAACCCACCTACCAAGTTTCATCGCTTTATCCGCCTTTGGTAATGAATTATCGCATTTTTTCGGTTTTTCGAAATATTCGATATCGAAAAAGTGGGCGTGGTTATAGTCCGATATCGTTCATTTTAAGTAGCGATCTGAGATGAGTGCCCAGGAAACTACGTACCAAATTTCATCAAGATACCTCAAAATTTACTCAAGTTATCGTGTTAACGGGCAGACGTACACACGGACGGACGGACAGGGCCAATCAAATTTTTTTCGACACTGATGATTTTGATATATGGAAGTCTATAGTTATCTCGATTCCTTTATACTTGTACAACCAACCGTTATCCAATCAAAGTTAATATACGTGCAAAGCACGCTGAGTATAAAAATAAAAGAAAAGCACGCAAATTGGAAGAGAAGCTCGGACTTAAAACTTTTCGGAGTTTATCGCGCCTTGCATTTATATATTTTTATAATTTTTGAGCTAATAAGACAAACCCTATTCAAAATGATGTCAAACGTCCAAAACAGTACGAACCCTTGTCAATTTTGTTGCATTGTTTACAAAATGTAATCAATGCTCATAAACGTAGTACGGATGGTCAGCTGCCTCAACTAACTCTTTGTTGTAGTTGTTTTAACACATATCCACTTCACTTTACTCATTCATTTCTAATTATAGAGGCTAACACTTTTTATACAAAGTCATATTGAATGTGAAAAAATTTATATCCACATTCACTTTAGCATGAGGTTATTTACATCTGCTTACTACGTCATGGCCTACAACAACTCTTTATGAATGCTTTTTATCGAACAAGCTTTATGTTACAATCCCATTTGTAGTTTTTATATTTATGCAAAAGCGTGCTCTTGTGAAAAAATATACATTTCAATTAGTTATTCAACTAATGCTCTATTTTTATCGTCGAGGTTTTTTATGTAAATGTGTAACAATTGTGAACATTTCTATTTTATAGCTTGGCAACTGTTTTTCACAATTTAAGTTTTTTTTCCTAAAAATAATTGGATTTTTTACATTTAAGCACATAAAAAGTACGTACTTATTGATATATTGGATCGTTATCTGTTAGGTATTTACACAGAACATGCTCAACATTTTTTTCTGCTGCTCGCACTTTCTACATCTGCTGTTACTAACAAGGCCTAACTTATAAGCATGTGACGCCAAAAGGTCCAGTTAATATACCCATCGTGAGTCTTGAGTCAATCTAACGTCATGTGACTTGCACATGACTTTAAAAATTTTGCAGCTCCGCGTTTCTGTTCACGCCTTTTCTGCTTAATGGATCATATGCAACTCCTTTCTGCCTTAAATTCTTCTCAAGCTGATTGGGACATATACCGCCGACTCATCAAGTGTGTGCTTTGCCAACTCATCAGCCTTTTCTTTACCTTCTATCCCAGAAATCCAGTATAGATGTATGACGGCCGAAGCAAAGTCTCTCTAATGCTTCTTTGCATTCTAGGACACTCCCTGAAGAAGTACTGTGTGAGATTATTGCCTTTATCGCTGTCTGACTATCATTATATTTATATATTGATGCAACTGCAGCTTTGGCACGCTTTCTCCAAAAATTCGAATGCTTTTTTCACGACTACAACTTCCACCTGAAAGACACTGCTGTGATCTAGCAGCCTGTAAGATCTATTTATTTCTGTATCGACATGGTAAACAGCAGACCTGACACCTTCTGTTAGTTTCAAAGCATCGGTATACACGTGCATAGCGTGCATCCTCGCGCAAAACCTCCGGCTCTATTGTGGCCGAAAGATGTCCTATTAAACTCCATGGCTGCTATGACCATAAGGCCTACACTCAAGCTGTCGCGAGGACTTAAGCATTGTGAAGCGATCTAGATAATAGGCGTGAAGTCTTTTGAGCCTTAAGTCATATATGTTAAAAGATAGCAGCAACTTTGTGAGTCCAATGACGTAAGATTTGCATACGATCTTAAAGATTTTGCTTGCTCCACACATTGCTACATTAAGCTCATATTTTCTTTTCATTTCTAATCCATCTTCATTACCTTTTATCTCTTTACACAATTTCGAAACCGGTTTATCTCTAAAAATAATGCATCATTATCTGAATATTTGCAGACTTGGACGAAGTGCTCTAAGTGTCATGGAGCTCATGCTGATTTATAACTGAATGTACATATGTTTGTTTTGTAGTAAGAGATCACCACAATTTGTTACATAGGAAGCTTCCAAGCTTTTACCACTGGTTGCACTTTGGCAGTTTCCATATCTCGGGAATTAGTAGGGTGGTGAACAAATAAATGTTTAAGGCGTTTGTTGCGTAACTTACTTACTTAAGTCGCAATGGTTGCAACATTATTCGCATGGGGCCTATGATTTTCTGGTAGGAATTTCAATATGCTTAACTTCATGTCGGCTTACTTATTTGCAGTGGAGGTCGAGACAGCGGGTTAGGGGCATAGAATATACCCGCGGCAGGTATTCCTATCGTAAGAGGCGACTAAAATACCAAATTGATCCAATGGGTTGTGCAGCGCAACCCATTCAAGGGATTGCCAACGCCATATATAGCTTCTCCAACCCAATTTTCTACCTCGCCTACTTGTGGCGAATACTTTCTTTAAAAGCCGAGATTCTGGCGGCCCTGAGTTCCTCATAGATATAGTCGGTGGGAGGGCGATATGACCCAGAAGATTTCATGTCATCATACCAAATCGTCCCCGAAATGATAGGGCTAGTAACTTAATGGTGTTTGTTAATGCAATGTTCCGGATCTGCATCCGGCAAAGAACGTTCAACATCGATAACACTCCCCAAGGCCTTCGGGGAGTGTTCCTATCGCTACACCTCCAAAAATAACAGGGGTATATCAATATTTCCTTTTTCGCTACTGCATTTAACTATAAGTCTCGCCTTATCTAGAGAGAAAAGCAATATAAATTTCCGGCTGAAAAAGTTTGCGAACGGTCCAACGCCATCATGTCCCTGAAATATTTGCTGGACTCGGCCAGGTTCAACAGGGGCATTGACCGCAACTTCCCACTCTAGTAGAGAATCAGCATTTCTTCCGTTTGTTAAGTTGCGCCAGTATTTTTATTTCCATATTGAGATTCTACCGCTACACTTCATTACATTATCCCTTTTTCTGCTCTCGACTGCCGTTTCAACATAAAAATAAGTTAAGAGTTCGTCTCACTTAATTGTCATCATCGGTTGAGTTCCGCAGCTCTGTATAAAGTTTGGGAGAAGGGAACTTCTGCGATTTCTATCCAATGATATTTCTGCAAGTTTCTGTGTTGTGCGTATTTGGTTCAGGAGCTCTTGAGATTTAGGTGCTGCACTTCACTTCACTCTCCAGTCATCGAACGCTCAGTTATCCCTGTAAGCATGTGTCATTTTGTTCAATCAAAGCCGACCACTTTGTTGGATAGCATTAAATTTTGCTGCTCAGCGGCTGAAATGGCAGGGATAAAATCTAGTCAACTTTGACTGAAGTTTAAACTCACACTGAAAAGCGAACATTAGTCGTGTTTAAAGTAGGAAGTATAATCCTTCCATGTGAAATAACAATCTAGTACACATATCTTATTATTTTGTTATACCTGGGCACTTATTTGTTTCATTTTGCTTAAAATTATTATAATTCATTTTTCCAGGAAGGATAGCACGATGGCCCCATATCCGCCAAATCAAATTTTTAATTTTTTTTCCCCTTCATCAAATTCTGCTGACATAGTGAATGGATTTGACCAGTTATCAGCCGACTCTCCTTCCATTTCCAATTGCTATAACAACTCAATACAACTCAATTTCAGCAGCAGTTACCATAGAGCATTATGTTGTAAGAGTTCTATTGCTATTCTTATTGCTCTAAGAAGACGAACGGACTACCAGATTCCCTATCTGCGCTTCGATGGAGATCTTAAGGCCACAATAGAGGTGGACGGTTGGCGCAAGGGTGCGCAAATGGCGAACGAGGCGATACATGTGTACAACGATGGTTCCAAAGTAGTGGAAGGAGTAGGGTCTGCGGTATACTGCGCTGATCCGGAAATAAGCAGATCCTACAGGCTGTCGGATTACTGTAGCGTTTTCCAAGCGAAAATATTAGCCGTAACTAAAGCAGTAGAAACCCTGAAAGAGAATAGCTTAAGCTGCAACCGTGTTAACTTTTATATTGACAGTCAAGCAGCAATTAAGGCAATAATCTCGCATAGCACAGCATCTAAATGCATGTTAGAGTGTAAGCAGTATCTGGAGGGAATCGGGATAGGGAGAAGCATACATCTATATTGGTTCCCAGGGCATATGGGAATAGACGGCAATGAAAAAGCGGACGAACTAGCTTAAAAGGGCGCATCCATTGAAGCTTGCTTCGTAGACGTCCCCATTAGATTGGGCGAGATTAAGCGAAGGCGAGAGGTGCACATGATCGACCAAGCGGGAAAGGCGTGGGTTCAAGCGAGGGGCTGTAAAGTGTCGATGATTATGTGTAGGTCTTACAACCTTAGACTAACACAGTTGCTTCTATCATTAAAAAGAGAGGACTGTAGACTCATGACGGCTATTCTGACTGGACACTGACTTCTGGCGTCTTACTTACTTACTTACTTAATTGGGGCTTAACCGTCTAAACGGTTATGGCGGTCCAACAAGGCGCGCCAGTCGCTCCTTCGCTCCGCCATCCGGCGCCAATTGGTCACACCAAGGGAGTTTAAATCATTTTCCGCCTGGTCCTTCTAATGGAGTGGGGGCCACCCTCTACCTCTGTTTCCATAGGCGGGTTCCGATAGAAACACTTTCTTGGCCGGAGCATCATCTTTCATTCGCATAACATGGCCTAGCCAGCGCAGCCACTGCGTTTTAATTCGCTGGACTATGTTGATGTCTGCGTATAGCTCTTACAGCTCATCATTAAATCTTCTTCGGTACTCGCCATCGCCAACGCGTAGGGGTCTATGTCGTTAAATTAGACTTGGTCAGTGATAGCAGATGTAGGAAGTGCGGGCTGGAGGAGGAAACGATCGAGCACGTTCTGTGCTCTTGCCCTGCGCTTACCAGGCTAAGACTCCAGCTATTAGGAGTGATACAGCTGTCAGATCTAGAAGCAGCAAGTTGCTTAAGTCCTAGGAAGCTTTGGTTGTCAAAACAAACTTCTGGTAACACTACGGAAACAATCAGTCTTTGTGAAGTCCTCATGGACCGGCCAGTTCAACCTAAGTAGATGGCTCTGTGTACATTAATGGGTTCTTACTGTCATTGTGGTTCTTCGCAGTTTTCTTGCAGCTTTTAACTAGGTTTCAAAGCAAACTGATGTCTATGGTGCATGTGTCATACAATAATGATACTTGTGTCAGAGAAATGTGCTTACGTGCAATAAAATTGACAATGATTACATGATTGTAAAGGCTACACACATCTGCAAGTTATGGCCGCAGCAAAAAATTGTTTATACAAATGCAAAGAATCTCTGGATTCGGATAACTGGGCCTGGTTTACGAATTCCGTGAACGGAAAACTCGTCTCATAAAAGTGTATTTTTTGTGTTAGGTGATACGTGGGCGTATAGCTGCTGTCGTAATTTGGTTTTGTGAGTTCAGTTAACGTAGCCAACAACTGATAAACGTCACAGATTTCTTTTCTATTGCAAAAAGAAATTCGGATGCATTTAAAATTTTCTTCTTTTTTAATTAAATGTTGTTTATGTCAGATCGTGAAGGCTAAACAGTTTACTCTGCATCTTTTATGGGTTCCGGGGCATAGGGGCATAACAGGTAATGAGATTGCGGATGAGCTTGCAAGAAAGGGTACCCCCCTGGAAGAGGTTGGTCATGCCGCTCTCCATCTGCAAGCTCAAGATAAAGGAGGCTCTATTGATAAAAGCGGGAGCCAGGTGGAAGCACCATGATAGATGCCATACGGAAATATTCACATGGCCGGAATGGAATGAGGGAAGATCGCCTGAGCTTCTCATCCTCCGTAAGAGAAATCTTTCCTTAGTTGTGGGTCGTCTCACTGGTCATGTTCGTATTGGACTGCATGCGGAAAGGATTGGCGCTCCATTTAATGATTATTGTAGAAGCTGCGACAACGAAGAAGAGCCTGAAACTGAATGGCATCTACTCTGCGAATATCCAGTGCTAGGTAGAAAAAGGCAACGTTTTATGTGCAAGATGTTTCTCGAAGATCTGACTGATACAGCTGTCAAAACACGACGCTTAGTTAGGTTCACAAACTCAATGATTATTTTTGTTTCATTCGCAACAAAGGATAATATGGCCTTTAAAAAAATAAGCACATATTTCGCTAAGTTCAACATCTATGAAGAGTTCCGCATATATTTTATTTTGTTTGTCTTTCAAGTCAAAAAGGAGCAGCCAAATCCTTTATTACCAAATCCGTTATAACAGTTTAAAATAAATTTTGTGGCAGCTGACATATTTTCGCTGAATGAAGCAAGTGGCCCTGTGTGAAAAAGAAAGTTAAATTATTTCATTAAACAAAATTGTGTCTGCATTAAGTTTCTATCTGAAATTGGTATAAAATATTAAAAAAAAAGTAGTAAGAAAAATCCGTGCTCACTCGCACTTGACTCATTTGTCAAAATAAACTAACTTTTATTGATTTTTTCGAGAATGAATATTGACAAGCGTACATTATTGGCGCACTCTTTTTTCATACTACTGCCGTTTTGATCGCGGGATAACTGATTTGAGCCCTAATAAAAAGCGGAAGTATTCGGTGTGGTAAGCGGAGCACGCTACTGCCACACCAAGGTGGCCACCTGTTGCAGATATAAAGGCAATAAAAGTACAATAGGGGATATAATTCGGTTAGATGACAATCCTACCCATAAAAGGTTCTTAAACGGGCGTATTTAGTTTGATAATAACGTCCAACGATTTTCACATAGTCCTTTAAAAGTGGAGTTAGGCAGGTTATCTCAGTGGCTAAAGAAATAAGAAATTTTTTTCTAAGGGTCGCTGACTTTTGTTGACTACCTTATAACAAATTTTAGTAAATAGGTTTCAAATTTGCTATACATATATGCCCGCCATAAACTATTTAATTAACCAATAACAACTCAATTATTTTAAAGAATATTTCACACTCAAAATTAGATGTAATAAAGAGGTGCTTTCACTACAAGCTTGGTTCTAGGTAATACAAGTTATGATGGTTTTTTCTGCATAATCCACCTTGAGTAAGTTTTTTTTTTTACATATTAGTTTACTTATTTATTTCACTGATATTTCAACTAACTAACTGACGACATCACTTCGTTTGTTTAATTTGCAACAAAAGTTTGCATTGGGTGCTGTAAAAACTAAGTTTCAATGCAGCGTCAGTTAGTCTGGTAAGTGTGACACAACTTGGCGTATACGTAACTTTTTTTTCGTAGCAATGTGTTGGTGTAACTAAACAAACAAGTTTATCAGTGGAAACAACAGCGGAGCAACCAAAGTTGCATAATATGTACATACATATATATGAACAAATGTACGTCTATTTACACACATGCATATGTACACACATGTAAATATAAGTAAAAACAACATGAGCGAATCACAAAAACCTGAACAATGCAAAGTTTAGACAACAACAATTGCAAACTTTTAAAAACATTATATCATCAGGCATCTTTTCAACGTAATGTATGTATGTATGTATGTTGTGTGCAATGCGTAGCCCCATAATGCATATTTGTTGATATATATTTGTGCGTGTTTACATATTCTTGTATATAATAATAATATTTTGTTTACGCTAAATTTGCATTTAATTTTCTCGCCATAATCACGGCAAAATGTAATTGTTTCATTTGCTTTTGCGTGTTGGTAATTTAATTAGATAGTGATTTAATTTAATTCAACTGATTGTTAATTGTATAAAATGTGAAATATTTATAAAGTAATGAAATTTTACAAGGAAATGCAAATTAATTCGTGCGAAAAGTTTTGATTTGCTGATCTTCTTTTCCGTAAAATTTATATAAAATGTGAAAACTTTTGTTCGAGTATTTGCTGCACTCTTCACAGAACCAGCCAGAAATCAGGGTAACCAAAATTTATAGAATTAAATGAATATGTCTTATCTGATTAATATAAGTAACTAATAACTAATTTAAATAGAATTTGACACGCCTATCCCAATAGTCTGAAACGATCTGCGGGATATATTTTTTTGAAAAAGAAGTGGATGGGGTCCGACAGCACTTGGGAACAGTAGCTTTTTTATTATTTTTAGCCGTTATAACTTTAAGGTCCGATTTTTCATTGCATGACTAGAGTTTAAACCTACCACACCGGTCGCTGAGATGAGCTGTAAAATTTTATGTTATCGAAAGAATTAGCAAGGTTAAACTTTGTTCAAGATTAACTGAAGTATGGAAACGTACTGAAAAATCGGCTGTATGTGTACTGACTTTGAAGAGTAATTTTAAGCCATCTAGCAATTTTGGAAAAGTATGCAGATACGTTCTTCTACCACAGATACGTCCTTCGCCACCCCTCGGTTTCATTTCGGCACTACTTATTGCTTACTTGATTACTTCAAGAAAATTTCGGAATCGTTTCGAGATTTGGAATCTTTTCGAGACTATTTCTAGATTACTCCAGGACTATTTGGGAACCATTTTAAAATTGTTGTAGATACCTTTTCGGAGCTACTTCAAGATTTTTAAGTGCTATTTCAGGACTGTTTGGTGATTGTAACTCAAACCTGTTTCGTATTAGTTTCTTGGATTCGTTATGATATCACCGAGACCATTTTGCGACTATTTTGGGAGTATTTTTTGCATTATGCGGCCACCGTGGTGTGATGGTAGCGTGCTCCGCCTACCACACCGTATGCCCTGGGTTCGCACCCCGGCCAAAGCAACATCAAAATTTTTGAAATAAGGTTTTTAAATTAGAAGAAATTTTTCTAAGCGGGGTCGCCCCTGGCAAACGCTCCGTGTGTATTTCTGCCATGAAAAGCTCTCAGTGACAACTCATCTGCTTTGCAGATACCGTTCGGAGTCGGCATAAAACATGTAGGTCCCGTCCGGCCAATTTGTAGGGAAAATCAAGAGGAGCACTACGCAAATTGGAAGAGAAGCTCAGCCTTAGATCTCTTCGGAGGTTATCGCGCCTGGATTTTTGTTTTTTTTTTTTTTTTTGCCTTATTTCAGGAATATTTTTAGGGAAATGGGAATGTTTAGGGAATGTTTTCCATTTCTAGGTTATTGGAGAATCATATCGAAAAGATTGCTATGGGATATTTTTGAACATTCGTCGGATAATTTCGAGATTGTTTTTGGAACTCTTTTAAAACCATTCAGGAATGATTTCGTAAAAAAGTGTTACATGGGATAATGGACCCAGCAGTTTTGAAAAATTCAGTATACCCGCCCTTCCATTGATCATTGCGGGTATATCTCCGCACTATTTCAAGAATAAGTGTGCTATAATTTAAGAATTTGCCTGGGACTGTTTCAAGATTTTTTTTTTTATGTTTCAAGATTATTATCCGTACTCTCTTAGAAATTTTATCGCAATAATTGTACGCTGTACTTTCTTCTTTTTGACTGGGGCGCGTGTTTATGCTGGTTTAACTTATTTCTTCACTAGAGGAAATAAAAGAAAGCACGCTAGATAAAAATATCACACTACTGTTTGAAATTATTCTCTAGAGCTCTGGAAGAGGTCCAGTGATTTGAAAAACGTATAATTTTGAAAGAACAAAACTTGAAAATTTGTGTAAGTACTTGTACCATGTACATATACAACTTTTATTTCAAAGACGGCTCAATCAAGGGCTTAACCCTATCATCTTATTGGCTTCATGTTCCATGCTTCTTCATGCTTGTCTCTAGAAGGAATATGTATAAAAATAAAAACTTCTGAGCAAAGAGAAAAAAGATGAAAAATATAAATTGTTTTCCGAGCAAAATCAGAAACTCAAGTGTGGCGAATATTAGCAGTTCTATACATCACTAGGCTGCTACTTAATAAATGCACAACAACAATAAAACAAGCATCCACACGTATGTACATGAACGCACCAAAGCAAGCAGCCACATATACATATAACCAGCAGCTTGAAGCAGAGATATGATTTCGCATACACATATGTAGTCAGCAGATAAGAGTGAAGAAGAAAGAGATACAACCACACATAACGTTATCATCAGCTAAAAGCTGAGTTGTTACTCACACATACACACGCAAATAGCTAAATAACCAAGTATGAGATAAAACTGTTTCAGAAAGAATGTTCGTAAAAATTCGAGACCTTAGGATAAATATGCGAACGAGGCAACAGAGAGTATAAAAGCATCTGATGAATAATGAATTAGTTTGACTTAAACACGCTTTTGTGCAGTACGTGATAATTGTGATTGTGAAGTAGAGTTGGAAATAAAGACCATGTGTCATACTGAATATTGGAATTATTTATTCGACAGTTCAACGATTCCAGCGTTAACGGAAGGTGCATAGTAATCAGGAATCTCCAGAATTCATTACAATAATTATAATTTTATGAGTAAAATAAAAAGGCTTCTTAATATATTTAGGTAACGCTACTTGTCCAATATGATGTTTTTGGTTTAAATTTTGGCAAATAACCGTTGTTTGTAATCTCTTGTATAAAGAATAACTACATGCATACTTCTCTAAATTCCACTGTCAGAGGTCAATTCAATGCAATATTTTTAATAAAGAATGCGCCAAGGATTTGAGTATCCGCGTAACCAATTGCCATTGGAAGTAAAAATAGTGGAATTCCAAACGGCAAACGGAAAATATTAAAACACTGAAGAGACAACCGAAGTCACTTGTCAACCTTTTAACCAAGCAAGCAAGCAATCGTGCAAACAGAAAGCCATTTATTCCAGCAACTGAGCGTTGAGGCCATGTCAGAGTGCGGTGAGCTTTAACATGCAGGTTATTATTATTGCAATTTCCGGATACACCGAATGCCCTGCTTGTGTCACGGATATGCGAAAGGCGAACAGCAGTGCTTAAATAAAATTTATATTTGCACAAAAATAAAGAATGAAGAGAAAAAGCGTAAAAAAACGAGAAGAAAAATATGAAAAACAAAAACAAAAAGTGTTACTGAATTACTGACGAGAAAACAAAGCAAAGTAGAAGGAGGGCATTTAACAAAGTTGAAGTGGAGTATTACAGCGGATGGCACAGCAGACCGCCAATGCGCTCATTTATCGGAATGTAAGTAATTCACTTAAGCAGTCACTCGCATAAAACGTGAAACAAAGTTGTCACTTCAAAATTAACCTTTTCATTGCAAACATAATTCTGAGTTAAAAGTGAAAGCAATAAAATTTGAGCGAATGGATTAAGGAAGTTGGAAGAAGAAAAACTCTGGCTGTCCAGTGTTTGTCTGAAACGCATAAATGAGAACTCTTGAGAAAACTTGTAAAATTCTGCAAAAGTTCTCCTAAATAAACTGAATTACTAACAAGCGTATAAATTTTTTTATTTCGGCAGGACGTATGATTGCTATTTTTCTGAAGAATGGAGCGCATATACCAATAAGAAAGTTTTTGTGGCAGTGATTTAAATTTTTACTTGCTATAAGCTAAAGAACCGGGAATAATATTTTTCTGACATGGTAATATAAGACTTCAGTCAAAACAAACAATAATACTTAAAAGAACATTAGCGTCGTGACCCAATTCAACTAAAAATCTCCCCGAATTCGCCAGTAAATTTTCTTTTACCCAAAAGTTAGCACCAAATCTGAGCAGAGATCAGTCATCAATTTATTAGAATTCGCTAAAGAAATTTTCTTTGTCACCAGCGAATTTTTCTATGTGAAAAGTTTACCCTGAATTTTGTAACATAACTAAATTTTACCACTTGATATTCATATTGGGTAAATCATATCCTCGGTCTATCGACATCCACAATAATAAGAAATTCTTAATTCCTAAAGCGTTTGTTACTCACTCAAGCAAAAATTGCTTAAAATTCATGAAATAAAGTGGAAAGTTGCTACATACTTTGTATCACTGCTTACGTACCTAATGCAGTCCAATGATCTCCAACCACCTATATGTGCCCTACTAGCTGGACTTCTTTTTAGCTGCCCTCCTATAGGTGGAAATGTGAGAATAGAGAAGAAGTACATAAGC
This sequence comes from Eurosta solidaginis, assembly GCF_040869045.1. Taxonomy (NCBI): domain Eukaryota; kingdom Metazoa; phylum Arthropoda; class Insecta; order Diptera; family Tephritidae; genus Eurosta; species Eurosta solidaginis. The sequence goes on from NC_090322.1 coordinate 261,318,575, forward strand.
CTCCATGAAATATTTAACACATTTTCCTTGCTTTATCGTCCTCTATCCCTTCGCATGCTGTTCTTTGTTTCCCGACTTCTCTCAAAAAGAACGCTGTCGCAGAATCAGGCATTTGATGTATATAGAAATAATGAATAAATGAAAATCTCTGAGGGTTGCACTACCAGGACAGTGATACTTGGCTCTCATATGTACAAAATTGATATTGTATCAGAGGAGGAAGTGGAAAAGGGAATATGACAACTCCCATTTATACTTAATTGTCATATCGTATATCTGGTGTGCCGATTAATTCATGTTCCTGTAACCTAGCATGGCTATCACTATTGACAATGTCAAACGAAAGTTGGTGTAGATTCAAAAAAGGGGTGTAGCACCAACGATACAAATTTAAATCTCCATTTGCGGAATCTGGGTATACTGCGAATATTTGTAATCTTGCAAAATAAAGTGTATACTCATAGAACTCTATTATTATATCTGTCATGTAAAACTTTTTTATGACGGCTAGCAAATTTACATTCTAAGCGCACATAATTGCAAAGATATTTCCACTGTATTTCGGTTTAGTCTATTCGCAAGGCTTACCTTATTTTAATTATTTATTACCCAGTTGAAAAGTTTGAAGCTACTCCATATAAACACCGTGTTGTACAGAAGAGTAGAAATTTCACCAAAGATAATATGGCACATCTCAAATAAAGAGAAATTTGTATGTCCCATGTATAGAAATCTACATGACCCTGAATTGCAATTCTCCTGAAGTTGATTTATAATTCATGAATCATATTAATCGCACCAGAGATGGTCGCTCTAGTACCTCAATGGTGTTTCTTACCGGAACGTGTTGGACATATATCCGACAAAGGATCACCAACATCGATAACACTCCCCATAACCTTCGCAGGGTGTCTGTATCATTAATACAGCAACAACAAGAACTACCTCTGATTTAGTTCGCGATTCTTTTTGTGTCATTTCGGGATCATTTTAGCATTATTCCCGTCTGCTTTCCCTAGAAAATGTCAAGACTTTATCGGGATTGTAAGGATTATTTCAGCATTATTTTTTGGATAATTTTTGGGTTATTTCAGAATAATCTGGGAAATATTTTGGGGTTATATCCAGAATATATTGGTAGTATTTTAAAACAACAAATCTTATTTTTTCAGTAAATCTTTTACAGTATATAAGGTTGGGTTAAGTTAGGTTGAGGTGGTTGCCCGAGGGCATACTAAGGCCAGTGATATTAGGCCCGTTGTGATACCACGAAAATACACCATTACCTTTTCTCTTCGCACCATTTTTAAGAACCTGATAAAAGTTACCAGGTCCTAGACGACATGCTCCACAACCTGGCTCAGATTATCTAGAAATGGAGCACCCAAAAAGGGCTGCCATGCTTCGCTTTGTGCTGGGCAGTTGCCGATGAGTTGAACCACCGTTTACTCTTCCTCATCCTTTTTACAACTCTTGCAGCATCGACGACAAGACGCTCCTAATATTTCTGCATACCCATACTTTACTTTACAGTATATAAGTAAATATCCAATGAAATTGCTGTACAGCTTATATAGGGCTTATACCTGAAGAAAAAAAATTATCAAGTAACGCGCTTCTAGCAAACTACAAAAAGTCACGTATTAACTGGTTGGAAAATCATACCCGGAAAACAATTTGTCAAACAAAAATTTGAAACAAGAAAATGTTTGCGTATCTACGCCGTTCTTTGAGTAATATTTTAGGCTTAAATTTTCTTAAAAAAAAAGCATGAAAATAAATATGCATCATCTTTGTCCAGATATGATCCATATATCCCGACAAAAGTCACTTGTTTTTGACTTTTAGTTGGATGTAATGTATCGCAGATCGGGAATGTTTTGTAGTGTACCAGCTACATATGTATATATAATAGTTGGCAAGCCAGGTGAGCTATCACACAGAAGTTTTTCATGGCAGAAATACACACATAGTGCTTGCAAAATCACTACCGAGAGGCAACCCCGCTAAGAAAAATTTTTATTTTAATTGAAAAATTTGTTTCTTAAATTTGGATATTGCGTTGCACGGGGCGTGACCCCTGATCTACGGTGTGGTAGGGGAGGATGCTACCACCACACACGGCCACCACCTAACTTATATTCCAACAAGAATTAAGTGGTTGGTATTCAGTTGAAAAGTAGTGCAAAAATACCCACCTCTAACTTTTTACGGCCATTGTCATACAAAGGGCTAAGCTTTTTAAACGGTTTTATTTAGCTTGACTTAACAGGCTGGCCGAACGAAGTTCGTAATTGAGATTTAAGTAACTTTCCTATAAGCTACAAACATGAAACTTGGAATATAGTTCAGAACCCGATGACAATGCAATAATAACAAAAAAAAAAATCCGATAGGCGGCGCATGGATCGAAATATTTCAAAAAGTTGTATTTGTGGTCCGATTTGGTTCATATTTGGAACACATAATACATATATGAATTGAAAGCGAGCTATGATATCCGATTTGGCTCATATTTGTAAAAAATATTACATACAGTCCGGAAGAAAGGACATCAAAATATTTTGGAGTTGGAGGAGGGACAAGCATACATGACGCAGAGTCGAGTAAAGTTTTTGAAAGAAGTATGTATTGAGGACATAGATTGTAAAAAATTTTCAGAAAAAAGTCCTTGTAAAAATGAGCCACTAAATGAACTAAATAGAATGAGAAATAATAGGCACTTAAATAAAGACTAAAAATTTGAAAATAAAATAATTTAAAAAAATTTCAAGATAAACGGTTTTATTGAAAACTAAAGGCTAGAACATAATTAGGTAGGTCCTAGGAACTAGACTTCACACCCCGCATCAATCTAGGGCGTTGGTCAGACAATTAAATAAAAGCGTTGGACGCGTCAAGTTTCTATTGATAGTCATAAGAAAGACCAACTGAACCTTAATCAGGTTATGCTACGCCTAACATTTTTAGAAATTTCACGCGCCCAATGCCTTTATTTAATTGTCTGATCACTGCCTTAGATTGATGAGGGGTGTAATGACTAGCTCCTAGGACCTACCTAATTATTTTCTAGCTTTTAGTATTATTATTACTTCATGTAAATATTGTTTTCAATAAAACCGTTTAACTTGAAATTTTTTTAATTATTGTATTTTATTAGATGCCTGCAAGTAGTAGGAAACGAAACTAATTACGGAATTAACTAGTTATGATTATTAAGAGATTTTTTCTCTGAAAACTAAGTCAGAGCTGATTAAAAAAAGTTTTTTGTTTGAAAAAGTTATGAGCGGTACTTTGTTTGATGAGATCGCTGCATATCGTACATCGGGGATAATAAATGACACCTTTGGAGTTAACTGAAAGTAAATTATTTTCAATATCGTCAAAAAACACTCAGCTAGCATATTCAAACGACAATAGCGACCAAAGTGTTTGAAAATATTTTGGCTTTTAAGGTGAATGAAAAAGAAACGTTAAAGGCAGTTTTAAAAATGCATTTATTCCGTAGGGTTTTTTATTTATCATTTTATGTAGGAAAATTTACTTATCATTTTATGTGCCGGTAAAGTTTAAGATATCAGTTCTCTTAAGCGTAAAACAGAAAAAAAAAATAAAACTGAAAGATGAAGCTTGGTAAGTAACTTCGTTGAGATTGTCCACGTGTATCTGAAAGCAACAAACGATACCTGAGAAAAATTTTGTTTGTAAATACATGCATACGTATATTCGAGACAGCAAAGCCAAGGACAGGATTTTTTTAAGATGCTCTCTCTTTGTGAAACCTTAAAAAAGCAAAGCTTCTGCTACGGCTTTGTTGTTTTTGGAAAGGTATAAGTAACACATTGCACTTTTTCAAGGACCATAAGCCTAGTAAAATGAAGTAACTCGATTACGCACGAATAAAATGGTCAAAAGAATGGGTGGAATGAATTGTATGAAAGTTGTGAAGGTATTATTCAATGCACTGGTAAAACTGCTGGCAAAATGCTGGGTTAGTAAATGCGTGCTCGACATAGCTTAGGTGTAACTGAAAACACCAACAACAAACTTGCGCATACCCAACAAATATAAAACCAACAACTGTACATATATACCAAAAAGGTAAAACAAATCATATAAAAAACAAAAAAAAAAAAAATGAAAATATTTTATAGCATGTAGAATGTTATTCGAAGAATTTCGTCAATGTCACATTCTGATGGTTGTGGATTATTTACTTACAACCTACACAAAATGCTAACAAAAGAAGTGATTTCATGGGATTTTATTGTGACCCTCGCTCACGTTCAAAAAAGATTGGCGTGGGTTTGCTTGCTGAAGCGCATCGTCTGTCGTTTCATACACTTTGTAAGCTTTCTAAGGCCAAGTATAACTAACTAAGAAAATTAGGATAATATTTTCTTATTTTTCATGTAAATAAAAACAATACATAATGTGCAGAAGGGTCAGTTGGTAAGAAAATTTAGTGAAGCAATTTTGTTTAACACAAAATTAACTGAGTTGAACGCAGGTGCTTTATGGTTTTTGTACCGAAAATTGGATAAAAAACTAAAATGGTAATTCAATTTGAGTTAATGCATAAATATTCCATGGGCCACTAACTCATTTAAGATGTATTATATTTATAAACCATTTATGGATATATGAATAAAAAGCTTTTATAAAATTCAAAGAAATAATTTTTATTTTTCTTTGGCTTTTGAAACCCTTCAGTAAATTTAACTTGGAGCGACCGAATTGGTTTTCTTTAAGAAATGTTTGTTTATGAATATTTAGCACGTTTAAGGCAATACAATGCCCAACATGGTACTCCATTTTTACTAACGACGCATATCCTATTCATTGTGATGAGAATTTTTTAAAGGTGCCAAGCAACAAATTTTGATGTGGCCTAAAACATTGATTTTTGTATCTGCTCTTATTACCCAATCATTTATCATTGACAAGCATTGGTTACGTATACGCCCTGGCGGCCAAAAAAGCGTCCAACTGTTTATTTTACTCGACACCTATGGATGGTCACAGGTAAGGCAAATGAAACAAGTTAGAGGAGACAACTGAGATATATCTTTTTGTAGGAGTTCTTACTGCGAAAATTTTTAAACAGGCGCAATAACTCTTTGGGATCTAAGCATATTTTCGGGTACTTTATATATATATTTAATTCCAATAAATATTTGTGAGAACAGTAAGTTGTAGCATATTTCTTTATTTTCGTATTTATTCTAGTACTGTTATGGAAGGAACAAAGACGTTCGTCTCCTCGGTAACCATCATTGGCAGCCAAAATAATGTTCCCTTAGTAACAAGTGCTAATTTAAACTATGGATGTTATTGAGAAGTAAAGTCTTTGTTAGCAGATGAGAACAAAAGGACCCGGCGAAGGTTCTTGTTGTTGTTGTAGCGATAAGGACACTCTCTGAAGGCCTTGGGGAGTGCTATCGATGTTAATGGTTCTTTGCTGGATGCAGATTCGGTAAGTTCCGGTATCAAGTCCGACCATCTCGGGAACGATTTGTTATGACCACATGCGTCATGCGGGGTCGCCAGAGCCTCGGCAGTTAATCAAACAGGATTCGACAAGGATATGTGAGGTTGACAATTGGGTTGGAGCAGCTATATTCTAACGCCGTACCCTGCTGGGTTGAGAAGACTCTTCGAGGTATGTTGTTGTTGTTGCAGTCCTTCGAGGTATCTTTCTGCCTTACTGCGAATAAAATTTTCTAATTAGTTTAGGTCAAGGTGTGAAAAAGTACATCTTGCATTGACAAGAAGATGTACTCACGTCGGACATTGTCTATTTGTATCGAATTGAAATTATAACAAAATAGGCGGAGTGGTTTCGGTATCAGCTGCTCGCTATGTGCATACAATATAGCACAAGATGACCAAAGTACTTTAATTACCCAGTCTACGTCTGTGCATCTTACTATGGCTTTTATTTACGTATGGAGGCGGTGAAACGAGAAATATTTTGGCCGAGCAGACACTTGGACTGGAAAAGGCAGTTACCGCAGTGGGGGGGGGGGCAAACGTGCTTTCTTAAAAGCTCTTGTCTGTGCTGAGTAGTCATTAAAATCTTTAGAACTTAAATACATTTCGCAAATATGGGAAAGTTACTTAACATCATATACCAGCTCTTTCCCCACCACCAATAACAGCAAGAAAATAATTAAAATAAAATCCGCAATGGTGTGGTGGTTGTGTACTCCGCCTACCACACTGAAAATCCTGGGTTCACGCCCCGGGTAGAGCAGCATCAAAATTTGCGAAACAAATATCTGCAATTAGAATAGAATTTTTCTGAGTGGGGTCGCCCCCACGGCAGTTATTTGACAAGCACCCCGGGGTGTATTTCTGCCATGAAAAGCTTTTCAGTGGGAACTTATCTGCCTTGCAGATGCCGTTCGGAGTTGGCATAAGCCATGTAAGTCCCGTCGCGCCAATTGGTAGGAAAAATTAATAAGTGCACGACAATTAATGGAATAGAACCCCGGTCTAAAACTTCATCGAAGGTGCCGCGATTTACATTTATTATTGTTTTCATTTAAACACGGAAACCGTGCCTCACGTAATTCAAGCTACGAAGACAACGAGATATTCCGTGTATATCCAAAAGCTAAGGTGAAAAAATATCCCACTTAAGGAAATGTATTTTATACTCATGCATAAATGTGCTCAAGAGTATTTATTGTACTTATATTTTGTATCAACAACAACAAAAAATATTGGCAATAGCAATTCCAGACAATGTTGTTGTTATATGCCTGTTGCTCTGTGGATGCACTCTTGAAAAATATTTGCGTTTTACTTACCAAGTATTTATTCATACAACAAATGTGAGTATATAAGAAGTAAGGAAGGCTAAGTTCGGGTGTAACCGAACATTACATACTCAGTTGAGAGCTATGGAGACAAAATAAGGGAAAATCACCATGTAGGAAAATGAACCTAGGGTAACCCTGGAATGTATTTGTATGACATGTGTGTCAAATGAAAGGTATTAAAGAGTATTATTAGAGGGAGTGGGACATAGTTCTATAGGTGGACGCCCTTTAGGGATACCGCCATAAAGGTGGACCAGGGCTGACTCTAGAATTTGTTTGTACGATATGGGTATCAAATGAAAGGTGCTAATGAGCATTTTAAAAGGGAGTGGGCCTTAGTTCTATAGGTGGACGCCTTTTCGAGATATCGTCATAAGCGTGGACCAGGGGTGACTCCAGTATGCGTTTGTACAATATGGGTATCAAATGAAAGGTGTTAATGAGTATTTTAAAAGGGAGTGGGCCTTAGTTCTATGGGTAGACGCCTTTTCGAGATACCGCCATGGACCAGGGGTGATTCTATAATGTGTTTGTACGATATGGGTATCAAATTAAAGGTGTTAATGAGTATTTTAAAAGAGAGTGGTGGTAATGGTACATGTGAAGGCGTTTTCGAGATATCGACCAAAATGTGGACCAGGGTGACCCAGAACATCATCTGTCGGGTACCGCTAATTTATTTATATATGTAATACCACGAACAGTGTTCCTGCCAAGATCCCAAGGGCTTTTGATTTCGCCCTGCAGAACTTTTTCATTTTCTTCTACTTAATATGGTAGGTGTCACACCCATTTTGCAAAGTTTTTTCTGAAGTTATATTTTGCGTCAATAAACCAATCCAATTACCATGTTTCATTCCTTTTTTCGTATTTGGTATATGATTATGGCATTTTTTTCATTTTTCGTAATTTTCGATATCGAAAAAGTGGGCGTGGTCATAGTCGTATTTCGGCCATTTTATACACCAATACAAAGTGAGTTCAGATAAGTACGTGAACTGAGTTTAGTAAAGATATATCGATTTTTGCTCAAGTTATCGTGTTAACGGCCGAGCGGAAGGACAGACGGTCGACTGTGTTCACAAGGATTGGTAAATTTTTGTTCGACTTATGGCATTAAAAGTAATCTAGACAACTGAAATAAAAAAGAGCGGGGCCACGCCTATTTTGAAATTTTCTTTTATTTTTGTATTTTGCTGCACCATATCTTTACTGGAGTTGAATGTTGACATAATTTACTTATATACTCTAAAGATATTAACTTTTCTTTTAAAATTTGATTAAAAAAAAAAATTTTTATTTAAAAGTGGGCGTGGTCGTTCTCCGATTTCGCTAATTTTTATTAGGCATACATATAGTAACAGGTGTAACGTTCTTGCCAAATTTCCTTATGATATCTTCAACAACTGCCAAATTACAGCATGCAAAACTTCTAAATTACCTTCTTTTAAAAGTGGGCGGTGCCAGGCCCATTATCCAAAATTTTACTAATTTTCTATTCTGCGTCATATGTTCGACTCACCTACCAAGTTTCATCGCCTTATCCGTCTTTGTTAATGAATTATCGCACTTTTTCGATTTTTCGAAATTTTCGATGTCGAAAAATTGGGCGTGGTTATAGTCCGATATCGTTCATTTTAAATAGCGATCTGAAATGAGTGCCGGGGAACCTACATACCAAATTTCATCAAGATACCTCAAAATTTACTCAAGTTATCTTGTTAACGGACGGACGGACGGACGGACATGGCTCAATCAAATTTTTTTTCGATTCTAATGATTTTGATATATGGAAGTCTATATCTATCTCTATTACTTTATACCTGTACAACCAACCGTTATCCAATCCAAGTTAATATACTCTGTGAGCTCTGCTCAACTGAGTATAAAAAGAACGTATGTAGTACGAATGCAATGAAATTTATTTACTGAAAAGCGTTGCACTATTACCAACTGTAACATTTGAGCTACAAATAAAAAGTGTTGATGTGCGCTTCACACAAATACATTGAATTAAATATGTAAGCTAAGTGAAAGGGTAGTAGTGTAACAAAGTAGTATTGGAAACATATTTGCACGAGGTGCAATACAAAAATATAGTGACGGTCTAACTAAACATTGATAGGGTTCATTTTTACAAGGGCTGATGTAGCACGCAGTAAATCCAGTCTCAATTATAGGTCACACTAACCCTCACTCAATTAAATCACAGTAATTATGTATTAATATTGAATGAAGACTTAGAAGTAGGCAAAGGAAGGAGTCATTGAAAGCGAGTGGTGTTAGGGTTGGTAAGGTCGGCAACAGTTGGGAGACAATAGCGAGAACAGCCGTGCAACCAAAGGTCGAATGTTTCGCAATGGCCAGAGGTGGGTAAGAGATGAGGAGCCAGATGAAAGCGAGCGATATCAAATGCGCGACGATGAGGGGACGGAGCACGTATCAGTATGGAAGTCGGAGGGAAAGCAATGTTGGTGTTAACGGTGATGTTACGTAGATATAAATTTTATCTTTAGCAATGGCGACTTCTACAAATATGTTTGTCCCTCCATGACCTTTGACTGCCTATTCGACCGATTACCCTAAGTAAAGTCACTTTACCGTCATCTCCCTTCCACTCGCTGGAAGGAAAATATAGCCTCAATAAGAACGATGCTCTTACTTGTTCTTTTCGTCAGACGACGTCTCGGGCTCTCTTACAAACATGACCGAAATAAGTATGTCTTCCGAATAAATAATAAATACTGTAATTGACGTCGAGCATATGTGCGTATGCAAACAACCTCCTCCTGATGGTTCAGGGAACGTAAGCAACGAATGAGGAGCGCGTCTGTGAGTATTACATATTGGTGAACTGTATGTTGGTAAGTTCTGAGGCCCTACACCGGTTGTATTCATGGTTGGGATCAACATCAATTTTGTGTTACAAGTCAAGTATCATGGGCATACCGTGAATTAAAGGCTTATATTTATCCTACACGTTTTGGGTGACAAGGTATTTGCAGTGTCATTAGGAATCACTGCATTCCAAGCCTTCGTGTCATTCATGCACATTATAGAGGCCTCTTCTCAGGTTGTTCTACTTACTGGGTCGCCATACGCTACTGGGTCCTTCAAAAGGTTCACGACCTCTGGTGCGTCCTGGTTGTGAAAAGTTTACTGAATATTGTTATTTCCTGTGTATCTCATTTTTTTAGACGTATGGGATTCAAGTTTTGCTAGGTGCATATATTCTTGACGACACAACGTTTAAAAGGCATCACCTTCCTCATCCCTGAAATCAAATTTATACTCATCCGAAAGCAACTATGACGGCAAAAATCCAAACAGAGACTTAAAAACTGGTACCACTAGGAGCAGTTAGCTCGTTAAGCTTGCCTAAACCTGCTTTTTGGGATGGTTCCTTTAGATTGCTCGTGGGAGCTCTGGCGTTGCAACGGGATGCCATGGCACAGACCTCCTATTTGAACAAGCTGGTGGTCGAACCTCTAGCTCTGGTCAAACGTTTCGTTGACCGGTGTGTATTGGGCGACGCTTGAAAGTACTCACTTACCGTTAATACCACTTACTCACCCTTAAATACCTGAAAAGAAAGCGGGAATGTAATAGCCGGCATGGAAAATATTTATGTAGTGGTGATTTTGTCATTAGAATGTCAATCAAGAATTCTCCTTATCCAATTGAGGTCAAAGCTTAATGTTGCGTAGGCTAATATGCAAACGCCCTCACTAACAGCCGCTTTGTATTACTGGAAATAGCATTAAGCTGTGCGCTTTGGCGTTTGATAACCGCTTATGTAACTGTAAGCTAAGAGACCATCAGGAATCAATCATACATTAAAGAGTAGAACAGAGGGTGGGTCTGTAATTGCGATTATTGTAAGAGTTGGTTGTGAACTGGGACTTGGATCAGTGTAGTCACAGACACAGTCACAGATCATTTTGTTATTTAAAACTCATTAAATCTAGCAACTCTCACAAAGACTGAAGAGCAAAGAGTAAATCTACACCTTTTAAAAGCCGATTATTGAAACGCGGTAGAGGAAAATGCTTATTTTCCTAACTCAGTGAATTGCCATCAGCTGTTGGTCATCAGCAGGCGCGTGCTTGTCGTTGATCAGTTGGCCTGTGTGCCTTTGTTTCAAATCTAATACAGATATTTGTCAATTCCTTTGTACGCCGTATTTTTTTGCCATGCTTCGTTTATTTTAAAAAACATTGAAATGCGCATTCACAAGTTCCACCTAAGTGCTACAGAACCTGTTGTTAACTTTTTTCATAAAAGATATAGCAGAATAAAGATTTGTAATTAGTTTCTACTTCAATTTCAAAAAAATAAAAATAAAATAACTCAGAATGCTATCTGTATTTTAACTTAAAAGTGATGCAGGATAAATAAAACCTATATTGTTGTTGTTGTAGCGATAAAGTTGCTCCCCGAAGGCTTTGTCGAGTGTTATCGATGGATGGTCCTTTGCCGGATACAGGTCCGTTATGCTCCAGTAACACAGAACCATTAAGATGCTAGCCCGACCATCTTGGGAACGATTTATATGGCTACATTAAACCTTCAGGCCATCCCTTTTATTTAGTGAAATAGGATTCGCCGCGGATAGGTGAGGTTGACAATTGGGTTTCGAGAAGCTTTACATTGCGCCGGCAATCTGAATGGTTGCGCAACACAGCCTCTTAAATATGGTATTTTAGTCGCCTCTTACGACAGGCATACTTACCGCCGGGTATATTCTGACTCCCTAACCCGCTGGGGGAAAATAAAACCTATTACTATAGTCTATAAGTTTTTGTAAAATTTTTGAGAAAACTGGTTTTTGTATTTGCAAAAGAAAAACGCCGATAAAACTGTTTTCAGTAAGGAAATATACTTTTTGCATTATCAAAGAACCCACGAGAAATGTAAACTCTACATTCCATACTGTCTGTGAACCACTTTTTGAAGTTTTTGTATGTATTTTACAGCGACTCCAAACTCCTGAGCTGGCCGAACTACCGCCGATAAGTGAGCCCCAGTTAAATAAAGTTTTGAAATAGGTTATTATGAATATATAAAGGAATTTTTAGTCAGATGGTTTCTTATTATAAGTCCAAGCAATTTAATATGTGCAATAAACCTTATAATATGGTTATAATGTGGTACACCAATCCTTATACAACCTCGTTATTATAACAGCTTATGTAAGCCTGATTTCGTGTGGGCTATATATGTAAGTCTTATATGAAACATCATAATACAACAAGTAGTTTCTTTTAATAAGGCATTAGGTAAGTAAGCCTTATTTTTGTTGGTCCATAATAATAAAGTTGTTATATTCTACCTTATGGCTTATAATAATTCCTTACGTAAGTTTTTCTTTATATGAGCTATAAGCCTTACACACAACGGTATATTTCCAATAAGTTTATGCCTGTTGACATAAGTACTGAAACACAAGGAGTTCTCCCATTCATGTTGAATCTATTTTCAACGGGTCGAGTCCGTCCTTTTTGTATCATTGTATAGCTATTTTGTTTACATTTGGACTTAGAAACCCGGTTAAATGTTTCTGAAATCAAAAATTCACTTTCGCTCTGAAGCGGCTTTGAAGCAGATGAAACAGTCATAGAGTGGCAAACACGAAAATGATATTATTCTGGTGTTGCCTTAATAAAGTTACTACGCCTCGATTTCTGCCTATCATAACGCCCAAATTATCGGTTCCTTATCCCCTCATATTTTTTAAATCTAGACCAAATTCACTCAATGTTCTTAAGGGGGCAAGGGGCATCTTGCACTGGGCGCTACTCACAGAGGGGCGCCAAATGGTCCGCAAAGCAGAACTTTCTGGATAATTTGAATTTTTTATACTCAGTTGAGCAGAGCTCACAGAGTATATTAACTTTGATTGGATAACGGTTGGTTGTACAGGTATAAAGGAATCGAGATAGATATAGACTTCCATATATTAAAATCATCAGTATCGAAAAAAAATTCGATTGAGCCATGTCCGTCCGTCCGTCCGTCTGTCCGTTAACACGATAACTTGAGTAAATTTTGAGGTATCTTGATGAAATTTGGTATGTAGGTTCCTGGGCACTCATCTCAGATCGCTATTTAAAATGGACGACATCGGACAATAACCACGCCCACTTTTTCGATATCAAAATTTCGAAAAATCGAAAAAGTGCGATAATTCATTACCAAAGACGGATAAAGCGATGAAACTTGGTAGGTGGGTTGAACTTATGACGCAGAATATAAAAATAGTAAAATATTGGACAATGGGCGTGGCACCACCCACTTTTAAAAGAAGGTAATTTAGAAGTTTTGCAAGCTATTATTTGGCAGTCGTTGAAGATATCATGATGAAATTTGGCAGGAACGTTACTCTTAAAAAAATTTTTTTTTAAATTCAAATTTTAAAAGAAAAGTTAATATCTTTACAGTATATAAGTAAATTATGCCAACATTCAACTCCAGTAATGATATGGTGCAACAAAATACAAAAATAAAAGAAAATTTCAAAATGGGCGTGGCTCCGCCCTTTTTCATTTAATTTGTTTAGGATACTTTTAATGCCATAAGTCGAACAAAAATTTACCAATCCTTGTGAAATTTGGTAGAGGCTTAGATTCTAGGACGATAACTGTTTTCTGTGAAAAAGGGCGAAATCTGTTGAAGCTGAGCCCAGTTTTTATACACAGTCGACAGTCTGTCCTTCCGCTCAGCCTTTAACACGATAACTTGAGCAAAAATCTATATATTTTTACTAAACTCAGTTCACGTACTTATTTGAACTCACTTTATATTGGTGTAAAAAATGGCCGAAATCCGCTATGACCACGCCCACTTTTTCGATATCGAAAATTACGAAAAATGAAAAAAATGCCATAATTATATACCAAATACGAAAAAAGGGATGAAATATGGTAATTGTATTGGTCTATTGACGCAAAATATAACTTTAGAAAAAAATTTGGTAAAATTGGTGTGACACCTACCATATTAAGTAGAAGAAAATGAAAAAGTTTTGCAGGGCGAAATCAAAAGCCCTTGGAATCTTTGAAAGAATACTGTTCGTGGTATGACATATATAAATAAATTAGCGGTACCCGACAGATGAAGTTCTGGATCACCCTGGTCCAAATTTTGGTCGATATCTCGAAAACGCCTTCACATATACAACTAAGGGCCACTCCCTTTTAAAACCCTCATTAATACCTTTAATTTGATACCCATATCGTACAAACAAATTCTAGAGTTAAACCTGATCCACCTTTATGGCGATATCCCTAAATGGCGTCCACCTATAGAACTATGGCCCACTCCCTCTTAAAATACACTTTAATACCTTTCATTTAATACACATGTCATACAAACACATTCCAGGGTTACCCTCGGCTCATTTTCCTACATGCTTATTTTCCCTTATGTTGCCACCATAGCTCTCAACTGAGTATGTAATGTTCGGTTACACCCGAACTCAACTTTCCTTACTTGTTTAAAACTGATTTCTAGAAAATATTGATTTCTAAAAAAAATTTTCTATACTAAATAATCCATTCATATATCCGGAACACTTGCGAAAGGTTGTGGAATATTTGAAAGCATATATGTGCCCATTATTATTATTATTGTTATCAAAGGGCTTTAGGTCATTTCAAACTCATCCTCTTAAGCGGTATGTTGTTTTTGAATAATGCATATGCCAATGGTGCTACTAATTTATACCAATAATATGAATTGTATCCTTTGGCTATTGGACTCAAACAAACAGGAGGCGAGAAGAGATACAAACAGATTACCACTGAACTGAAACGACAGGAAATGTCTTAGTCCACTTTCATAACAATGGGCACATATCTTTTTTTTCACGTTCAACGTTAAGATGGGAATTGCTAAAAATGCTTTAACGAAAACTGTCAAACGTGAATCTGAAACACGATGGAGTGCCAGAATACAAGCGGTTAACGTTATCGTCAATGGCCTAGAGAATATAGTAGAATACTTAGAATAATTAGCAGAGGACATTAAAAACAAGTGACACCAGAAGCGTAACAATAGCAAAATATACTAAATTTTAGTTGCACAACATCAGTTAATTCCTGGAATGAAATTTTAAGGAGGATTGATCGTGTGCAGCTCAGATTACGAAATCCGGGGATAAATTTCAGAGAAGCGTATTGTGATCTCATATCACTAGCGACTGAACTATCCGAAATTCGAGACACTCTGTGAAGAAGCAATAGAAAAAACGAAGCCTCTTTGTGAAAAATGGGATATTGGTATAATAAAACGTGTAAGAAGGCACCGAAAAATGACCGGAGAATCGGCTAGAGATGTTGGGTCTGTCCGCAGAATATGAAATTTCTCGCGTTATGAAAAGTGTTCTCGATCGTCTCCAACAAGAAACACGTACAAGATTTACACAAATAAATGACCTTAATTTTAGACTTGGATTTCTCCTAGGCATTGAAAATTTGTTAAACAAGGATAATAACGACTTAGAAAAAATTGTAAGAACTTGGGTGAGTTTTATAATACAGATACCGATGGAACAGACATTTTATCGAAATATGAGACTGCAAGATATCATTTCGCAGTAGAAAAGAAATTGAACCTAAAATTCCTTTAGAATTACTTGCTTTTATAATATCGTGTGGAGAATATGTTTTTCCAAGCTTGCGAATGGCACTTCAAATACTCGTGACTCTATCGGTGTCAACATTCATTCAGCAAATTAAAAGTGATTTTGACAAGTAGTTTCTTTTAATAAGGCATTAGGTAAGTAAGCCTTATTTTCTTGGTCCATAATAATAAAGTTGTTATATTCTACCTACCTACAATCTACGATCGACGATGGAGCAAGGTCGCCTAGGTAGGTAGGTTATTAAATGTGGAAAAAGAAAATTTTGAAATGATAAATTTTGATGATATCATTGATATATTTTGTTCCTCAAAGGAAAGCAAATTTTACACACAGATATTAGTTTGACTAATGTATAATAATCTCCGGCCAAGAAAGTGTTTCTAACTGAACCCGCCTATGGAAGCAAAGATAGAGGGCGGGTCCCACTCCGTTGGAAGGACCAGGTGGAAAACGACCTAAACTTCTTTGGTGTGACCAGTTGGCGCCGTTTGGCAGAGAGAAGGAGCGATTGGCGCGTCTTGTTGGACGGCCATAGCCGTTTAAACAGTTAAGCGCCAATTAAGTAAGTAATTAATGTGTTATAATCATATTATTATTAAATATGTATTTGAGTATACTTATAGATGATATCTTCAGCCTACGACTTTATTGGTTTAAATTTTTGAATATATAAAATTATATTTTTAGGTAATTAGAGGGGGGGGGGCGGGGGGTAATTTTCCCCGGGCGCATGAAAACCTCCCTACGCCACTGATGCTAAGATAACAACTTCGTAAAAAACTCCATCCTATTCCTACATATGTATGTTGCGCTAACATCAAGCAAGGCGCTATATATCGCATGATATTTCTAGGTACATATCACTGAAGGGTCTTTCAGATGCCATTCTTTTCAAAACATACATATACGCACATTTCAGCATAGATGGTAACGAATAGGTGAATAATCTGGCAAAGGAGGGTATTATTCTAGAAACTGAGGGTAGGTGTATCATATAAAAATGTATATGATGAGAAATCACAATGAATAAGCCATATTCGTCTGTTCGATAAGAGGATCGTTATCAGAAATCCCCCATGTCCATAGCTAACATAATGAATCTCTAAGGGGGGATACCAATTTTTCTATATTTTTCTAAAAGATCCTTAATATCTGTTCTCTGTATACTATATAAGAGCAGGGCAAAAGTGCGTTGATGACGCAGAAAAATTTATTTCATATTATAACTTATGGTGAATACCTATATTTCCCACGTCCACTCTTATCTTTCCCTCTTCGCTCTCTTCCTTCTATCTACTTTCTATCCCGCCTAATACTTTCTTCTACCGTTTAAGCACTCCCTCCTCTTTTAGTCCTTTATTTTCATCCATTTCTTCTCCCTATACACTTTTCCTTCTTCCCTGCATTTGGTTCTGCCTCTGTCCCTCTCCCTCCCTCTGTCACGACTGTACTTATTCACAAATGTACACATACGTTGATTTCAATGTCAACAATAATACAAATTGTGGGCGTAAATTTAAATTTCTTAGCGAACTTTCAATATTGTGAACTGTATTATTAACAACTTTTGGACAACAAATTAAAAAACTTGTAATCGTAAATCATTTTTTGATATATGTAGTATGGGATAAGTTTCATAAATTTTTGTTTTTCTCTTTTCTTAATAATTACAGATACTTACATTATGGCTGTGTTTATTTTTGCAGCCAAATCCCAATTCTTGTGTATATATATATAAAGCCAATTTAACAGTTTTAATTTCAGAACTATAGATAGTGATTATGACTGGGAGAGGAAAAGGGAGTGGTAGAGGGAGAGGCAGGGCAGGAGTTTTGGAAAGTAGAGGGAGATGGGTGGGGAAACCCTGGGAAAGGTAAAATGTCGATGGTGATTTTGTGCGATTTGCAACCTTGATTGCGCATGCGCGCCGTCCTTTGTCAAACATGGATACATCAGCAGAAACAGTCACAAAGCGGCAGTCATCTTGAGTAGCAAGTATTTATTTTAAAATGCATGCATTTCATAGGTGTTGATGTTGTCCTTGTTGCCTACTTCTTTAACTTTCCTGTTGCAAACCTGAGCGCGCAGTTGACTATGTATTAATGTGATGGTGTGGTGACATAAGGTCAACGGCCATAAGGTCAATTGGCCTTATTACCACTTTGAATGGCCATAAGTTTGACTGAAACTTTGCACACGTATCAGGGCTCAATAACAATGCATTAATGTAATGGTGGGGTGACATAAGGTTAGCGATAGTTAATTAAGTTATTAATAAAATTTAATTTAATTTTTCGGGATCCTGCCATCATCGCTGCTCTCGTATATAATGCCAATGATCTGCCGACCCTTGGCAATTCCGGCGAAAGACCGCGTTCAGCCTACCTGCGTCTTGGCCCTTTTCGGTGCCGTGGGGTTGGATTCATCCATGGACCGCTGGCGTTTCGAAGTTTCATCACTCTCGATTAAAACTTTTAAAATTACTTGAACTAAAAAATTAAAAATAAATAATAGTTTAAAAAAACTAAAAAAGCACGCTTTTATAGCTAACCGAAATAAAAAATAGCAAATAATTTTCAATTAAAAAGAGTTTATATAACAGTAGAAGAAGGTCAAACAATCATTTATAGTTAATCACCTCAAAACAAAATTATAAAATTTAAGTTATTAACAGAATAATTTAATTCACAGTAAAAAGCGTGGGGTGCTTGATATTGGATGTTACAATTATTCTATTGGCAACTATCTGAGAGAAAATATATGAAATATAGTCAAATGCACCCCACGCTTTTTAATCCGAATTAAATTATTCTGTTAATAACTTAAATTTTATTATAATTTTATTTTGAGGTGATTAACTATAAATGATTGTTTGACCTTCTTCTACTGTTATATAAACTCTTTTTAATTGATATTAGAGAAAAATTTTAAGTACAATTTTTCTCTAATATCAATTACAAAAACCATTGTATAAAGCAATATGAGCAAAGCTCGCTAATTAAATACATATGATCAGATTGATATAATAGTAACAGCGGAAGTATTAAAAACAAATACTGTAAAAATGCGAATAAATGTTACTAAACTTTCAAAAGCGCCTAAAAATCATATCCACACCATTAGGAATAAACTAAACTACATACAGAGTGTATGTGCCTACATGGTGATCAAAAGGAATATAAACAAAACAAGTAAGGAAGGCTAAGTTCGGGTGTAACCGAACATTACATACTCAGTTGAGAGCTGTGGAGACAAAGTAAGGGAAAATCACCATGTAGGAAAATGAACTTAGAGTAACCCTGGAATGTGTTTGTATGACATGTGTATCAAATGAAAGGTATTAAAGAGTATTTTATGAGGGAGTGGGCCATAGTTCTATAGGTGGACGCCATTTAGGGATATCGCCATAAAGGTGGATCAGGGTTGACTCTAGAATTTGTTTGTACGATATGGGTATCAAATGACAGGTGTTAATGAGTATTTTAAAAGGGCGTGCGCCTTAGTTCTATAGGTGGACGCCTTTTCGAAATATCGCCATAAAGGTGGACCAGGAGTGACTCTAGAAACTGTTTGTACGATATGGGTATCAAATGAAAGGTGTTAATTAGTATTTTAAAAAGGAGTGGGCCTTAGTTCTATATGTGGACGCCTTTTCGAGATATCGCCATAAACGTGGACCAGGGTGACTCTAGAATGTGTTTGTACGATATGGGTATCAAATTAAAGGTATTAATGACGGTTTTAAAAGGGAGTGGCCCTTAGTTGTATATGTGAAGGCGTTTTCGAGATATCGACCAAAATGTGGACCAGGGTGATCCATAACATCATCTGTAGGGTACCGCTAATTTATTTATATATGTAATACCACGAACAGTATTCCTTCCAGGATTCCAAGGGCTTTTGATTTCGCCCTGCAAAACTTTTTCATTTTCGTCTACTTAATACGGTAGGTGTCACACCCATTTTACCAAGTTTTTTTCTAAAGTTATATTTTGCGTCAATAGACCAATACAAATTACCATGTTTCATCCATTTTTTCGTATTTGGTATATAATTATGGCATTTTTTTCATTTTTCGTAATTTTCGATATCGAAAAAGTGGGCGTGGTCATAGTCGGATTTCGGCCATTTTTTACAGCATTACAAAGTGAGTTCAGATAAGTACGTCAACTGAGTTTAGTAAAGATATATCGATTTTTGCTCAAGTTATCCTGTTAACGGCCGAGCGGAAGGACAGACGGCCGACTGTGTATAAAAACTGGGCGTGGCTTCAACCGATTTCGCCCTTTTTCACAGGAAACAGTTATCGTCCTAGAATCTACGCCTCTACCAAATTTCACAAGGATTGGTAAATTTTTGTTCGACTTATGGCATTAAAAGTATCCTAGACAAATTAAATGAAAAGGGGCGGAGCCACGCCCATTTTGAAATTATCTTTTATTTTTGTATTTTGTTGCACCATATCATTACTGGAGTTGAATGTTGACTTAATTTACTTATATACTGTAAAGATATTAACTTTTCTTTTAAAATTTGAATTAAAAAAAAATTTTTTTAAAAGTGAGCGTGGTCGTTCTCCGATTTTGCTAATTTTTATTAAGCAGGCATATAGTAATAAGTGTAACGTTCCTGCCAAATTTCATCATGATATCTTCAACGACTGCCAAATTACAGCTTTAAAAACTTCTAAATTACCTTCTTTTAAAAGTGCGCGGTGCCACGCCCATTGTCCAAACTTTTACTAGCTTTCTATTCTGCGTCATAAGTTCAACACACCTACCAAGTTTCATCGCTTTATCCGTATTTGGTAAGGAATTATCGCACTTTTTCGATTTTTAGAAATTTTCGATATCGAAAAAGTGGGCGTGGTTATTGTCTGATATCGTTCATTTTAAATAGCGATCAGAGATGAGTGCCCAAGAACCTACATACCAAATTTCATCAAGATACCTCAAAATTTACTCAAGTTATCGTGTTAACGGACAGACGGACGGACGGACGGACGGACATGGCTCAATCGAATTTTTTTTCGATACTGATGATTTTGATATATGGAATTTTATATCTATCTCGATTCCTTTATACCTGTACAACCAACCGTTATCCAATCAAAGTTAATATACTCTGTGAGCTCTGCTCAACTGAGTATAAAAAGGCAACTCTTAGAGACCAATTGTACAGCGAACAACGGGACATTCATATGGCTTAGCAGCTAAAGGCTTGCACTGATATGAATGTTGGAGATTCGAGTTCAACGCTCAGCTCCCGAAAAGCTAGCTGATGAAGAAGTGAAATTCAGAAACATGTCTTAGTAACCATCGCCGTTTGTAAACTTACAATTTTTCTCTAATATCAATTACAAAAACCACTGTATAAAGCAATATGGGCAAAGCTCGCTAATTAAATACATATAAACTCTTTTTATTGAAAATTATTTTCTATTTTTTAGTTCGGTTAGCTATAAAAGTTTCTTTTTTTTTAGTTTTTTTAAACTATTATTTATTAATCAAGGTTAAATGCATTGAAGCAAATGCTAATTATTTTATTCACCCGGCCTTGAGGAAGTTTTTGGGCGAATAACCTGACAAAATTTCAAGTACAATAAATATTTAACAAACACCTTTTGTTCTATCAAACTAACTAGTAAAAATTGCCTGGTAGTTGTTTACTTTTATATACGGAAGCGTCTGCACAATTGATTTGATATACTTGTTTGCGAACGATTATTTCATATGTATACAATAACTGTTTTTTTAATGAATAAATAGAGAAAAGTACAAAGGCACACTTAATTAATTCTATCTGTTTTCAAACTGCTAATATGCTATATTGTATTCTCCTGCCACGAGCCAAATAAAAACGGCGAGTGTACTTATGTAGGCACGTGCGAAGTTATACCTGGACATCAGTTATACGTGAACATCTCGAAAATTTATATCTTCCAAAAGGGCTGTTGCTAAACATGAAGCAACGTATTGTTGAGTATAATTTCCTCGTTTCATTGTAACAGATACTTCTGCAACTGCTTCATTTGTAATTTGTGCTTCACCTGTTCCCATATTTGTTCCAAGTGGTTCGTATGTTGGATCATCACATAACTGTTAGCATTGTTGGTATTGTTGTAGGTGTTTCTTCTAATATGTCATCCATATATTCAGGTATTGGGTATTTTCTATCATCATGTTGGTCCATCATAAATTCTTTTAAATTGCTTGGTATTAAACCACATGAGCATTCTGTTGTTTTTCGCTTGCATTTACATTTTCCAATGTAAAATAATTCATTTGTTGATTGTACGAATGCTGTAAATTCCTGAACTTTTTTCTGTGTTTAATGCTTACGTCACATTTTTCAATTAAAAAATTTAGATTCTTAGAATACTACGTCTATCAATTAGTTGAATATTAAATTTATTCTAAATTTCAAACAATTTATCAATTACATGGGGAATTAAATTTTTACGCGAAAACATTTTGCTTTCAACTTTAGTATGATCACTTAAAAAAAAAAAATAAAATCTCAAAATGTTACGACTAGACGGTAAATTTAGATTATTTAATTCACTTGATAAACCAAATGCAATAATATCGTGTTCAAGTATATGTATGTTATAAAGTGGATTCAGATGATGTAGAAGGATTTCTTTCATCCATTTTAAATTTAAATACAAAAAGCTGTAGAAAAAAAAATGTTCCATAAGAAATTTGTTAAAAATGATAATATAGTAGTAAAAGTAGTTAAAAGTAAATTTTAGGCTAATTTCTCATAATTTAAGCCTGATATCTCTACTAAAGTTGAAAACCACTATTAATACAGATTGTGAAATGTACGTAAAATACCTTTCATGTAAGCCCAATATGATAATTTTGCTATAATTCTCTCAGAAGCTATGAAGATTTTTTGGCCAAACCCTACATTCATTTGGTAAAATATCTATTTTGCAAAAGTGGGGGACTCGAAATCGGACCTTGAGCTATGGTGTCTTCAGCAATTTTTCTTAGAATCATCTGTAGATTACGCTTTTGCTATACTCCTGATGGAAAAAAAATGTCACCCGCTCTGTTGAACAGGTATACAGTTTTATAGACCTTGGTGTTAATATGGACAGTAAACTTAACTTCAACCTTCATATTACTGCAATTCTTATTATGGCTAGAGGTGTCCTGGCGTTTGTAAAGCGATGGTCTAAAGAATTTATCGACCCGTACGTTACTAAAGCTCTATATATACACAACTTCAGTCAGGCCGATATTAGAATATGGTGCAATAATTTGATCATCTTGATCGGCTAGAATCAGTCCAAAAACAATTCTTACTTTTATTTTATCCTTAAGAGATTTCTATTGGGATTCTACATATAAAAGTGCCGCCCTATACTAATCGCCTGAAACTTATTAATCTTCCCACCCTTGCTAGTCGTAGGAAAATGCTTGGAATTGTATTTATGATTAAATTACTAAATGTTTCGGTCTCTAGCTCATTTCTGTTGAGCGAAGTAAACTGTAATGTCCCTTCCCGGCCTTCAAGATATTTAAAACCTCTTCACCTAAAACATTGTGGAACAAATTTTGAATTAAATGAGCCCTCCCGCTGTTTGTGTCAGAATCACAACTCCCACTCTAGCACATTTGATGTTTCGGACTCGATTTTTGGATTAAAAAATCTATTTTTTCCTCTCTTAATAGTAACTAACTGTACTTATTACCATACTGAACTCAGTTTCTACTAATTCTATCCATTATATGTATATATATTAATTTCTAATACGTTATTTATTTTACTTATCTGATGAGGTTTCCTCTGTAGCTGAGCAGTTTTAGATTTCGACGGTTAACAAACAACTGCCTTACAACGACTCGGCATGAACATATCCAACTGCGAAATTTAACTGTTTCTACCCGTTCAAAATTTATTTAAAAAAAAATAAACAGGCGCTTTCAATACCAGCTTAGCACGAATTTTGCTTCACCGAATTCACCAAGTAATTAAAACAAAACACTAAAAAAAAAGTTATATAAAAAATTTAAATGCTCACTTTGCATAATTTTTTCAAAAGATTAATAAGCAACAATTAATTCAAACAAAATGAACCAAGTTGAACATGTTTTCAAATTGTCCTTAAGTTGTTAAAAAGCAAGTTTCCCGAAAAAAGTGTCGATTTTTTCAAAAATTCTATATTCCAATTGCTTAAAACAGCGGTCGTCACCCCATAAGCGCTTTTGCGCAATTGTTTTTGTAAAACGCTTAGGCAAGCGCACCACACATCCCCGCGCACACGCATTCTACCCTCTCGCCAACAACCGAAGGTAGTCTGCTGTGCCCATTAGGAACTAAACTGCAATAATTTCGTGTAAAATGACTTTGAAGTAATATTTTTGGCTATATTTTTGGTTCACCTGTACGAAAGCAATAAAGCTTTGTTTGATTTATTAAATCAAAGGCATGTAGAGGTATTTTTAAATACCTTCAAGAAAACAATGCGACACGTTCATTTTGAAAGTTACCACGTGCGACTGGGTATGTGTTCGTGCCAACGCCATCTCTGCTCGCTGATTGGTTGTTGTTATTTTTTTGAGAATTCAAAATGAAGAATAGACATGTACGGACAAAAATTTAATAGAATATAATAAAGCTTGCTTAAGCGTTGATTGCTTATCGTATTTTTTATTAGTGCGTCGCAGAACGTAAACTATTTCGTCCCTCTGTTGGCCAAATCCTCTGACGTACATGCGCAGGCCCTATTTTGCGAATTTTGAAGTAATAAAATAAACTTTGAATATTTCTAAAAAATAAAATATATATTTAAATTTGTTTTTACAGTGTACTTTTTACTAGGTCCGTCGCCGTTTTTTTATTGTTGGACATCAATTTTGTTTCATGTAGTTGTACTCACGCGTCCATAAGAAGTTTCTGGCGATCGCTGATCTATACAATCAATTAGTTTCTTCAAAAACTGAAATTTTTTTCTTTGTTGAAATAATAACTTGGAGTTTTAAGTTCAATATTTCCTATTGAGAACATATTTCTAATAATTAGAATGAATAAGACATATTACATATATTGATGAGTTAACTATATGTACACATGAATTTTATCTTTTAGTCCTCATTAAATCGTTGAACTAAGAAGTGCTTTTCTTTTATTGTACCGGACATTCACGCAAGTATACAAATCCCCTTCCAAATTCCTACCAACAAAGGTTATGGTCCCAGATCGCGTGTGAAGTTATTTAAAATTTAATAATTAATCGGGTTTTACAAAATAAAATTTTAAAAATGAATTCGAGTTTGCAAATCGAAAAACTGAGCGATAATAACTATGATGTGTGGTGCATGCAAATGCGCAGCATATTGGTTAATATGGACCAATGGCGCATCGTTAATGAAGATTGTAAGAGCAGTGATGAAAATGCAGAAAAGTGGGATCAAGATGATCAAAAAGCGCTAGCTAATATTATTTTATGCGTAAAACCGACGCAACTCAGCAATATTAAGGCTTGTAAAACTTCAGTGGAAGCATAGAAGAGACTTCGTGATGTTCATGTGCCGAGGGGACCTTTACAAAAAGTTTCGCTTTATAAAAAGTTGCTTGGTTGCAGTATGTCTGCTGGTCAAAGCATGTCAACTTATCTAAATTCGTTTGTCGAAGTCGTAGATAAATTAGCCGAAGTGAACATCGAGTTAAACGAAGAGCTAAAAGTCATAATACTATTATCTAGTTTGCCGTCCGAGTACGAAAACTTCGTGGTAGCTATCGAGACTCGTGATGAATTGCCGAGTTTCAGTACTTTAAAAGTAAAGTTGTTAGAAGAGGGTGCTAGAAGGGAACAACAAGCAAAGAAGCAAGATGTAGTCGCATTGAGCAGCACAGAGGCTGAGTACATCGCTTTAAGTACGGCAGCAAAAGAGGCTGTATATCTGCGGCGCTTACTTAAAGAAGTTGGTTTTATTCACGACATCGGTCCTGTTAAGTTAAAAGGCGACAACATGAGCGCAATTCAAATTTAAAAGAACCCTGTGTTCCACAAGCGAACCAAGCACATAGATTTGAAATATCATTATATCCGAGAAGTTGTCGAACAAAAAGTAATAGAATTAGAGTACGTCTCCACAAATGAAAATGTTTCTGATATTTTTACAAAAAATCTGCAAAAACAGAAACATGTAAAATTTGTTCAAATGCTTGGTCTTAAAAATTAACTGAAGAAATATTTAACTTAAGAAAGAGTGTTGAAATAATAACTTGGAGTTTTAAGTTCAATATTTCCTATTGAGAACATATTTCTAATAATTAGAATGAATAAGACATATTACATATATTGATGAGTTAACTATATGTACACATGAATTTTATCTTTTAGTCCTCATTAAATCGTTGAACTAAGAAGTGCTTTTCTTTTATTGTACCGGACATTCACGCAAGTATACAAATCCCCTTCCAAATTCCTACCAACATTCTTTGGTTAAAGGAATAATTTTTTTAAAAGGACTCAAGTACTCTTGATAGAAAAAAATTAAGAAAAATGTTTTCTCAATTTAATGAAGTTTTATACAAAACGAACCAGACCCGTGCGCATCTTGCGCAATAAATATAAAAAACTCATATCAAATATCGACAGAAATCATCTGTTCTATCAATCAAGCATCTATAAACTTACGTACGATTGCGCTGCCATCTGGCGAATGTTACCAACTGCCTGTAATGCAGTGTGAGTTCTAATCCAATATTCACAATAGTGCCATAGTACAAATAGATTTCATTGTTGGCTCACAATCTTCTATTTTTAACAAATTATTTTAATAAAATATAGCTAAACAAAAGCACTACGACTAATAATGCCCAAAGTTCGCTAATATCACGAATCCCCATATTTACAACCAAAACTTTTTTATAGATATGGATTCCAAATAAGAGCGAAAAAGGGAACTGTACATCGAAACAGCAATTAGAAACAAATATATAGGATAAGAAATTCTTACTAAATGCATTGAAATTTTCCAGAGTTAAAGAAATGTTAAGAAAATGTTTTTCTTATTATTAAGAATTCATGAGCTTAACATCGGCTTTAAATAATTGAATATTCAATTAATATGTTTTTCTTCCTTTTCCATAAGTGTAAGTATTTGGTAAATTTCTCGAGATCATACACATCACATACAAATCACATCAATGATCAAACGTAAGTACATTGTAAAGAAACTGAAAAGAAAGAAAGAAACATTTACTGGCATATTGCGATGGTACCATTTCGAGAATAGCCACGTAATCATCATCAGGGGATTTCGTAATGTTATCAAAGGTTTCACCTAGATGCGAACCGCGAATCAAACGATGAAACTGCAGTTGCCTTAACCACTAGGCTATCCTGCTTGTTTTTGTTTCCTAGCTTAATTCAGTTTATCTCATTTCTACACTAACAACACAACTGAGACATTCTGTCTATTAATTTGTGTGTTGTGTAGATTTGTTTTTGTAAAGTTTCTTTTCGTTGCGAATGAGAAGCTTTGTAAATTCGGTCTAAGTTTTACATATTTATGTTTGTTTTTAATGGTGTGTTCAATTTATACTTATTATTAAGAATTCACGAGCTTAACACCGGCTTATAATAATTGAATGTTCATTTATTATGTTTTTCTTCCTTTTCCGTAAGTGTAAGGTATTGGTAAATTTCTGGAGATCATACACATCACATGCAAATCACATCAATGATCAAACGTAAGTACATAAAATAAATACTGAATAGAAACAATTATAAGATCAGCAGCCTCGTGGCCCAATACCGGCGAAAACAAGAGTACAATTAGCAATGTTGGAAATAGTCGGCATATGAGTATACGGGTTTTAGCCCTTTATGAAACGCCGTGCGACTATGAAAGTACTGCAATCTAAACCCATGGGGACAAGTAGCATTACTTAGATGGTAGGAGTTAAGGTGCACGTTAAAGTCCCTTACTGACTTTAGGCGTTAGATGCTTTCTGCGAAGAAAAAATGGTCCGCGTACTTATGTACGCGAGTGAGAAGTTTTCTTCTCCGTCATTAAAAATAGTTTCTAAATAAATAAAAACAAGTAAGGAAGGCTAAGTGCAGGTGTGACCGAACATTACATACTCAACTGAGAGCTTTGGAGACAAAATAAGGGAAAATCACCATGTAGGAAAATGAATCTAGGGTAGATAAGATAATAGAGAAGGTGTTACTCACCGATTTCCTGATGCCTACTGGGGGGGGGGGGGCTTGAATGATCGCCGCTTGGTGAAAACCTCGATTGTGGTGATGGTGGTGCCTTTTGCTGTGAGTTCCACTGCAGTCGGTTTATGTCAGACGAATAACTTTTCACAGTGCGTAATCTTTAGATACTTCAAGCTTTAATGTTAGCAAAATAATAATCACTGTTCACAGAGTTTAGTGCGTACAACTATTTGTATAAATGATTAAATAGAATTTACAGGCAACCGGAAAAAAAATTATGATGGTGATTTTATAGCTTCAGTGCAAAGCGTAGCCTGCCACTCAACCGCTCATTAATAATATCGTTTGAAGATATTGATAACGCCTGGACAGCCTTCAATTTCCAAACACTTCAAGGTTCTGGCTGAATTGCTGCACTCTATTTAATGCTCGGAACAAGTATGCGCGATTATCACAAATTTCGTATGGCCAGGGCACCTTAGTTGGCGAGATTCTCATAGAGGGATTTCAACTCGTTTGAAACGCGGGTAACAATAAAATTTATGGTATATGAAAACCGCGATTATCGTAGGGTTTGTGTAGCGAAGGATTTTTTTTATGAGTTGCACTCGAAAGAAAAATTTTGGTAAGAAAATTTTAAGCAAACAAATTCTCGACGATGATTTATGATTTTTCAATAATGACAATAATAAACGTAATGGATGTTCTGACAGCTGTCGGTGATGACGGATCGCCCCACTGCACATTGCGGCGAATTTGTTTTAGTGGTTTTACGCGGTGGAGGCTGCCACACGTCCATGAGGAGACCTAGTGGGAACTTTAAAGGTAGATACAATTCATTGATTTTGTGGGTAATTCAATATAATACAATTCCATATAATAAAATACAAGTACAAGATACGGAATAGATATAAATTCATGGATATACGTATGTACAAGAGGGAGATGGCATTTCCGGTAGTCGGCCATCGCGGTATTGGTGTGTCGTGGCGTGGCTGCGGGCACTACGACTCGCGATTCAAGCGAGCGGCGTGGTGCGGGAACCGTAGGGCGCTGACGATCCATCTGTGAAAGAGAATATGAATGCGTATTAGTGGTATGTCTGAGAGGAAACGCCAGGTTAGGGACTGCCTGTGAGAGATACGGGATGATTCAGTTATGCTCTGAGATGGTGTCGATAGGTAATCTTAGTGGACTGTAGTTGGTTCGGGAGATGATAGGGAACCATGCGGGGCTGAATCAGGTTTCGCTGGTGGCAGGAAACACAATTTTGTGATAGGCCTGGTGAGCACACCGTTTTGCGTGCGTACGTCGACTACTCGGATATGGCCGTCTCTTCCTAGATGGGTGTCTTCCACGCGTCCTAGGCGCCATTCGGTAGGGGGTAGGTTGTCTTCCTTGATGACGACTAGATCGTCGATTTTAGGGGGCGGTTGAGCGGTTTGCCATCGATAACGCTTGTGTAACTCCATGAGATAGTCATTCTTCCAGCGTTTGCTGAATTTGTGATGTAAAACTTTCAACCGTTCCCAAAGGTTGATCATAGAGAGGTGTTCATAGTTCGGCTCTGGGATGGCGAGAAGGGGGCGCCTCGGAGAAAGTGGCCAGGTGTGAGGTCGGTGAGATCCGCTGGGTCCTGGGAAAGCGGGGAGATAGGACGAGAATTGAGAACGGCCTCGATACGAATTAATAAAGTCGAGAATTCTTCAAAGGTGAAGCTGTGTGTTCCGGCGACCCTCCTAAGATGGGTTTTAAAGCTTTTGATGGCAGATTCCCATAATCCGCCTATGTGGGGTGCGCCGGGGAGTATAAATTTCCAATCGATGCCTTGTGGCGCATACTTTTGAACAATATCTATAGAGACTTCGTTGAGGAAGGTGACGAACTCTACTTCGGTAGCTCGCTTAGCACCAATGAATGTTGTGCCGTTGTCGCTCATCATTTGTTTCGGGTACCCTCGACGCCCTACAAACCGGGCAAAGGCAGCGAGAAAAGCCTTACTGGTGAGATCCGAACACAATTCCAAATGGATCGCCTTGGTGGTGAAGCAAACGAAAACGGCCACATAGCCTTTTACGAGTGTTGGAGATCGGAGCATCGAAGCTTTTATTTGGAACGGACCGGCGAAGTCTACGCCAGTAGTAGTGAAGGGGGGCGCGAAAGTGCATCGTTCGGGGGGTAAAGCTGCCATTATTTGGGTTTGCGTTTCTCGTTTATGGATGGTGCAGACTTTACATTGGAAAATACATCTTTTCAGCTGAGGTTTGAGTCGGGGGTGTAGAATTCCTGCCTCATAGCTTGCTGCAGGAGGCGGAGGTCCGCATGGAGGAAGCCCTCATGTAGAAACCTTATATAGAGGGAAGTAAATCGAGCCTTTTCGGGGAGAATGATCGGATGACATTCATTGTAGGTTATGTCGGCGTTTACTAATCTTCCGTTGGCACGGAGAATCCCGTTTGTATCCAGGAAGGGGTCAAGTGCCAGTAGGGGACTTCGCTTTCCGATTGGTTTTGAATTTTCGAGAGAGGCACTTTCGGAAGCGAAGAATCTCGACTGAGTCAAGCACAGCAGACGGGTTTTCGCGCGCATGACGTCGGCGTAAGAGACGGCGGGATTGTTAGGGGTACGATCGCCTCCTACAGCATTTCTGAGCCGAGTTACAAATTTCAACATGTACGCTGTTACGCGTAGGGCGCGGGGATAGGAGGAGAACCATTCTAAGAAGTCTTCTGACTCTTCTGCTGCATGCAGCGCTTCGACTCGGCGAAGTTCGGGGTGAACAATATTTCTGGCCGTTGGTGTTGGCCAGTCCTCGGGGGGTCGGGAAAGCCACTCTGGCCCATTCTACCAGAGCGATGAGCTAGCTAGCTCGAGTGGAGTGCATCCTCTGGTGTCCATATCTGCGGGATTATCCTTGCTGCGTACATGTCGCCAAGTGGCATTGCCGATGAGGTCGATGATCTGCGCAGTTCGATTGGAGACATAGGTTTTCCAAGAACGAGGTGGTTTCTCAAGCCAGGCTAGAACGATTTCGGAGTCAGACCACATGATTAAATTTCGCTGATTGAGGCCGAGATGGGATTGGACAACTGCGACTAACTTGGCTAATAAGACCGCGCCGCATAACTCTAGTCGTGGCAAACTTATGGTTTTTAGGGGGGCCACTTTCCCTTTAGAGACTAAAAGGTGAGAAAAGACTTGAGTTCCTACGGTGGTTCTTACGTAAAGGGTCGCGCAATAAGCCTTTTCCGAGGCGTCGCAGAAGCCATGGAGCTCAACTGGTTTATCGGGGTGGTAGTTTATCCAGCGTGGTACTTGAATATCCGAGATCGTTGGGAGATTTTCGGCGAACTGCGCCCACTTGATGAGACGGAGGGGTTTCACTGGCTCATCCCAGTCAGTCCCGTCTAGCCATAGCTCTTGCATCAAGATTTTTGCTTGGATCATAATTGGCGTTAGCCACCCTGCGGGATCGAAAAGTTTTGCTATGGAGGAGAGAATTTGCCTCTTCGTGGCTGCAGTGGATGCCGGATTTGAGTCGACCGTATACGAGAATGTATCCGTTAGGGCGTTCCACTGGATGCCCAGGGTCTTGACTGTGCTAGTCTTTTCGAACTCGAGAAAGTTTGTTTCCAGCAGATCAGTTTTTGATATTTTTTGGAGGATGACGGGATGGTTTGCCGTGATCTTTTTTAGGGGAAAGCCGGCTGAATTGAGAGCGTCTATAGTCTCTGTTAGGGATTGCTCGGCTGATTGGAGATCATGACTGCCAGATAAAATATCATCAACTTACGTCTCGGATTTTAATATTGGGGCTGCGCGTGGATGGAAATCGGCTATGTCTTTCGACAGCTCGTGTAGACTGCGAATAGCCAGGAAAGGCACGCAGTTAACCCCGAAGGTGACCGTTTTTAACTTGTAGTCCTTTATTGGACTGTGTTCGGGGGTTCGGAATATTAGCCGTTGGTAGTCTCGGTCATCGGGGTGCAAGAGAATTTGGCGGTATATTTTCTCGACGTCGCCATTAAACACATATTTGTATGTTCGCCATTTCAGCAACATAAGTCGGAGATCGGTTTGGAGGGTTGGTCCGGTACATAAAACATCGTTGAGGGAGTGACCGGAACCCGACTTTTTAGAGGCGTTGTATACAACTCTGACTTTTGTTGTCTTCTTGTCTGGCCTTACGACTGCATGGTGAGGGAGATAGAATGAGCAGTATTTACCAAGGGATTCTATTTCATTGGCACTGCATTCTTCCATGTGGCCTGGGGACAGATATTCTTCGAGTACCTGGTCGTATTGCTGCTTGAGATCGCCCTTTTTTGAGAGGGAACGTTCCATGCCGTGGAACTGTCGTAGGGCCGCAGTACGGGATTGACCTAGGTCGATATCGTTCGGGAATGTTGATTTAAATGGGAGCCGGACCATGTATCGACCGTTATCCATGCGAGTGGTGGTGCTTTGATAAAATTCTTCGCACATTTATCTTCTGGGGTTTCCACTCGCGTTCTGGGTATTTCTTCGATTTCCCAGAATTGTCTTAGCTGTTCATTTAGCTGGATATTCGTAACTACCCACGCTTGAGAGGAGTGTGATCCGACCTTTTCGGGGGTTTGGCCACTTATTATCCAGTCAAATATTGTGTTTTGGGCTAGCAGTGTGGGGGAGATCTTTTCGAAGCCATTTAGCATTATTTGTGGGATAAGATCACTGCCTAATACCAGATCAATTTGGGAGGGGTTCTGAGTGTTCTGGTCTGCTAGCTTGAGATGGGACCATTTACGCATTTGGTCGTTATTTAGCCTGAGTGTTGGGAGTTGCCTAGTGAGCCGAGGTAGCACTATTGACTGGGCCTTTATTTTCACCTTGTGTTCATTGGAGACTAGGGTCAGTGAGCATAGCTTGTTGGAGGTTTGTACTACTCCGCCTCCCATTCCCGATATTTCAAATAGGGAGTGGGTATATGGGAGGCCTAGCTTGATTTGAGCTTTCGACGAGATGAAGCTACGCTCTGACCCTTGATCCACTAAGGCTCTGAGCCTGAAGCAGTCCCCTCGGTGTTCTATGGACACTATCGCTGTGAGGAGAATGATCTTGCTATCATTTTCTGCATGCAAAGATTGGATGCGGGCAGCGTTTGAGGTGGTGGGAAGATCCTCGTTGGGATCTGGGTTGGTCACGTCCTGACTAGTTGCTACTTGAGCTGTTGTTTTCCGAGGCCCATTGGTTTTGTGAGATCCTCCGGCGTCGTGGAGGGTGGAGTTGTGGCGACCTTGGCAGTAGAGGCACGTTCTTGTGCTTGTGCAATCTTTTAAGAGGTGGGTTTGGGACAGGCAGTTTTCGCATGATTGCTTTCTCTCACGAATTTTTTCCGTTCAGGGATTGCCAGCTTTTTGTAATGCAAGCAGCTTTGTAGCGTGTGGGAGTTCTGCTTGCACATTCTGCAAGCGTATACTTTTTGATGCTCGGCCACATGAGAATTTGTACGATTTTGGGAGTAGTTGTTGTTCTGCGGGGGGTTACGGTTTTGGTTAGGGGTTTGAGCCTGCCTGAACTGGGGATTGTTTTGACTTGAGGGAGGCTTTGAGAAATTGGTGGAGGGTGGATTGAATCGGGATTTGGCTGGTCGCCATTGATACACCCTTTCCACTATCTCGTAGCGAGTAGTCAGAAACTGATCCATTTGGGACCAGTTCGGTAGGTCTCTTCTGGAGCTTAAAGATTGCTCCCAAAGCGCAACTGTATTTTCCGGGAGTTTTGAGGTTACCAGATATATTAAATGGGGTCCCAACTATCTGTCGAGACTTGTTGGGTTGCTAATATCTGGAGACAGTTATTAACGGAAGATTGCAATCGCTGAATGTCTTCGCTGTTTTCAGTCGGAATGGGCTTGAGGTTCATGAGGACTTTTATTTGATTGTCGACCAGGACTCTTTTATTTTCGTATCGGGATTTCAGAGCTTCCCAAGCCAGAGCAAATTTGTCATCGCTAAGTGGGAATTGCTTTACTATTTGGCCGGCTTTTCCTTGGGTTTTGTCCTGAGGTGGTACAGTTTTTGGGCGCTCGAGAGTTTGGAGTGGTTGATATAGACCGCCGTGAACATGCCACGGAAGGACGGCCATTGATCATAACTCCCGTAAAATACTTCGGTGTCACAGGCGGGTACTTTGAGGTGCATCCCGGAACTTTCTTGGGGAGTGGCGTTGTAGCGGGGACGGGATTTCTTAGTACCCTTAGCTGGAGCTGATCGCCTATTCTTGCCTTTGTGTCTTCATATGTTATAAGGCAGTCGCGGTATTTATTGAAGGCTGAGGCCTTAAAGTCGACGGGAAGGTCGTTGTCATCTGACTCTACGACAGCGTCATATGCGCTCTGTAGCCTTTCCCAGAACACATAGATATTTTTGTCTTTTACTTTTAGGGATGCCTCGGTGTTATCTTGGATGTCGCTTGTACCGAACCGAGCGCAGTAATCCGAAAAGAGATCCGTTTCGGATATAAATTTACTTTCGACCACGGTAGCCATTCTGAAGAGGGACTTGCTTAATTTTGCTTTAGCTATTTTGGGAATTTTTGGAGATTGCCGAGTGTTTATTTATATGGGCAAACCAAAGGGATAAGTTTTACTATTTGTCGAGAGTATAGTAGGCTAGGGCCAGTTAGACTCAATTGGGAGTAGTCTGGGTCCAGTTGGGATGACCTGCAGAATTTGCTGCTGGGTATTTCAAACTATGTGAATGTGGCTGAATTTTTTGCTGGGTGTCGCTAACAATGTAAAAGTGGGGATATGTATTTAAATTATACCGCAAGTGACACAAGTTAACTTTGTGAAAGTATGAGTGCGATTTGCCGGTTTGTAATGCACCGCTAGTTATATGTATATATGTATAAATATCAATGAACTTTCTCTCCTCGCTCTCCTTTGACACAATAATTTTACCGCTAATTTTAAGAATTCATTTTTAAATTCGAATTTGAAGTTAACTGAATTTTATTCATCACCAATAAAATCAGTCTTAGAGTAACTATCCGAGAATAAACAAACACATTTTCTGTATTCTAAAACATAAATTTATTGGTGTTTTATTAAGAAAAGTTAAGTGGCGACGAGGATGGGATACGCATATTAAATTATCGTATCCAGTGATCGAACATTTGCGTGCAAAGCAAATTTAGAATTTTATAAATATAAGCTGAAAAATATATGAAAAGCCTTTAAAAAATTCGTGATTGTCATTTGAGAAAAAGAAATAAACTTACGTGTGAATCAAGTTTACTAAATTAAAAAAAAATTTTACTATACAATCCAAAAACTTGAAAGTGACATTGATATGATATTTTATTAAAAATATAAAAAGCAAAACCAACCACGTACATATGTCCTAACGGAAAATAAGTGACTTTCATCTGACTTTGAAACAGTGTGCATTTATATTAAAACAATAACAAAGCAATGCACTTTTGTCTAAAGCTACAAAGAAATATTTGAGAAAAAGCAACAGTAATAACATCAGTTTGAACTTGAAAAAAAGAGAACAAGAAAAAACACGCGTTACTGCACCTAGAGACAGTAAATAATAACAACAAAATCATCACCTGAAACTTCCACAGAGAGATATCCGCCTACAATAACATTTTTCGTGTGTATATATAAATTCGAACAAAGCGGAAGCGCAATATTTTCAAAAAAAAAGTTTGCCCAGTGAGAGCTTAAGCAGCATACAATAGATAACCTACTCGTAATAGCAAGAAGCAAGCAGCACAATAAAAAAAAAACAATGGCGCTGACACTTACCGAATGCCTACGGGAAGCGAGGAGCTTACCATCGTTCACCGGAAGCAGTGAGTACTCACTAAATAATTATTTTAGAGACGTCACAACTGTTCTCCAGCTAACTCCAAATGAACACAAAGTTACGCTGCAACTAGTTCTAAGCAACCGTTTGCAGGGAAATGCGTTAAGAGCTGTAGAGACATTAGTGAACCCTACTTTTAATGATATTATAAATAAACTCAAAGAAGAATTTGGTATTAAGAGAACATATTTTAATTTAAGAACAGATGCTCTTAATGTCGAAGCGGGGAACATTGAAGAGTTACATTGTAAATTACGAATGATATTAAGCGAAATGAACACAAAATACTCTTTGGATCCCAACGAAATGTATACTCCCTTAAATAATGAGCAACTAATTTTTGATGTTTATGTTAACTATTTACCAATACATATAAAATCCCTTTTACTGCAAAATAATATAAATTCCATAAACAAAGCTTATACATTTTATTTGGAAAATAATATATTAAAAGATATACAATTAGTAAGCAATAGACATGCAAATAGTTTTCCTAATAATAACTTGCAACATAATAATTATCCAAATAATAATAATATGGCCAATAATTTTCGTAATAGGTTTAATTATTCAAATGGTAGTCACTTCCAACAGCAGCAAAATTCTAGAAACTCGCCTAATTTTCGTAGTCAGAATAGCAGAGGCAACAGAAACGGTTTTGGCAATTCCAACCGAAATTTTGGTAATTTACAGACTCAAAATAATAGTGGTACTTTTAGTAGTAACAACAGAAACTATGCAAATTTTCAAAGCCAATATTTTAACCCTTCCATAGATAACAGATACCTCCAAAGTCAAAATTATAACAATGGAAATATCAATAATTTACAACAAAATCAACAACTGCCATATAATAACAATTTTAGAAATAATTTAGAGCCAATGGAAATAGATGCTATTAATTTTACAGAAAATTTTCCTGTTCAGCCTCGAAATTATCACTACCCATAATTACACTTACTATAAATAATACAAAAACAAGGTGCTTAATTGATAGTGGAGCTGCTACAACTCTCGGGGACTACAATTTCTTTTCGAAGATAGGAATTAAAAAACCATTAAAACCCCCTATTTTATTAAATACCCTGGTAGGTGATAACATTATAAACGAAGAAGTTATCGTTTACCTACCTAGTGAATTTAAAATTAAAAATAGTACTATGTCAGTTAAGTTAGTTAATTTTATTGATAAAAAGTTTGATTGCATAATAGGTGTGAACATATTGCGCCCCTTGGGAGTAATAATAGACTTTAAAGATAATACCCTTTTAATTAACGACAGAGAAATAAACTTTATTGAAAATGATTTTAATATTTCTTATGAAGAAATTTACTGTTTAGAAAAATTTGAATTAGAAAAATTTAAAGATTTAATACCTACAAGTTTAAATAAGGAAGAAAATAAATTGCTAAGAAATTTTCTAAATAAAAATAAAAAGACATTTTACATTAATGGTCAAAACTTAACAACAACTACCTGCGTAAAGCATAAAATAATAACTAATTCTAATAAAGTAATATATTGCAGAAATTACAGGCATCCACAAATATTAGAAAATGAAATAGAAAAACAAATAAATGAAATGCTAAAAGAAAACATAATACGCCCTAGTAAGTCGCCATATAATTCCCCATTGTGGATAGTAGAGAAAAAATCAAATAATCCGACTGAAAAGAAATGGCGCTTAGTAATAGATTTTAGGAGATTAAATGAAATAACTATAGATGATAAATTTCCCATACCCAACATAGAGTCACTATTCGATAAGTTAGGTAAGGCCCAATATTTTTCGTCATTGGATTTAGCAAAGGGTTTTCATCAAGTTTTAATGGATGAAAGGGATATTGAGAAAACAGCTTTTTCAACGCCTATGGGTCATTATGAGTTCATTCGAATGCCCTTTGGTCTCAAAAACTCTCCCGCTACATTCCAGAGAATGCTTAATTATGTATTATCGGACTATATTAATAAAATATGTATTATTTATATGGACGATATACTAGTCTTTTCAACCTCTCTAACCGAACATTTAGAAAGCTTACAGAAAATTTTTAATAAGCTAAATGAATACAACCTCAAGGTACAAATTGAAAAATGTAAGTTTTTATCCAAGGAAACGAACTTCCTTGGCCATATTATAACAAATAAAGGAATAAAACCGAACCCTGAAAAGATTAGTGTAATTGCGAATTTAGAGCTACCAAGGACAGTAAAAGATATAAAATCTTTTCTGGGCCTAACCGGATATTACCGGAAATTTATTAGGAACTATTCGTTGGTTGCAAGTCCTATTATTAAATATTTAAAAAAAAATAGTAAAATTGATATTAATGATAAATCGTATATAGAGTCCTTTGAAAAGCTGAAACAAATTTTAATAAATCCGCCATTACTACGGTACCCCGATTTTAATAAAAAGTTCACATTAACCACCGATGCAAGTAACGTAGCCGTCGGTGCAGTTTTGAGTCAGGAGGGGAAACCTGTAAGTTACGCCAGTAGGACTTTGAATGGTCACGAAAAGAATTACTCCACATTAGAGAAGGAGTTATTAGCCATTGTGTGGTCAATAAAGTATTATCGTCCGTACCTTTATGGCCGAAAATTTCTAGTCCAAACGGATCACCAGCCCTTAAAATGGCTTTATTCGCTTAAGGAACCAAATTCGCGAATTATTAGGTGGAAAATTTTACTAGACGAATTCTACTTCGATATTGAGTATCTCAAAGGAAAGGAAAACAGGGTTGCCGACTTTCTGAGCAGGGTTCAGCTGACTCAACCATTTTCAGCGGAAGTTCATAATATGGAGGAAAATTTAAACTCTAGCATCTTTTTAATAGATAAAATTGTAAATAAATATAGAACGCAAATAAGACTAGTTACAAATAAACGTAAGGAAACAGAAACACTTTTTAAAAAATATAAAATAATATACATCTCTGAAAATGATTTAAATAATGCACACTACTTAAACGATTTATTCAGGCGACAATTGAAAAATGGAAAAGTTGGAATACACTCAGAACTAGACGATAATAAATACAATATAATAAAAGCTAAATTAACTGAATTATTTTCTAATAATAACAAACTTAATTTTATAAAATGTACCAAAATTGCGTGCGACGTTGAATCCGAGGAATCTTTGTTGAATATCATTGATGATATTCACACGAAAGGTAACCATAGAGGAGTTCAAGAGAACTTTGAAGAATTAAAAGATAACTATTTTAACCCTAAACTAATAAAATTAATAAACAGATATTGTAATAACTGTAGAATATGTTGCGAAAATAAATATGACAGAAAGCCTATACGTAAACAATTTCAACATACGATAACACCAGAAAAACCTAATGAAATAATACATATAGATATTTTCCAAATACAAAAAACCTCTTTTTTAACAAGTATTGATAAATTTACTAAAATAGGCACTGCACATAAGTTAAGCGATAAAAATATGGTAACAATCAGAACTAAAATTGAAGAAAGGATCGCATTCTTGGGAAAACCCGATAAACTTATTATGGACAATGAATTTAATAATGCGCTTATAAAACTTTTCTGTCAAGAAAATAATATAGAGACACACTTCACTACACCTAATTCCCATACCGGCAATTCAGATGTAGAAAGAATGCATTCCACACTTTTAGAACACATAAGAATCTTAAAAAATTCCGAAAATATTAATGACGCTGAAGAATTGGTACTTAAGGCAGTTAAATTCTATAATAACACAATTCATAGCACAACCAAATTAAAACCAATCGATTTCATAAACAAAAAAGACATAGATTTAAGAGAAGTTAAGGAAAGATCTGAAAGAAATAAAAAGAAAGCAATTGATAAGGAAAATTTAAAAAGAGAAAATATAACACTTAATTTGCGCGACTCGAATTTATATATTAAAAACCCAATAGCAGTTAGACAAAAGACAGCAAAAAGATTTTCCAAATACCACTACAGCAATCCCAATAAAGTAGACAATGCACAGTTTAAAAGGCCACTAAAATCAATAACATAAATAAGATATAGAACCAAGAAAATAACAGAAAACTATTTCTTAGTGTTTTTGTTTACTAAACATTGATTATGAGATAAGAAATAATTATTTAAGTAAAAGTACTGTGAAGATATCAAAATTAATTTATTTGTACAAAAAAAAAAAAAAAAAAAAAAAACAAGTTTGTTATCTTTTGTTAACTCAAAAAAAAAAAACAAAAAAAAAAAAAAAAAAAAAAATTTATTACCATAGTACGTAGCTTCCATAAAATACAAATTTGTATTAAACAGTTAACTAAGACATATTGTTAGTTTTAAGCCATAATTTAATTGAGTATTTAAGTATTAGTCTGAGAAAATTTTTATCCCGTGATATATATATTTATATATTGACATAAAAATTCGACGGGACTCGAATTCAATATGGGGAGGCGAGTTATATGTATATATGTATAAATATCAATGAACTTTCTCTCCTCGCTCTCCTTTGACACAATAATTTTACCGCTAATTTTAAGAATTCATTTTTAAATTCGAATTTGAAGTTAACTGAATTTTATTCATCACCAATAAAATCAGTCTTAGAGTAACTATCCGAGAATAAACAAACACATTTTCTGTATTCTAAAACATAAATTTATTGGTGTTTTATTAAGAAAAGTTAAGTGGCGACGAGGATGGG
Source organism: Eurosta solidaginis (assembly GCF_040869045.1). NCBI lineage: Eukaryota > Metazoa > Arthropoda > Insecta > Diptera > Tephritidae > Eurosta > Eurosta solidaginis. Next base: position 261,358,786 of record NC_090322.1, read on the forward strand.
ATAGTTCATTGATATTTATACATATATACATATAACTCGCTTTCACGTATGTGTATATATGGGGGTGAGAATGTATATATATATATATATATATATAACTTTATTTTTGGCGGGAAATTATAATTCTGGCGGGAGAAATTTGGATTTGGCGGGAGCCAACAAAATTTATTCGGGGGATATACTTAATATATGTACGTGTATGTATTGTTAAGAGGCTGGTTTCGTCAATGGCGACGAAGGACCATTAGATAATTGAGAAGGTGTTACTCACCGATTTCCTAATGCATAGGGGGGGGGGGGGGGGCTTGAATGATCGCCGCTTGGTGAAAGCTTCGATTGGTGATGGTGGTGCATTTTGCTGTGAGTTCCACTGCAATCGGTTTATATCAGACGAATAACTTTTCACAGTGCGTAATCTTTAGATACTTCAAGCTTTAATGTTAGCAAAATAATAATCACTGCGATTATCGTAGGGTTTGTGTAGCGAAGGATTTTTTTTATGAGTTGCAGTCGAAAGAAAAATTTTGGTAAGAAAATTTTAAGCAAACAAATTCTCGACGATGATTTATGATTTTTCAATAATGACAATAATAAACGTAATGGATGTTCTGACAGCTGTCGATGATGACGGATCGCCCCACTGCACATTGCGGCGAATTTGTTTTGGTGGTTTTACGCGGTGGAGGCTGCCACACGTCCATGAGGAGACCCAGTGGAACTTTAAAGGTAGATACAATTCACTGATTTTGTGAGTAATTCAATATAATACAATTCCATATAATAAAATACGGTACAAGATACGGAATAGATATAAATTCATGGATATACGTATGTACAAGAGGGAGATGGGACTGGTGGCAGCCTACGCCGCGTAAACATAGGGTAACACTGGAATGTGCTTGTATGAGATGGGTATCAAATATAAGGCATTAAAGAGTACTTCAAAAGGGAGTGGACCATAGTTCAATAGGAGGACGCCTTTTCCAGATATCGCCATAAAGGTGGACCAGAGGTGACTTTAGGATGTGTTTGTACGATATGGGTATCAAATTAAGGGTATTAATGAGGGTTTTAATGGGGAGTGGCCCTTAGTTGCATATGTGAAGGCAATATCGATGAAAATGTGGACCAGGATGGCCCACAACATCATCTGTCGGGTACCGCTAATTTATTTATATATGTAATGCCACAAACAATATTCTTGCGATGATTCGAAGGGCTTTCGATTTCGTAATTTTCTTCTACTTAATATGGTAGGTGTCACACCACTTTTACAAAGTTTTTTCTAAAGTTATATTTTGCGTCAAAGAACCAATCCAATTACCATATTTCATCCCTTTTTGGTTTTTGTATAAAATTATGTCATTTTTTTCATTTTTCGAAATTTTCGATACCGAAAAAGTGGGCCTGGTCATAGTCGGATTTCGCCCATTTTTAATACCAAGATAAAGTGAGTTCCGATAAGTACGTGAAATATGTTTAGTAAAGATATATCGAGTTTTGGTCAAGTTATCGTATTAACGGCCAAGAGGAAGGACAGACGGTCGACTGTGTATAAAAGCTGGGCGTGGCTCCAACCGATTTCGCCCGTTGTCACAGAAAACAGTTAACGGCATAGAAGTTATGCCCTTACCAAATTTCACAAGGATTGGTAAATTTTTTTTCGACTTATGGATTTAAAAGTATTCTAGACAAATTAAATGAAAAAGGGTGGAGCCACGCCACGAAATTTTTTATATCGAAAAATTGGGGGTGGTTATAGTCCGATTTCGTTCGTTTTAAATAGCGATTTGAGATGAGTACCTAGAAACCTACATACAAAATTTTATTGAGATACCTTAAAATTTACTCAAGGTATCGTGTTTACGGACAGCCGTACGGATGGATGGACATGGCTAAATAAATTTGTTTTTTCGCCCAGATCATTTTGATATATAGAAGTCTTTATCTATGTAGGAAGGGTTAAGACAAATGCAACTCTATACACGTTAGGACAGATTGGACGAAACGTTGCCGAACTTAACCAACGCCAACTACAAATGATACGAACAGCTAACGGACGATTCAAAAAGGACAGTTGAACACGGACACCCAATCTCGACGGACGCGCGACTTAAGAAAAACACATTTAAATTTGATTTATATTATATATATTTTAATTTGGATTTGTATTCACAAAGAAAATTATACGTCTATTCACTCTTAAGTGCAAAACTTGATTGATCTGTGTCAATGATAAAGATCTTTTAGAAGCTGAGAGAGCTTTTCTTAAAACGTTATTTTAAAGGCAGATATTACTGTTGTTTAAGGTATATAAAAATGGGAAATATTATAAAGTGGAAATATGAAAATGGAATTACATATAGAGGACAAAAGTAAGAGCTTACATATATTAAGTTTTTAAAATAGGGTGAATAGTTATTATATGAACGTAACTTCTCCATAGCTATAATTAAAGATATATCTTAAATCCTATTTCATTAATTGAGTTTTTGAGTTTCATATCATTATGTAAAAGGAAAAACAAAATGAAAACTATATAAATATATCTAAATACTTAAATCTTTATAACATATGATTATTATATTCAACCTTGTATATCAATCATATCATTTTTATCATATTTAAATTTTCTCTTGATATTTGAGCTGTGAATGTTTTCGAGTTTGGAACTCTTATACTTATGTTGTTCTTTATGTCGTAGAGCTTTGTAATTCTTAATATAACCATCAGTTCTTTGTTCTACATAGTTTTCCCTAATTTTAGTTTGCTTATTAATATATTTTTCCTTTGTCACAATTTCCAAATTCAATGTTTATTGGTTTTTCTTTCGTAACAGAGTGGTAAGAGTTATTGTAGAATTCTATAGCTTTACTTATTTTATCTTTTATACCTAATGTCTTCTCCTCAATAGTAAGTACTCTTATTTTTTCGGAAATTGTATTGTGCAAACGCTCAATATCGGCATTGCCAGTGTGGTTGTTGGCTTTTGTCAGATGGAGAGCAATATTTTCAACTTTCAAAAATTCCTTTATACTTATACCTTTAAATTCATTGTCGCAAATGAGCTTCAGAAAATGCCCTTTTTGAGACTTGTAGAGCCTTATTTTTTCTATTACGGTTTGACTGTTTCTGTCTTCTAAATAGAAAGCAGTTGCAAATTTTGAAAAACGATCAATGAATGTCAAGAAGTTTGATTTTGAATTCGTATAGACATCCATATGTATTATTTGCTTTATATCTGAAGGAATAATAAGTGGAATTTTGCTTTAATAGGTTTACGACCGAACTTTGATTTAGTGCATGTGGAACAGTTATTTATGTATTTATGTATTAAAAGCTTCAAATTAGGAATGTAAATTAATTTCTTTAGACCTAGATAATTTTCATTAATGCCTGTATGTCCGGTCTCATATTTATGATAATTATGGATTTGTTTAAAAGCTTCTTCTTCTGTATCTCTAATGTTTTTATATCCTCCAAACATATCTATTATTTTATTCTGCAATATGCTATAATGATTGTCATCTAACTCGGTGTATATGCCCACTTTTCCACTAACTATGTGTTGTTTTAAAATTGTTTCTAAATTATTTTCTAAGTCAGAAGGGCTTATATAAATCTTTTTATTTTTATGCTTTATTTCCATAGCTTTTTGTTTATTATTTACCAAAAGAATTTGAGTTTTGAATCTATTCACCACAGTTTCTAGAATGGGAAAGTGGTCATGTAAATCTTCCATTTGTGAGTGAAAATCATCAGGTATATTATTATATAAAGAACTTGTAAAAGCAGCTGTCATATTAATTTCATTAGTATCTGCATTAATTCTACTTAGAAAGTCCGCCACGAGGTTTTCCTTGCCCTTAATGTAGCTGACGTTAATATTAAAATCGCTTAGTTTGATAAGCCAAAAATGAAGCCTCGGACTCATTTTCCCCTGCGATTTAACGAACAGCCATTTCAAAGGCTGGTGATCGCACAAAATTTCAAACTTGCTACAATACAAGTATGGTCTAAAATGACTAGTAGCCCAAACTATAGCAAGAAGTTCTCGTTCGGTTGCCGAATAGTTCCTCTCGTACTCGTTCAGAGTTCTACTTGCATAGCAAACTGGATGGCCGTTCTGTCGCAAGACGGCACCAAGAGCGCGCAAACTTGCATCAGTTACCAATTGAAATTCTTGGTTAAAGTCTGGGTACTTAGGTACAGGTGACTCTGTTATTATTTTTTTTAGTTTCTCGAAAGAATTTATGTAATTCGGGTCGTTTAAATTTAGTTTAACCCCTTTCTTCAGGTACCTTATCATCGGAAAAGCTACCGTAGAAATATTTTTCATAAATTTTCTGTAATAACCAGTTATGCTAAGAAACGATTTTATCTGCTTCATTGATTTTGGTAACTCCAACTTCAAAATTTGATCCACTTTAGTAGTATTAGGCTTAACTCCTTCGGGGGTTAAGACATGGCCCAGGTACAGGGTCTCCTTGGCAAAGAATTTGCATTTATTAATTTGAATTTTCAAATTTGCTTCACGAAGTTTTTTTAACACTCCATTTATATAGTTAATGTGCTCTTCGAGACTTGTAGAGAAAACTAAAATATCGTCCAGATAGACAACACAAATCTTATTTATTAGGTCTAGCAGTATGCTATTAATTAGCCTTTGGAACGTAGCTGGAGCATTTTTTAGCCCGAATGGCATGCGAATGAACTCGAAATGACCATACGGGGTGGAAAAGGCAGTTTTCAACCGGTCTTCTTGTTTAACAAGAATTTGGTGAAACCCTTTTGCCAAATCGATCGTGGTAAAGTAATGTGCTCGACCTAATTTATCCAATATATTTTCTATATTGGGAATGGGAAACTTGTCGTCGACTATTACGTTATTTAAAGCACGGTAATCGACTACAATCCTCCATTTCTTTTCGCCGGAACTATCCAACTTTTTAGGAACTACCCATAACGGGCTATTATAGGGCGAATTGCTTTCCTGAATGATTTTCTGCTTAAGCATATCCTCAATTTGCCTACATATTTCCTGTTCATGTATTTGCGGATAGCGGTACATTTTCGAATACACCGGTCTGTCTGTTATAGTTTTAATTTCATGCTGTATTATATTAGTGCTAGTAAGGTTTTGCCCTTCTACATAAATAAGGTCCTTATAGCATTCAAGAATTTTCTCCAAAATAGTTTTTTCTTGAGAATTTAGCCCATGAAATAAGCTATCAAGGATTTGCTTCTCAATATTAATTTCTTCTAAAATATGGATTTAGCCAGAAATATAAGGATTTGGCTGATAAAAATGTATCTTATTATCATTTAAGGAAATAGTTTTATTGTACATGTCTACAATACTACGCATTGGTGTCAATATATTCTGCCCTATAATTGCATTAAAATGTTTACCTTTAAAATCTACTAATTTCCAAGTCATAGTAGCGTTTTCATTAAATTCTATAAGGACTTTTGTAATTATTTCATGTGTTATATATGTGCTATTATTTAACGATGTCAGATAAATATTTTGCATCAGAGGTAATCTTTTATATTTTGGCAATATTTTTATATCAAGTAGCGAAGTAGTTGCACCTGTATCTATTAACGCTAAAATATTTTCACCATCAATAGTTAGATCGATCAATGGTAATGGTTTTTTGAGGCCGTTGTAAAAAAAATTACGTTTTCATCTGTGTTGTGATCACAACAACCACATTGTACATCTGCTTGCAAATGATCAAATTCCATTGGTGACACATTATTATTATTGTTATGGTTGTAAATGTCATTAATGTCAGATTATTTCTGTTACCATTATTGTTTCTCATTTGAGAAGGTTGAAACTGAGTTGAATGAGAATTATTATTATGATAGTTAGGAAATCTACGGAAATTGCTAGTATATTTATAGTTATTATTACGAAGCTGCCAATTAGTAAATTGTTTAATACAATATTGATTTGATGCTGGAAATGATGTTAATATTGGACTATCCAAGTGAATATTCATTAACCCATTACAGCATAACGTTCGATATATCGGACATTAATAAAATTAAATTTTTATGCATCAAGTTTGTGATGTGTGGAGGATTAAATGGTGTAGTCGAAAGGAAACTATTTCTTCAACAATGGCAACCCTTCGTTTATCGATCTGTCATAAAAAGTTCCCATTGTTCTACATTTCTCAGTATGGCGGATTGCAAGCAGAATTTTTCACGCAAAGGGTAAAATATTTTGTTATATTTTTTTGGTATATTTCAGAAAAATTTTTTAGTGACAAGTGTTTATTAGTGTATGGGTGTGTTACTAAGCAAAACATGAAAAATTACGAAGTTTGCGTTATTAGGAAACATTTTCTGTAGTATTTAGTTGTGACGTCCGATATATCGAACGTTATGCATAGCGGGCTCTAAGTTTATTGGTTTGTTGCTTTTTTTAGATTGAGAGTAGATGAAATTTTGAGCCTTTTCGAGCGCGATGATGAAAATACTGACAATGGAAACATTATTTATGTAGAGCCACCAATCGAACTTGAAGGTCAAGCCACAGATGAAGACAGTGACAAATCGGATGAAGAGCACAATGGTAATTTGATCCACTTAGGACGTAAATTATTGCGAACTAAGTGCAAACTCCGTCGTTTTTGTACAAATAAAGGATCTAATCAAGATCAGCGTTTGCACTAGGTCTCCTCGAGTAGCGAATGCGAGGATGATGAACCACCCTCGACCTTGAAGAAACGGCTACAGCCAGCCAAGAAAAGAAGGGTTGACTTATGGAAGGAAATTCCAAATTTTACTTGTACAGAATTCAGCCCACAAACATCAACAGAATAGGCTTGTAACTGTAAAACTCCTGTAGATTTTTTAAATTATTTTTAATTAGGATTTGATCAAACAAATTGTGGAGCAATCCATTATTTACGTTGAAACTTTGATGAAACTTATGACATTTTGGGAGGAATGCTACTATCAAAATACGCCAAGTTACCAAATAAACGACTTTATTTTTCCAGAGGCAACGATGTTCCAAAACTGCTTTCCGAAAATATAAGATGTAACAGGTTCGAATCAATACTCCAAAACTTGCACATCAATGATAATAGCCAAATAGGCTCATCTTCTGACATACTGTATAAATTGCGTCCATTACTAGATAGCCTAGGGAATTCTTTCCAAAAGCACCACGGCATAGACGAACATTACAGTGTCGATGAAAGCATTATTCCGTATTACGGAAAGCACTACGCTAAAAAATTTATAAGGGGAAATCCTATTAGATTTGGATTTAAAAATTGGGCTTTGTGTGCAAGCACTTGATATATGGTTGCCTTTAGTTTGTACACAGGAAGAAGTGCTGAGAAGTAAAGTTACCATCTAATAATGTGATAAAAATATATTTTGACCATTTCTTTACATCTCTAAGTTTGATTAAGCACCTCCGAGAAATAGGATGTTATGCAACTGGTACTTTACGAGCTAATCGCACAGAAAATTGTCCTCTGAAATATGTAAAAATGTTTAAAGGAGAAAGCCGAGGATACACCGATTACAGGGCTGACGAAGCATTCCTTGCGAAAAAAGTTGGCTGCAATAAAGACACGAACTCCTTGTTTGCATTTAGGAGGCATGTAGCCAACCACATCAAGGACGAAAACCAGCTACACCATTATCCACTACACCGTTTGATTGCCTGAACCATTGGATTGTTCCAATAAATTCAGAACGCCGGTGTGCAAACAAGTGTAAAGGGAAATCAAAATACAAGTGCCTCTAATGTGAAGTAGGTCTCCATCCGAAGTGTTTCATGGAGTATCATCTAGCGCCCAATACATAAATATATGTTTATGTAAAATACTTGGACTGATATTTCTTTATTTTCAGTAACATTTTAAATAAATTTTGCTAGAAGCCTTAAATCTTTTTTATTTCTCATGAGGTAGCATAAGGTGCCGGTGTGCATAGCGTTCGATAAATCATACGGGTCGTTTACAACAAACTACAGACAAATATGTAACTTTTCTCTCACTACTTGATAAATGTGATCTCCACAACCTGTAATTTTCACAGAAATTTATTATAAGTATATGGATAAACTTTATGCACTAATGGGTTAAATTGGCTTATGTTAAATTTATTAGAACCTCTCTGATTTGTTTTATTATCATTACGAACTAAAAATTTTTCTTCTAATATTTGAAATGCATCTCGAATATTTGTAACTTTAGAATTAATAATGACTGAAGCTCTATTAACATCAATGTTATTAAGGAATGTGTGTAAAATAAACTTATCGACACGAAGTGGTTCATACTCTACTGGCTTTTCATTATCAAATTCAAACTTTTCATTGATTTTACAACAAATATTAAAAAGCTGCATATAATAACTTACAATATCGTTGTTTGTTATTGTGTGAGCACATTTATAAAGTTCATCGTAAGACTCTCTTACTCCGAAATTTTTGACTAAGGTTCGCTTCACGCTCTCCCAAGTTGGTGACGCCCCCAACGTACGTATGATATGCAAAGCAGCGCCTTGTATTTTATTGAGTACTACTCGTTCATGTACGTATGCTAGTAATGTAGTTTTCTCCCTTATAATAGCTCTCACTGACTTCACTTCTCTTATGAACGATGATAAAGCGTAAGAATTGTCTCCTTTACATATTTGAATCGTTTGAGCATCTTTGATGATGTCAGTAAACGTCAGCTGGAATGCCATGATTACGTTTTTACTCAATTCTACACTTATTAAATTGTTCTTGCACTTCCGCTGTTAATGCTTTGTTATTGCCACTTTCTATGATGAGCTTCAAGAAACTGATTTTTTCTCTTTTTGTTTTTGTTTTTATTTTTGTGAGTCTTGTAATATCGAGCTGGTCAATGTTCTTCAAATTCCAATTTTTTCACTAATATTTTTTTTCTTTTTTTTTTTTATTTTTGTTGTTTTCTTGCGGAATAAGCGTAACAGTTATTTTTTCATCATAAATTTGCATTGATAACCAAATTCACTTCGTATTTTTTTTTTCTTCTGATTTAAATGATTATTTATTTAAATGTTAATTTGTACACATGTATATATGTTTCAATACATATAATTAAATATAAAAATGTTTAATAGCTTATCACTGTGAATGTAACACTTTTTGTGCTCTTCAGATTTACTGGTACACTTATATAAAATTTTCAGTATAACTTCAGTTTTTTGTTTTACTTAGATTATTATTATTTGGGTTAGCTTGAGCTAAGCGGTATGCGTTGCTTTGCCGTTGACTGCGCCAGAACACATTTAAATTTGATTTATATTATATATATTTTAATTTGGATTTGTATTCACAAAGAAAATTATACGTCTATTCACTCTTAAGCGCAAAACTTGATTGATCTGTGAAAATGATAAAGATCTGTTAGAAGCTGAGAGAGCTTTTCTTAAAACGTTATTTTAAAGGCAGATATTACTGTTGTTTAACGTATATAAAAATGGGAATATTATAAAGTGGAAATATGAAAATGGAATTACATATAGAGGACAAAAGTAAGAGCTTACATATATTAAGTTTTTAAAATAGGGTGAATAGTTATTATATGAACGTAACTCGCGCGCTTATATAAAAAGTAGTCAATACAACTTTAATTAAAGTTATCAATTTAACTATATTGAACTTAAAAATAATTTATCTACTATTAATCTAAACTATGTACTATTATAAACATTCTTATATTATAAAATAAAATGAATTAATAAATTTTAAAATAAAAACACTACATCTAAATCGATTAGTTTATGCCAGGCACCGCCGAGGGCGACACCGCTTAGAAAAATTTTCTTCTAATTGAAAAACTTTGTTTTTTTTTATACTCAGTTGAGCAGAGCTCACAGAGTATATTAACTTTGATTGGATAACGGTTGGTTGTACAAGTATAAAGGAATTGAGATAGATATAGACTTCCATATATCAAAACCATCAGTATCGAAAAAAATTCGATTGAGCCATGTCCGTCCGTCCGTCCGTCTGCCCGTTAACACGATAACTTGAGTAAATTTTGAGGTATCTCGGTGAAATTTGGTATGTAGGTTTCTGGGCACTCATCTCAGATCGCTATTTAAAATGAACGATATCGGACAATAACCACGCCCACTTTTTCGATATCGAAAATTTAGAAAAATCGAAAAAGTGCGATAATTCATTACCAAATACGGACTAAGCGATGAAACTTGGTAGGTGAGTTGATCTTATGACGCAGAATAGAAAACTAGTAAAATTTTGGACAATGGGTGTGGCACCGCCCACTTTTAAAAGAAGGTAATTTAGAAGTTTTGCAAGCTGTAATTTTGGCAGTCGTTGAATATATCATGATGAAATTTGGCAGGAACGTTACCCTTATTACTATATGTCTGCTTAATAAAAACTAGCAAAATCGGAGAACGACCACGCCCACTTTTTAAAAAAAATTTTTTTTTAATTCAAATTTTAAAAGAAAAGTTAATATCTTTACAGTATATAAGTAATTTTTGTCAACATTCAACTCCAGTAATGATATGGTGCAACGAAATACAAAAATAAAAGAAAATTTCAAAATGGGCATTGCTCCGCCCTTTTTCAATTAATTTGTCTAGGATACTTTTAATGCCATAAGTCGAACAAAAATTTACCAATCCTTGTGAACTTTGGTAGAGGCTTAGGTTCTAGGACGATAACTGTTTTCTGTGAAAAAGGGTGAAATCGGTTGAAGCCACGCCCACTTTTTATACACAGTCGACCGTCTGTCCTTCCGCTCGACCGTTAACACGATAACTTGAGCGAAAATCGATATATCTTTACTAAACTCAGTTCACGTACTTATCTGAACTCACTTTGTATTGGTGTAAAAAATGGCCGTAATCCGACTATGACCACGCAAATTTTTCGATATCGAAAATTACGAAAAATGAAAAAATGCCATAATTATATACCAAATACGAAAAAAGGGATGAAACATGGTAATTGTATTGGTCTATTGACGCAAAATATAACTTTAGAAAAAAACTTGGTAAAATGAGTGTGACACCTACCATATTAAGTAGAAGAAAATGAAAAATTTTTGCAGGGCGAAATCAAAAGCCTTTGGAATCTTGGAAGGAATACTGTTCGTGGTATTACATATATAAATAAATTAGGGGTACCCGACAGATGATGTTCTGGATCACCCTGGTCCACATTTCGGTCGATAACTCGAAAACGCCTTTACTTATACAACTAAGGGCCACGCCCTTTTAAAACCCTCATTAATACCTTTAATTTGATACCCATATCGTACAAACACATTCTAGAGTTACCCCTGGTCCACGTTTATGGCGATATCTCGAAAAGGTGTCCACATATAGAACAAAGGCCCACTCCTTTTTAAAATATTCATTAACACCTTTCATTTGATACCCATATCGTACAAAAAAATTCTAGAGTCACCACTGGCCCACCCTTATGGCGATATCTTGAAAAGGCATCCACCTATAGAACTAAGACCCACTCCCTTTTAAAATACTCATTAACACCTTTCGTTTGATGCCCATATTGTGCAAACAAATTCTAGGGTCACCCCTGGTCCACTTTTATGGCGATATCTCGAAACGGCGTCCACCTATAGAACTAAGGCCCACGCCCTTTTAAAATACTCATTAACACCTTTCATGTGATACCCATATCGTACAAATGCATTCTAGAGTCAACCCTGGTCCATTTTTATAACGATATTCCGAAAAGGCGACCACTTATAGAACTAAGGCCCACTCCCTTTTAAAATACTCATTAACACCTTTCATTTGATACTCATGTCGTACAAAAAAATTCTAGAGTCACCCCTGGTCCACCTTTATGGCGATATCTCGAAAAGGCGTCCACCTATAGAACTTAGGCCCACTCCCTTTTAAAATTATCATTAACACCTTTCATGTGATACCCATATCGTACAAATGCATTCTAGAGTCAACCCTGGTCCATTTTTATAACGATATTCCGAAAAGGCGACCACCTATAGAACTAAGGCCCACTCCCTTTTAAAATACTCATTACTATCTTTCATTTGATACCCATATCGTACAAACAAATTCTAGAGTCACCCCTGGTCGACCCTTATGGCGATATCTTGAAAAGGTGTCCACCTATAGAACTGAGGCCCACGCCCTTTTAAAATACTCATTAACACCTTTCATGTGATACCCATATCGTACAAATGCATTCTAGAGTCAACCCTGGTCCATTTTTATAACGATATTCCGAAAAGGCGACCACCTATAGAACTAAGGCCCACTCCCTTTTAAAATACTCATTACCATCTTTCATTTGATACCCATATCGTACAAACAAATTCTAGAGTCACCCCTGGTCCACCTTTATTGCGATATCTCGAAAAGGCATCCCATCCACCTATAGAACTAAGGCCCACTCCCTTTTAAAATATTCATTAACACCTTTCATTTGATACCCATATCGTACAAACAAATTCTAGAGTCACCCCTGGTCCACCTTTATGGCGATATCTTGAAAAGGCGTCCAGCTATAGAACTAAGGCCCACGACCTTTTAAAATACTCATTAACACCTTTCATTTGATACCCATATCGTACAAATGCATTCTAGAGTCAACCCTGGTCCATTTTTATAACGATATTCCGAAAAGGCGACCACTTATAGAACTAAGGCCCACTCCCTTTTAAAATACTCATTAACACCTTTCATTTGATACTCATGTCGTACAAAAAAATTCTAGAGTCACCCCTGGTCCACCTTTATGGCGATATCTCGAAAAGGCGTCCACCTATAGAACTTAGGCCCACTCCCTTTTAAAATTATCATTAACACATTTCATTTGATACCCATATCGTACAAACAAATTCTAGAGTCAGGTCTGGTCCACCTATATGGCGATATCCCTAAATGGCGTCCATCTATAGAACTATGGCCCACTTCCTCTTAAAATACTCTCTAATTCCTTCCATTTGATACACATGTCATAAAAACACATTCCAGGGTTACCCTAGGCTCGCATAGCACAGCATCTAAATGCGTGTTAGAGTGCAAGCAGTCTCTGGAGAGAATCGGGACAGGGAGAAGCATACATCTATATTGGGTCCCAGGGCATATGGGAATAGATGGGAATGAAAAAGCGGACGAATTAGCTAAAAAGGGCGCATCCCTTGAAGCTTGCTCCGTAGACGTCCCAATTAGATTGGGCGAGATTAAGCGAAGGCGAGAGGTGCACATGATCGACCAAGCAGAAAAGGCGTGGGTTCAAGCGCGGGGCTGTAAAGTGTCGAAGATTATGTGTAGGTCTTACAACCTTAGACTAACACAGTTGCTTCTATCATTAAAAAGAGAGGACTGTAGACTCATGACGGGTATTCTGACTGGACACTGCCTTCTGGCGTCACATGCCTTTAAATTAGGCTTGGTCAGTGATAGCAGGTGTAGGAAGTGCGGGTTGGAGGAGGAAACGATCGAGCACGTTCTGTGATCGTGCCCTGCACTTGCCAGGCTAAGACTCCAGCTATTAGGAGTGATACAGCTGTCAGATCTAGAAGCAGCAAGTGGCTTAAGTCCTAGGAAGCTTCTAGTATTTGCCAAGAGGACGGAGTTATTTTATAACATAGGTCCTGGTTTTTGATAGGGTTTTTCAGTTTGGTCGTTAAAACAAACTTCTGGTAACACTACGGACTCAATCAGTCTATGTGAGGTCCTCATGGACCGGCCAGTTCAACCTACCTACCTACCCTAGGCTCTTTTTACAAAATGGTGATTTTCCCTTACTTTGTCTCCACAGCCCTCAACTGAGTATGTAATGTTCGGTTACACCCGAACTTAGCCTTCCTTACTTGTTTTTTTTTTTTTTTTAATGTTGCTTTGCCCGGGGCGAGAACCCAGGATTTTCGTTGTGGATTTTCGATGTGGTAGGCGGAGCACGCTACCATCACACCACGGCAGCCACCTATTAGTTTCTAATTGCATGCAAATAATTAGTTACAATAAAATAATAAGAAGACTGGAAAAAGATTGTCAATAAAGTTAATAAAGTTCAGTCTAAATTTGAAATATTAAAAAAATAAATATTTATTTGCTTACATTAAGTGTAGCATAAATTTGCGAGTTAATCGAATGTTATTATTTTTAAATTATATCCACTTACGTAGCGTCTTCCAGTAATGTCTAAATCGGAGCTTCGGCTATCAGTTGCTTATGATAAAAAGGGCTAGGTACCTATGTATAAAATTTCAGGCAAATCAGACCATAAATCGAGTTTGTTGGAATAGACTGGTCCATGGTCCACTTTCCGAAAAGAAAGGAAGTTCCCCTATACCAAATGTCTAGCAAATCGCAATTTAAACTGTCTCAAGTCGAATAGCTCGGCCCCTGGCCCACTTCCCGGAATTAAAAGGTTCTCAAATATTATCTTTGTCAAAGAGGTACCCATGTACCGAATTTCAATATTAGGAATTACATAAGATTATTTGGAATAGGCCCACTTTACGGACCAAATTGTGAATCTAAAGAATTCTCAACCCCCTTGAGCATACCCACAAAAATTTATTAAGATAGATCCAGTAATTTAGGAGGAGCTCAGTAACAAACACACGTACAGTAAGTGTATGAGTATGTGCTAAAAAGTGATGAATAGTATTTGTGAAGAAAATTTATTTTATCTCTGCAGAAAATTATACTCACCTGTTCAAAAAAGCTACTTACCTGCGAAGGAAATTGTACTCATCTTTGAAAATTTCACAAACCTTAATTTATTAAAAATCAAAAAAAAAAAAAAAAAAAATTGTTATGACCTTAAAAATCCCTGTGAAAAGAGTTGCAAAAACAACCCCCACTAGAGTTTGCAAAATTTTTTTAAAAGTGCTGTACAAAATCAAATCCACACAACTGCCATAACATCTTCCAGTAATGACTGAATACTTCAGTTATCTATCAGTGGCTCATGATAAAATGAAGCCAAAGGTATATGCCCAAATTCAGGCAAATCGGATAATGAATATGATTTTTTGGAATAGACCGGTCCTGGCCCAATTCCCAAAAAAGAAACCATCGGTAAAGGACAACCTAAAGTTCAGGCAAATCGAACACTGAATTGAATTTGTTCGAATAGATCGGTCCCTGGTCCACTTCCCACAAAAAACTTCACAGGAGCACTCTCAGGGTTCACACAATAAATACGATTTGTTACAACTGATTAAACCCGAGTCCACTTTCCGAAAAGAAAGTAGTACCCCTATACCAAATTTCAAGCAAAACGCACTATAAACTGTTTTATATAGAATAGGTCGGCCTTGGTCTACAAATTCATTAACTCGCCTACTTTAGAAATTATCGATATGGCGGAAAAACAAGAACTAATTAATTGGCTGTGTAAAGATTATGACAAAGACGCTATGCTAGCCATAAGATTGGTTGGGTCAGACGTTTTATGGATCGGTAAAATATTCTTTTTTGTCATGGTTTATTCATTATCTAGGGAACTTTAAAGCTATGATTAAAGTTTGATCTCACAACCTAAGGCATTTGCATGCGTCACACTTTAATTGAATACAACCAATTTGTTATTTAAATAGCAATTATAAACATTTATTAGTAAATAAAACTTCCAAACAAACACAGTTTATTTCATTACTTTGAATTTATAAAAGCCTTAACTCTTTCATTACATATACTTGTATATACACCCGGAAAAAAGGGGTCAGTAGGGATTACGCCAATTGATAGCACAGCACAAAGTTCTTCATTTGCAACGCCCGGGGCACCGTAATCGCCAGAACGTGTTGCAGCTAATGTACTTGAAGCACAAATCATTGATTCTGTTAAAACTTTCCCTGCCCGCCGATAACGACTCGCACAAACGGCCTTGTCAAATATATGCAAGTAAGCAGATTTGAGTATAGGCGAATTGGCCCCATTAAAAAGACTTGTGGAACCCCATCCACTAACTTTCATTGGTGCGTGGTTCTGTAATGTAGTACTGCAAAGTGGTATTGCTTTTATTGTATCACGCTGGATAAAGGCCTCACTCAATTTAATCACTGCAACATCCATATCATATGTTTCGTCATTAAACTCAGGTGGAACATGTATTCTCTGTACATTCTGAATTTTGCCATTCGCTTCTAAATCACATAAATTGTATACACCTGCTCCAACGGTGTAGTAACGCTCCCTTAAATCCTTAAAGCAATGTGCAACGGAAACCACCGACTGCAAAGTAATTAAAGATCCAGTGCAAGTATATATGCCGTTATAATTTATGGATACCACATGCGGGCTATCCACTATAGGACAATCAACGCCACCATGAACGCGATATTCCGAATTAGTTTTAGCCAAAAAAAAACTCAGAGCGACAAATAGAATCACGAAAAAACTGCTTGAATTCATATTATTTTGCAACTCTTTGTCGATTGTTAAGTTTAAGGTGAAGCAATTTAAATTTTGTGGGCGCTATTTATACAAAATTTTGTTGTGTGAAAAAAAAAAACAACAAAAGCTTTTTCCTCTGAATCTGAGGAATAACAATATTTTTTAATCAAGGTTAAATGAATTGAAGTAAATGCTAATTATTTTATTCACTCGGCCTTGAGGAAGTTTTTGGGCGAATAACCTGACAAAATTTCAAGTACAATAAATATTTAACAAACACCTTTTGTTCTATCAAACTAACTAGTAAAAATTGCCTGGTAGTTGTTTACTTTTATATACGGAAGCGTCTGCACAATTGAAATTTGATATACTTGTTTGCGCACGATTATTTGATATATATACAATAACTGTTTTTTTAATGAATAAATAGAGAAAAGTGCAAAGGCACACTTAATTAATTCTATCTGTTTTCAAATTGATAATATGTTATATTGTATTCTCCTGCCACGAGCCAAATAAAAACGGCGTGTGTACTTATGTAGGCACGTGCGAAATTATACCTCTTTATCATTATTAAACAATTGCTTTTAACTGCATAAAAATGATACATGATAAATCAAACTCCATTACAGCTCATAAGTTTTCGTAATATGTTTGAGGTAAACGGTTTTTAATTAGCAAAATAAGAACGCCAATAAAACTATTTTCAACAAGGAAATCTTACTTACTTACTTACTTAATTGGCGCTTAACCGTCTAAACGGTTATGGCCGTCCAACAAGGCGCGCCAGTCGCTCCTTCGCTCCGCCAACCGGCGCCAATTGGTCACACCAAGTGAGTTTAAATCGTTTTCCACCTGGTCCTTCCAACGGAGTGGGGGCCACCCTCTACCTCTGCTTCCATAGGCGGGTTCTGATAGAAACACTTTCTTGGCCGGAGCATCATCTTTCATTCGCATAACATGGCCTAGCCAGCGCAGCCGCTGCGTTTTAATTCGCTGGACTATGTTGATGTCTGCGTATAGCTCGTACAGCTCATCATTAAATCTTCTTCGGTACTCGCCATCGCCAACGCGTAGAGGTCCATAAATCTTTCGAAGAACTTTTCTCTCGAACACTCCCAAAGCCGCTTCATCTGCTGTCGTCATGGTCCATGCTTCTGCCCCATATAGCAGGACGGGTACGATAAGTGACTTGTAGAGTATGATTTTCGTTCGCCGAGAGAGGACTTTACTTTTCAATTGCCTACCTAGTCCAAAGTAGCATTTATTGGCAAGATTGATTCTTCGCTGAATTTCAGTGCTGATGTTGTTGCTAGTGTTGATGCTGGTTCCCAAATAAACGAAGTCTTTTACTATTTCGAAATTATGGCTGCCAAGAGTAGCGTGGTTGCCAAGGCGCATATGCGCTGACTCTTTGCTCGATGACACCAGGTACTTCGTTTTGTCCTCATTCGTCATCAAACCCATCTTTACCGCTTCTTTTTCCAGTTTGGAGTAAGCAGAGCTAACAGCGCGCGTGTTTAGGCCGATGATATCAATGTCATCAGCATATGCCAGTAAATTTACGCTTTTATAGTATATTGTTCCAGTGCGGTTAAGTTCTGCAGCTAGTATAATTTTCTCCAGCATCAAATTAAAGAAATCGCACGATAGGGGGTCACCCTGTCTGAAACCTCGTTTAGTTTCGAACGGCTCGGAGAGGTCCTTCCCAATTCTGACTGAGCTGATGGTGTTGCTCAACGTCATTTTGCACAGCCGTATAAGTTTTGCAGGGAAACCAAATTCAGACATAGCGGCATATAGGCAGCTCCTTTTCGTGCTGTCGAAGGCGGCTTTAAAGTCGACGAAGAGGTGATGTGTTTCGATTCTCTTTTCACGGGTTTTTTCCAAGATTTGGCGCATTGTGAAAATCTGGTCGATGGTAGATTTACCAGGTCTGAAGCCGCACTAATAAGGTCCAATCAGCCGGTTCACGGTGGGCTTCAATTTTCGCACAATATACTTGAAAGGACCTTATGTGCGATAATAAGAAGGCTGATTCCACGATAGTTGGTGCATTTTGCAGTATCCCAATTCTTGTGGACTGGGCAAAGAACACTTAGATTCCAACCGTCGGGCATGCTTTCGTCCGCCCATATTTTGCTAAGAAGCTGCTGCATGCGCCTTACCAACTCCTCGCCGCCGAACTTGAATTGCTCCGCAGGCAATCCATCAGCGCCCACGGCCTTGTTGTTTTTCAATCTGGTTATTGCTATTCTAACTTCGTCATAATCGGGCGGGGGGACATATATTCCATCATCATCGATTGCGGGATCGGGTTCTTCATCTCTGCGCGGTGAATTGCTGCCTCCATTTAGGAGAGCAGAGAAGTGTTCCCTCCATAATCTAAGCACACTCTGGACATCAGTTACAGTTACAAGGTCGCCGTTCTACTTTTATGTATTTTCAAAGAACCCAAGAAAGATGCAAACTCTACATTCCACGCTGTCTGTGAACCTCTTTTCCAAGTTTTTTGTATGTGTTTAACACCGATCCCAAACTTCTGTGCTGGCTGAACCATTGCCGATGAGTGAGCCCCGGTTAAATAAAATTTTGAATATATAAAGGAATATAAAGGAATTTGAAGTGAGATGGTTTCTTATTATAAGTCCAAGCAATTTAATATGTACAATAAACCTTATAACAATGTTATAATGTGGTACACCAATCCTTATACAACCTCGTTATTATAACAGCTTATGTATGCCTGATTTTGGGTGGGCTATATGTAAGCCTTATATAAAACATCATAATACAGCAAGTAGTTTCTTTTAATAAGGCCTTATGTAAATAAGCCTTATTTTTGTTGGTCCATAATAATAAAGTTGTTATATTCTACCTTATGGTTTACAATAATTCCTTACGTAGGTTTTACTTTATAGGAGTTATAAGCCTTACCCACAATGAAAACTTTCAAATAAATTTTATGCCTGTTGATATAAGTACAGAAAAACAAGGAATTATCCCATTCATGTCGATCCGATTTGCAACGGGTCGAGTCCGTCGTTTTACGCAGCATATATGTATCATTGCATAGCTCTTTTGTCTACATGTGGACGTAGAAACCCAGTTAAATGTTTCTGAAATCAAAAATTCAATTTAGCTCGGAAGCGGTTTCGAGGCAGATGATGCAGTGATAGAATCGCGTGGCAAACGCACGGAACGAAAATTATATTATTTTGATGTTGCCTTAATAAAGTTACCACGCCTCGATTCCTGTCTACCATAATGCCAACATTATCTGTTCCTTAGCCCCTCAAATTTGTTTAAATCTAGAAGAAATTCATTCAGTGTTCTTAAAATAGAATCTACATAAAACTGCTTAACTCGACAGCACGAAAAGGAGCCGCCTATATGCCGCTATGCCTGAATTTGGTTTCCCTGCAAAACTTATACGGCTGTGCAAAATGACGTTGAGCAACACCATCAGCTCAGTCAGAATTGGGAAGGACCTCTCCGAGCCGTTCGAAACTAAACGAGGTTTCCGACAGGGTGACCCCCTATCGTGCGATTTCTTTAATTTGATGCTGGAGAAAATTATACTAGCTGCAGAACTTAACCGCACTGGAACAATATACTATAAAAGCGTAAATTTACTGGCATATGCTGACGACATTGATATCATCGGCCTAAACACGCGCGCTGTTAGCTCTGCTTACTCCAAACTGGAAAAAGAAGCGGTAAAGATGGGTTTGATGACGAATGAGGACAAAACGAAGTACCTGGTGTCATCGAGCAAAGAGTCAGCGCATATGCGCCTTGGCAACCACGCTACTGTTGGCAGCCATAATTTCGAAATAGTAAAAGACTTCGTTTATTTGGGAACCAGCATCAACACTAGCAACAACATCAGCACTGAAATTCAGCGAAGAATCAATCTTGCCAATAAATGCTACTTTGGACTAGGTAGGCAATTGAAAAGTAAAGTTCTCTCTCGGCGAACGAAAATCATACTCTACAAGTCACTTATCGTACCCGTCCTGCTATATGGGGCAGAAGCATGGACCATGACGACAGCAGATGAAGCGGCTTTGGGAGTGTTCGAGAGAAAAGTTCTTCGAAAGATTTATGGACCTCTACGCGTTGGCGATGGCGAGTACCGAAGAAGATTTAATGATGAGCTGTACGAGCTATACGCAGACATCAACATAGTCCAGCGAATTAAAACGCAGCGGCTGCTCTGGCTAGGCCATGTAATGCGAATGAAAAATGATGCTCCGGCCAAGAAAGTATTTCTATCGGAACCCGCCTATGGAAGCAGAGGTAGAGGGCGGCCCCACTCCGTTGGAAGAACCAGGTGGAAAACGATTTAAACTGACTTGTTGTGACCAATTGGCGCCGGTTGGGGGAGCGAAGGAGCGACTGGCGTTCTTTGTTGGACGGTCATAACCGTTTAGACGGTTAAGCGCCAATTAAGTAAGTAAGTAAGTAAGTAAAAAGAGCAAAATGTATCTCGAAAAAAAAGCTGAAAAAAAGTCTAAAGCTAAATCGAAACTTTGTAAGCTAAACGGAACAAAAAAGCTAAACCTAGCTTGAAAAAAGCTAAAATGGCAACTTAGTTTGTAATAGCTTCTCGAACTATCTACTTACTAGTGTTAATCGTAGCTTTTGTTGAAATTGTTTGTTTATACCCGTGTTTAGCAATTTAGTGGGACAAACATTGGGCGTCAAATAGTTATATCCTCTAACGCACAAGAACTTTACTACCAGCACATACATATTAAGTGCATGATATTTCAAGGTACACTTGACTGAAGGATCTTTCAGATACCATTCTTTTCAAAACATACATACGCACACATGGACGTAGATTGTCACGAATAGGTGAATGATCTGACAAAGGAGGGTGTTATTCCAGAAACATACGGTAGGTGTATCAATCAGATTGACATGAACAAAATATTTTATTCCCGTCCTGAACTTACCTTCATAAAGTACCAGCTACACTGTTCTGCTATCTAGAAGCAGATAACATCATCCTAACAATGCCCTAGACATAAGCCATATTTACACCTTTTTATGAACATCAGTAACTTGGACGCAAACGTCAAGCTGTGCAGTTGTGTTTTTACTTTGTTTGTGCATTTTAAAGTTAAAATCATACTTTTGAGTGCTTTTACTCGTTTTGTGATCGGAAGAATTGCGAAGCTTTGTGTGCTTCCCGGTTTTTGTGTAGAAACATATAATTTTTTTTAATTCTTTGGTTTTGTTTAATTGTATAACTCTTTTAAATAAAAAATTTTTCTGCCGAGTCTTTTTATACTCAGCTGAGCAAAGCAGAGTATATTAATTTTGTTCTCATAACGGTACCCCGTAATGGCATAAACTAATCGAGATAGATAAAGACTTCTATATATCAAAATGATCTGGGCGAAAAAAGGAAAAAGGAATTTGTTCGTTAATACGATAACTTGAGTAAATTTTGAGGTATCTTAATGAAATTTGGTATGTAAGTTTCTGGGCACTCATCTCAGATCGCTGTTTAAGGTGAACGAAATCGGACCAAAAATTTCGAAAAACCGAAAAAGTGCAATAATTCATTACCAAAGACGAATAAAGCGATGGAACTTGGTACGTGAGTTGACCGTAGGACGGAGAATAGAAAGATAGTAAAATCTGGGACAATGGGAGTGGACCTCCAACTTTTAAAAGAAGGTAATTTAAAAGTTTTGCAAGCTGTGATTTCGCGGTCGTTGAAGATAGCGTAGAAATTTAACAGAAAATTTCTCCTATTACTATATGGGTGCTAAATAAAAATTAGCAACATCGGATGACGAACACGCCCACTTAAAAAAAAAACGTTTTTTAAAGTCAATAGAATACTTTTAATGCCATAACTCGAACAAAAATTTACCAATCCTTGTGAAATTTCGTAAGGGCATAACTTCTGTGATGATAACTGTTTTCCGTGAAAATGGGCGAAATCGGTTGAAGCCACGCCCAGTTTTTATACACAGTCGACCGTCTGTCCTTCCGCTCGGCCGTTAACACGATAACTTGAGCAAAAATCGATATATCTTTACTAAACTCAGTTCACGTACTTATCTGAACTCACTTTGTGTTGGTGTATAAAATGGCCGAAATACGACTATGACCACGCCCACTTTTTCGATATCGAAAATTACAAAAATTAAAGAAATGCCATAATTATATACCAAATACGAAAAAAGGGATGAAACATGGTAATTGGATTGGTTTATTGACGCAAAATATAACTTTAGAAAAAACTTTGTAGAATGGGTGTGACACCTACCATATTAAGTAGAAGAAAATGAAAAAGTTTTGCAGGGCGAAATCAAAAGCCCTTGGAATCTTGGCAGGAATACTGTTCGTGGTATTACATATATAAATAAATTGGCGGTACCCGACAGATGATGTTCTGGATCACCCTGGTCCACATTTTGGTCGATATCTCGATAATGCCTTCACGCATACAACTAAGGGCCACTCCCTTCTAAAACCCTCATCAATACCTTTAATTCGATACCCATATCGTACAAACACAATCTAGAGTCAGCCCTGGTCCACCTCTATGGCGCTATCTTGAAATGGCGTCCACCTAGAGAACTATGGCCCACTCCCTTTTAAAATACTATTGAATACCTTTCATTTGATCCCCATGCCATACAAGCACATTTCAGGATTACCCTAGGTTTATTTTCCTATATGGTGATTTTCCTTTATTTAACAAAGCATGAAGGAATATCGTTCCAACTCCAACCTTGGTCTACAATTTGGTCGATATTTTCCAAACGTATGTGATATGGAATTAAAAACCACTTATAAACCATCTACGAAACTAACGCAGCTAAGCTCTCAGCTGAGTATGTAATGTTCGGTTACACCCGAACTTAGCCTTCCTTACTTGTTTGCATATATATTTGTTGCTATTGTAAGGCAACTGTTTTAAGATAGCATTTTTGTTGTTGTGAGCACATTTTGTTTTCCATATTCTTTAATCACAGCGGTTTGTGTTCTGGATTGTTGATCGTTATACTACAGTGTATCCAAAACTGCTAGTTCAGTGTTGCTTCTTTGTGCTAATACGCTTTTTTCCCTGTATATTACTTTTATTATCTAACACACTTTAATCCCCTTGATTTATGTACGCCTATCTAGCTTCAAATATATTTTCTTACTGCTAACTTTTAATTTACTAATATGTCGTGCATATACGAAAACTGCCAAACAAAAAGCGAAACTCAGGCCTACGTGGCATGCTGGCTATGCTACGGACTTGTCCACGTAAAGTGTGCTGACTTGAAAGGCAGGACTGCGGACCAACTAAATGATAATAAGGGCCTTCGATAGTCCTGTTTAAAATGTCGTTCAATTGACATTGAACTATTTAAATTATTGAGAGTTACCCGAAATGGCTTTTCTGATATGGGCAAAGATCTTTCCATATTGAATGAAAAATTCAAAAAATACGAATCATTATTCAAGTCCCTCAAATATTTCGATGACCTACCGCAGGGTTCAAATAAAGAGAGTAGAAATTCTAAACGTAAACGACTTGAAGACTCAAATGGTAACTCCTCCGGTACTATGCCCATCGAGCCACTTTCAAAAGTTCCTCACAATTCTTCTGTACCTAACGATTCTTCCAGTACTTCTACTTAAAATCAAATTTCGAATATTCCTCCTCTTCAAACAACTGAACTTATCGATTTGGCCTCACCTAATCCTCTTTCTGTGGAGACATCAGCATCCAATTGTGTCACAACAAAGCCCTCCAAATATTCCACCTGGGCCGGGACAAATACCTAGGAAGCTGGTTGTAGTACCACAGAAAAAATAGATTTTTATCTCTGCGTTCAATATTGATACCACCGTAGAAGATTTGAAATGTTATATTGCTTCTAAAATTAAAACTGATGGCATAAGAATAAGAAAATTTAATATCAACTATCCGCGAAATGTTTATTTATTGACGTAGGCTCAAATCTACAGATGATTCTCGGAAAAATTGCTGAAGACACCATAGCTCTAAGTCCGATTTCCAGTCCCCCACTTTTGCAAAATAGATATTTTGCCAAATGAATGTAGGGTTTAGCGAAAGAAATCTTCATAGCTTCTAATAGAATTAGAGGAAAAATATCATATTGGGCTTACTTTAAAGGTACTTTACCTACATTTCAGAATCAGTAGAGATATCAGGCTTAATTAAAAGAAATTAGCCTAAAATGAACTTTAAACTACTATATTATCATTTTTTACAAATTTTTGGGACTTTTTTTTCTTTACAGCTAAAATAAGTTCAGAACATTTGCAACAACTTTCATTCAGACAGTTTTTCTTTTTATACTCAGTTGAGCAGAGCTCACATAGTATATTAACTTTGATTGGATAATGGTTGGTTGTACAGCTATAAAGGAATCGAGATAGATATAGACTTCCATATATCAAAATCATCAGTATCGAAAAAAAATTTGATTGAGCCATGTCCGTCCGTCCGTCCGTCTGCCCGTTAACACGATAACTTGAGTAAATTTTGAGGTATCTTGATGAAATTTGGCACGCAGATTCCTGGGCACTCATCTCATTTCTCTGTTTAAAATGAACGATATCGGACAATAACCACGCCCACTTTTTCGATATCGAAAATTTCGAAAAACCGAAAAAATTCAATAATTCATTGCTAAAAGCGGTTAAAGCGATGAAACTTGGTAGATGGGTTGACGCTATGACGCAGAATAGAAAATTAGTAAGATTTTGGACAATGGGCGTGGCACCGCCCACTTTTACAAGAAGGTAATTTAAAAGTTTTGCAAGCTGTAATTTGGCAGTCGTTGAAGATATCATGATGAAATTTGGCAGCAACATTACTACTATTACTATATATGTGCTAAATAAAAATTGGCAAAATCGGATGAAGAACACGCCCACTTTTTGAAAAAAAATTTTTAAAAGTCAAATTTTAACAAAAAATTTAATATCTTTACTGTATATAAGTAAATTAAGTCAAAATTCAACTCCAGCAATGATATGATGCAACAAAATACAAAAATAAAAGAAAATTTCAAAATAGGCGTGGCTCCGCCCATTTTCATTTAGTTTGTCTAGAATACTTTTAATGCCATAAGTCGAACACAAATTTACCAATCCTTCTTAAATTTGGTACGGGTATAGATCCTATGACGGTAACTGTTTTCTGTGAAAATGGGCGAAATCGGTGGAAGCCACGCCCAGTTTTTATACACAGTCCACCGTCTGTCCTTCCGCTCGGCCGTTAACACAATAACTTGAGCAAAAACAGATATATCTTTACTAAACTTAGTCCACGTACTTATTATTTACTTTATCTTGGTGTAAAAAATGGTCGAAATCCGACCATAACCACGCACACTTTATCGATATCGAAAATTACGAAAAATGAAAAAAATGCCATAATTCTATACCAAATACGAAAAAAGGGATGAAACACTGTAATTGGATTGGTTTATTGACGCAAAATATAACTTTGGAAAAAACTTTGTAAAATGGGTGTGACACCTACCATATTAAGTAGAAGAAAATGAAAAAGTTCTACAAGGCGAAATCAACAGCCTTTGGAAACTTGGCAGGAATACTGTTAGGGGTATTGCATATTTAAATAAATTAGCAGTACCCGACAGATGATTTTCTCGATCACCTGGTCCACATTTTGGTCGATATCGCGAAAACGGTTTCACAAATATATCTAAGGGCCACTCGCTTTTAAAACCCTCATTAATACCTTTAATTTGATACACATATCGTACGAACACATTCTAGAGTCACCCCTGGTCCACGTTTATGGCGATATCTCGAAAAGGCGTCCTCCTATAGAACTAGGGACTACTCCCTTTTAAAATACTCATTACCACCTTTCATTTGATACCCATATCGTACAAACACATTCTAGAGTCACCCCTGGCACACCCTAATGGCGATATCTCGAAAAGGCGTCCACCTATAGACCTAATGCCCACTCTCTCTTAAAATGATCAGTAACACCTTTCGTTTGATACCCATATTGTACAAACATTCTAGAGTTACCCCTGGCCCACCCTAACGGTGATATCTCGAAAAGGCGTCCACGTATAGACCTAATGCCCACTCCCTCTTAAAATGCTCAGTAACACCTTTCGTTTGATACCCATATAGTACAAACATTCTAGAGTCACCCTTGGTCCACCTTTATGGCGATATCTCGAAAAGGCGTCCACCTATAGAACTAAGGATTACTCCCTTTTAAAATACTCATTACCACCTTTCATTTGATACCCATATCGTACAAACACATTCTAGAGTCCACCTGGCCCACCCTAATGACGATATCTCGAAAAGGCGTCCACTTATAGACCTAATGCCCACTCCCTCTTAAAATGCTCAGTAACACCTTTCGTTTGATACACATATCGTACAAACATTCTAGAGTCACCCCTGGCCCACCCTAATGGCGTTATCTCGAAAAGGCGTCCACCTATAGACCTAATGCCCAATCCCTCTTAAAATGCTCAGTAACACCTTTCGTTTGATACCCATATCGTACAAACACATTCTAGAGTCACCCCTGGCCCACCCTAATGGCGTTATCTCGAAAAGGCGTCCACCTATAGACCTAATGCCCACTCCCTCTTAAAATGCTCAGTAACACCTTTCGTTTGATACCCATATCGTACAAACACATTCTAGAGTCACCCCTGGCCCACCCTAATGGCGATATCTCGAAAAGGCGTCCATCTATAAACCTAATGCCCACTCCCTCTTAAAATGCTCAGTAACACCTTTCGTTTGATACCCATATCGTACAAACATTCTAGAGTCACCCCTGGCCCACCCTAATGGCGATATCTCGAAAAGGCGTCCATCTATAGACCTAATGCCCACTCCCTCTTAAAATGCTCAGTAACACCTTTCGTTTGATACCCATATCGTACAAACATTCTAGAGTCACCCCTGGCCCACCCTAATGGTGATATCTCGAAAAGGCGTCCACCTATAGATCTAAGGCCCGCTCCCTCTTAAAATGCTCAGTAACACCTTTCATTTGATACCCATATCGTACAAACAAATTCTAGAGTCAGCTCTGGTCCACCTTTATGGCGATATCTCGAAACGGCGTGCACCAACCTAATGCCCACTCCCTTTTAAAATACTCATTACCACCTTTCATTTGATACCCATATCGCACAAACACATTCTAGAGTCACCCCTGGCCCACCTTAATGGCGATATCTCGAAAAGGCGTCCACCGATAGATCTAATGCCCGCTCCCTCTTAAAATTCTCAGTAACACCTTTCATTTGATACCCATATCGTACAAACAAATTCTAGAGTCAGCTCTGGCCAACCTTTATGGCGATATCTCGAAACGGCGTCCACCTAACCTAATGTCCACTCCCTTTTAAAATACTCATTACCACCTTTCATTTGATACCCATATCGTACAAACACATTCTTGAGTCACCCCTGACCCACCTTAATGGCGATATCTCGAAAAGGCGTCCACCGATAGATCTAAGGCCCGCTCCCTCTTAAAATGCTCAGTAACACCTTTCATTTGATACCCATATCGTACAAACAAATTCTGGAGTCAGCCCTGGTCCACCTTTATGGCGATATCCCTAAATGGCATCCATCCATAGAAATATGGCCTACTCTCTCTTAAAATACTCTTTGATACCTTCCATTTGATACACATGTCATACAACCACATTCCAGGGTTACCCTAGGTTCATTTTCCTACATGGTGATTTTCCTTATTTTGTCTCCATAGCTCTCAACTGAGTATGTAATGTTCGGTTACACCCGAACTTAGCCTTCATTACTTGTTTTTATATACCTTTACCTATCTCAATTCCGATTCGGAATGAAAAGTAAAACGACATTGATTTCTGCTCGGTTTCTATTTGGTGTTCTCAACTCCGATTGTAAAAAATCTATTCGAAGTCGATTTCGATAACTAGTTTAATCAGCTGTTTTTGTTTATGTGTTTTGGTTTAAGTGTCATAAAATTTTTTTTAATTAAAAAAGCCTGCAGATATGGTTTTTGGATGAGCAGGCGCAAGAAGACGTGCTATTGTGCGTGCGAGTCGTAAAAATGCGCTGGATCGGAATTCAGAACAGGTCGACTTCATTTCGATCAGCATCGATTGGTTTGCCTAATAGGTTTCTTGATAGAAGTTTTTAAAGAAAGATTTATTATTAATTAATTTATATTTTAATAATTATTATAAATTAATAATTATTAATCTGCCAATTAATTTTCATTCCGACTGCTCCGAGGCAATATTTTTCAAACCGATAATTTTTGGTCGGAATCGAAATTGAGAACACCACACCGTTGAGCTAGACACTTGATACTTAGAACATAGTTCAGATCTGGGAGACATTACAATGCAAGTGAAATAAATCCGATAGGTGGCGGATCGAGATATACAGATAATTAATTTTAAAATGGAGAGTTTGCGATCGACTTTTAACTAACTTTTCTGTGATCCATAGACTTGAAATTTAGCACATAGTTTCCGAGTAGATGGCACTACAATTCGTGGAAAACAAAATGCCGCCAAGTGGCAGACGAATCGAGATAAACGAAAATCCCTGATAATCTCTGAATAAACGCAGGGAATTTTGCGATCGATTTTTAGGTAACTTCCCAGTGATCTAGAGACTTGGAACTTGGGCCGTGGGTCAGAACCCGGTGACAATGCAATGGATCGAGATATTAAGAAATACATTTTTAACTAACTTCCCGGTGACCTAGAGACTTGAAACTTCTCACACAGTTCGAGGCTTGGTGACAATACAATATACTGAAAACAAATTTCCGCTAGGTGACGCGCTAAGTGAGATAAGTACAAACCCTTGAAAATTGAGGGGAATCTTGCAATCGATTTTTGAGTAACTTCACGGTAAGCTGGAGATGTGAAACTTAAGCCGTAAGTCAGAACACGGTGACAATGCAATATTTGATCAAACAAATTTCTCTAGGTGGCACATGGATCGAGATATTAATAAAATTATTTTTTATTTGGGAATCTTTCAATCCATTTTAAACTAACTTCCCGGTGACCTAGAGACTTGAAACTTGGCACACAGTTCGAGATTTGGTGACAAAAAAATTTACAGAAAACAAAATTCAGGCTAGGTGGCGCGCTAAGTGAGAAAACTACAAATCTTTGAAAAACGAGTGGAATATTTAAATCTATTTTTGGTAACTTCCCGGTGATCTGGAGATATGAAACTTGAGCTATAAGTCAGAACCCGATGGCAATGCAATATTTTATCAAAAAAATTCTGCTAGGTGGCGCATAGATCGAGATATTAGGTAATTTAATTTTAATTTGGGAATCTTTCAATCCATATTTAACTAACTTCCCGGTTACCTAGAGACTTGTATCTTAGAGACCCGGTGGCAATACAATTTATAGAAAACAAAGTTCCGCTAGGTGGCGTGCTAATTGAGATAACTACAAATCCCTGAAAAACGAGGGGAATCTTGCGACCGATTTTTGATTAACTTGCCGGTGATATAAAGACTTGAAACTTGGGCCGTCGGCAGAACTCGGTGACAATCCAACGTTTGATAAAAAAATTCGCTAGGTGGCTCGCGGATCGACACAGTAAGAAAATATTTGGGAATCTTTCAATCCATTTTTAACTAACTTCCCGATGACTTAGAGAATTGAAACTTGGCACTTAGTTCGAGGCTTGGTGACAATACAATTTACAGAAAACAAAGCTCCGCTAGGTGGCGCCGTAAGTGAGATAACTACAAATCCTTGAAAAACGAGGGAATCTTGCAATCGATTTTTGAGTAACTTCGGGTTGAGCTGGAAATATGAAACTTGAGCCGTAAGTCAGAACCCGATGATAGTGCAATATTTTACCAAAAAAAAACTCCGCTAGGTGGTGCATGGATCGAGATTTTAGGAAAATTAATTTTAATTTGGGAATCTTTCAATCCATTTTTAACTAACTTCCCTGATACCCAGAGACTTGTAGCTTGGCACATAGTTCGAGACCCGGTGACAATACAATTTATAGAAAACAAAGTTCCGCTAGGTAGCGTGCTAATTGAGATAATTACAAATCCCTGAAAAACGAGGGGAATCTTGCGATCGATTTTTGAGTAACTTGTCGGTGACCTGAAACTTATGCCGCTAAATTCGCTAGGTGGCACGCGGATCGAGATAGTAAGAAAACAAATTTTAATTTGGGAATCTTTCAATCCATTTTTAGCTAACTTCCCGGTTACCTAGAGACTTGAAACTTGGCACTTAGTTAGAGGCCTGATGACAATACAACCTGTAGAAAACAGAGTTCCGCTAGGTGGTGCGCTAGTCAAGATAACTGAAAATCCTTTAAAAACGGGGGGACCTTGCAATCGATTTTCGAGTAACTTCCCGATGAGCTAGAGTCATGAAACTTGGGCCGTAGGTCAGAACCCGGTGACAATGCAATACTTTATCAAAAAATTCTGCTAGGTGGCGCATGGATCGAGATATTGAGAAAACTAGTTTTAAATTGGGAATCTTGCAATCGAATTTTAATCAACTTCCTGGATATCTAGAGACTTGAAACCTGAAATATAGTTTAAAACTCGATGACAGTGCAATTTTTGATCAAAAAATTTGAGCTACGTAACGCACAAGTCGAACTATTTGGAAGATTAGATCATACCTTCATGGCTAGCCTGCTGGGTGTTGCAGGCGTTGTAGAATTCCACGTCGTTGAAGTCCCAACTCAATGCACGTCCTTGCTTACTTTTAGGCATACGCGACTTTCACCACGATTCTTTTAGACTTTCAGGCGTATGTGAATTTCACTACGATTTTCAGCTTTGCAAATTAAGTAGCTGACTAACGAGGTGGAAATCTCTTGTTATGATGTACATTCACCAGCAATGAAAATTCACCACATCATTTTGTTGAACTTACTTCCTCAACAATTGTGATCATATTCACCAACTTCGATTGCGTTGCACTATCCGGCTTCGCCAATTATGAGAATAATCGCCAACAAGAAGTATTCACCACATTCATCCTCTTTGTCCAACTCACCCGCTCCACCAATATCAAGAACATCGAACAGCTATAATAATTCACCGATTTATATGTAGCATACATACATATTTCTACAGTCACCTAATCCGAATATAGATATAGACGTAGTACGTCGCAACACCAAAGAACAGGTAGCTATTTTGAACAAATAAATAAAGATAAGAATTTTCACTTAGGAATTACTTAAAAAACTAATCAAAGTTGCAATTGCCTTTTAGTAGGCAGTACTAAAAAATTTAAAATAAAAAGATGATAAAACAATTTTAAGGACTACCGTTATATAAATGGACCAAAAAATAAATAGCAATTTTTCCTTTAATACAGACATAGTCTTGTTGAATTTTGACTAAAAAACTTTAGCAATAGCTCTTGTAAAAGAATTTTGGGATTTAAAACTATAAAGGTGGAGCGCAATCTTTCAATTTAAGGCAAACCATGTACTTGGGATTAACTAATTGATTATTTAAAATTTAAACACGCGCTCTACTTTTATAATTTTAAATCCCAAAATTCTTTTACAAGAGCTATTGTTAAAGTGTTTCAGTAAAAATTCAACAAGACTATGTCTTTTTTAAAGGAAAAATTGCCGTCTTCCTTTTGGTCCATTTATATAACGGTAGTCCTTAAAATGTTTTATCATATTTTTATTCGAATTCAATTTAGTAGAAAAAATGTTTCAAAAAAAACCTACATTTTCAAGAAATAAGCAAAAAACACAACTTTTATAATTTTAATGTAATTTATGAAAAAATTATTTTTTATTTAGAATGACCATTTTAACATATTTTTAAAAATAAAAATAATGTTATGTTATTATACCTTTCAAGAACATGAAATGGTATATTAACTTTGGTCCGATGTTTGTAACGTTGAGAAATATAGAAGATATACTCACCATTAAGTATACTGAATTGATCAGGGCGACGAATTGAGTTGATATAGCCATGTCCTTCTCTCCGTCCGTCCGTCTGTCTGTTTGAACGCAAACTAGCCCCTTAAATTTTGATATATCTCAATGAAATTTGGCACAAGGATGGATTTTTATATTATATCAGACATTTGTCGGATATGGTAGGATACCGCCACTATAACATATATCTCCGATACAACCGATCGTTCAGATAAGACGATTTTGGTCATTCCTGCCGCAATTTAGAAAGTATAAACGTGAAACTCGGTGATATACATTCCAATATATCATATAAGATATCCTGAAAAAATCACTTTGATCGGAGCTGTATATAGTATATATCCCATACAACCGATCGTTCAGATAGAAAGATTTTTGGCAATTTCTCCCTTAATTTGCAATATAAAAACGTTAAACTTGGTGATATTTATTCTAGTATATCATAGAAGATTTCATGAAAACATCATTTCGATCGGAGCTATATATAATATATATCCCACATAACCGATCGTTCAGATAGAAAGATATTTAGCCATTTCTCCCTTAATTTCCAATATTAAATCGTTAAACTTGGTGATATTTATTCTAATATATCATAGAAGATTTCTTGAAAAAATCACTTTAATCGGAGCTATATGTATATAGTATATACCTATCCCATTCAACCGATCGTTCAGATAGAAAGATTTTTGGCCATTTCTCCCTTAGTTTCCAATATAAAAACGTAAAACTTGGTGATATATTCTAATATATCATAAAGTTTCGATCGGAGCTATATATAATATATATCCCATACAACCGATCGTTCAGGTAAGGGGTTTTTTTGCCATATTTTATTTTATATTTATCTTAAAAATCGTTTAGGTATGTGCATCTGTTCACTATATATTTCTTAGCTTATATGTCCGATTATTTGGAGATTACAAACGGGATAAGTTTATTGTTCAGCCCCATTCATGAAAGGTATAAAGTCTTCGGCACAACCCAAGACAGTTACGTCCTTACTTGTTATTTTTTAAAATCTTTTTTGCTCTCCATTCGTGGTTGTTTTTCACAACTTTCTGCTGTAACAGCCATAACACGTTTGGAAACAGATGCTAAAATCTGTACATATCTTTCTGTTCCTTGTATATGCATTGGAATATTGGGATCATCTAGTGTTAATCTAAGAATTGTACCAAGTGATCGTATGGAATATTTCGTGTGAATGCCGGTTCAGATAGTAAGTTATCGTCATTCAGATCAATCATATCAGTATAATCTGAAGCACTGAAATTGATATTGTAACGAATCTGCCGCAAATCCTCTTATTTGCCCTTCTGCTAAGTTCGAATCACTAAATTGTTGAATAAATAACTCCAATATTGAGTAATGGAAAAATGGCCTTTATTAAAGTACTTCACAATAACACTTATACTTTGCAACTAGCTGACTTAATAACCAAACTGATAGCTTAAATGAAACTGACTTTCAAAATAATACTGCTATTGCTCGCTAAATATCGTCTTAATCGAAACTGCTTGGCAACTCAAATCAAACTGAATTACTTCTTACTCGCTTGCCCCGCTTTTATAGTTTACGCTGCATGCTTCTAAGCTCTTCGATTTCCAGAACTTACTAGTTGTTTCGGCTACAAAATCGCCAGCCACAACTACGTGCACAAATTATTGCTCTCTCTTGTGACAACTCAGATAAGATATATGCATGTGTTTGTAGTTTACAGTCTCCCGCACACACACATAAGCGTATAAGTAAATTCATCGGTGTGTGACATCTCATCTCTTGCTGCCTTGTATGTAAATGTTGCTCGTCGGAATGTGTACATATGTGTAGACGCAATTATTGATTCGTTTATGTAGATACATAATGATTGAATTATTGATGTGAATTCACGTCACTGCTTAGCATCGGCCTGGAGATGGCAGCACTCCTCAGTTTTGCTAATATTCGTAACAATATTATATTTTTTGTAAACCCTGAGTTTAGTTGGATCAAGTATTTTTTTCGATAGTATACAATTTTTTTGATAGCTCTATCACGTATGGCTTTTCTATCATCAAATAACATTGTTAATAAAATGTTTTCTGGATGAGCTTAGTATGAATTATTTAGGATTACACCATCTACAATATTAAGTAAATTACGTGGTAGGTATCGTGTCCAACGAATAAACTTTGATAAAATTACATTGCTGTATACAACAGAATTATAGTATTTTACATTTAACTACATTGGCACATAAATTCTAATAATAAAAACTGCTAGAATTTTCAAATTTTCCGATGATGTATTAGTTGTTATATATAGACGTAATACTCTGCTTGCTTTTGTAAGGCATCGAGAATGTACAACTGGTCCTGATTTTAACTGAATCAACTGTAATAGCACCATTTGAAATTTGCTTTGGCCTTTTGATATAAATATTTAACATCTGTAGATAATTCTCATTCTTATTCATCACTGATCATACAAGGCATATTTTCCAATGTTATTGGTTCAAAATCACTTACAACCTGAAAAATAAATTTTTTCGATCAATTAAAATTAGTATAACTTTCCTATTTTAATTTGATTGAACAAATATTATAAAATAAATTTAACAAATACATACCTGACATTTTTCACAGTCTTGGATATCTTTGTATATTTTTCCACTTGCTGCTCTTGGTGCACTCGTGACTGTTTTATCTAATGCTCTGAATAAATGACCAAATGGTAATTCATTGAAATGAAGCAAACATATAAACCAATGCAGTGGTCTATTTAAGTGCTTTTCAAAATGTCTTTTAACCCCATTTTCTATTCCATTATTAGCTGGTTTTCCATCGCTGCATATGCCAATTAATTGATCTTTTGACAGTTTTTTGCTATGGAAGAATTCATGTGATTTGTGTTTTGCATTTTCTTCTTCACCCAAATTAACATATTCAAGTAATTCAGCATTGGGCGCTTTTAGAACAACTAAATGGGGTTCTTTTACCATATTTGTATGAAATTTCTCATTAATTTTCTCTCTAGTTAATGGATAATTTTTTCTGCCATCGAAAGAAAATGCAGTTATGTTGTAATCTATGTATCGTTTACGAAGCACTTCATCTCTAGCTTTAATTTTTTCTCTTGCATCTTTAGATTTATCCATTATGACAAGTTCACCATGAACATCTCGAAAATTTATATCTTCCAAAAGGAGTGTTGCTAAACATGAAGCAACGTATTGTTGAGCATAGTGTCCTCGTTTCATTGTAACAGATACTTCTGCAACTGCTTCATTTGTAATTTGTGCTTCACCTGTTTCCATATCTGTTCCAAGTGGTTCGTATATTGGATCATCACATAACTGTTAGCATTGTTGGTATAGTTGTACGTGTTTCTTCTACAATGTCATCCATATATTCAGGTATTGGGTATTTTCTATCATTATGTTGGTCCATCATAAATTCTTTTAAATGGTTTGGTATTAAACCAAATGAGCATTCTGTTGTTTTTCACTTGCATTTACATTTTCCAATGTAAAATAATTCATTTATTGATTGTACGAATGCTGTAAATACCTTAACTTTTTTCTGTGTTTAATGCTTTCGTCATATTTTTCAATTAAAACATTTAGTTTCTTAAAATACTACGTCTATCAGTTAGTTGAATATTCAATTTATTCCAAATTTCAAACAATTTATAAATTACATGGGGAGTTAAATTTGTATGCGAAAACATTTTGCTTTCAATTTTAGTATGATCACTTAATATAATCTTAAAATGTCACGACTAGACGGTAAATTTAGATTATTTAATTCACTTGATAAACCAAATGCAATAATATCGTGTTCAAGTATATGTATGTTATAAAGTGGATTCAGATGATGTAGAAGGATTTCTTTCATCCATTTTAAATTTAAATACAAAAAGCTGTAGAAAAAAAATGTTCCATAAGAAATTTGTTAAAAATGATAATATAGTAGTTAAAAGTTCATTTTAGGCTAATTTCTCATTATTTAAGCCTGATATCTCTACTTAAATCCAAACCACTACGGATATTAATACAGATTGTGAAATGTACGTAAAGTATCTTTAAAGTAAGCCCAATATGATATTTTTCCTTAAATTCTATCAGAAGCTATGAAGATTTTTTGGCCAAACCCTACATTCATTTGGCAAAATATCTATTTTGCAAAAGTGGGGGACTCGAAATCGGACTTTGAGCTATGGTGTCTTCGGCAATTTTTCTTAGAATTATATGTAGATTACGCTTTTGCTATACGCCTGATGGAGAAACAATTTCACCCGCTCTGTTGAACAGGTATACAGTTTTATAGACCTTGGTGTTAATATGTTAAATTAACTTCAACCTTCATATTACTGCAACTCTTAATAAGGCTAGAGGTGTCCTGGCGTTTGTAAAGCGATGGTCTAAAGAATTTATCGACCCGTACGTTACTAAAGTTCTTTATACAACATTAGTCAGGCCGATATCAGGATATGGTGCAATAATTTGATCATCTTGATCGGCTAGAATCAGTCCAAAAACAATTCTTACTTTTATCCTTGAGAGATTTCCATTGGGATTCTAAATATAATCTGCCGCCTTATACTAATCGCCTCAAACTTATTAATCTTCCCACCCTTGCTAGTCGTAGGAAAATGCTTGGAATTGTATTTATGATTAAATTACTAAATGTTTCGGTCTCTAGCTCATTTCTGTTGAACGAAGTAAACTGTAATGTCCCTTCCCGGCCTTCAAGACATTTTAAACCTCTCCACCTAAAACATTGTGGAACAAATTTTGAATTAAATTAGCCCTCCCGCTGTTTGTGTCAGAATCACAAGTCCCACTCTAGCACATTTGATGTTTCGGACTCGATTTTTGCATTAAAAAATCTATTCTTTCCTCTCTTAATAGTAACTAACTGTATTTATTACCA
Organism: Eurosta solidaginis; assembly: GCF_040869045.1. Classification (NCBI taxonomy): domain Eukaryota; kingdom Metazoa; phylum Arthropoda; class Insecta; order Diptera; family Tephritidae; genus Eurosta; species Eurosta solidaginis. The sequence continues at coordinate 261,396,075 of NC_090322.1, forward strand.
TACTGAACTCAGTTTCTACTAATTCTATCCATTATATGTATATATATTAATTTCTAATACGTTATTTATTTTACTTATCTGATGAGGTTTCCTCTGTAGCTGAGCAGTTTTAGATTTCGACGGTTAACAAACAACTGCCTTACAACGACTCGGCATGAACAGATCCAAATGCGAAATTTAACTGTTTCTACCCGTTCAAAATTTATTTAAAAAAAAAAACAAAAAACAGGCGCTTTCAATACCAGCTTAGCACGAATTTAGCTTCACCGAATTCACCAAGCAATTAAAACAAAACACTAAAAAAAAAGTTATATAAAAAATTTAAATGCTCACTTTGCATAATTTTTTCAAAAAACTAATAAGCAACAATTAATTCAAATAAAATGACCCAAGTCGAACATGTTTTCAAATTGTCCTTAAGTTGTTAAAATGTAAGTTTCCCGAAAAAAGTGTCGATTTTTTCAAAAGTTCTATATTCCAATTGCCTAAAACAGCGGTCGTCACCCCATAAGCGCTTTCGCGCAATTGTTTTTGTAAAACGCTTAGACAAGCGCACCACACATCCCCGCGCACACGCATTCTATCCTTACGCCTGCAACCGAAGGTAGTCTGCTGTGCCCATTAGGAACTAAACTGCAATAATTTCGTGTAAAATGACTTTGAAGTAATATTTTTGGTTATATTTTTGGTTCACCTGTACGAAAGCAATAAAGCTTTGTTTGATTTATTAAATCAAAGGCATGTAGAAGTATTTTTAAATGCCTTCAAGAAAAAAAATGCGAAACGTTCATTTTGAAAGTTACCAAGTGCGACTGGGTATGAGCCAACGCCATCTCTGCTCGCTGATTGGTTGTTGTTATTTTTTTGAGAAATCAAAATGAAGAATAGACATGCACGGACAAAAATTTAATAGAATATAATAAAGCTTGCTTAAGCGTTGATTGCTTATCGTATTTTTTATTAGTGCGTCGCAGAACGTAAACTATTTCGTCCCTCTGTTGGCCAAATCCTCTGACGTACATGCGCAGGCCGTATTTTGCGAATTTTGAAGTAATAAAATAAACTTTGAATATTTCTAAAAAATAAAATATATATTTAAATTTGTTTTTACAGTGTACTTTTTACTAGGTCCGTCGCCATTTTTTATTGTTGGACATCAATTTTGCTTCATGTAGTTGTACTCACGCGTCCATAAGAAGTTTCTGGCGATCGCTGATCATCTATACAATCAATTAGTTTTCTCAAAAACTGAAATGTTTTTCCCTTGGTTATAGGAGTAATTTTTTTAGAAGGACTCAAATACTCTTGATAGAAAAAAATTAAGAAAAATGTTTTCTCAAGTTAATGAAGTTTTATACAAAAACGAACCCGACCCGTGCGCAACTTGCGCAATAAATATAAAAAACTCATATCAAATATCAACAGAAATCAGCTGTTCTATCAATCAAGCATCTATAAACTTACATGCTATAGCGCTGCCATCTGGCGAATGTTAGCAACTGCCGGTAATGCAGTGTCAGTTCTAATCCAATATTCACAATAGTGCCATATTACAAATAGATTTCATTGTGGGCTCACAATCGTCTATTTTTAACAAATTATTTTAATAAAATATAGCTAAACAAAAGCACTACGACTAATAATTCCCAAAGTTCGCTAATATCACGAATCCCCATATTTACAACCAAAACTATATTTATAGATATGGATTCCAAATAAGAGCGAAAAACTGTACATCGAAACAGCAGTTAGAAACAAATATATAGGATAAGAAATTCTTACTAAATGCATCGAAATTTTTCAGAGTATAAAGAAATGTTAAGAAAATAAAAAAAAATAAAATTCATGAGCTTAAAACCGGCTTATAATAATTGAATATTCAATTAATATGTTTTTCTTCCTTTTCCATAAGTGTAAGTATTTGGTAAATTTCTCGAGATCATACACATCACATGCAAATCATATCAATGATCAAACGTAAGTACATACACGTAAATAAATACTGAATAGAAAATTTAAAGCAAATTTTAAGATCAGCCGTCTCGTTGCCCATTACCGGCGAAAACAACAGTACATTTAGCAAGGTTGGAAATAGGCGGCATATACGGGTTTTAGCCCAAACTTATCAAACGCGGAGCGACTATGAAAGTACTGCAACGTAAACCCATGGCGATATGTAGCATTGCTTAGACGGTAGGAGTTAAGGTGCACGTTAAAGTCCCTTACTGACTTTAGGCGTTCGATAATTTCTCCAAAGAAAAAAGGGCGCGTGTACTTATGTACGCGCGTGAGAAGTTTTAGTCCTTAGTCATTAAAAAATAGTATCTAATTGCATGCAAATTATTAATTACAATATAATAATAATAAGAGAATGCGCAAAATATTGTCAACAAGACCAATAAAGTTCAGTTTAAATTTGAAATATTAAATAAATAAATATTTATTTGCTTACATTAAATGTAGCATAAATTCGCGAGTTAATCGAATGTTATTATTTTTAAATTATGTCCACTGCCGTAGCATCTTCCAGTAATGTCTGAATCGGAGCTTCAGTTATAAGTGGCTTATGACAAAAAGGGCTAGGTACCTATGTATCAAATTTCAGGCAAATCGAACCATAAATAGAGTTTGTTGGAATAGACTGGTCCATGGTCCACTTTCCAAAAGAAAGGAAGTTCCCCTATACCAAATGTCTAGCAAATCGCAATTTAAACTATCGTCGAATAGCTCGGCCCCTGGCCCACTTCCCTGAATTAAAAGGTTCTCAAATATTATCTTTGTCAAAGAGGTACCCATGTACCGAATTTCAATATTAGGAATTACATAAGATTATTTGGAATAGGCCCACTTTACGGACCAAATTGTGAATCTAAAGAATTCTCAAACCCCGTTGAACATACCCACACAAATTTATTAAAATCGATCCAGACATTTAGGAGGAGCTCAGTAATAAGCACACGTACAGTAAGTGTAAGAGTTTGTGCTAAAAAGTTATGAATTTATTTATTTATTTATATATTATTATTATTACAGCTTTTATGCCCAGATTTACAACATATAAACTTATCACACGTAATATGAAATCTCTATCGTATCACAGTTGTGCTACAATATAAGTATAATTTATTTTTAAACATATTTAAGTCTTCACAGTTTCTTATTTCTACAGGAAGTTCATTAAATCTTTTTAGACCTTTATAAAACAAGTAAAGCTGTCCTCTTTCCGTTGTAAAGAGCGGAAGTCTAAGCTATTTTTATTTCTCGTATTAATATTGTGAACGTCTCTTTGATATACAATATTGTTGCTCAAATACTCCGGCAGATTACCCTTTTTAGTATTAAAAATAAAAATCATCACAAGGAAAAGGGTCCGCCGTTTTACACTAAGCCATTGCAATTCATTTAGCATTTCTCTTGTCGGAGTATCGCATTTTTTTTTCTAAGAAAAAACCTCATCGCTTTATTTTGCATTTTTTGTAAACTGTCTATCACACTATCTGCCACTAAAAACAATATTGTAAGGCAGTAATTGAAATGAGGTTCCACGATTCTTCTATATACAAGAATGTTATGCTTTTGTACTGCCTCCAGTCACCACTCATTTGACTACTTTTATAGAGACCATTTTTGCGTCTGTTTAGATCAGTTAATTCGCGATTATACCATTTATTCATTAGTCTCACTTCAATTTGTTTTTCAAACGTTAGAACTTTCACTGCTTCAACCATAACATAATGTAAAGCTTTGATTTTATCTTCAAGTGATAAATTGTTTAGTATACTCAAGTTATAGTATTTAAAGATATGAAGAAGGTTTTCAGCATTGTAGCACTCCCAAGAAGTTATAGTTTTTGTTACACGCATTTGGTACTCTTTCTCTGATTCTAAATTAAACCCAATTGTTTCATGGTCAGAGACTTTATTTTCTTCAAGCCTCATACAGTTAATTTTATCACTATTTGAGTAAAGTAAATCAATTCTTGTTTGAGAAGTTTCTGTTATACGGGTACTGAAATCGATTTCCTGAGTCATACATACATGTCTATATTGAAATCACCCATAAGTAAGTTATTATCGCTTGATTCAAACTTATGTAGAAAATTTTCACACAAATATTAATGAATAGTATTTGTGAAGAAACTAATAATTACCTCTGCAGAAAATTATACTCAGCTGTTCAGAAAAGCTACTTAATTGCGAGGGAAATTTTAACCTGTGAAAATTTCACAAATTATAGAAGAACACACACAATTTATAAAAAAACAAGTAAGGAAGGTTAAGTTCTGGTGTAACCGAACATTACATACTCAGCTGAGAGCTATGGTGACAACATAAGGGAAAATAACCATGTAGGAAAATGAACCGAGGGAAACCCTGGAATGTGTTTGTATGACATATGTATCAAACGAAAGGCATTAAAGAGTATTTTATGAGGGAGTGGGCCATAGTTCTATAGGTGGACGCCATTTAGGGATATAGCTATAAAGGTGGATCAGGGTTGACTCTAGAATGCGTTTGTACGATATGGGTATCAAATTAAAGGTGTTAATGAGTATTTTAAAAATGAGTAATCCTTAGTTCCATAGGTGGACGCCGTTTCGAGATATCACCACAAAGGTGGAACAGGGGTGACCCTAGAATTTGTTTGTACAATATGGGCATCAAACGGATGGTGTTATTGAGTATTTTAAAAGGGAGTGGGCCTTAGTTCTTTAGGTGGAAGCCGTTTCGAAATATCGCCATAAAGGTGGACCAGGGGTGACCCTAGAATTTGTTTGTACGATATGTGTATCAAATTAAAGGTATTAATGAGAGTTTTAAAAGGGAGTGGTGGTAGTTGTATATGTGAAGTCGTTTTGCAGATATCGATCAAAATGCGGTCCAGGGTGACCCAGAACATCATCTGTTGGATACCGCTAATTTATTTATATATGTAATACCTGCCAAGATTTTAAGGGTGTTTTATTTCGCTCTGCAGAACTTTTTCATTTTCTTCTACTTAATATGGTAGGTGTCACAACCATTTTACAAAGTTTTTTCTAAAGTTATATTTCGCGTTAATAAACCAATCCAATTACCATGTTTCATCCCTTTTTTCGTATTTGGTATAGAATTATGGCATTTTTTTCATTTTTCGTAATTTTCGATATCGAAAAAGTGGGCGTGGTCATAGTCGGATTTCTTTCAGTTCAGTTAACGTCATAAAGTCTATGCCCCTACCAAATTTCAAAAGGGTTGGGAAATTTTTGTTCGAATTATGGCATTAAAAGTATCCTAGACATATTAAATGAAAAAGGGCGGAGCCACGTCCATTTTGAAATTTTCTTTATTTTTTGTATTTTGTTGCACCATATCATTACTAGAGTTGAATGTTGACATAATTTACTTATATACTGTAAAAATATTAAATTTTTTGATAAAATTTTACTTAAAAAAAAAATTGTTTTAAGAGTGGGCGTGGTCCTTCTCCGATTTTGCTAATTTTTATTAAGCGTACATACAGTAATAGGAGTAACGTTCCTGCCAAATTTCATCATGATATCTTCAACGACTGCCAAACTACAGCTTGCAAAATTTTAAATTACCTTCTTTTAAAAGTGGTCGGTGCCACGCCCGTTGTCCAAAATTTTACTAATTTTTTATTCTTCGTCATAAGTTCAACTCTCCTACCAAGTTCCATCGCTTTATCTGTCTTTTGTAATGAATTATTGCACTTTTTCGGTTTTTCGAAATTTTCGATATCGAAAAAGTGGGCGTGGTTATAGTCCGATATCGCTCATTTTAAATAGCGATCTGAGATGAGTGCTCAGGAACCTACATACCAAATTTCATCAAGATACCTCAAAATTTTCTCAAGTTATCGTGTTAACGGCCGGATGGACGGTTCCTGATGATTTTGATATATGGAAGTCTATATCTATCTCGATTCCTTTATACCTGTACAACCAACCGTTATCCAATCAAACTTAGTATACTGTGTGAGCTCTGCTCAACTGAGTATAAGAAAAACAAACAAAAAATGTTATAACGTACAAAATCAAATCCACACAATTATAGACCTGCATAAATGGTACATCTAAAAGAAAAAAAATTACAACACCTGCGGATATAATTGACTTAGTATTTGGCAGTAAATTTTCCCTATTCTTTTTTCCATCACTGTAAGTAATTGCACAATTGAATTGAATTACTAATTTGCGAACGATTATTTGATATGTGTACAATAACTGTATTTTTAATGAATAAATAGAGAAAAGTATAAAAGCAGACTTAATTAGTTCTATCTGTTTTCAAACTGCTAATACGTTCTTTTTTCTCCCGCCACAAAAGCATAGTTAGGGGCAGTGCAATTAATTTTGAGCAACAACACTGCTCGAAGCTAAGCTTAAGACGACATCTGTTGGAATATGGAAATTGAGTTTACATCGCTACAAATAAAAAAAGGCGTGCGTGTACTTATGTACGCACGTGAAAAGTTACACTTCTTTGTCATCATTAAAAAATAGCTTTTAATTGCATGCAAATAATTAATTTCAATAAAATAATAAGAGGATTGGAAAATGATTGCCAACAAAGACAATAAAGTACAGTTTAAATTTGAAAAATAAAATAAATAAATATTTGTGTTCTTATATTAATTGCAGCATAAATTCGCGAAGTAATCAAATGCTATTATTTTTAAATTCAGTCAACTGCCATATTATCTTCCAGTAATGACTGAATACTTCAGTCATCTATCAGTGGCTTATGACAAAAAGAGGCTACCTATATACCAAAATTCAAGCAAGTGGAATTTTGAATATAATTTTCTCGAATAGACCGGTCCCCAAAAAAAACATCGTTAGTACTTATCTAGGCAAAGGACTACCTACGACGCAAAGTTCAGGCAAATTGTACAGGGAATTAAATTTTTTCGAATCGATCGGTCCCTGTTCCACTTCCCAAAAAGAAACTTCACAGGAACACTCTCAGGGTTCGCACAATAAATACGATTTATTACAATAGATCAAACCCTGGTCCACTTTCCGAAAAGAAAGAAGTACCCCTATACCAAATTTCCAGCAAAACGCACTATAAACTGTTTTATGTAGAATAGGTCGGCCTTGGTCTACGCAATCATTAAATCACATACTTTCGAGATTATCGATATGGCGGAAAAACAAAAACTAATTAATTGGCTGTGGTAAGGTTATGACAAAGGCGCTATGCTATCCATAAGGTTGGTTGGATCAGCTGTTTTATACCGTTATGGATCGGTAAAGTTTGCCTTACTTATTCCGCAATTTTCTTTTTCTTTTTTTTCAAGTTCTATTAATTAACGAGTGAACTTTAAAGCTAAGATTAAAGTTTGATCTCACAACCTAAGGCATTTGCATGCGTCACATTTTAATTGAATAAAATCAAATTTTTTTTTAAATCGCAATTATAAACATATATTTGTAAATAACAATTCCACTCTGCACACCCTGCAATTTATTTCATTTCTTTGAATTTATAAAATCTTGAACTTTTTCATTACTTATATTTGTATATACAGCCGGAAGAAAGGTGTCAGAAGGGGTTATCCCAATTGACAGCACAGCACAAAGTTGTTCATTTACAACGCCCGGGGCACCAGAATCACCCGAACACGTAGCAGCTATTCGACTTCTAGCACAAATCATTGATTCTGTTAAAACTTTCCCTGCCTGCCAATAACGTTTCGCACATTTGCCCTTGTCAAATATATGCATGTAATCAGATTTGAGTACAGACGAATAGCCCTCATTGTAAAGATCTGTCGAACCCCATCCACTAACTTTGATTGATGCGTTTTTTTCTAATGTAGTACTGCAAAGTGGTATTGCTTTTATTGTATCACGCTCGATAAAGGGCTCACACAATTTAATCACCGCGATATCCATCTCAAAATTTTCGAAATTAAACTCATGTGGAACATGTATACTCTGTGCATTCTGAATTTGTCCTCTCACGTAAGTCGGATACACCAGCTCCAACAGTGTAGTAACGCTCACTTAAATCCTTAAAGCAATACGCAGCTGAAACCACCGACTGCAAAGTGATTAAAGTGCCAACGCAAGTATATATGCCGTTATAATTTATGGATACCAAATAGGGGCTATTCAGTATATCACAATCACTGCCATGATACACGCGATATTCCGAATTCGTATTAGCCAAAAAACAGCTAAGGGCGAAAAATAGGATCGCGAAAAAACTGCAAGAATTCATTTTATTTTAAAACTTTCTGTCGGTTGTTCAGTTTAAGGTGAAGCAAGTTAAATTTTGTGGGCGCTATTTATACAAAATTTTGTTGTGTAAAAAAAGAAAACAACAAAAGTTTTTTCCTCTGAATCTGGGGAGTAACAATACTTTTTAATTAAGGTTAAACGAATTGAAGTAAATGCTAATTAGTTTATTCACTCGGCCCATTATAGCTTGAGGAAGTTTTCGGGCATTTGGAGTATAATAAATATTGAACAAACACCTTTTGTTCTATCAAACTAACTAGTAGAAATTTCCTGGTAGTTGTTTACATTTATATACGGAAGCGTCTTCACAATTGATTTGATATACTTGTTTGCGCACGATTATTTGATATGTATACAATAACTGTTTTTTTAATGAATAAATAGAGAAAAGTACAAAGGCACACTTAATTAATTCTATCTGTTTTCAAACTGCTAATATGTTTTTTTTCTCCCGCCACAAAAGCATAGTTAGGGGCAGTGCACTAAATTTTGAGCAACAACACTGCTCGAAGCTAAGTGGATTGACATAATCAAAAGATCTTGTATTAAGTGTTGATGGGACGTTAATTTAATCCGATTTAAAAATCTGTTCATTTTTAACATATTCGTTAAATTGAATGATCTTAAGACGACATTGGAATATAGAAATTAAGTTTACATCGCCACAAACAAACAAGAAGGCATGCGTGTACTTATTAGAGATATACGCTGCCGCCGCCGCTGACTTTAGTCGCTTTTCGCACGCCGCCGCCGAATGTCAAAAATATCGGCGGAGGCGGCGGCGGCGTCCGGCGCGTTACTATATTTTCTACTCGTTTAAGACTGTTTAGACCATTTATTGTTCATGTCGAAAATTGGTCTTTCTAACTGTTCAGAAGTTTAAAAAAACAGGCGTTTTCGATGTCAGCTTAACACGGATTTTGCATCACACTATTCACCAAGTTATTAAAACAAAATACCAAAAGAAAAGTTACATATATAAAAAATATATATAGCCCGATTCTAAACAAAAATTCCATGCGAGTTTTTTCCCTTCTCCCATTCCTCGTATTCTAAATAAAAATTCCTTGTGAGTTTTTTTTAGTTCTCCCTTTCCTCCTATTCTGAACAATGTTCGAAAAAGCGGAAACCGGCTATGGGAGAAAAGTAGGTCTTATGAATGTGAGGGAAAGGGAGATTTCTCTGCCATTTCATAGGGGTTTTTTCACTTGATAAATTAAAGGGAATACATCAAAATAGTTAAAGGAAATTGGTTCTTTTAAGAAAGAACACTAATTTGTACAAATGTGTGCTAAAATATGTATGTACATTCTACCACAATATTTTCACTGTTAATACAACAACAACAACAACCACAATAGTCTTTATATTAAGTAGAAAAGTATATCATAAGCAACAGAAGAGCTCTTGGTATATTTGATGCAGCCATCCAGAAATTGCGCAAGAATTTTTAAAGAAGGCTTAAATAGATTTTGGCATATGGCGAAAGGCGAACTCAAGTCGACTTGGCCGTCAGAAAATTGCTTTGCTGAATGAAAGCAGGCAACTCCGGCGGATTTGTGTTATCCCGACGTCTTCTTCTTCTTATGCTCCTCTGTTGATGTTGCTATGGCACAAATTCATTACTCATTTCAGTGAATAGCACATGAAATGCCACATAAAATGCATTACTATGCATTGTTTATATTTTATTTCTTAATTTCAAACAAATTTGCAACAATAATTAAACTTTTCAATTTTTTAAACAAAATAAGAAATGCACAACGAAATTTCAATTCACAAAACAGCTGACTTCGAAAATTCGAAATTCCTATTCCCCAAGTATTGTTCTCCCTAGGAGAAAAGAATTGGAGGAATTTTTCCGCGGGAATAAAAAAATCCCGGAGAACAAAATGCCGCGAGAATATTTAGAATTGGTCTGATATGCTCACTTTGCATATTTTTTTCAAAAAACTAATAATTAACAAATGAATTCAAATAAAATGACCCAAGGCGAACATGTTTTCAAATTGTCCTCAAGTTATTAAAAAAAAGCAAATTACCCAAAAAAGGTGCCGATTTTAAAAAAAATTTACATAGCGATTGGCTGAAGGAATAAGCGAAACCAGTAATACAAAATCCTTTAGTAGGTTCTAGGAACATAAAAACTCCTTTCAAATGATTCTTACCTCATACTTAAGTTGAGGATATATTTACTTATGAGAAGGGTTTGAAAAATCACTTGGTCTTACATTCAAACATCTGTTGTTTATTTGCGAAACTATACAATAGCTTCTGAAATATTAATTTTGATTTTCACACTTCATCCTTCAACACCCAAGTCTCCCGGTTTGACATTTCCTAAAGTTGGCGGCCCTATCCAATTCTAGTTCCTTGGAGTGAATCACATTGTTTATAGCCTAACAACCAAGTTTAAATATAACCTACGCATTACGGCTCCTTTTACAAATGCGAATACGTAGGCACATATATTTACCAGGTCAGGCTTTGTCCTTCGCAAGAACACTCATAGTGGTGAAGCAAAAGCTGTCCCAAGGCAGTCGAACTAATTACTGTGTGTGCTACTACCTTAACGTTGTGGACAGTCGAACTAGTCTGAAAACTGAAGCTACAGCACTTAACATCTTTCAACATAAAATCGGTCGACTTTCATTCTAAAATATCGTTTTGATTTAAAGAAGACTATTGAAATCTATGTTGTGAACACAAACGTCTGCAAACTTTGGTGTACATTTTAAAAATTTTATCCAGGGTCCTTGTACAATTTTAATTATGTAGATGTGTCGAAGATTATACGATTTTCACCCATGAGTTACGCAATGACATCCACTTAGACTGCTTATGATTTCGAGGGCGGCATCCTTGGCCGAATAGTCGCTCCCTAACGTTTCAAGGTATTTCTCTGCTGCAGCTCGGCATCATAGCGCGTAAAAACATCCGTTAGGAAGTCTTCGGAGCTACACCTAGAGCTTCTAGAAAAGTGACTTCAACGAAGGTATGAGTTCGAAGTAGCAGTCCTATAGCTTCTGTGCTGGTATATGGTGTGAGGGCCAGGAGACGTAGTAGCGACCGGTGGTCAGGATTGCTACTGTTCGCATATCGGGAATTGTAGCTCTTAAAAACAGCTGAAAAAACTGGTGGCGCCCTGTGCCACGAGAGTAATGAGTATTAATAGACCATTAATAGCAACCGTGTGTCGCCTTTGTGCGTGACCGCCAAGGAGCCACAAATGATTTAAAGAAATTGTGTTCGCGACGATTATTAGGAGTCAACCCCGGGTGAAACTACGCTTTGCACGAGATATACAGATAAAACTGTGACCATTTTATGTACTCTGTTTCTTTCCAGCAGATGCAGCAGTACCAATTGCAAGGACCTTGGTTAGGTACGAAGCCTCTTTGGAGTTAGCGAACGAGGGACAATCCCTCAGCAAGGAGCTACTCCTGAAAAGTTTTGAACGGTCTGCGAGATTTTGAGGCGAAAACCCCGAATCTTTCCGAAATGGCCAACACGTTGATTACCTTAAATACATACAAACAAAACTTTTCCTAAATATTATTTTTTTAAATAGAAAAATCAAGCTTTTTAAAGTAAGAACACCGGAGTACGCCGGCGCGCCACCTACGCCGCCGCCGCCGATAAAGTGATCGGCGCAAACCTCTAGTAAATATGTACGCACGTGAGATGTTATGCTTCTTTGTCATCATTAAAACACAGCTTTTAATTGCATGCAAATGATACATGATAAATAAAACTCCATTATAATCCATGACTTTCGTAATATGTTTGAGGTAAATGGTTTTTTATTAGCAAAATAAGAACGCCGATAAAACTATTTTTAATAAGGAAATCTACTTTTTGGCATTTTCAAAGAACCCAAGAAAGATGTAAACTCTACATTCTACACTGTCTGTGAACCTCTTTTCCAAGTTTTTGGCATGTGTTTTACGCCGACTCCAAACCATATCTGGAAGAAAAATTTATGTAAGGAATATTTTCATGACACTTTCTCGGCTGGCCGAAGCACTGCCGATGAGTGAGCCCCGGTTAAATAAAGTTTTGAAATAGGTTATTATGAATATATAAATGAATTTAAAGTCAGGTAGTGTATTATTATAAGTCCAAACAATTTAATATGTGCAATAAACCTTATAACAATGTTATACAGAGGTACACCAATGCTTATAAAACCTCGTTACTATAACAGCTTATGTAAGCCTGTTTTTGCGTGGCCTATATATGAGCCTTATATAAAACATCATAATACAGCAAGTAGTTTCTTTTAATAAGGCCTTATGTAAGTAAGCCTTATTATTGTTGGTCCATAATAATAAAGTTGTTATATTCTACCTTATGGCTTATAATAATTCCTTACGTAAGGTTTACTTTATATGAGCTAGAAGCCTTACACACAACGGTATCTTTCAAATAAATTGTATGCTTGTTGACATATGTAAGCACAGAAAAACAAGGAGTTATCCCATCCGTGTCGAATCGATTTGCAACGGGGCGAGCTCGTCGTTTTACGTAGCATATGCGTATCATTGCATAGCTATTTTGTCTACATGTGGACTTAGAACCCCAGTTAAATGTTTCTGACATCAAAAATTCAATTTCGCTCGGAAGCGGTTTCGAAGCAGATGAAACAGTCATAGAATCGAGTGGCAAACACACGGAACAAAAATGATATTATTTTCAAGTTGCCTTAATAAAGTTACTACGCTTCGATTTCTGCCTACAATAATGCCAACATTAGCTGTTCCTTAGCCTCTAAAATTTTTTAAATCTAGCCCAAATTCATTCAATGTTCTTAAAATTTAGTCGACATAAAGCTAAAAAAGCTAAGAGCTAAAAAATTTAAAACGAAAAACTGAAAAAAGGTTTAAAGCTAAATCGCAATTTTTCAAACTAAATGGAGGAAAAAAGCTAAAATGGCAACACAAATAATAGTTGATTAACAAAGGAATAAATATAATAAGTTGGCATCTCTACTTTGCTTTGAACATAAGCCTATTTTCGTACTGGCGTCCATTACTTTTTTTTTGTGATGTGTCAATATCTTTGTTCACAGTTTGGGAACGGAATAAAAAAGGATATTTGAGAAACAATAACCGAAATTAGAATCGAAACCTGTCTGAGTGTTTTAGAGGTGTTAACGATTTGTTATCGAAAATATCATCGATGAAATACTGGTTTGTTTTCGACGAGTTATGGGCATGTTTTAAATTGCTTTTCGACGTGTGAACGGTTGTTATTGGCATGTTATCGACAAGATTAAAAATTTTTATCGATTATAAGTGATATCGATGAGTTTTTTAATCGATTGACTATCGATTTTGTAGCGAGGAGTCAACGGTTTGCTATATAAAAGTTAAAAAATTTGTATCCAAAAGCTATCGATGCGCCTTTAGAAGGTTAATTGTATGTTATCGATGACAACCATTATTGGTCAGTTATATTTGTTTTTGTCGACGAGCTATGGACGTGTTTTCATTTCTTTTCAGCAAGTTGTTGAATTAAATAAAAATAAATGTAAGGCGCGATAACCTCCGAAGAGATCTAAGGCCGAGCTTTTATTCCAATTTGCGTCGTGCTCCTCTTGATGTTCCCTACAAATAGGCTGGACAGGACCTACTTGTTTTATGCCGACTCCGAACAGCATCTGCAAGGCAGATGAGTTTTCACTGAGAGCTTTTCATGGCAGAAATACACCCGGAGCGATTTCCAACACTACCGAGGGGCGACCCCGCTTAGAAAAATTTTCTTCTAATTGAAAACCCTTATTTCTAAAATTTTGATGTTGCTTTGCCCGGGGTGTGAACCCAGGTCATAAGGTGTGGTAGGCGGAGTACGCTACCATCACACCACGGTGGCCGTCAAGTTGTTGAATTGGGATCCTATATTTGTTCTTATCGAGTTATTATAGGTGTATTATCGACGAGGTGTAGATGAGCTAACGATTCCTTAAGGAGGTGTAATAAATTTGTCATCGATATCAAATGTTCTTAGGGAGTTATCGGTTTTTTATGGACAGGCTATAGATTTTATTGTGACGAATTATCGGTTTCATACATAAAATTGGTGGATTTTTTATCGAAAAGCCATATATGTGTTATAGCCGGCGTTATATAACATTTTTTGTAAAACTATCGATTTGTTATTAATTTTGTCTCGTAAACTATAGATTTGCTATAGAAAACAAAAGTTATACATTTGTTTATCGGTCTACATTTATTACCGAAATGTACCAACTATCTATAGACAAGTCATCGACGGGTTTTTTATTTGGTTCCAACAAGTTATTGCTTTTTTGTTCGAAGTGCTGTCTTGTTATTATCGATAGCAGCTTTTTCGACGACTCATCGATTTTTTATCAAACAGTTATAGATAAAGCTTCAATTCCGAGATAACCCGGCTGTAGACCCGAAATAATATTTCTTTGAAAATGTATCACAACCTTGGAAAATATTTTTAACGACAACACCTAGGCAGAGAAAGCTGAATGTATGGGATATGTTTTTTTTTTTTTGTGCAATATGTAGGTATCGACTTGTAGATTAATCGACAATTTGATTGAAAGTTCCATCATTAACCCTTCAATGAAAAAATCGGAGTTTATCGGTACACAAATGACCCCGAAACCCGACTTGGTGCCATATCTCTTGAACCAAGCAAGATTTTCTAAATTTTATTTTTGCATTAGATAGCCATCCCTGTTTAGCGCCATTCACAATTTGATCCAATGTTCTATCTATAACGATTCAGATTCTACCGCGTTGCGTGCATGTCAGAGATGCGATAAGCGATAAGAGCGTTGATAAGAGCGAAGCGTAGAAAATTAATGCATGTATTTTAATAGAAGTGTGCATGTCGGAGCAGCGCGCTAACTCACTCTTCGCACGCTATCATCGATAAGAGCGTAGAAATTGTAGGTCAGTAATTTTTTCGCTATTATCGATGATGGACAGAGAAGATTTTATAAGTACAGTATTTTTAAAACCTGCAGTTTGGAATCAAGAAGATCCAAGTCACCACAACAGGTTGATTTTGGATAAATTGTGGCAATAGATATCCAAACAATTAAATACAACAAGTAAGTGCAATAATATGTTTCATGTTTTTTATTATAAAATTCTTGTTTAAAATATCAATTTAATTGATTTAATTGATAATTGAATTTGTAAATTTTTTTCCAAAAAATTATTCGTATGTGCCTTATTGTAAGCATCAATCGCTCCTCTTGCAAGATTGGCCTGTTGTGCCAGTTTTGCAAATTATGCTGCAGTCGATCCGAAATTTGAGACAAAATATTATGGAGTGTATCGCTTGTCATTCTCATATATTCGAAAAACTTTTTTGGATCCTGTCTCAAACTACTATAGAGATGGTGAAATTTTCCTAGTTCTAGTCTTGCTTGGTTTATAGGATGCGCCGAAAACTGACGTTTTTCCCTCACAGTATTATGTAGATGATAATATGCAGCAGTATGCGTCAGCAACAACATATTTTCTTCCTCTGAATCACTCATTATTATAAATATTATAGCTGTTCACTTTTCAAAACTTAAATTGCAAATGCAACTAACGCTCTTATCGCAGCTCTGTTATATACATCACACAAAACTAAAGCTCGACGTTATGCTCTTGTCGCTGCTCTGATCGACGCTCTTATCGCTTATCGCATCTCTGACATGCACGCACCCTAACGCAATTCCAGTATAAACAAGTAAAGGTGTCTAAGTTCGGGTGTAACCGAACATTATATACTCAGCGTGAACTTCAGTTGTACATTTCATTTCAAATAAATAACTTTTCTACATAACACGTGGCACCGCCCGTTAAAAAAAACTTGGTAAGTGAAATATCCTTGATTCAAAACTATTTTTTGCTAAGTTATAACTTATTATTCTAGTCTACGACCCTTTTAAATTTATTTTATATCTAAGTTGCCGTAGTCTTTAATCGATCTCTCCAATTTTTCTAGAAATATTTCCTGCTATAGGGAAAATTTGTGTACCTAATTTTATTACGATCCGTTAATTTTTATTCGAGTTATGCCTCCCGAAGCACAGAAAATTTCTTAGTCATAAAAGGGGCGGTGCCACACCCATTTTCAAAAATGTTTGTGTTTTCTAATTTAATGTTATAATTAAATATAAAAAGTAAAATTCTATTGAAACAAAGCTCTTTTTAGCTAAGATATAGCTTATTATATCGTATACGACCTTTTTAAAAATCTTTTATATAAAAGTGGGCGTGGTCCTTAACGGATTTCGTTAATTTTTCTTCTAAGCATTCGTTATGGTAAAGGCAACCTCTCTGTTGAATTTTGTTACGATAGGTTTAACGATTTTTGATTTATGATTAATAATATTTGTAAAATTGATTTTATCACAAATGGACGGTGCCACGCCCATTTTAAAATTTTTATCAAGAGTTTCAATATCAGTCCACACGTAAAATTTCAACATTCTAGGTGTATTGTTTACTAAATAAATACTGTGTTTTCCAAAATATTATATATATAAAAAGTGGGCGATGTTATCGTCCGATTTCGCTAATTTTCAATACCAATCTATTCTGGGTCCAGATAAGCTCGTGTACCAATATTTCAATATTTACTCAAGTTATCGTGTTAACGGACAGACGAGCAGACGGACGGACGGACGGACGGACATGGCTCAATCAAATTTTTTTTTCGACACTGATGATTTTGATATATGGTAGTCTATATCTATCTCGATTCTTTTATAACTGTACAACCAACCGTTATCCACTCAAAGTTAATATACTCTGTTTGCAAAGGACGCTGAGTATAAAAAGATCATCCGAATTGCTATAATCGTTTTTCTCGACAGTTGTCTACATATAAAGTAATGAATAAGTATAAGACAACATATAATTACGGTTAGGGGCAACGCCACTTGAAAATATTTTTTCAAAAGGACAATGCGCTATAGTTTCGTGCTTTCTATCCTTCTAATAATTTTCTAAAGTGACAATATCAAATAGAAGAGATCAGTAAATCAGCAGGAGGCTCTATACAAGAATAGGAATATAATACCCGATTTATGTTTTTGTGTTGGGTGGTACCACTCATGGTTGAATTATATGGTTGGCTCATCTTTACAGGAACAACATACCTTTGTTCAGATTGTTCAAATGGAAAGGAATGAAAGCATAAAACTTTGTAGTTCTTATGTATGTAAGAAAACATTTTAAATGTGTTGGTTGCATTATGCGTTTGTCATCTCCTTTTGACAATTCCTACTCCAGTGAAATAAAAAAAATAAAATCAGCTGGTGAGATGAGCCAACCATATAGTTGAGCCATGGTACCGCTAAAAAAATTTTGTTTCCGAAAACGATGTCAAGAAGTTTTTTATTGTTTTGAGGAAGCCGATTCAACCTACGCAATTCCATTTTTTTACTTAAATGGCAGCTTTCTGAAATATTCTGCTTGGTATCATTGAGGTAGTCAATCTCCGCATTAGAAGTAGGCAATAGCTTCGATGAAAATGGAATAAGAAAGTCATTAGATATTACGCAAATTAAGCATAATTTAGCGCAATAAACAAAGTTTAAAGTTCATATAGAGCAGACTGCTGTCATGCAATTTTATTTGGCCTCCATATATTTAATCCTAATATATGGCCGCCAACATGTCATGCACACATTCGTACAAACATTCCATGCCACAAAATATAATTTACGTATTCTTTGCGAACAACACTGTAAGGCAACCCTTATGATAAGTGTTGAGTGACCATAACATCAATCATTAAATATTAACCACGTCAATTTTTTGACCACACCAATCACTCACAATGAGGGTTACCTTCATAAACGTCACTTTGAATGACGCTAATTAATTTCGCGCATTCAACTCGTCAAGAAGCAAAAGTTTTCAGCAGCTCACATATATATATATATATACATATATATTAAATTTTCTAAGTTTGTGAACATTTTTATATTCAACAAATAAAATTTCAAAAAGAATATATTTAAAGAGTAAAGTTCATCAGTTTCTTGTTTTGGTATTAGAAGCGGTGTATGTGCGAGAAGTCTACGCAATTAATATTGTGTGCCTTACTTAAGTTGCGTTAAAGCGTTTGGGCGATAACCTGCGTCAACTACGACGCAAGAATAAACATGACCACGATGGTCATCTTACATGGCGACCGTGGCCATGCCTGCGGCAAAAACTGGCGTCGGGGAAGGAAAAAATTCCCTGCACTACAAAAGCAGCATAATTAAAAATAAAATCTGGAAGAATATGTGCGTGGTGGTTGCGACGATAAAGTGCGTGGTGGTTGTGCCAATATGAAGAAAATTTGTTTGCAAAATTCATAAAATATATGCAAAAAAGAAAATTACTCGAAGTAAGATAATTTCAAAACTTTACGAAAAATTACAAAAAAAAAAATACAAAAATATATAAAATTCCAAAAAAATATAAAATTTCAAAAAAAATACAAAAAAAAAAAAGTTATAACATTATAAAAAGACTACAAAAAAAAAAAAAAAATTACAAAATTTCAAAAAGGCTACTAACAATTTTTTTAATAAAACTTCAAAAATACAAAATCATAAAATTGCAAAACCTACAAAACAAATATAAAATTCCAAAAACTACAAAAAAAAAAGAGTATAAAATTTCAAAAAAAAAAAAACCAAAACTACAACGAAAAGTGGACTTTTACCCAAAAATTTACATTTAAAATACATATAAAAGAAAATATACATATATACATTTTTGAAAATATAAAGAAGTGTTAGAAAGTTGTGATGGGCTGGAACATACATACATATACATATGTATATATGAACAAAAATTTAATTTGTAATCGGCTGTACCATGCCATAACGGTGATATTAAAAACACAACCACCTGTGACGCCTTTACAGAGCACCGTTAATAGCGGTTAAATATAACCCCAAGCCATTTACTCATCCACAAAAACTCGACAAAGCAAAAGAAGCTAAAAGACAGAAGCAAGAATGAGAGGCAAAGAAGCAGAAAAAGCATCAGTGGGTAACGGCAGCAACGGAAGACAACACCAACAACGAATTTCAGCAGTATACAAGCAAAGGCAGCAAGCAAAGCAGAAAAAAGGTGGTACAGTACCATAATATATACGTATATAAAATTTTAACTTTGTACATACGTAGGTAGTTTGGCTTTCTCAATATATATACATGTATACTATAAACTTAGCAACAATTTTTCGTAATACACATGTAGCCTTCGCATGTAGCAACACAATTTGACACTTTTGATTATAAACATACTTTTCTTAAACATTTGTTTACTACGCATGTAGCAACACAATTTGACACTTTTGATTATAAACGTACTTTTCTTAAACATTTGTTTACTACGCATGTAGCAACATACTTTTTCTACTTTAAAGACAATAACATGTTAAACTAATTAAATTAAGAAATTGAATTTTTCAAATTACTTAAATACATAAAATTATTATATTGAAATATAAACATACAAATTTCGAAAAATTCAAATGTACATTAAACATAGTAATTTCAAATATACGGCCACCACATGCAAATTATCATGCATATATTACTATATTCTTTCTTTTTCAAACATTAACATGGAACTTGAATTTTTTTATTTTAAATGCGAACACTGCTTCGTAATAAATACAATCGGAAAACTATTTTTTCAAATTTAAACATTTTTTTAAAAACCTTTTTGAAACGCAAACTATACATCAATTTTATATGTATAATACCAAAAATATCAAACCTTTTCGCCAAAATTTTGCGATAATTATTCGAAGCTAATCAATTTTGAAATCTCTCATTGACTTCAAAAATCAATATAGACAGGTTACAGTCACATAATGGTAATGGTGAAAATTTATTTTATCGGTGAAAGCTTACTTTTCCCTTTTTCTAATTATTTCTTCGGAAATTGAACATAGTGAATATCATAAACATTTACATATTTTTTTGCAACAAATACAGTGCCATTCAAATAGTTAACAATTCCTTCGAAGCATCACACGAATACAGTGTATTCCAAATATTTCAACATATCTTACATTTGCGACTCTTTTCAAACTGTGTGTTATATACAGTGTCTTTCAAATATCCCAACAGTTTTTTCTCTTTGCATTATTAAACGAATACAGTGCGGTTAAAATATTTCAACATTCACTTGCATTTACAAAATAAGTCTTAAATACAGTGCCTTTCGAATATGCGAATCTTTACCATTTACCAATCAACTCATCGATTTTGAATATTTCGAATATTCTCTGATTTTTAAACAAAAAAAAAAAATTTTTTTAAATTACAAACCACAATTACTGAGCGAATGAATAGTTTCAAAGTCATTCTTGTATAAACAGTGCCTACAGCGTTAATCTAACATTTTTCCGAATTTTTTTTATGAAACATTTTTTTTTCTGCCACGGAGGTAAACATTTTCAATAAATGTAATAAAGTTTTCAGATGTCAGTTGTCAAATGTCAGATTTTGATTCCAATTTCAAAAATTTACGCTCTAATTTCACTAAAGTTACTAAACGAGTTTTAAATAACCGATCTATCTCAGCGAAAAAATCAATAGAATACGAAGATGCTTTAATTAAAAGCTATAACCAAATCATAATACAAGTAAATTCATATTTTGAAAATCGAGATAAGCCTAGTTCAATAATCGAAAGTTTGTCAAAGTGCAGAGAACAACTCACTAAATGTTTTTCTAGAATTAACTGCAATATAAAAATACCCAAAGATCTTTCTGAATTAATACAAGAAAGCGAATCAAGTTCGGATTTTGACACTGAGGAAGAATTATCCGACGCATCGACAACTTCAGCTTACAAAGCTAGTATTATTAAAAAAAGTCACGTATCTTTTCTTGAGGATTTCCCTGGATTTTCCAATTCACTCCACAATAATAATTTAGACACAATTAGCGAAGAACAACCAACAATGGCGACTTCAGAGCAAAAGAAAACTTTTATTACTATGTGTGCATCCATAATTAGAGAAAACTACAGCGGCGATCCGCTTTCACTTGCATCCTTTATAGATAAAATAGTTTTGATAGAAGATTTGATGGAAGAAAATTTGACAAATACTTTCATTTCGTTTATAAAATCCAAGTTAGAAGGGAAAGCGCGTGAGGCAATTCCAAATGAAGTAACAACAATTCAACAAATAAAAGATGCATTAAAAGGTAGAATAAAACCTGACAACTCAAAAGTTGTTGCAGGAAAAATTGCATCGTTAAAAGTTTTTAATAATAATCATACTGAATTCGCTAAACGTGTTGAGGAACTCTCCGATGCTTTAGAACGATCATTAGTTATAGAAGGAATGACTCAGGAAAAAGCGCACGAAATGGCAGTCGAACAAACCGTCAACGTTTGTCGGCTTAACACTCGCTCAGACCTAGTAAAATCAATTTTAGCGTCAACTACGTTTACTGACTCTAAGGATGTAGTTGCGAAAATGATAGTAGAACAAAATAACCAAACAAGTGAAAGGCAGGTACTAGCGTTTAGATCACGTTATAACAGGCAAAATAATAGTTTTCGAGGTAACTTCAGGTCAAATCAATATACTAGGAACAACTTTTCGAGGTACAACAACAATTTTAACAGAAACAACAATAGCAATTATAGGCATAATAACAACAATAATTATGGCTCGCGAAATAATGATAATTTTCGAAATAATAGCAGGCCCGTAAACAGAAACAACAGCAATAACAACAGTAACAACAACAACCGACGTTCAAATACTACAAATAACGCTAGTGTACGCACTTTAAACGCCAACGGCCCTCAGGAGCGAACACTGGGGGACCAGAATCCGAATTAAATAACGTTTTTCAAAATAAATCAATTTATTGTTTAAACCTGAACTACTCAGATTTTATCGAACTGAATTGTAATGACTCTTTTAAAACATGCACTTTCTTAGTAGATACACAGGCTGATATATCAATTATAAAACTTTCAAGTTTAAAACAAAATGTTTCTATAAATAACAACAATATTATAAATATAACGGGTGTTACGACAGATACAGTTTCAACATTGGGTACCATTAAAACAGAACTTTTTTATTCAAATTTTTCAATTCCACATACTTTAAATGTAGTAGATGACAAATTCAATATACCGTCAGATGGTATTTTAGGCAAAGACTTTTTGAAAAAATACAATTGCATCATAGACTATGCAAACGAGAGCATAACTATTGGCATTGGCAAAAATATTCATAAAATTTCAATTTTACATAATACAACCGATAATACATTGATAATTCCTCCTAGATGCGAAGTTTATCGCTTATTTAAGCTGAAAAAATCTAAACATCCAGTTTTTATAGACGCACAGGAAATTTGTAGTGGTGTGTTCACCGCAAAGTGTATTGTTGACACTAACAATCCGATAATAAAGGTATTAAACGTCACTGACGAGGTAAAATACGTAAGAAATTGTAACATAGTTACGGATGAAATCACCAACTATAACGTGTATAAAATCAATGATCTTTCAAAAGATTCGAAAAGGTCAGAGGAATTAAAATCAATTTTAGAAAAACAAATGCCAAATTATGCCAAACCAAAACTTCTCGATTTATGTCTAAAATATAATGACGTGTTTGCACTAAAGACCGATCGTATGACACTTAACAACTTTTATGAACAGAAATTACGATTGACAGATACAAATCCTGTTTACATAAAAAACTACCGTTTACCATACTGTCAGAGAGAGGAAATTAATAAACAAGTTGATAATTTATTGCAAAACGATCTTATAGAACACAGCTATTCCAACTATAATAGTCCATTGATACTTGTGCCAAAGAAAAACCCAAATGGACAGAAATCCTACAGGATGTGTGTTGACTTTAGAGCCGTAAACAAAAAATTGATAGCAGACAAATTCCCACTTGCACGAATAGACGATATTCTTGATAATCTAGGCAGAGCCAAATATTTTTCTAAATTGGATCTGTATTCAGGTTTTCACCAAATCCCATTAAATAAAGATTCTAGAGACATCACTTCATTCAGCACTGATCGTGGTGCTTTTCGATGGAAAGTTTTACCATTCGGCTTAAACGTAGCTCCGAATTCATTCTCAAGAATGATGTCAATTGCCTTTTCAGGAATTTCTCCAAACCAAGCCTTTTTATATGTCGATGATCTTATAGTCATTGGGTGCAGCGAAGCTCACCATCTTAAAAATTTAGAACAAGTCTTTCAAACATGCAAAAAATTTAATTTGCGTCTAAATCCCGAAAAATGCAACTTCATGCGTTCAGAAGTCACTTTCCTAGGACACAAATGTTCGTCAAAAGGTCTACTTCCAGACGATTCCAAAATAATTGCAATAAAAAAATATCCGAAACCTTGCGATAAAGATGCAGTAAGACGATTCGTGGCATTCGCCAATTATTACAGAAGGTTTATACCAAATTTTGCTTCCATAGCAGCACCTTTAAATAAACTTAGCAGGAAAAGAGTGGAATTTAAATGGGATCAATCATGTGATATAGCATTTGAAAAACTTCGAAAATCTTTAATTTCTCCTCAAATTCTCCAATACCCAGACTTCAAAAAGGAATTTATAATTACTGTCGACGCTTCAAAAATTGGTTGTGGTGCCATTTTAAGTCAAAATAAAGATGGCATTGACTTACCAATTTGTTTCGCGTCCAAATCATTTAATAATTCAGAACAAAAGAAATCAATAATTGAGTTAGAGCTTTTAGCTATATTTTTTGCAATAAAACAGTTCAGACCATACGTATATGGCACACACTTTACAGTCAAGTCCGATCATCGTCCATTAGTTTACTTGTTCAATATGAAAGATCCCTCTTCAAAACTTTCACGTATCAGACTTGAACTGGCAGAGTACAACTTCACTATTGAATACATAAAAGGTAAAACGAACGTAGGAGCAGATGCACTCTCTCGCATCACAATAGAAGAAATAAAAAATTCAGGAACATCAATTTTAGCAGTACAGACAAGATCACAGACAAAACAAGAACAATTAATGCAAAAAGAAATACTCAAAGAAGAAAAAGTAAAAGAAAACATAAAATTACAAGTTTATGATAATTTTTCAAACAAATTTTCAAAGAAAATACCCAGAGTAAAATCCCAAATAAATTATGATAAAAGTGGTAAAATTACGAATTTTGAATTAAATGCGCATTTAAAACACAAAAAGATTGAGTTAATTAAGGTTGCGTGTGCTAACAAAATAATACATTTAGATGAATTACTTTTGAAGCTACAAAAAGAAGCTGGCAAGCGCAATATTAATATAATTGAATTGCAAAAAAATGATAATCTTTTTAAATATTTTTCGATATCAGATCTGAAAACCACTGGGAATAATATTTTAAAACATTTAGAAATCGTCCTAACCGAACCCGTAGAAACTGTGACAGACGAAGACAAAAAACAACAATTAATAACAATTTACCATACCGACCCAATTTTAGGAGGACATTTCGGTAGCAAAAAAGTTTATGCAAAACTCAGAACCAAATATTATTGGAAAGGCATGACGCGCGATATAGCGAAATTTGTTAAAAACTGCGAAAAATGTCTTTTGAATAAGGTTAAGCCAAAAACAAAAGAAAATTTAGTCCTAACCGAAACACCATGTAAGCCATTCGACATTGTTGTCATTGACACTATAGGACCTCTACCTCAATCCGATAATGGTAACAAGTTCGCTGTCACCATTATATGCGATCTCAGCAAATACTTAGTAACGATTGCGATACCTGACAAAAGTGCAAAAACGGTCGCATCAGCTATTTTCGAAAATTTCATACTAATATATGGCATTATGAAAACAATTAAAACTGATTTAGGTACCGAATACAAAAATGAAATTTTTTCAGAGTTAACAAAATTATTAAAAATAGAACATAAATTTTCCACAGCGTACCATCATGAAACTCTTGGCACAGTAGAGCGAAATCACAGAGTTTTCAATGAATATTTAAGATCTTTTCTAAATCCCAATTTTTCCGACTGGGATGTTTACTTGAAATATTTTACTTTTCTTCACAACACAACAACAAACACAGTATTCGATAATAAATTCTCACCATATGAATTAGTCTTTGGCAAAACAGCTAATTTACCAAAAGAACTGCAAACCGATAAAATAGACCCAATTTATAACATAGCAAACTATTCGAAAGAAGTTAAATTTCGTTTTCAAAAAACTCACGAATTAGCGAATAAAACAGTTACGGAACACAAATTAAAAAATCAAACCGGATATAACAAAAGTTCACAACCAATATCTGTCAAGGTATTTGACAAGGTATTGCTTGAAAAAGAACCCCGCGACAAGCATAGTAGTATCTATATTGGTCCGTATACCGTAATAGGTATTGACGGCGTAAACGTCACGTTAATTGATGACGAAACGAAAAAGAAAAAAATAGTACATAAAAATAGAATAAGAAAAATTAATTAAATTAAATTTTAAATTCAAGATTATTTAAAGTTAATCTCTATTGTTAAATTAGGAATAAAATGTTTTTCTTCCAAACCTGAAAAAAAGACAATGAAATCAAATAAATTTAAACAATCATTAAAAATTAAGAACTTAATTCATACAGTAGAATTAAAACACAAAAAAAATTGTTTTTAATTATAAAAATTAAATTTAAGTCCTACTTTAGAATTAGACTTTAGAATTTCATTTTTAATTTAGATCTAAACATAGATGTAGATTTAAATTTAGTTTAACAGTCTTAAACTTTTATTAAGATAAAATACATCACGTTTGGGACAGAAGAATTTGGCCAATTCTTCTTTTCCAAAGGGGGATGATGTAAGGCAACCCTTATGATAAGTGTTGAGTGACCATAACATCAATCATTAAATATTAACCACGTCAATTTTTTGACCACACCAATCACTCACAATGAGGGTTACCTTCATAAACGTCACTTTGAATGACGCTAATTAATTTCGCGCATTCAACTCGTCAAGAAGCAAAAGTTTTCAGCAGCTCACATATATATATATATATACATATATATTAAATTTTCTAAGTTTGTGAACATTTTTATATTCAACAAATAAAATTTCAAAAAGAATATATTTAAAGAGTAAAGTTCATCAGTTTCTTGTTTTGGTATTAGAAGCGGTGTATGTGCGAGAAGTCTACGCAATTAATATTGTGTGCCTTACTTAAGTTGCGTTAAAGCGTTTGGGCGATAACCTGCGTCAACTACGACGCAAGAATAAAGATGACCACAATGGACATCTTACAACACCCTCAAAATGCTTTGAATGTTGCTCAGAATTTCTACTTATGCACATTGAGTCTCTTTGCGATGCATAATTTTGTAATAAGTGGAGCAGAGTAGTAAATCATACGATTTCCGGTCTCCTTCATCGAGCAACAAACTCCTTAGTGGGAATAAAATGGAAATTATAAAAACTATGTTGAGTATGTTTACAGGCGTGCCTGGCTATAAATTTTAGGAAATTTCACCTCAGCATAAAATCATTGGAATAAGCAAGCATATGAAGTTTTAAGTCGGCAAACTGTTATTATGGCATCTAAAATAAACCACAGCGGGTTGGGCGATTATATTATTTCCGCAGCAAGAAACGCCTGTCGTAAAAATGGATCCATTTGACCGATTTTTAAAAACGCCAGGTAAGGATTCTATAAAAATTAAAATATGAAATGGTGCCTCGAATGCTACTAACGCATATAAGAATAGGAGGGGATATGCCCCTTTGAATACTTCCCACACTAAACAGAAGGGATTATTGGAATATAAAAAGAATATGCCCGAGATTCTTAGACATGACTAAAGTCGTAAGTGGAAAGTTTTATCGATTGGCACTTATGCAGAGTCGGAAATCGACTTAGCGTTGGCAGAGGGAATGCATTTGAATACAGAAGATATGTTCCAAATGGGCTCAGCTCAGAGAAGACTGCCCCTATCGACGCATTTTGTTTAATGTAAAAGAGCTGTGGGAGCCAAATCAGATATTGGATAGTGTAAAAATCCTTAAGACCTGCTTATAAGAAGCAGCAAACGCAGTTGTTCCTGCTTCGAATAGAGGAACAGCTGCTATTGCGATGAAGCCAAATTCTCATTTTGAACTTGATAGCTGGAATGGAATGTGGAGACAATATAAAGTCGACCTCTTGTGCCAATCAAGGTAACCCTGCGCCAAGATTTATAAAAATCAACCCAACATAGACATGATTCGAAAAAAAAGAGCCCCTTGTATATGGCTTAATCCAAATAAAACTGACCTACAAACAGTTGGGCTACCAAAGTTCCTGAAATGCAAAGGTTGTCTTCGCGCCAAGACTAATAATAATTCACCCAACACAGCCATGATCCCAAAGAAGACGGCTGCGGAATGAATCCTTAGTGCATCCGAATCAAGTCGCCCTACAGAGAGGCTACTGAAGTTTTTGCACTGCAAAAGTCATCTATTCCGAAGCGTAATCAGTTCTGAACAATTCAGTGGTAGTAGGTAACTGGCACCAAGATTTCCCACAGACCAATCTGCCATGGTTCGGTAAAAGATGGATTCCTTCCCAGCGAATAAATGGATTGAGGCTTAATCAGAATTTTATATTTACTTTACGTTATGAAAACTTCAACCTGGGCACACAAACAATCAGGCTACAAAGTCCACAGCTCAATACTTGAACTTAAACCAATTTCTGAGGATATACAATGAAGGACGGCTCCATGAAGTTGACCATCTTTGTATTGGCACCACAGTTGTCACTCAAGAGATCAATACACTGGATTTCTGATCCGAACCTTGGTATAGGAGATGTTCCGTGACTAGAAATCCGAATATATTCAAAGTGCTGCTTAGATTTGTCTCACTCGAAAAAAACAATCGGCAAAGTGGTGAAGGCGCTGCTCAGCGTATGAAAATGGATCAGTCCTCCGTGGATACACTCGCAGCAATATTCGAAAACCGGTCTCTTATTGGGAAGGTTGTTTTTGTTCTTAGACTGCGTGAAAGTTCCTTGCCCTCGTAGGTGGGAAACTTTCCTTGTTGTTTAGCTAGGTGAGAATTTCCCGTCCTCGGAGGGGGAGGCTACATTTATTCATTAACTGAGTGAGAATTTCCCGTCCTTGCCCTAACAGCTTATATGGAAATAATTGGCCTTAATATTGTATAACGATGGGTGTAACCGAGTAAAGGCTTGGCCACAATCAAATCAGAAGGTATATAAATCTCAAAGAACTTGCTTGGCTGTAGCGTTTGAAACTGCTCGTGTACAACACTGCCACTGTATTTTTAAAGACAACGATTACCTCTGAAAATGTAATCTATAGTAAATATATTGGTTCAGTCTTTGAAAGCAGAAAAAAACGTAACAAGTCGTATCACATTTTTCTCATTCTCTCACGCTACTTCTTCTCTCTTCCTTTCTGCTTTTGAGTTTAGTCTTCCATACGACGGACGGTATCAAGTATTAAGTAACAATTAACTGACTTAAGTGAAAGTATTGTAAGCAATTTCCTCATTAGATTGCGGAAACCATCAACTAAATTTGATTGTAACCAAACGGAACTAGCACGAAGTATGTCAGAAGGAAGTTTCCCTTGAAAAATACTTTTTGCTTAAATCCGCCCATACAATTTAGCTACACACACAGCTACTTTTCTCACTGTAATTAATATTTCCGCTATGATCATTTTGTACGCGGCTTTGTGTTGTATTTGTTCGTTTTGTTGACACACATTTTAAGGTTTATATGGTGCGTGATTGGTTTACGAGGAGGGGCAACTAAGTTCCTGGAATTGGTTAATTAGTAAAAAAAAATGTCTAATATGAAAACCAGTCGTTAGATCTTAATGGTAGCGATGGTAGTGATGGTAGTGCCACATAAGCTTAACAGTAAGAGCGTTGCTGGTCAGATTGGAAAGCCCTTTCAGAGTAGCGGCTTAAAATTAACTATGGGTCGATTTCATCTTGAAAAATTAGAAAGCGCAGTAAAGCAATATTGTACTTACTTTTTGCGCTAGATGCTTTTTGATGTTCATAACTCATAAATTATTATAGGTACCTGTTATGTTACAAACAGGTTAGTGAAATTTAATTACCACAACTCGTATGAGAAAATATCTAACAACGTCTTTCGTTTTAGACTCGTGGCTTGTGACTATTGCATAGTAATTAGATTTAGAAAATTTTTATACTCAGGTGAGCAGAGCTCACAGAGTATATTAACTTTGATTGAATAACGGTTGGTTTTACAGGTATAAAGGAATCGAGATAGATATAGACTTCCATATATCAAAATCATCAGTATCGAAAAAAAATTTGATTGAGCCATATCCGTCTGGCCGTCCGTCTGTCCGTTAACACGATAACTTGAGTAAATTTTTGAGGTATATTTATGAAATTTGGTATGTAAATTCCTGGGCACTCATCTCAGATCGCTATTTAAAATGAATGGAATCGAACTATAATGATGCCCACTTTTTCGATATCGAAAATGTCGAAAAACCGAAAAAGTGCGATAATTCATTACCAAAGACGGTTAAAGCGATGAAACTTGGACGGTGAGTCGAACATATGACGCAGAATAGAAAATTTGTAAAATTTTGGACAACGGGCGTGACACCGCCCACTTTTAAAAGAAGGTAATTTAAAATTTTTGCAAGCTATAATTTGGCAGTCGTTGAAGATATCATGATGAAATTTGGCAGGAACGTTACTTCTGTTACTATATGTATGCTTAATAAAAATTAGCGAAATCGGAGAACGACCACGACCACTTTTAAAAGAAAATTTTTTTTTTAATCAAATTTTAAAAGAAAAGTTAATATCTTTACAGTATATAAGTAAATTATGTCAACATTCAACTCCAGTAATGATATGGTGCACCAAAATACAAAAATAAAAGAAAATTTCAAAATGGGTGTGGCTCCGCCCTTTTTCATTTAATTTGTCTAGGATACTTTTAATGCCATAAGTCGAACAAAAATTTATCAATCCTTGTGAAATTTGGTAGAAGCGTCTGTCCTTCCGCTCGGCCTTTAACACGATAACTTGAGCAAAAATCGATATATCTTTACTAAACTCAGTTCACGTACTTATCTGAACTTTGTATTGGTGTAAAAAATGGCCGAAATAGGACTATGACCACGCCCACTTTTTCGATATCGAAAATTACGAAAAATGAAAAAAATGCCATAATTCTATATCAAATATGAAAAAAGGGATGAAACATGGTAATTGGATTAGTTTATTGACGCAAAATATAACTTTAGAGAAAAACTTATTAAAATGGGTGTGGCACCTTCCATATTAAGTAGAATAAAATGAAAAAGTTCTGCAGGGCGAAATCAAAAGCCCTGGGAATCTTGGCAGGAATACTCTTCGTGGTATTATATATATAAATAAATTATCGATACCCGATAGATGATGTTCTCGGTCACCCTGGTCCACATTTTGGTCAATATCTCGAAAACGCCTTCACATATACAACTACCACCACTCCCCTTTAAAATCCTCATTGATACCTTTAATTTGATGCCGATAACGTACAAGCACATTCTTGAGTCACCCCTTGGCTACTTTTATGGCGATATCCCAAAACGGCGTCCACCTATAGAACTATGGCCCACTCCCTTTTAAAATATTCTTTAATACCTTCCATTTGATACCCATGTCATACAAACACATTCCATGGTTACCCTAGGTTCATTTTCCTAAATGGTGATTTTCCCTTATTTTGTCTCCAAAGTTCTCAGCTGAGTATGTAATGTTCGGATACACCCGATCCGCTATAAGCAATGACTACTTCTTATGGAAGAAGGCGCTCTATCACATAGCGTATTTCTGTGGGCATCCGTGGAAGAGGAACGAGTAGTACTCCACTGTGCTGGACGAAGGTTTGATCTCCCTTAGTGATCTAAATCAGCGTCTGTTTTCACGAAGCGGGTATGACTGTTATGACTTGCTACTTAATGGCATAAATAAGCATTTAAGCGCCAAGGCAGCTTGCATCCAGTTGCGGTTAACTTCGAGATACTTAATGGTATCTTCCTTTTTGGATTGAAAATATTTGCCACCAAAAGAAATTAGAGAAATTCTTCCAATGTTAGGTTAGGTTAGGTTAGGTGTTAGCTGCCCTGATAAGGGAAGCTCACTTGGGCAACATAAAGATCCGTCGTGATGTCACATACAATAAAACAACGATGACGTAGCTATAGCTACTTGGCGAGTCGTTACGTAGCAACAATAAAGTTCCGAATGATACCGACATAAACCTTGGATAAATCCTCGGGAGATCCAATCAATCATAAAGTGGTTTGATGATTCCACCTCATCATCCTCCATACAGCTACAGAAGGATGTATTTTCCAGTATATTGAGATGTACCGCATGGATATCCATGGGGCAGTGCCCAATCAAAAACACAGTGATTTAAGACCTTATATGGTTTGGTGGCGACTTGTACCGCAGAAGATTTAATGATGAGCTATAGGGCCAGATTATGTATGACGCCGTGATACTTTGCTTCGCAGTCACTCACATTCACAGTCATATTATATAATACCAAAAATTTCACTGGCTGAAATGAATGAATGCACGTGGATGATAGGGATTTTGGTTCACACCAGAAAAAGTTATTATTTGCATAATTTGCTAAAGCATATTATGCGAATGAAAGATGATGTTGCGACCAAGAAGATTTTCATATTGGAACCCACCTACGGAAAACAAAAATATGACCCCCCTCTACTCCTTAAGGACCATGAATTAAATTTGCTTGATGTTACCAGTTGGCGCCAGTTAGCTAAACGAAGAAGCGACTGGTGCGACTTGTAGGACAGCCAAACCACGTAAGCGGTTAAGCGTCAATTAAGTAACTAAGGTATATTCGGATTCTGTATACAATGTCATAACTGATAGACACTATGGATACATTAAGTCTATGTCAGGTCTTTATTGACGAGGCAGTTCTTGCATAATAGAGTATGTTTACTGATTGTGGTCGCTCTCTACTCTTATTCAGAGTCCCTCTCCCACTTCTACACCTGACCGAACTTGCACTTGCACTTGAAACAATCGATACCTAGGTTATTTTTATATTGATGTTATCGATTCACCTTCGCCTTCGTTCAGGCCGGACCATACATCTGTGATGGGTTCCCGGTCATAAAGGGAAATAAGGTAACGAAAAGACCGATAAGTTGGCAAGGAGAATGCTGCGCTCGACGTCTTAATACGTTTGGGAAAAAGCAAGACGCAGAAGTTGCAAACAATTCATCAATCCAGAAAGACGTGGATAGAAGCTTAAGCCTGCGAAATTTCTAAGGACATATGCAAATCCTACATTATCAGACTTTCAAAGCTGCTCCTATCTCTAAAAGGAAAAAAGAGAAAACGTAAGGCTCACGATGGGCATACTAACTGGGCATTGAAATAAGGCGTCACATATGTAGTTATTAATTACGCCTCTTCAGTAACGAAATGTGTGAGAAGTGCAAAAAGAACGTGCTGTGTTCATGTACTGCGCTCGCGAAGTCTAGGCTGCAGTTACTAAGGGCGGCAGAGTTACAATATCTGGAGGCAGTAGTTAAGCTGGATCCTAGAAATCTTCTTGTATTTGCCAAGAAGAAGAAGATTTTTTAAACGGTTTTATTTATCTTGACTCTGTGTAACGGCCGGCTCGTCGGCCGACACGAATTTTGTAATTAAAATTTAAGTAACTTCCCGATAAGCTACAAGCTTCAAACTTGGAATATAGTTCAGAACCCGATCTCAATGCAATAATAAGAAGAAAAAAAACTCCGATAAGTGGCGCATAGATCGTAATATTTCAAAAAATCGTATTTGTGGTCCGATTTGGCTAGTATTTGGAAAAAATATTACATACATAAATAGAAAGCGACACATTGAAAAAATCGCCGCCAGGTGGCGCAAGGATCGAGATATTAAAAAAATCGTATTTGTGGTCCGATTTTGCTCACATTTGGAACACATATTACAGACATGAATAGAAACCGACATAGGAAAAAAATCGCTGCCAGGTGGCGCAATGATCGAGATATTCAAAAAAATCTTATTTGGTGTCCGATTTTGCTCATATTTAGACAACATATATGACATACAAAATAGAAACCACTTTAGTAAAAAATTCACGCTAGGTGCTGCAAGAATTGAGATATTCAAATTAAATAAATAAAAAAAAATGTTAAGTTAAACGGTTTTATTGAAAGCAATACTTACATTAAGTAATAATAATATTAAAAGATAGAAAATAATTAGGTAGGTCCTAGGTACTAGTCATCAGGCTCCTCGTGAATCTAGGGCGTTGATTAGACAATTAAATAAAAGCATTGGGCGCGTGAAATTTCTATTGGTAGTCATAAGTAAGATCAACTGAACCTTAATCAGGTTATGCTATTCCTCACATTTTTATGTCCGTGATGATGACTTCAGATTGAAGTCGAAATATCGACCAAAATTTAAATTTATGAATATCAAACAAATTAAAGTTTTATTCATTACCGCTGTCTTTAAGCTGAACTAATCCAATTAATTATTACTTAATGTAAGTATTGTTTTCAATAAAACCTTTTAACTTAAAAAAAAAAAAAATTAATTATTTTATTATAACATAAGTTCTGGTGGTTTTTCGTTTGGCTCTCAAACAAATTGCGCGGTAGTACTATGGACACATGCGGTCTATAAGACCGGTCTATAAGACTGGCAAATTCAACCTAACCTAATCAAAGGGACTAAAGCTTGTATAGAGAATTTTTTCAACGCAGGTTTTACCTTAATAATCTTTGAAAGTACAAGAAATGGTTTAATTTATCGTTCGACCTGGTTTATGTCTGGCACTGTGGGTGTTATTTTCATTTTAATACTTCATTTCCTTGCTCCAAGCACACTTGAATAAACAATGGAAAATCAAAAAGTTTTCAAGCATTCTACTCGTACATGGTACATTACGCAAACAAACAGCAATTAGTTAGACACTTTGAATACTTAAACGCCGAAAAAGTCCTAGACAACGCGCCATCGCAATTAAGCCGTCAATATTCTACTTAGCGATCGATGATAAAAAGCAGCATAACAGCGAAGAAAAAACAACGCAAGTATAGAGCAAAGCAACAAGCAGCAAATTAGTGACCAAAAAGTTGTTTTATCTAATGAAGCATATTTTAAGGCGTTTTGCCTTTCTTTTACTAATATAAACAAAAAGGAAATGCGCATACGCCAGGTTGATTTCATTCAATCAATGTCATGCCGTTGGCTTTTCAATTAAGGAGGGTGAAGCTAAAAACACCGTACCACGAAGGTGTAGATGAGACGCTGTAATTCAACTTTAATTGTGTTAACCCTCTATGCGCCTATGCATGTTTTGTGTATTTAGTTTCAATGTGGTTGGTAGAATTAATTATTGTACAATAAAATTATTTGGTTGAAATTGTATATTGAATAAATTGTTAAAGGAAGTGATGTTAAGCTGGAGGCGTGTAAAAGGCTTTTATTGAGTTCAAACAACGTAAATTAATTAGTACCCACTTGGCTAATTGAGCATTAATAGCAATGGAAATTGATAGCGTTTATAAAACAAAGTTTGATTAAGTTAGATCTGCTTGTATGTATATATCTACTTGTATGTAAACAAATTGTTCTAAAGCAACAAATCGGTACGATTTGAGATAACGGCCCTGTTTCGGTTACTTCGGGTCACGTACCCAAAACAAATTTTGGCTTCAAAGTAAAACAAATTTATTTTATATCTAAGAGCAACACCAAATAATAAATAAAGACTTTTCCTGGATTAATGCATTAAAGGATTTTAAAGCAAGCCTTGCCAATCTCTTCGAAAACGTCCTATGTCAGAATTCACATTGTTATAAAATCAATATCTTGCTATTAGCAACCTAATAAAAGCCCGGACAGTGGCCTCTCTACTAACAATTTCCCCCTTCATATATTTGATCTTGAAATTAAAGACAGAGTTGGGCTTGTACGAAGGGTAATTCTGATTGCAACTAGAAGCAGCCGTTGTACGGTTTCTAGCCTTTTAAAATTGAATGCGCTATCTTCAGTATTTCACTAGACCGGCACTCCATAACATTGCCCAAATGAGCATGTAATACAGCCATTTTAGCCCCCCCCCCCCCCCCCCCTGCACAGAGTTCTAACGTGCACTATTAAACCCCGTCAGCAACACAATGCGACAGAGGCTTTACTGGCGCATTTTTTTTTTAAAGCTTCCATGACAGCTTGCTATCAAGTATAATGCGAAAGTATTTAACGCTATCAAATAGTGACAGTCACAGTCCGCTAATGAAGGGCGTACTGGGTAAAAAAAGATTACACCTTCTTGTCAATAAGACTAGCTAAGATTTATTTGGATTTATAGCTATGCCGCAGGATTCAGACTAAAAAGTCACCGTATCGAGAAATTTCTGTAGAATTTTCTACAGGGTATCTGAGAGCTCCATCTGCAATGGCCAGCAATGTACAGCTGCCCCCAGGAGGAGGGAAAGACAGAGTACCCTCCGCGGCGTACCCCTTTTCACTGTTGTTGTTGTTGTGGCGATAAGGACACTCCCCGAAGGTCTTTGGTAGTGTTATCGATGTTGATGGTCCTTTGCCAGATGCAGATTCGGTACGTTCCCGTAACTAGCACCATAAAGTCACCAGCCCGACCATCTCGGGAACGATTTGGTATGACCACATGAAACATTCCAAGTCGACCCGCACTGCGAGGCCTCCCCCCCCCCCCCCCCCCGCCCAAATCCATGAGGAACTTGGGGTCGCCAGAGCTTAGGCTGTTAAAGAAACAGGAATCGCCACGGGTGGGCGAGGTTGACAACTGGGTTGGAGAGCTATACATTGCGCTGGCAACTCCTTGAAAGGGTTGCGCTACACAACCCCTTGAATCAATTCAGTTTTTTTTGTCGCCTCTTACGATTACCTGCCGTGAGTATATTCTAAGCCTCCTAACCCGCTGGGAGACCCCTTTTCACTCTGCCACTGAACCTCCACTTTCTGTTATGACAATCCTGCCAACCAGAAGAGTGTCGATAAATAGGAATAAAACCGATTCTATTAACAGCCTTTTCGTTGTTAAGACACACAACCGGCACACATTTTTTTTCGCTCGAGTTACATTTTTATTAATCTGGCGACATAATAAAAGGCTGTCTCAGTGGGCGTGCCTTATAATAGGCATTTTGCGATGCCTGTGCAACCCGTGTAAAGCTTAAGAAAGTTGATAGCTGATGCCAACTCGTTTCTTTCCAGAGGGATGGCTGGTTACCCACACAAACTCCTGTGCAACTGGGACATCAAGAAAGTGAGTGTCAATGGGAAATTTTCAGGATTTCTCACCACTCATTGACCAGCTGCCACCTATCTTTCTGAAGCACACCAGGGAAGCAGGATTTCTCAAGAATATGTTCCTGAGCGTCGTGAACTTATTGCACCCTTCCATGTTTTCGTAGAAGCTTCTCAGGGTTGTCTCTCTGGGCTCTATCTAGTTCTGACTCGTAGCTTTTTACCCCAAACTTGTAAAGTTCCCAGTATGAGGGAAGTTAAGTCCGCCTGGCCTTGTTGAATAGCCGTCCACTGGAAATTTTAAGGTCATCTGACACCGCCCTCTACCACGAAGTGGAAAAATAAACCATAGGCACTATTACAAGCTGTAGTAAACTTATCAGCCACAGGTTTAATGGCGGTCTCAGATAACTCCGAAACTCTTAAGAAGGCCACCGGCAGTAATTTCTCTCGCTTATACTCCTTATAATGGTCTCTACTTACACGCTTGGGATTCCATAACGTGATTTTACTGGAACGCTGTTCATTTTAAGCGAATTGTGTGCTTCTGTATTCGGATAAACGATACTTTTAAAATACTATCAATCCTGATATCATGAGAAGCAAAGTAAGGCTGAGGTTTGAAACCTCCTTTCTAACTGCAATAATGAAATTTGTGTAATCAATCACTCCTCATTCTAATATATAAACCCTCGTTTAGAATAAAAACAAAAATATTTCTCATATTTTGCTCTGGAATCCTATCCCTCTTTTTCGCAGGCTGGACTGGGCTGCATCTTCAGCTCGCAGCTTCACATTATAACTGACTACATATGTTACAGACAAATTATTCCTCCCTTTTTAATAAGATAATTTTACTGACGTTCTTAGAATTTGGCTGCAAGGACTATCATTTTATCGCTTCTGCTATTCCGCCTTTTATTATCCTCTTTTGACTCAAACTTAATTTATTTTTAAGTGATGCGGGGTAAAAAGTAAGCAACATATTGTTTCAAATGGAAATTGTGCGTTTAAGCCGTGGCATAATCCTTAATGAATACGATTAAATTTTACTCATGATAATTAATCTTCTGTGTTCACTCACTTTCGCTTTCACCTTTTTAATCTTTAAATTTTTTTATTTTGCTAAGTAACATGTTGCGAATGTCATGGGAAATAATTACAGTTAATTGGTGAGGAAAATAATGCCAACAAATAAAAGGAAAAAAAGAAAATCATATTAAATAATAATTAAGTACATTTGAAAGTTTTGCGCACACAATTATATAAACGTAGGATATTCCCAGCAAACGAATTCGAAATCATGAATATCTGTTGTGAAGTTGCTTTGTTTGCTGAACACTCTTGGCATGAAGTACAAATTTTTCATCATATCCGAATCATAAGAGATCCCTATTTCATCATATTTATGAGGCTCATATTTTTCACACTCATATCGGATTGTCAAATTACGACCCATTTTAGACTGTTTCAGGGGTTTGAGTAATTAAATGGCATTTTTGAAAATTTTAGTAACACATAAACCTAGTAGACTCTGTATAATATCTATGTATATAAAGCATTTCCATATACACGGCCGGCTCCAAGATAAACGGTAGAGTTGGAGGTGAAGTATACTCAAGGGACCTTGACCTCTAGCTCTCCTTCAGACTACCCGACCGCTGCAGTGTATTCCAGGCAGAAGTTTCAGGCATCATGGAAGCCGCAGCTAGGATAGGGACACACACTCCTACTCGCTCAATTCTGAACTAAAACTGAACTGTCACCGATCTCTTGATGACCGAACAGAACCGTTTACACCTCACATGGGTCCCTGGACATACGGACATCGAGGGAAACTGCATTGCAGATGAACTCGCTAGTCTGGGTATAACCAGACAGATTCTTCCTGACCAAGAACGCCTAGTTATGCCCATGTCCACATGCAAGCTAATGCTAAAAGAACACATCCACCGCCAAGCGCATGAAAGATGGCTCCAAACACTGGGGTGTCTAACATCGAAGGAAACCTGGCCAAGACAGGATCCTAAAAGATCACGTCTACTGTACAACCTAAATAGGGATACAATTTCCACACTTGTTGGGCACTAACTGGTCATTGCCTTATAGGTAGGCATGCAGAAAGGTTAGGACTACCTT
The DNA here is from genome assembly GCF_040869045.1 of Eurosta solidaginis. NCBI lineage: Eukaryota > Metazoa > Arthropoda > Insecta > Diptera > Tephritidae > Eurosta > Eurosta solidaginis. The sequence continues at coordinate 261,434,819 of NC_090322.1, forward strand.
ATCGTCGATGCTGCAGGAGTAGTAAAGAGGATGAGGAGGAGGAAACGTCAATGACCTGCTAGCTTTTATCAGGTCCTCAAAACGTTTCGAGGAGGAAAGGAAATTGTGTATTTTGGTGGCATCACAACGGGCCTAATATTACTAGAATAAGCGTGCCCTCGGGCAGCCACCTCAACCTCACCTAACCTAATCTATTTATGTATAGTAAAACTTTAATAATGATATAAGCGGTCGTTTTTAGACCCGCTGAACCCAAATAAAAAGTTTTTAGAATTTTATGTATTTGTCTGCATATTGTGCAACTTTCATCGATGTTATTGTTGTTGTAGCAGAATTTCGCCCCATCGAATAGGTGTGATTACCTACAAATTATCATCAAAATCCTCTACCGAAAGTCCAAAAAAGCCTATTTATTATTTATGTCGGTCCCTGGTCCACTAGCTAGTCATGGAAGTACCCCTATTCCAAATTTCAAGCAAATCGCACTATACACTATTTCTATTTAGAATAGATCGGCCCCTGGTCCACTTCCGGGAACGAAAAGCTTCTCAAATATTATCCTGGTCAAAGATGTACTCCTGCACCGAATTTTAAACGAATCGTAGCATAAATTAGACTTTTCGGAATAGGTTTGTTCCTTGCCCACCTTCTGGAACAAATTGTGAGTCTAAAGCATTCTCAAATATTTTTAACACACACAAAAAATTTCATAAAAATCGGTTCAGTCATTTAGGAGGAGTTCAGTCATAAACACACATACATTAGAAATACATACATATATATATGCATATTAAGATATATGTACATACGCTGGTTATAAGAGAATCCATTTGGAAAACCAGAAATAGTTGAAGATTGATGTGTTGAATTAAATGGATATACGTAATTATATCATAGTATGTATGCATATGCGTTTGTGTGATGTTTTTTTTTTTGTTTTTTATAAAACTTTAAATTGTTTGTATGAAAGCATTGATAGCTCAATTGAATTTCAAAATTTCAAAGCGAATAGTTTACCAAAAATCTATGAAGCAATTTACAATAATTGCTATTGAAAAAGTTTTATTATAAAAGCTACTGTAGGATTAGTGGGCATAGTCGTATGTGCATATGTGTATATACATACACACAGGGCCGTAGAGAGAAAATCCGCGCCCGGAACTAAACAATTTACGGGCCCTCTATAAAAAACCCACTAATACATTTGATTAATCTGAATTAATGAGGACTCTTTCATGAATCATTATTGATGGATTACATCAAAAAAAATGTTTTTCACATCAACTAAATGATTTTTGGACTAAGAGCTGAAAATAAAATTAACACAGAATATTTACTATTTATACTATTTTATTGTAATGTAGAATTAAAATTCTCTTTTAATAGCCACATATTATTTCAAATAATCTTTTCTAGTTATTTGGTAACATTTTAATACATTTCTGATAAATTTAGTGATGATTATAAATTTTAATTATTCAATATAGAAAGTTCGGATATCAAAGAGTGGCTTTACTTGCTTTTTTCGCTGCAAAATTTTTATAATAATATCAAAATTTAACTGTCTTGCCAAAACGGATTCAACACAAAGCGTGGCAAGTCCTGAAACTCGCTATTGAGATGAACACGATCTATGAAAGTTTTTGATTCTTGAAAGGACGCCGAAGGAACGTTCTGCACTAGGTACAGTGACAGGTATGGTGTAAAAGATGTGTAAAGCAACACAAGTGTTGGGGAAAATTGTATACAGATTTTGAACATATGTAGATGGCATTTAGCAATTCCAATTGTGACAGACCTTTATCAAAATTTGCTTCGTAAATGTATTTCAAGTGAATTATTTCGCATCCTAAGCTTTGAAAAATATCCGACTTGTATTTTTCACCGAATTTTGCTGCACTCGCCCGAACCGTAGTTTCATCCATGTCTTCAAATTGCCACAAAAAGGAAAACGTCTCGTTCAAATTTCTCGTAGCTGCAAATCGGTCAGTGATGCCAGTGATTACCGAATCAGCCATCACCAGGAATGTATTGTTTTTAAAATCAGACTCTAATCATCTGTATCATCTCATTTAAATTATCTTCAGAACGCCTTTTGGGTTTTCTCTTTCGAATGTCCGGAAACTTTGGCGAGATGTTCAATTGAATAGCAACTGTTTTACATTCGTCTAAAATTGTTTCCATTGGTTCCTGATCAACTTCATATCAGCTAATAAGGCATCTAGATGTCGGACCTCAACATCTATGGTGGCGTCTCTAGCTTGGAGGATCACGTTTCTTTCATTAATGGTTGTCAGTATTTTGGACCAAATTAAGGACAGCAAGATACATATAAACTTGTTGATGTACTTGCGATGCGGGTAACATCGCCGTATGCTTGCGCAGTCAAATTTGGCTTTTGGCTGAAAGACTATGAAGAGAGCTCGGTACATTTTTTTTTTTTTTTTTTTGAGGATGTCCCATCATTGTGGAGTGTTGCTGAAAATAGTAAAATATTTTTGTACAACTCCGAAGAAAGTTATTGCAGCCGTACAACATTCTGCAGAAGCAACACCACATAAATTGAGACTGTGGGTTGCACAAGGCGAGTAATCAGCATTTGAGTTTTTGTCGAGAATGTGACGTATTGCTCCATTGGAAGCTTCTTTCATGTTGGCGCCGTTATCGAACCCTTGTGCCCGACAATTTTTAATGGGATTTCATGTTTACCTAGAATATGGCAAATTAGATCAGCGATTTTCTGACTAGTTCTTTGGTTACAATTCACGGTTATTGAATTGTAAAATTTGTTGCTTTCGAATTGAAATGGAATTAGCGCAAAATATTCGTAGTCAACGTGACTAGCATCAGACATAGCATCAACGATAAAACAAACTACTTGGCTTTCTTGCCTTGATCTAATATAGTTTCCCTCACGTGTTTTGCACAAATTTCTATAAACTCGTTCTGCTGTTGTGAAATCCTAACTTTCTCCAAATGATCTTTAAGTATCGGATCATAATGGCTTATGAGATCTTAGATGCCCAAAAAATGTCCATTCTTTCGTTCACCAAGATATATACTTTCGCCTTTGAAAGCTAGGCCTCTTTCACCCAAAAATAAAATATCCAAAATTCTATATAAAATTTGTTTCCACTTTTGAGTTTCAGTGATTAGCTGTTCATTGATAAGTGTATCAACTGTAGCCTCTTTTGAATTAGATTTTGTAAATATCGCCATTGAATATAACATTTAAATTGACCTTGAGTATTTTCGTGTGACGGCAGTTTATGGTATAGCTTCTTCCATACCTGTAATTTCGAATATCCGCCAGGACAACAAATTTTAGGTAGATTTAAAGTATTGGTGCTTAATATGCGAAATGGTAGGTAATAAAAAGCATTGCTACTGGCACTCCAGACTAACCAGTCATGCTCCAATTTCCCTCCATTTGGCAACGATGTAGGAAATGCCTCGTCATAACAATCACGTGGAAAAATAAGAGGACACTTTTAATGATCTCGAAAAATTATTTCGTTGACTTCTTCAAATCGCAAAAACTCATTATTCACGGTACCGATATCGAAGTCGTTTAAATAATCTGGACTTTGATACAGAGCTGGTGGTATTTTTGGAAGACTTTTTGAAGATGATCCTTCATCAGTGTCACCACGAAAACTTTACGATTTCGGATTCATGTAAACATACATTTTTGTTTGATGTTTTTATTGTCTCCTCACTGTTCAAAGGCTATTGAAATTCGGCTTAAAATTTGTACATGGAAAACTAAAAACTCTCCTGAATTAAGAAAAAATGTCTTAGTAGCTCTAAATCGCGGGCCCCCTGAGAAACCCCGGGCATACCCATAACCCATTGTACATACATATTTGATTATGGAGGACGATATTTGTGGCGGCCACCGTGTTGTGATGGTAGCGTGCTCCGCATATCACACCGTATGCCCTGGGTTCAACTCCCGGGAAAAGCAACATCAAAATTTTAGAAATAAGTTTTTCAATTAGAAAAAAATTTTTCTAAGCGGGGTCGCCCCTCGGCAGTGTCTGGCAAGCGCTCCGATTGTATTTCTGCCATGAAAAGCTCTCAGTGAAAACTCATCTGCCTTGCAGATGCCGTTCGGAGTCGGCATAAAACATGTAGGTCCCGTCCGGCCATTTTGTAGGGAAAAATCAAGAGGAGCACGACGCAAATTGGAAGAGAAGCTCGGCCTTAGATCTCTTCGGAGGTTATCGCGCCTTACATTTATTTTTTTTTTTTTAAATAAGAGAGAACAAAAATTATTTATGAACTTTCGTGCGTGGTTGAATATGAAAAGCATAGCGGTTGTTTCAGTTTCGGAAGAGTTGGTAACTATGATTTCTTCACCAGCTGAGGTTTAATTGACCTAAACAGCAAGTTACAAAGCTGCTTGTAGGGTTACAATGGAACTTTGTTATTGGCAGCCTAGAAAATTCGCCAGTCCAAAATTTTTTGGTAAAATTCCAAAAAAACTGTTAAGCATGTGTAAGACTTAGCCACATTCCACAAATAAACAACCAAGTCAATTATGTATAGTTTGCACGCAAAGGGAGGAAGGTCTTAGCCGAATTACTTCAGGCTTATCAGCTTTTATTATGTCCTTAATTGCGTAATCTTTCATCCAAATCTTATAGCGTCTTTTTTACATGCACATCAGAATTAATTTGAGCATTTACAATCTCTCTATGCATACATCAATCCGGGAATGCAGCTCCCCGCATTATCACCATAAAGATACAGAAAGGGATTTTTTTCTGGGAGCTAACTCCGGGCATCTTTCTCAACATGGAAAACTACGCAATAATACCATACACATCGAAAAGTAGGCAGGCAGTACTATCCCGACGTCGCGAGAACCTTTTTTTTTACCCTCGAACGTTCGGGTGTGGTTATTTTAAAAATCTCCTAAGTCTCTAAAGGCAAGAGTGCCGCCATCATCATCATTAACGGGCGCTTAGGCGCTCAAGCGATTTCGCAAAAAGTTACGCCATCAAGTCTGTTTCTGTTGTCAAGTCTTCCTCTACCTACCTCCCAACTTAGTGCAGGTCTCCCACTTTGAAACATTCTTTGGCCGTAGCATTTTCGTTCATTGGCATAACTGAACTAGCCAACGGACGCACTATCTTCACATCCATGTAAAGCTCGTTTAGCCTATCATTAAATATCCTCACATACTCGCCATCGGCATGACGGATTGGACCAATATTCCTCCGTAGAACTTTTCCTTCGAGCATTCCAACAGCCTTCTCATCTTCTAACGACAGGTTCCATGATTTCCAAAAATACATCAAAACAGGTATGATGTGCGAATTGTTTGTCTCGGGAGGACTTAACTTATCAATTGCCCATTCAGATTAAAGTAGCACCTTTTGGCAAGAGTGATTCTCCGTTTGTTTTCTAAGCCTTAAGAATGCCTTGTCTTGGAAGTAATCTTAAGTCCCTTAACCAGTTTCAGCTCTTGTCGCTCTCTCATTTCTCTTATCGGCCGCGTTAACTTTTCATCTACGTCTGGCTCATCCGTTTCAGCGATATCATCTTTGTTAGCTTACGAACCTATTTTCCCTATATTCCATTCCTTATCTTGGCTATAAACTTCAAGGCAGGCTAATTACTTCCCTACCGCCTTGGTATCAGAAAGACACCTTTTATACCCTCTGGCTACAAAACTAAATAAGCAAAATATGTAACCCCTTCGTTTGGTGTGTAACGTTCACATTTAAACATATGGATATGCAAGACTATCAACCTGGAGTCAAGAAACAGGCTCAGACCTTAACTCTAAAATTCAATGCAGAATGCCAAAGGATTAAAGGTTTTTTGTTTATAACCCTTTGCGTTGTTTTAAATTCGTTTGCCGTCTGTTTGGAAGTGTCATTTTGATTACCACAAATGTCCTTCGAAATGGTCAATACGTTGTCCCATTCTGGTTGCATTCAAATAATAAATGAAGTTGTTAATATCCTTTGAATGTTAGTCAACACAGTTTATACATATATACTTGCATACATACAACTGGGTTTTATATTCTGACGCGTATATAATTTGTTCTATTTTCCTACTTTGCTTAGGCATCTCAAATGCTTCTATTTTCTGCATCTACTCAAACAAAAGCAGTAAAGCGCAATAAATCCATGAACATGAAATGAACTCAAATTGTACGCCCGGTTATAACAATACTCACACGATTACGTTCACCATTTGAGCTGAATATGATGCTTTTAGTATTGCTTTAGGAGCAAACGAGTTGGCAAAATGTTTCAACAATACTGTCCGAAAGAAGTATTGAGGCTTTACGACGTGGAAAGCGGTTCAGGTGAGTTACATTAGTAGACGCTTGGAAAAATTTAACAGACGAACTCCCATGGTATCTTTATATGTACCTCTGCCTCTTCCTTTTTCCCTGAACCTTGTGGCAGTGCACTTCCCTCAAGTGGGCCAATGAAACCAGGCTAGTCCTGTTAGTGCCTCCACGCCCCGTGGGTCCACTGTTAGGCATTACGTCACGGGGAAGTAAAGGGTCTTCATTCAGCAACAACAGTCCAACAGTCTATGTATCTGCACATTAAATAAATAAAATAAATGTAAGGCGCGATAACCTCCGAAGAGATCTAAGGCCGAGCTTCTCTTCCATTTTGCGTCGTGTTCCTCTTGATTTTCCCTACAAATTGGCCGGATGGGACCTACATGTTTTATGCCGACTCCGAACGGCATCTGCAAGGCAGATGAGTTTTCACTGAGAGCTTTTCATGGCAGAAATACACCCAGAGCGCTTGCCAAACACTGCCGAGGGGCGACCCCGCTTAGAAAAATTTTTCTCTAATTGAAAAACCTTATTTCTAAAATTTTGATGTTGCTTTGCCCGAGGTGCGAACCCAGGGCAAACGGTGTGGTAGGCGGAGCACGCTACCATCATACCACGGTGGCCGCCTGCACATTACGGATAGTAAATTCTTCGTGCAAGGTTCGTCCCCAAAAGCTCCGTGTACAGGGATTATTTCGTTTACGTATTCTGCGTTTTGCAATCCGGTGGGACAGGGCGGACAAACAGGATCCTCCTCTATTCTATGCTTGTATAAATACTTCTTTAAACGGCTATTACGCTACATTTCGAACTAACATGAAGATCCAGCAGTTGGTAACAGGTAGTCGCCAAATTTCAATATCATACAGATCGGCCATTTCACTTGATAGCAGATCTACTGGGATTTTTCGAGACCTATAAGTACTGGCTTATCATATAGCATTAATTCCGCAGGCTGCCAATATATCTTTTTGGAGGATCGTTGTACGTCCGTGCCACACTGGGGCTACTCATATTATTATCGAGCTAGTTGTGTTGGACAATAGACGACTGGTAGCTTCACCTAAGCCGTCGATTTTGAGCATTGTTCACATTGGGGATCCACCAATTTTAGAAACTTTCTTATGCATTGAAGTACTGCCTTGAATACTGTCTCAAGTAAAGCCTTGAATTTATTTGATAATTTCCGGTAGGTAGGACTAACTCACCCAGAATCTACTTTTGCCTTACCAAAACCACTTCTGTCTTATTGCTAGTCACATACAGTCCCATATTCTTCATCCATTTCTTGAATCTTTCTACGGCATCATTACTTTATGACTGGTCAGATCCAGTTTCTTGGTCGCTGCTACGACGATAATATTATCTACCTAGTCGAAAGTTTGCGTACCTCATGTAGTGTCGATTTGTAGCACAGCTATATTGGCAACTGTTTCTTTTGCATCTACCGTGGATATTGATTTTCGCAATTCGAACTGATTATGTGATATGCCGTCTTTAATTTTTAGGGTCTCTTGAAGGCGCTCACAACTCTTTGCAATGCGGTGTATGACGGGGTGCTACAAATCGACCTTCCCGGAGGCACGGAAATTGTCGGCTATGCAGATGATATCGTCGTAGTAGCAATGGCCAGGAAACCTGAGCTGCTTCAAGCATTATGTAATGACGCCGCGGGAAAATAAAGGAATGGCTGACGAACATGAGGCTGGAGATGGCTAGCAATGAGACAGAAGTGGTTTTGTTTAGCTCAAAGCGGACTGTGGATGAGTTAATCCTAACCATAGGAGATTATCAAATAAAATCAAAGCCTTCCTTGAATAAACGTAATCAGCTCTATAATATTATATGCAGCACCAGTATGGCACAGACCCAAAAAGGTCCACCAAAAAATATACTGGCAGCCTACAGCATCACTGCTATAGGAATAGCATGTGCTTATCGGATGGTGTCCGACGACGCGATCCATGTTTTATCCAGGAAAATCCCTCTAGATCTACTCACAAGTTAAATGTCAGATCTGTATGGCATTGGATTCAGCCGACCATTTGAAGATGCTAAGAAAAGCGCAAAGCCAGAAAGAAAAGCGAAAGACTCACTGTACACAGAGTTTTTGGAGAGGAGCCTTCCATTAGGTGGCCTTTATAGTTATGACGAAACTGATGCATGATGAAAGGGAGCGCAGAGAAATGCTCATATGAAGCAGTGGCGACTGAATCGTCTCTCACCCCCCCCCCCCCCCCCCCGCCCCCCCTGGACGTTATGCCTATCGGTGTTCCCACGGGGTGTGGACATATGAACAGGACTTGCTTGGTTTCATTGGGCCAAGTAGTGCGCTACCCCAACGTCCAATAAAAAAAAGGCGCTCACTAACAAAATGCTCGAGAAACTTTACCAGCGATTCCATTATATAATGTGGTCTGCATGAGGATGACTGGTCCGACATTTTACCGGCAAAAGAACCAGTTTTGACTTTTTATGTGCGATGGAACACGCCTTCTTTTTTACAGGCACCTTGAAAGCTGAGGTTCTAGCTCTTATATCTGATTTGAGAGCTATACCTATGTGGTAAGTTCAACCTAACCTAAATCCCAGATCGCGATGGAGGGATTTAGGTTAGGTTGAACTGGTCGCTCCATGAGGACCTCAGATGGACTGAATGAGTCCGTAGTGTTACCAGAAGTTTATTTTAATGACCAAACTGTAAATCCCTATCAAAAACCAGGACCTATTTTACGAAATAACTCCGCCCTCTTGGCAAATACTAGAAGCTCTCTAGGACTTAAGCCACTTGCTGATGCTAGATCTGACAGCTGTACGACTCCTAATAGCTGAAGTCTTAGCCTGGCAAGCGCAGGACACGAGCACAAACCGTGCTCGATCGTTTGCTTCTTTAACCCGCACTGCATACATCTGCTATCACTAGCTTAGCCTAATTTAAAGGCATGTAACGCCAGAAAGCAGTGTCCAGTCAGAATACCCGTCATGAGTCTACACTCCTCCCTTTTTAATAATACAGAGGTGGATTTATTATCATTTTTATATATTATATATCAGCTCTTTAACTTTTGGGATTTCCATACCATCGAGTTCCTCGCTATTATATGTCCAGTAATCGTGTGTCGGAAACAGAGTTTCCATTTTCCTTTCAACAATATCGAGCATGTAGATTACTCTGTTTCTATCCTTTAATTTTAGCTGACACAGCTCTACAAGCCAATCACGAAGGTGTAGGATAGACACTATCCTTTAGTTTCTTGAAGCACACTCCTTGCCTTCTTTATAGCATTTTTAAGCGCTGTTCTTTGAGCTAAATAGCGCTCATATCATGGTGCGTAACTCATCGTATCATGGTGATGAGCTCTCTGGGCCCTCATTCGTGCTTTGTATTATTTTCCAAGCTTTTCGTTACTTCTTCGTTCCGACTTATCTTTGCGCAATTTCTAGGCATGACAACGCCACACGCCATAGCTAGAAAGCAATCCTTAGTGAAGTTCAACTAGGTCAAAACCAGACCTGTTAAGTACTGAGTACATACTTGTACTAGTACCAAATAAGTACAAGTACTCCAGTACTTCAAATCTAAGTACAAAATATAAGTACTACAGTACTTGTACTTCGAATCCGAAAGTACAAGTAGATATACTTACGAAACACTTCGAAGTATACGAAAGTACTTTTTCTGATAAAATATGTCAGTTTGATTCATGAAAAAAATTTAGAACATCTGTTATAAAATTTTTATTGAATATGAGTAAAATTCATTTTAGAAAGTAACAAGAAGTAAAAGAACATATTAAAGAAGTATATATTTTACAACAGCTAATAATATTTAAGTAGTTTTGTGTTTGCCTTCATCAGTACTAGCTTTTCAAACGAAAAGTCCGTCATTGATTGCCTTCTAGGACTATAAACAATGCCTGCTAAGGAAAATAAACACTCTACTGGGGCGGATAAAGCTAAGGTCGTATTTTTGAGTGATATGTCTTTCGTAATAGGATAACTCTGAAGCATATTGAAACCTGTTGATGTATCATTAAGATACCTGTAAAATTGTTTTGTGATGCACGCCTAAAAGACAAAAACAATTCCTCGAATTTTTGAAGACCTGCGTATAAAACGACGGTAAAGCATGCGGGGCTTCAGCTCTCAACCCGTAAAACAATTTCATTAGGTGGGAAGAGGTTTGATGACAGAGTTATGAGCTTCACCACTCTGAACTGTGGAAAGGGAATCATTCCAACAAATGTTCATAAATAAGCGAACGATTTACAAAAAATTTTAGTATCATAAAACATCTCATATTTTTGGAAAATACCGTTTCGATCAGTAGTTGAGCTGATTGTTAAAAAATATTAGTTGATCCGCTTCAAAACCGTTCAATACTTGTCAAAGTACTTCGAAAGTACTTAAAAGTACTTTACTTGTACTTCAACAATTCAAGTACAAGTACCTGGATACTTATACTTTTATTCATTTTTCGAAGTACTGAGGTACTGGTACTTGTACTTGTACTGATACTTGTTTTTTTACAGGTCTGGTCAAAACTAATAGCTTCGTGGTCATTCGATCTCTATATATACCTCTGCTTCACCCCAACTTCCTCCTCTAACACAACTTCTACGTCGACCTCAGCCAAGTGCATGCTTTGTATAATATTTTAGTGATGGATACCCTACAGGGTACTTCATTGCAATTACAGCTTTTATTTATTATCTGTTCAATACACTCAAAAGTACTTTGTCTATTAAAGCTAACAGTAGCATAAGAAAGCAAATGTACAAGAACAGAGCAACAGGCAAGATATTTATTACGAAAAGACTAGTGAAAACCAATTGTTATTATTGTGTATGCTTATTGCTTGTTAGTACTGTCCATTGGAGCATAATCAGCTTATTGACCGAACACAACGACATGAAGCAATCAAAAATTAGAAACTGAATCAGCATAAACATCACTTCAATTATCAATAATTCCTATGAAGCATCTAAAGCCGGAATTGGCAATTCAACCAAACTTGTAAATGACTCAAAAGCCTTGCAAAATTTGTAAATAAATTTTTTATTTTATTAACGAGTGTTCCTTGCTGAGAAGCATTTCGAAGTTTTAAATGAATTGCCCTATTATAAATCACACTTTACATAGATCGGAAAATTATTATTTTAATAAACATTAAATCCTATAATGCAATGTAAATAAAGTAAATATATACATATATACTAGTAGACCCGGCAAACGTTGTTCTGCCCTAAGCTTAGCCTATCTTCATACATTTTAATAAGCTTTTTCCGTCTAACTCTGCCCTCCCCCAAACCCTCTTCACTTTTCCTGATCCTTTTATTCACTCCTGCCTCCGTCTTTTTCGCTTCATCTATCTCCATATTCGTCTCATTCTATTTCTTTCGCAGTCTCCTTCTCTCTTTTCTCTTCTCTCACGTTCTTCTCATTCTCCTTCATCCCTTATTGCCAGTCCCAGAGGGTGGTATGTATTTCGTTCCAGTCCCAGTCTCAGTCCCAGTCCTAGTCCTAATCCCAGTCCCAGTTCGTCTCTGGTCTACTTCCCGGAAAAAAGGATCGTAAATACTAATATAGGCAAATTTATATACCAAATTTCAGGCAAATCGAATAGTACGTATGTAAATAGGTATGTGGGTTTTATTAATTCATATCTCTATTTCGACTTCGTATGCATATTTATCAGTTTTGCCAGGTTGATGTGACTAAATCGAATATCACAATGAAAATTACTTTAGAGCTCTCAGTAACAGCTTTCATTTCATATCCATATTACCCACACATTTTAGGGGTATCCGGGTCCACGTTTTGCCCTATATATTGTGACCCTAGTCACCAAGCGGTATAATATATTACTCTGTACTAAAGAACTCTTCACAGCTTTCATTTGATATTCATATTATATGAACACATTCTAGGTGTACCCGGGTCCACGTTTGAACAAAATCGACCACCGCCTCCCTTCAAACACCAGCGACCAATTAACACACATTTTAGCCTTTCTTTTATATATATAGATTTTTATTTTTCACACTTCACTATAATATTGTAATGAATTTACTTGCAAGTCCTCTTATTTGCAATCCTCTACTAAGTTCGAATCACTAAACTGTTGAATAAATAACTCCAATTTGCAATAATGCAAAATGGCCTTTATTAAAGTACTTCACAATAACACTCAAACTGTGCAACGAATAGCTTGCTTAATAACCAAACTGATTGATAGCTCAAATGAAACTCTACTATTCAAAATAATACTGCTCTTGCTCGCTAGATAGCGTCTTAGTCGAAACTGCTTGACAACTCAAATCAAACTGAATTCCAGCGCCTCTACAATTTCCGCCTTTTATACTCTCGGATTTCAACGTTCGCATCTTCTAGGCGCTTCCAGAATCTACTAGTCCAGCAGCTCTCAAACTTCTCATCTGTAACTACAATTGCATAATTTTATAATTTTTCTCATTGCATACTTTCAGGATTATCTCAGATACATGCATGTGTTTGTGCATTGACTCTCCGCTGCTCGTATACGTACATGGTACATATGTGTAGACGCAATTATTGTTCCGTTTATGTAGATACATAATGATTGATTTATGGATGTGAATTCTCGTCACTGCTTAGCATCGGCTTAGAGACGATAGCATCGCTCAGTGCTGCTAACATTCGTTACACTGCCCTCCACGTTAGTCTGATCGCCCCGATCAGACAAATCTCTCGATCTAAACGCTGCTAGCATCTCCAAATGTACCACTCTTCTAATCCGTGTTTTCCCAGTGGTTTGTATGCGGTAGATGGTATCACTGATCTTTTTCACAACTTTGTACGGGCCTTCCCAACTGCACCGAAATTTGGCTGGAACACCTTTCCGCCAGTGAGGGTTGTTTAACAGTACCAAATCTCCCTCCAAGAAACCTTCCGAATTTTTGTTCTCATTGTACCTGCGTTTCATCTTACTACTCATTATTCCTGTTCGTTCTCTTGCACCCTGTTGTTTGCCCAATGAAATTCTGCGCAGAGCTTGTACTTGACGGATTGACTTTGCATCATCATTATCGTCTGGACGTTTCACAACAGAAGTGCGCGCTGGCTTGAAACCACCCTTGAATTCTTTCTGAAAAATTCTTTCAGTCATTTTAGTGCGTCCATTAGTGTTTCTCGATGCCGGTCTTTTTCTCACAGGTTTTTTAATTTCGCTTTATTTGCCCCATTCGATCCATCAACCTTTTCTTTTGACTTTCGTGGCCTTTGTCGAGTCTTCTCCACCATTACTCGATTACTACTGAACCCTTTCTTAAACTTGAAGTTAAGTGGTATATCCTGGTTCTCATAACGCATTACCCTTCTCTGCATATCGATCTTGATGTCATGGTCAACCAAGAAGTCCACTCCCAATATGACTTCCTCAACGATCTTCGCCACAACGAATTTGTGTAGAACCGTGACCTTTCCAATCAAGACTTCACATATCACTTCTCCCTGGACTTGGTTATACTCGCTAGTGACCGAACGCAACCTTGGTCCAGGTAACAGTTTTACTCTCCTGTTGACCAAGTCAGATCGGATCAAGGAATGAGATGCGCCCGTATCTACAGTCAGTACACGTTCTTTGCCATCTACATTCCCTCTGACGGTAAGACTGCTCGATTTTCTACCAATTTGCGACACAGATATCGCAGGACATTCAATAGCTGGGGCAAGTTTTCGTTCTTTACATCCGACACGCTCTTGCTCATTTTCGCTAGCTTTGCGTTTACGGCCACCCACATTGTTGGAACTATTAGTACCAAGATCGCAATGACGTGCAATGTGACCGGACTTCCCGCATTTGAGACATTTGATAACTTTTTCACTACGCTTTTGTGATCCTTTTAGCGCCTCCAATATTGCGTCTACCCACTCTGGCCTTTCCACTTCCACACGGCGTGCTTTGAAAACTGACTTACACAGAAGCAATGCTGTTTCTTGAGTCAGTGCATGGGATACCGTTTCTGCGAATGTAGGTTTTGGGTTTGCATATGTCGCTCGCTTCTTTTCTACGTCCCGTATGCCATTTATAAAACTCTGGATTTTTACCCTCTCGGTGTACTCCGCGGGTGCGTCCGCATTTGCCAAATGTGCCACCCTTTCAACATTCGAGGCAAACTCCTGTAAAGTCTCATTGGCTCTTTGGTGACGGTTTTGCAACTCAATTTGGAATATCTGTTTTCTATGATCGCTTCTGTAACGTCTCTCTAAAGCGCTCATCAATGTTTCGTAGTTGTTCCGCCCGTACTCTGGGATGGTCTGTAAGATTTCCGCAGCTGGTCCTTTTAACGCTACGAATAGAGCTGCGACTTTATCTTCAGCATTCCAGTTGTTCACTGCTGCGGTCTTCTCAAACTGTAGCTTAAAGACCTGGAAAGACAGAACCGTCAAAGGATGGTGTTTTTACCTTTGGATTGCTTGCTGAAACAGCTGGGCGATTCAATTGCAATTCTTGTATACGACCTCTCAAAGCATCCACTTCGGCTTCGATTTTTTCCTCAAACTGCGTTATTTTCTCGTCCATACGCCCTTCGAGTTTTGATGATATACGCGCCTCTTGCGCTTCGAGTTGCACTGTTATGCGTGCCTCGTGTTCTTTCAGTTGTGTCTCCATCTTTGATGTAATCTGTGTCGACATTTCTGACATACGCGTTTCTTGTGCCTCAGTCTTCGATGTTATTCGTTATCTCGGGATTCCATCTGTGATGACATATACGTTTTCTGTTCTTCCAATTGTGATGACATGTTGGTGGATATTTGTGATGACATTTCGGATATTTGTGCCGATATTGCAACCAATATCATGTTCAAGTCTGTGTTCGCCATTGTCTGCGGTGTTTCATTTTTCTCCTTCAATTTTGTTGTCTCATCGCCATCAAGATGAAAGACATACTCGTCCACATCAATTCCTTCTACTTCCATTGCCTCTCGTAGCCGTGCCTGAAGTTCAAGTTTAACGCCGCTTGTATTCAATCCACGGCTCTCCAACTCTTTCTTCAATTGCTGGATCTTCAATTCACTGAACTTTGCCATGTCCTTGTTGTCCTCTAGAATTTATTCAACAATTCCTCTTCTGACACCAATTGTAACGAATTTACTTGCAAATCTTCTTATTTGCAATCCTCTGCTAAGTTCGAATCACTAAACTGTTGAATAAATAACTCCAATTTGTAATAATGCAAAATGGCCTTTATTAAAGTACTTCACAATAACACTCAAACTGTGCAACGAATAGCTTGCTTAATAACCAAACTGATTGATAGCTCAAATGAAACTCTACTATTCAAAATAATACTGCTCTTGCTCGCTAGATAGCGTCTTAGTCGAACTGCTTGACAACTCAAATCAAACTGAATTCCAGCGCCTCTACAATTGCCGCCTTTTATACTCTCGGATTTCAACGTTCGCATCTTCTGGCGCTTCCAGAATCTACTAGTCCAGCAGCTCTCAAACTTCTCAGCTGTAACTACAATTGCATAATTTTATAGTTTTTCTCATTGCATACTTTCAGGAGTATCTCAGATATATGCATGTGTTTGTGCATTGACTCTCCGCTGCTCGTATACGTACATGGTACATATGTGTAGACGCAATTATTGTTTCGTTTATGTAGATACATAATGATTGATCTATGGATGTGAATTCACGTCACTGCTTAGCATCGGCTTAGAGACGATAGCATCGCTCAGTGCTGCTAACATTCGTTACAATATTAAAACGAAATGCAGATATTCGTTGCTTTTGAAATACGGCTTAAAAATCGCACATGGAAAAACTAAATACTCTCCTGAATTAAAAAGCATATCTTAGTACTTCTAAATCGCGGACCCCCTCAAAAACCCTGGTCCGGGGGTAGTTCCCCATACCCCTCCCCCTCTCGCGGCCTGGTGATGTGCTATACTTGATATCATTCGCTATAATATTTTTTATTGATAAGCACGTTGTTTAATTAAACACCAACCAATTACACGGATGTATATCCGCACCACCTGAAAATACGAGTTCCGGTGCGTATATGTGGGAGCACGCCGGAGTGATACGATTTGGGCACGGTGATGTGAAGAGTGAGAAACTATTAATAGTGAATCTTATTTTTTCCGTGTTAATGACAGCCTCTCTGGTAGCCGCAGGTTATTCATAGCTCGTTTAGATGAGGGGCAGTCGTGGAAACTAGTGTGCTAGAGGATGTTTAGTGATACTTCAACAGATTCCGTCCACACCCCTTCCTCGCTTCTCGCGAAGTGATCGTTGTGATATTCTTTGGGCAGAACCTTGCTCAGCCTCGACTGCATACGGACGTTTTTAATCGACTAGCAGAAACATTGCCAATACTCGATCTTAGCTGTCTTTATTGCTTTCTTGTGTTTCTTTAGTGACTAAATATCAATGATTGTCAAAGCACAGTTATTAAGCAGTCGTTATAGTCGTATAGTTAACGTACTTTTGACCTTAGCACCATGAAATATTTTGATGCTAAATTTATGAATTAATCCCAAATTGGGGTTTGTGCAGCGGAGAGGAAGACTGAGTGAGTGCTTGTTTGACACCCGCCATTTATCTACCAACGCCGAATCATGTCCGAGGCTAACGTGAGGTCAAGCACTTCCTCCTAGCTATTAAAGTAGGTCTTGTTACAGATACTCAAGTTGAAATTTGGTATAAAATAAAAAAGGGACTCACCTCTAATATTTGTAGCGCCCTACGCCAGATACTGTGTCTGGAATTGGTATCACATCATATGAAGGTATTGTATACCTGGTTTTTGTCTATGAAAAGTTTGAGTACGCATCTCCCGTCCCGGGATATCCCACCTAGGACGATCGACTTGACGACTGTTAATTCTTTAATTAGAAAATAAAAATTCTTTAAAACGTTTTTTACATTATCCCCTTTGTGGAACATATTGTATGAGCGTCTGTTAAGCCCCATAATCTTTTGTTTTTTTAAAAACAAATATTAGTTTGATTAAATAATAATCGTCCTCGGTCCCTGTTTATAATGTCACACAAATGAAACAAAATCTAACATAAACTTTTACAATATACAACGAACAAAATTTTGTATTAAAAGGGTTAAACAAGAGAGTCTTTGGTTACACCATATTGAACTTTAATGAATTTCAACCCGATATTAGATGCCCAGGTATGAATATCCCATACTATATTGCGTACTAATTATCATTAAAGCAATCATCCACTAAATGGTATTTATTTATAAAGCAGTTATATTAATTATAAAAGAATTAGGGACTACGACCTAAGTATGTATGCCAAACTGTTATGAATGTTGCCAATCATATTTAAAAAGGAAGCGAAAAAATGCTTAGTGTATATATATAAAAAGAAGTGTACATTTTGATTGTCACTCCATAACTCGAGAACGGATAGAAAGATTGCCATGGAATTTTTAGGAAAGATACAGCAAGAACAGATGATGGTTAGTTGATTTTGAAATCCCAAATCGGTTTAGCCATCTATCTGTATCTTCTTATAAATCTTATAAAATAAAGTCGCCAAATGCCATGTATGCACATAACTTCACACAGAATGCTCCGATTTTCAAACGGTTTTTTGCTTTTGAAAGCTTAGCTACGTGAGATGGTACAGTTAATATAATTTGAAGGTATATATTATAGGGGCCGTGGCAAATTGCCAAAATGTAGTAAAAACTATAAAATTTTTGTTTACACAGCTATAACTCATAAACGGATGGATGGATTTAAAAAATTCTACTTTTCAGTAAAACTTTGAACTATTTACCTTCGATCTGCATCAAAAAAAAAAAACTTGATTCCTTCTTATATCAGCCAAATTGTTTAGACAAAAGAACATTTTTATCAAAAAATGCGTATGTGTGTTTGTTCGCTGTGAACTGTCCGCGCTAATTGCTTTTGAGTGAGGCTTGATGCGACACATACATATATAGCATTCGCTGCGTTATTTACATCGGGCGTAGGTTTATAGGTATGTATGGATGTACATCACTACATAGCAGGCATGCTCAACCAACGAACCGATATCATTTCGTTACGATAATTAACGTTAATAAACGAAACAAAGTCATTTCGTTTCGTTTATTAACGTTAAGAACGTCAAATTAACGAAATGATTTTGCTTCGTTTTCTGCCATATCAAAACGAAATCAAATCATTTATGTTGATTTATTAATTTCAAACTATGAGGGCAAAGCTATTGATGGCGGAGTCATTAAAGTGAAAGCATTAGCCAAGCTGATGCAACTTTTCTCACGAATTTTGACAGCACGAACATTTCTCAGAGTATTTTTGACATTACCACCAACGAATTACACAAACAAATTACATGGAGTTTGTGTGTGTATGTCCGCCTCGCTGTTACCACCTTACGGCTTCACCATGGCTATAGCATTGCCAGCAAAATTAAAACATAAAGTATCACGTTTTTGTTAACGTTTTTAACGTTAACGAAAGCTTTTCGTTTCGGTTAAAAACGAGATACAATTTATCTTGATAATTTCTTTATCGATAATATTTCGAAGTGTTTCAACGGAAACGGTGCAAATTTTTTGATAAATGATTAGCTTAACGTTAAGGTGTATCCCTGCTACATAGTATAAAACAAGGTCGCTTCTTCTGTCCCTATGTCCCTTTGAATGCTTAAATTTTTAAAAATACGCAACAGATTTTGATGCGCTTTTTTTTTAATAGATAAAGAGTGATTGAAGAGGAAGGAACGGATGAACATATTTCGCGGAAAAATTGGTGGAGGGGTAGCTTAGAACCAGGAGACAGACATAGGATAATTTTTATCCCGTTCTGGCTAGGGTCTTGAGATCAAAACGTGGACCTGGGTAATCCTGGGATATGTTTGTACAATATGGGTATCAAATGGAAGCTGTTTATGAGTACTTTTATACGGGGTATTTTTGTACCCGCGGGTAACTAGGGTCTCGAGATATAAGCGAAAACGTAGACGAGGGTACCCCTAGAATGTGTATATAGAATATGTATAACGAATGAAAGCTGTTGATGAGTGCTTTAGTACAGGGTAGTTTTCAAACCTATTGGTGAAGGATCTCGAGATATAGGCCAAAACGTGCATCAGGGTAACACTAGGATGTGTTTTTACATTAATGGGTATCAAATTGAAGCTGTTGATGAGTGCTTTAGTACAGAGTAATTTGTATACCGCTGGGTGACTAGGGTCTCAAGATATGGGCAAAACCTGGACCCGGATACCCCCTAGAATGTGTGAGTAATAGGAATATCAAATGAAAGTTGTTGCTGAGAGCTTTAAAGTATTTTTCATTGTTATATTCGATTTAGTTCCAAAACTGATAAATGTGCATGCGAAGCCGAAATAAAGACATGAACTAATAATACCCACATAACTATTTACATACGTCCTATCCGATTTGCCTTGCAATAAGGGATGAAGAAGAATGGGAAAAACTTTAGAGAAGAGAAAAGAGAGAAGGACACTGAGAAAGAGATAGAGTGAGACGAAAATAGAGATAGATGAAGCGAAAATATGGAGGGAGGAGTGAATAAAATGATTAAGAAAAAGTGAAGAGGGGGAGAGTTAGACGGAAAAAGCTTATTAAAATTTATGCAGATAGACCAAATTTAGGGCAGAACAATGTCTGCCGTGGCTAGTGATAATATAAAAATGAATGTTTATATGTATGTCATCGATGAACTCAAAACTACTGGACCGATTATTATGAAAATTGTATATATATATATTTTTTTTTTCCACGGGGAAGGTTTGTATAATGAGTACTTTGATACCGGGTGACTAGGGTCTCGAGATATAGGCCTAAACATGGACCCATGTTACTCCAGGAAGTGTTTAAACAATATGGGTATCAAATGGAAGCTGTTTATGAGTACTTTGACACTGGGTATTTTTCGTACCCCTGGGTGACTAGTGTCTCGAGATATAGGCCAAAACATGAACCCGGATACCCCTAGAATGTGTGTGTATTTTGGATATCAAATGAAAGCTGTTGCTAAGAGCTTTTAAGTAATTTTCATTGCGATATTCGATTTAGTCGCATCAACCTGGCAAACCTGATAAATATGCATACGAAGCCGAAACAAGGACATGAATTAATAATACCCACATACCTATTTACATACGTCCTATTCGATTTGCCTGAAATTTGGTATATACATTTTCCTATATTAATATTGCGATGCTTTTTTCCGGAAGTAGACCAGAGACGGACTGGGACTGAGATTGAGACTCGGAATGGGACTGGAATAAAATACATACCACCCTCTGGGACTGGCAATAAGATATGAAGAAGAATGAGAAAAACTTGAGAGAAGAGAAAAGGGAGAAGGAGACTGAGAAAGTGATAGAATGAGACGAAGATGGAGATGGTTGAAGCGAAAAATACGGAGGGAGGAGTGAATGCAAAGATTTGGAAAAAGTGTAGAGGGGCGAGGGCAGAGTTAGACGGAAAAAGCTTATTAAAATGTATGCAGATATACCAAATTTAAATAAATTAATCGTTTGCGTGCACCTCAATAACTCGTGGTTTATCTATGATGCGTGCAGTTTCCACTTGGCTTGGTCAATACCAGAACATCTCCGACAACTGCATTATCGGGAACAATGTACTCATTAGGCTGGAAAATTACTGATGCGACCCCACCGATGGTATACCAAATATTTACTACACTTTGCCCACCTGTTAGAGTAGCACCAGCTGCAAGTGGAGAGTGTTTGAATAAGTGGAACCACAATATCGCGCTCCTTTTCAGTAATTTTGGTACTTGCTGCAAACAGCATCAACATGTTATCGCAATCAATAACACCGATAGCATACAAGTCGCTCAATACATTTGCACAAGCAATTTTTCCCATCATATAGGGATCGCTAACCATGGGGTAAAAGAAATCAGTAGTTTGTAGCAAACAAAGACCACCATGACGCAATGAACTGAACAATCCAAAGAAATACCAATGCGTGGTATGGCCATGTTCAAAAATTGAGCATCTTGATCCGAAGCACTTGAATAATCTTGTTGTAAACCAGCTAAAAATTTTCCAAGGACTTCTTGTGGCACCTTACAACCACGACCCTTGAGGTTAGCAAATCTAGTCAATCGAAAAGATGGCTCCACCGTCAACTCTTTGCAATTCAAGGTGAGAAGAATTTAATGCAACCACTTGATAGCTCATGACATTGACTTGTTTTTCAAGCAGAAATAACTTTTAATTAAATAAATTAAAATTCAAACACTTTAACTACGAGCAAGATACCCGATTTGATTGAATGGTTAACAATTGACTAAGAAAGATTCATAATATGTGAGATGCTCATTTTGGAAGAGTAAACATTTTATATGTTTCATTTGACACAACGGCTTCGAGATCATTTTGTAGTAGTATGCATATGGCCAGTTAAGAGCTACAATTGCTAATGGTTGTAAAGAGTTACCTAAATGCAATGTAGGTACTGCATTGCTCCATTAGCTTCTGCCTCCCAATCGCCTCCTCCTCGTAGTGGATATTGCATATAAATCAATTCGGATTTAAATCAACCCCCAAATTGGCGACCTCTTTCTCCATAATGTCGGGCTTTTTCGGCATTTTGAAGAAACGGACAGATTTGTCCGTCCACATCCCGAAATAATGCACTTTTTGTCGACCGGCATTTTAGGTTTTATTTAATTTAAATTACAAAACTTTCGCGTTCGCGTTTCTGAAAAAATCACTTTGAATTAACTGGATTCTAAGCAACTGGACATTTAGTTGGAATTTTCGCAATTCTGGCGCACTTTTCACCTGTCACAAGAATCTAATTAGAAAATGTTTATGTTTATGTAGCTCGTAGGACTAATTACAATTCAATATAACAAAGATGAAATGTGGCCATATAAATCGTTCCCAAGATGGTAGAGCTAGCGCCTTAATGGAGCTGTATTACCGAAACGTACCGGATCTGTATCCAGCAAAGGACCATCGCATCGATAACACTCCCCAAAGCCTTCGGGGAGCAACCTTATCGCTACAAGAACAACAACAACAACAAAGATGAAAACAAAGTATTGCACACTTATACGAATATTTGTATGGATACCTTTTCAGAACATACAAATTAACGCATAATATATACAATGCTTTTGTTTATTCGAAGGAAGGAAGTAGCACCAGTAACACGACACAACAATACAAAACAATACACGTTACCACTTCACTACATTGCATTGATTGCGATTCGAGTTGTGTTTTATTTAATTTTTCACTGCAATTATAAATATATGAAACTAATTTCATTTGTCTTCTTCTTTTCGGCATCGATGTTATGAAAACGAAAACAAAATAAAATAGAAAAACTATAATGTTACGAACGATAACAAGGAAAACTCGAAAAATGAACAGAAAAAAACAAATAAGTGAATTAAGAAAGATAAAACAAAAGGGATGGTGAATTCTTCGTACAGCGTCCCACAACTTTCACAAAGCTTTAGAACTCTACAATGTACCATCTTATATTAATAGAGTCTTTGGTTAAACCCTCAGTTAGACGACGTACCCGTTATACGTCTAAATCGGCGGTCATGGCAAATCTTCCTCTATAGACCCAGCTATACGCTTAGATATATTTTTGGTTGTAGCGTAGTGTACGTTGGGACCGTTTCATGCCATTGGGTACACCTTGTTAGGTACTTAGACACCTTCAATCTACACCGATTTTCGAACTAAATGAACCCTTTCTGTATTTATCCCAAGACTAAACCTTTTTTCTGTAAAAAACGACTGTTCTCACCTCTCTTAATAACTAATGTTTAATACGTTTGTTTCTGTTCTCTTTAAGTATTACGCTTAGGTGATGATATCTCTTCTGTAGCTGAGCACTCTCAGATCTCGACGCCTGGCAAATCGCTGCCGATCAAAGACTCGGCAAAAACAAAAAAAGTTATTATAGATATATATAAATCGATCGCGTGAACAGGATTAGCCTGGTTCCATTCCAAATGTTAGAAAAAACTTGACAGCAAAATTTTAGCAGGATATCTTCTAAGACTTTTGATTCAAATTTTCCTCTGAAAACTTTACAAAAATTTGTGATTGAATTATTCAATTATTTCAGTCTTTTGAATTTTTGATATAAATAAGTGTGTTTGTGATTATCGTACGATTTCGACCATGTTAAATACCAATTTGTGCGTTGCTCTCTGCTGCTTGTATGGACATAATGATTAATTTAGTTATGTGCATACGAGTCACTGCTCAGTATCGGCTTAAAGTGTTGCTAATATTCGTTTTAGAGAGAGAAGCTAACAAACTTCCAGGTAATTTATATTAGGAATAACTGTCACAGCGGCAACAAATGTTTTTTGACAAAGTAAGGGAATGAATGACAATCTTAATTACAACAAGACCACTAACGTGTACATCTGAATACTTATGTATAATTTTCTACCATGTATATTAGGATGTTGGATGTTTCATAATTTGAATATATTCTTATCCAAAAATTATATACCACTCTCTTGTAAAGCACTGAATTTCTTTAATTCAAAGCTATAATCGTAACCGTATCCCGTACCTGAAATTGACTCGTATGAGGAACTTAAACCGGAACCAAAACTTTAACCGAAACTCACATTCAATCCGGAGGCGCAATGTGAATTAATACCTGGAATAAACCTTAAAATAAATCTGAAACTGGAGCTTAAACTGTAAACAAAACGTGAACCAAATCTGGACGTACAACTAAAGCAGATAACAAATCTAAACCTGAACTGGGTCACAAAGCAAGAACATTTTACACTTTCGTTGAGCCGAAACCGAAACCTAAATTGCAACTGAAGCCAGAAAAAAGTTCAGACCCAAAGCTAAGCTAGAACATACCGAGTTGAAACCAAAACCGTATCTGCAAAATCCCCCAGAAACGAATCGAACTGGCAGCCGCAACTCGAAGAGAGCCGGCCCCACCCTTACCCCCAGCGGGTTAGGGGGCTTAGAATATAGCCGTGGTAGGTATGCCTGTCGTAAGAGGCGACTAAAATACCAAATTGATTCAAGGCGCTGTGTAGCGCAACCCTCTCAAGGGGTTGCCGAAGCAATATATGGCTTCTCCAACCCAATTGTCAACCTCACCTATCCGTGGCGAAGCTTGTTTCATTAACAACCGATGCTCTGGCGACCCCATGGAAATAAGGGGTGGGGAGGGCAGGATGGCCAAGATGGTTTAATGTGGTCATATAAAGCATTCCTGAGATGGTGGGGCTAGTAGAGTGGCCCTTAGATGTATATGTGAAGGCGTTCTCGCGATATCGACCAAAATGTGGACCAGGTGATCCAGAAAATCATCTGTCGGGTACTGCTAATTTATTTATATACGCAATACCACTAACAGTATTCCTGCCAAGATTCCAAGGGCTGTTGATTTCGCCTTGTAGAACTTTTTCATTTTCTTCTACTTAAGTGGTAGGTGTCACACCCATTTTACAAAGTTTTTTTCAAAGTTATATTTTGCGTCAATAAACCAATCCAGTTACCATGTTTCATCCCTTTTTTCGTATTTGGTATAGAATTATGGCATTTTTTCATTTTTCGTAATTTTCGATATCGATAAAGTGGGCGTGGTTATGGTCGGATTTCGGCCATTTTTTATACCAAGATAAAGTGAGTTCAGATAAGTACGTGGGCTTAGTTTAGAAAAGATATATCGGATTTTGCTCAAGTTATTGTGTTAACGGCCGAGCGGAAGGACAGACGGTGGACTGTGTATAAAAACTGGGCGTGACTCCCACCGATTTCGCCCATTTTCACAGAGAACAGTTACCGTCATAGAATCTATGCTCTTTGAGAAGGATTGGTAAATTTTTGTTCGACTTATGGCAATAAAAGTATTCTAGACAAACTAAATTAAAATGGGCGGAGCCACGCCCATTTTGAAATTTTCTTTTATTTTTGTATTTTGTTGCATCATATCATTACTGGAGTTGAATTTTGACTTAATTTACTTATATACAGTAAAGATATTGAATTTTTTGTTAAAATTTGAATTAAAAAAATTTTTTTTTAAAAAGTGGGCGTGTTCTTCATCCAATTTTGCTAATTTTTATTTAGAACATATATAGTAATAGTAGTAACGTTCCTGCCAAATTTCATCATGATATCTTGAACGACTGCCAAATTACAGCTTGCAAAACTTTTAAATTACCTTCTTGTAAAAGTGGGCGGTGCCACGCCCATTGTCCAAACTCTTACTAATTTTCTATTCTGCGTCATAACGTCAACCCATCTACCAAGTTTCGTCGCTTTATCTGTCTTTCGTAATGAATTATAGCACTTTTTCGGTTTTTCGAAATTTTCGATATCGAAAAAGTGGGCGTGGTTATAGTCCGATATCGTTCATTTTAAATAGCGATCTGAGATGAGTACTCAGGAACCTACATACCAAATTTCATCAAGATACCTCAAAATTTACTCAAGTTATCGTGTTAACGGACGGACGGACGGACGGACGGACGGACGGACGGACGGACGGACATGGCTCAATCAAATTTTTTTTCGATCCTGATTATTTTGATATATGGAATTCTATATCTATCTCGATTCCTTTATATATGTACAACCAACCGTTATCCAATCAAACTTAATATACTCTGTGAGCTCTGCTCAACTGAGTATAAAAACGTTAAGTCAAGTGTCTACAAGTTACAACAGATGAATTGTTAAGTAAACGCTGCCCAAAGAAACTTCGTTTATTGCTTTTGACATAATTAATATGCAAGCGTATTGGGATATTTGTTCGAAAAGTATTCTTTCGTTGCCCGATTTTTTCAGGAAAATCCAGAAGAAATAAAAAATAAAAAACATACGCCAAGGCAGGAAATTTTTCACGAAGTAACAAAAAAATTCAATATTTTTAAAACGTATTTCCTCCGGTTGGCTGAATAAATAATTTTATTCCTTCGAAGTCACAAAATCCATCGGAGAGATGAGTTGGCATGGAAAGGCTCATATGCATCTCAATATGTACATTTCCAGGAAAAAGCGGTGTAAGCTATAGTTTTAAGATTCCAAGTTTGAATTCGACCTCAAGCCCAGAACAATAGTTTTTATGATAATTATAATTTTTCTTTATTTTTTTTAGATTTTTTAATTAAAAAAAAAAAACAATACATACACATAGTACCTACTGGATTAAAATGTACTCAGGTTAGAGCTCTAGTTTCACAGCAGCGAAAGTCGCACTAGATTTTTTAATTAAAAAAAAAAACAATACATACACATAGTGACCTACTGGATTAAAATGTACTCTAAATTTTAGGTTAGAGCTCTAGTTTCACAACGGCGAAAGTCGCACTATATTCCATGCAGTAGTTTTTGAGTGATGCCCGGTCAAACATACAGACAAACAAAAATTTAAAAAACTGTTGCTTTAGACTCAGCTGCTATAATATTAACCTCTGGTATCAATTTTACTTGTATATCCTCAATGTACAGATATATATTTATACTCAGCTGAGCAGAGCTTACAGATTATATTAATTTTGTTCGCATAAAGGTAATCCTTAACGACATATACTAATCGAGATAGATATAGATTTCTCTATATACCAAAATGATCTGGGCGAAAAAAGAAATTCATTTAGCCAAGTCCGTCCGTCCGTCCGTCCGCCCGTCTGTCCGTAAACACGATAACTTCAGTTAGTCTTGAGGTATCTTAATGAAATTTGGTGCGTAAGTTCCTGGGTACTCATCTCAGATCGCTACTTAAAAAGAACGAAATCGGACAATAACCACGCCCACTTTTTCGATATCGAAAATTTCGAGAAACCGAAAAAGTGCGATAATTCATTACCAAAGACGGCTAACGCGATGAAGCTTGGTAGGTCGGTTGACCTTATGACACAAAATAGAAAATTAGTAAAATTTGGGACAATGGACATGGCACCGCCCACTTTTAAAAGAAGGTAATTTAAAAGTTATGCAAGCTGTATTTTGGCAGTCGTTGAAGATATCGTAATGAAATTTGGCAGGAACGTTACTCCTATTACTATATGTGTGCTAAGTTAAAATTAGCAAAATTGGATGACGACCACACCCACTTTAAAAAAAATTGTTTAAGTCAAATTTTAACAAAAATTTTAATATCTTTACAGTATATAAGTAAATTATGTCAACATTCAACTCCAGTAATGATATGTTGCAACTCAATACAAAAATAAAAGAAAATTTCAAAATGGGCATGGCTCCGCACTTTTTCATTTAATTTGTCTAGAATACTTTTAATGCCATAAGTTGAACAAAAAGTTATCAATCCTTCTGAAATTTGGTAGGGGCATATATTCTATGACTATAACTGTTTTCTGTGAAAATGGGCGAAATCGGTTGAAGCCACGCTCTGCTTTTATACACAGTCGGCCATCTGTCCTTCGGCTCGGCCGTTAACACGATAACTTGAGCAAAAATACATATATCTTTACTAAACTTAGTTCACTTACTTATCTCAACTCACTTTATCTTGGTATGAAAAATGACCGAAATCCGACTATGACCACGCCCACTTTTTCGATATCGAAAATTACGAAAAATATAACTTTAGAAAAACTTTGTAAATTGGGTGTGACACCTACCATATTAAGTAGAAGGAAATGAAAAAGTTCTGCAGGGTGAAATCAAAAGCCCTTGGAATCTTGAAATGAATACTGTTCGTGATATGACATATATAAATAAATTAGCGGTACCCAACAGAAGATGTTCTGGGTCACCCTTGTCCACATTTTAGTCGATATCCCGAAAAGGCATCCACCTATAGAACTAAGGCCCACTCCCTTTTAAAAGCCTCATTAATACCTTTAATTTGATACCCATATCGTACAAACAAATTCTAGAGTCAACCGTGATCCACCTTTATGGCGATATCCTAAATGGCGTCCACCTATAGAACTAAGGCCCACTCCCTCTAAAAATATTCTTTAATACCTTCCATTGGATACCCATGACATACAACCACATTCCAGGGTTACCCTAGGTTCATTTTCCTACATGGTGATTTTCCCTTATTTTGTCTCAAAAGTTTTCAACTGAGTATTGTAAGACGAATAATTGCAACCCTATCATATTTGCATATTACCGACCAACAGCAACCCTAATAGTCTTTCTCTCACGACGAGTTAGTTACCAACAAGAGTCGAAACGATTAACATCATCCATTCGTGTGTGGCCAAATGAAATATAATCAAATATTCTAACTTTCAATGTAACTTTAATTAAACACTTTTAATACATACTATTATTCATTAAATATTATAACTTTAAAACATGTGTATTTAAATCCTGACAAAACATAATGTGAGAAGGTGGAGCAGTGAAAACCCCTTCTTACAGCTCAGAAGTGAGATTGCAAAGCCCATAGCAATCAACGCGAGTACAAATCGTTTGCAAAAATATGAAAATTTGTGAAAAAAAAATATGTAAATGTACATCGCAATTTGCTCGTGTTTAATTGTATAAAATCAAAAACATAAACCGTGGATTCAATCGAAATGTTGTGCGTAAAATCGCAAAAGTCGTTTCTGAAGTCGAACATGTTTGTGCGTGCATATTAAAAGCGAAAATTTTCCATCGCGTCGAATAGTGACGGTTGGCGAGTAAATTCAAATTTCAGCGAGTGTAGTTGTTGTAGATGAAGAATTTCATCTTCTCAAAAGCGAACTCTCTTTGTTGAACGAACGAGTTATATGACGAGTGTCATATTTCTCTTGTGTGTGTTTGTGTGCTAATATCGCTTAGTAGGAATTGTTGTTGGCTGCAGAGAGTCGGTGCAACAAAATTCAAAGAAGTGTAGACACAAACGGCGTAACGAAAAGCAAACGAATATATGTTTAAATGTGTGCAATTACATATACAAGAGTAATTAAAAGGCAAACGAGCGAGTGAGACATATACAAATTTGGGTAATTCTAATAAGAAAATATTAGCAAATGAAAATGCTGAAAATTCATGATCTACGTGTTGATCAATTGAAAACAATTTTACGCGAAAAAGAGCTTGCCACGACCGGGTCACGGGCAGAATTAATACAAAGGTTAATAGAAGCAAACGGTGGTGAAGAAATTGAATTTATAATGGCCGAAACATCGAGTTTACAAGAGCAAATAAATGATTTGCGCGAAATGCTACAAAACGCAATTTCAGTCATGCAGACTGCGGTAACCAGTGCAAATACAAACGTAAACAATCATAGAGAAACAACGCAAACGCCAGTTTCTGTTAGCTCGACAGTGCGAAGTAGTTCGGTTAAAGAAATTGCCGAGACCATTCCCGCGTTTGATCCATCAAATCAAAATTCTATAACAGTTGAACAATTCATCGATCGTGTAAATGCCGTGCGTGTAGCATATCAGTTTGACGAGAAATGTTTATTGTTGGCCGTATACAGCCAGTTGAAAGGCGCAGCGCGTATGTGGTTTGACGCGTTGTCGGTCGTACATTCCAATTGGAATGATTTTGCTATTGCTTTGAAATTAGAATTTGAGCAACATGTTGACGAGGCGCAAGTGCATTATATGATGTCAAATGCGTCTAGGAAAAGCAACGAATTGGTGGTTGACTATTGCTTTCGTATGAATGCATTAGGGAAAAAACTAAAATTGAGTGAAGCTGCAATCATAAAGTATATTCGCGACGGGTTAAGAAATCGTGAATTACAATTAGCTATTGCTGCAATTAGGTTTGAATCTGTCAAACAAATGCGCGAAGCGTTGAGCGAATATTTTGTAAACTGTGGAAAGAGTGGTGATACATTGAATCGCTATAAATCAGAAAGTAAACAAAGTGTGGAAAGCAAGAATGTCAAAAGTAGCGAGAATGCTAGTAAGATTATTTGCTATAATTGTGGAGAGCATGGACATATTTCGCGACAGTGCTCGAAACAGGCATGCTTAACGAACGAAACGATATCATTTCGTTACGATAATCAACGTTAATAAACGAAACGAAGTCACTTCGTTTCGTTTATTAACGTTAAGATCGTCAAATTAACGTTAATTTGGCGTTCTTAACGTTAATAAACGAAACGAAATGACTTCGTTTCGTTTATTAACGTTGATTATCGTAACGAAATGATATCGTTTCGTTCGTTAAGCATGCCTGGCTCGAAACCACAAAAGAGAGAGAAAAAGAGTGAAATACAAAATACTAAAAGCGAGTCTCGAAGTGGTACAAAGCAAAATGCTGATGTGCGACAAAACGATGTGAGTGATTACGATAAATGCTTCAGTAAGATGGTATCGATAAATGGTGACAAATTTAAAGCATTTATTGACTCAGGTAGTCAATGTTCTATGATTAAAGAATCGATAGCAAAATGTATCGATATAGAGCAAGAAAAGTGTTTACTGCAAATGAAAGGTATTTGTGGTGGTGTAAAAGTACTAAACAATAAAATAAAAGTTGAAATGTGTATTGATGAAGTTATTGTTGAGACATATCTTTATATCGTTGATGACAATGTTTTGAAAACAGATATGTTATTGGGGCAGGATATATTAATTTATCCGAATTTGAGTGTCAAATTGAAAAATGGTAAAATGCATTTTGAAAATGAGCCCTTTGTGAGTGAGCTACCGAAACTAATTGAAAACAACTTAATCGAATGTAACAGAGAAATTAATGTTAAGCAGAATGAAATAATCTGTGAATTAGCGTGTGGTATTGAGGATACAGTGGCGCAAACGAAACTCATCGATGTGTTAAGCGATTTTAGTGACTTGTTTTCGAAAGGTTTAGCAAATGTTGGTAAAACCAATTCTGTAGAAATGACAATAGAGCTGAATTCAGATAAAGTGGTAGCTCAAGCACCTTATAGAGTGCCTGAGCCTAAAAAGAAAATTTTGGCACAAATGATTGACAATCTGCTAAATGCAGATATAATTGCAAAATCAAATTCCGAATTTGCTAGTCCCGTGTTATTAGTAAAAAAGAAAAATGGTGAAGATAGGCTTTGTATTGACTACAGACGTTTAAATGAACTGACCAAAAAAGAAATTTTTCCTGTACCAAATATTGAAGAGCGGCTGCATGAAGCCAAACAGTTTAGATATTTTTGTGTGTTAGATCTGAACAGTGGGTATTACCAGATACCAATCGAAAAGGAAAGTCGTAAATATACCGCTTTCATAACGACGTGTGGACACTATGAATTCAAAAGAATGCCATTTGGGTTGCGTAACGCACCAATTGTATTTCAGCGACTGATGGCAAAAGTAAAAGAGAAAGTTGGTGGTGACATGATTCACTACATGGACGATATATTAGTAGGTGCTAATTCAATTGATGAGTTGTTACCTAAACTCAGACGTGTATTAAGTGTTCTGCGTGAATTTGGACTTACCCTAAATTCAAATAAATGCGAGTTTTTTAAAGACACTATAAACTTTTTAGGTCACGAGTTGACAGAGTCTGAAGGAGGGCTGGAGTTCTAGTTCCCTTGAATATACTCCACCTCCAATTCTACCGTTTAGCTTAGAGACGTCCGTGTATATGGAAATGCTGCCGCAAAGCACTTATCCGACTCGGTCCAATCATCCCAACTTGGAATGTTTATCATAAACTTGGTTTCCGCAACTGTTGTGGTCGCACAGCGATTCGTGTTAGGAGAAAGAAAACTGTATTTGTTTTGTATACTAGAGTGTCCTGTGGTTTTGTTGTTCTGACAGGACAACTCCCTTAAGCGCAGGGCTGAAGTTGGCGCCGCTCGATAACCAGCTAAATCCAACAAATATAAAGGAAGTATAAAAGGAAATTTTGAACTGAGTTTCGAACAACACATCAGATTTGAAATAATAATCGCCTTTTGAAACAATAAACAAAACTCTAATGTTATTATACCTTTGGCAATGTTCCTCAAAGGATTATAAATTTTCCAATGAATTTTCTCTTGCTTTACCCAGCAAATTACCGCTTTTATTGTATCGCGACAGTTAGATTAGTTAACTGAAGTTGATTGTGTGTTAGCAATTGTTGTTGTTCAAGTTTGTTTGTCATTGCTGTTGGTCAGAATAGCAATTTAATTATGGCTTCGTAGTAAACATAAGTGGACCGCGCCAATTGAATGACCTAAATTATTGCGGCCAACCAGGCCTATATAGAGGCTATCACGCAGTCGACAATGCATCGAACTGATCAAAGCAGCAGAAGCCCGTTGGTAGCGCAGACGGCACGACAGGTGTCACACTAACACTACGAGTATGTAGAATAGCAGGTGGGTAGGGTTTCGCACATAAACTCTATTTAGAGAATACGCCGTCCAATGGATCTATGCGGTATACGCGGGACAAAATTGCATGCTTTTAATTTTTAGTCCTTTGCTTGATTGCGAGCCATGCTCGATGCAAATTAATCATGTCGCTAGAGTTATTTTCCAGGTTGGAAAATGTGTCGCGTTGCTAGATGAATGGGTTTTGTTATAACGTTTGTCGGTTCGACCTAAAACTTTTGAGGTTTTCATTAGTGGACACAAGGCGTTTAGCGTGCGGGGTTTGTACATATGCGAGTATACGGCTACTCTATATTTATTGCTGTGGATAAGTGTTTGCATATGTGTGTATGCACGCTCATATCCAGCAATGTAAATATTAAAGGGACACTGCCTTTTAAACGTTTTCCCACCTGTTTTTCTCGGTATAATCAAACGCCCACTGCTACATGGTCTACTTTTAATTTCCTCAATGATATATAAATATGTAGGTATGTATATACGTTAGTGGCCAATATATATACATACATATAAGCCGCTACATTTGTTTGCATGTCCTCACATAAATGCACATTAATCATTGTATACACGAGGAGAACGCTGACCATTAAATTCATACATACCATATAACTAAATTATACAAAAACAAAAGTCCTAACAAATAATAACAAACTGACTCGACTTTTATGCTTCAATGGGGTACTGCAGCAAACAGATAGCTGCAATATAATGCTACACTGAAAGAAAAAGACTAGTAAAATCAACCGAATTACGGGTCAATTCAGCCGAAATTTCTGTAAATTTTTATCCATCGCAACAAGATGTTGAATCAACTGCACACAAATCGTTGATTCGTAATTGACCGTTTTAGTAGTGAAATGAACAAAAAAAATTGGTGCGACCGCTTTGTACGAAAGTACCTATGCTGTCATATACATACATACGTAAATATGTGAATACATAAATACGCATGCTTGCTACATATACATACATATGTACGCACTAATTAAAAAAAAAACATAAATGTAAGGCGCGATAACCTCCGAAGAGATTTAAGGCCGAGTTTCTCTTCCAATTTGCATCGTGCTTCTTTTAATTTTTCCTACAAATTGGCGGCACGGGACCTACTTGTTTTATGCCGACTCCGAACGACATCTGCGAGGCAGATGAGTTTTCACTGAGAGCTTTTCTTGGCAGAAATACACGCGGAGTGCTTGCCAAACACTGCCGAGGGGCGATTCTGCTTACGAAAATTGTCTTCTAATTGAAAAACCTTATTTCTAAAATTTTGATGTTGCTTATGCTGGCACACATTAAACATTATATACTTTATAATTCTGTTTTATTAAACGTACTTTCACCAAATTTTATATTTTATATTTTATTTTATTTATAGTTTTGAACTTCGCTTTGCAAATAGAAATGAAAATAGTAGTCGCAAAACTGTTTCTCAATTCTTTCAGTTGCAGCTCAGCTCATTCTCAATTTCTTCTCACGCATGTAGTTGCCACACTTGATTATTTCGAACAAAACTTTTATTATAAATGTTTGACATAACATTTTAAATAGAGAACTTGTAAGTTATAGAAAAGTAAAGAATCAAATCGCAGGAAGGTAACTCACCACTGGAGTAACTTTACATGTAATTCCGCAAATTTAATTTTCGTAGCACTTTAAGTTGCAACGATTCCAAAACAACTCAAACTTTTATGTTGTCGGAAACATCAACATTAAAAAAGGATGTTTTTTTATTATCTTATTAGATACGTTCGCGCTAGTGAAAATTCGTAAAATTGAACAAAATGTTACTAACTTTGGAAAAATCCTGTTCGTTCAACCAAAACTTTTGCAACAAGAGGGCGCATTTTTGCATTTCGCTTGGACGAGAAGTTGCAAAATTGTACCCGATAAATGTTGTCCCGGTATCTCATAATTTTTTGCACAGTAAATTCAAAAAAGGGTTTTTCGTTTTGTATTCATAACTGAAAAACTAGTGTTTTGTTGTTTTCCCATTTTGTGCGTTTTTTCGATTTGGTGGTTTTCTTATTTTGGTGTTTTTTTTAACGAGTGGCACCATCGTCAAAAGTACAAAGTAGAGAGCGCAGTGAGCGTAAAATTCTCTTTAAAATTTGCTCATATATTGACTGTTGATCGCTGTTGAAATGACCAGTGAGATCTATTGTGGTAACAAAAAATCAGTTTGATTGATTAGGAATCTGTCAATTTTACAAAATTTTG
Organism: Eurosta solidaginis; assembly: GCF_040869045.1. Lineage (NCBI taxonomy): Eukaryota > Metazoa > Arthropoda > Insecta > Diptera > Tephritidae > Eurosta > Eurosta solidaginis. The sequence goes on from NC_090322.1 coordinate 261,469,626, forward strand.
TCAACTTAAGAGCGAAAATTTCTCTTCTGTTGAAATGACTAAACTAATTTGTTTGCTTTACAAAGAACTCGGTCGAATTAACCGTAATTCGGTCAATTTCACCGAATCTCCGTTAAGTCAAGAACAACAGAACAGATTTGTTGATTTTATTAGCACCATTTCTTTCAGTGTATAGAAGCAGCACGGAAATAAGGTCGAAGGGCGATAAGCTTCGCTGTTATGTGGGTGTCGAGTAGTCGTTAGCCAAATCCAGCGTACTAGTTCTGTGTAACGAAGTGCAGCGTTGTGCTTTTTCGTGAATACCATAGTAGCGCCATTGGCTAACTTCTGGAGAACACAGTTTGAAGCACAAAATTTAGGCATACTTCCTTTTTTGATTTAAGCTCAGGTAGCCAAACAAAATTTGAAATACTGAATCAATTTTAAAACACTGATGTAAAATATTGATTATTGAAATGACCCTAATAAGATTCTGTGCCTGTGATATTTATTAATTCTTGACTTGCTATAGACATCGAACCTGCAGAGTGACTGTTGCATATAGCAAAGATAAGGACGAACACTGCAGCACATTTAGAGTATCCAACGATCTTTTTTGGGTAGTCGCAAGTAATATACTTTGTTTTCTGCCGAACTGAAACACATCGTTAAAGTGGCGTAAAGTAAAATTTTTTTAGAAAATAATATAGGAAATTGCATACATTATCTAGGCTATTAATATATGTATATGGCCCCATGATTGACAATTTCCACCACCTAGGACACCGCCATATAAAATTCACCAGTTGAAAGCATGTAAAAGAGATTAATGGTGAGCTTGTAATGGTTCTAAAGGCGCTAGAAGTGCACCGGTTCAGAACAATATATTTTGGCTACAAATAATGAGCTAGGATTATGAGTATGCCTTCTTTCCCTAAACACTAAAGCTCTCCCTATGATATTCTCACTGGCTTAGAACTATCAAAAAAGGGGATAAACCCGTACTACAAAGCAACACGTAGAATTTCTCTTTTGTTCGGTAACAAAGAAATAGTACCAACAAAAAAACTAGTTCTATACTGTAAATGTCTACCCTAGTTCGGAGCTATCGGAATAATCCATCTCGGAAACGATTTAATATGACCACAATGAACCTTCTTGGCCATCCCTCCCCCCACTCCTTAGTTCCATAAGGAACTTGGGGTCGCCAGATCTTGTGCTGCTAAAGAAACAGGATTCGCCACGGGTAGGTGAGGTTGGCAATTGGATTTGTGAAGCTATAAATTGCTCTGGGAACTCCTAGAGAGGGTTGCGCTACATAACCCCTTTAATAATTTGGGTATTTCAGTCGCCTCTTACGACAGGCTGAGTCTAATTTCGATTCAGTCTGTTTAGCTAACGTTCTGAGCCATGGTTCGATTCGTGTTTCGTTTCCGTTTTTTTTGGTTTTAGGTTCAGTTTCGCGTAGAGCTATATTTTGTTTGCAGTTTCAGTTTCGTGTTCAGTCTTGGTTCAGTTTCAGTTTCTGTTTCGGTTTTCAGTGTTTAACCAAAATTAAACTTAGCGTTCGGCCATAGCCCCAGTTGCAGCTCATGCTCTAGTTTCAGTGTCAATCCCGCTTTCATATTCAGCCTTAGTTCCAATTCAAGATTCGATCTCGGTTTCATTTTCGATTCACCTTTCAGCTTTTGTTCCAGTTCCGGTCTCGGTTAAACCGAGTTCAAGATTTGTTGTCGATTCGGTATCGCATATATTTTCAGTCTAAGTACAACTTTTGTCTCTGTTTTCAGCTTGATCTCGATTTCTGCCCCTATTTCGGTTTCAGCATCAATTGCAATTTGTTTTTTGGATGCGGTCTTAATATCGCTTGTTTTGGTCTCAGTATATATACAAACTCTAGTTTCGACTTCAGTTTCATTCTCATTCTTTTAGTTTAGGCATCGGCTCCAAATCCAGTAGAAAATGTCGTCAACACCGACGGTATCTCCTAAAGCAAATTAATTTTCACAGATAAACTCTTTATTACATAATTTTTGAAATATTTGAGGTTAGCTGCCTCGAAATCTGAGAAAACATATAAAAATAAAAAAAAATAAAATAAGTAAGTATATAAAGCGCAATTGATTGACTAATAATATCTCCTTTCCTACTAACTTTCCAATCCAAGTAATGTGCGCTCTACTTTTATATTTTTACTTCTCATAAATATTTTTGAAATTTCTATCTCAAAATTTAAAAATCAAAGCTTAGCAAGAATATGTCTTTATATAAGGAGACACTTTTCGCTGATTTTTGTACATTTATATAAAGGAAGTGCTTAAAATGTTTTTATTTTATTTTTAATTTCTCCTTTTCTTACATTTTCTCGGTGTCTTAACCTATCTGTTAAGTTTTACGCTTGTAGCTCAGTCAAGACTTACATAAAAATCAATCCCAAAATCCCCTCCGTTCCGCTTGATTTTTCAAAATATCTCATCCCGTGCGCCCCCTAGCGAAACTTTTGTATTGTGTCACCGGCTGTCATCGACCCCTGAATTAAGCTCTAAATTTTTAGCCTCTAGCTCATAGAGAAGTTACTTTAAACCCGGTTTCAAATTTCCAAAATATTATCTAATTTTTCCGATCCGTGCGCCACCTAACGGAATTTTTTCTCCTTTTGTTCGTTTGTCACGGTGTCTTAATCTGTCTCTGAGGCTTCATGTCTGTAGCTCAATGAGAAGTTACTTTAAAATCGATCCCAAAACACCAAATTTCAAAATTCTTATCTAAATATTTCGATCCGTGCGCCACCTAACGGAATTTTTGTCTCCTTTTCTTAAATTTCCTCGGCGTCTTATCCTATCTGTGAAGTTTTACTGAGAACTTACATACAAATCAATCTCAAAATTCCCTGCGTTTCGTACGATTTTTCTAAATATCTCATCCCGTGCGCCCCCTAGCGAAACTTTTTGTATTGTGTCACCGGCTGTCATCGAACTCTGAATCAAGTTTGAAATTTCAAGTCTCTAGTCGAGAAATTACTTAAAAGCTGGTTTGAAAATTTTTAAAATTCTTATCTAATTATTTCGATCCATGCGCCACCTAACGGGTTTTTTTCCTTTTGTTGCATTGTGTTCTAACCTATGTGTAAAGTTTCACGTTTGTAGCTCAATGAAAAGTTACTTAAAAATCGATTGCAAAATTTGTATGAAAAGCGGACAAACATTCAACCGACCTAATACAAAGGAAGTAAAAAAGAACGTTACATTTGCAAGCAGTTATGAGGCTTTTAATTTGGGGATTAAAAGATCCCAACTTATGAGTTCTTTTGAAGTCGGATACAATTAAATGTGTTTATGTCAAACGTGCAAGTACCTTTTCATTAAGAATTTTTAGCGCAACAAACTGGTGTGAGAAGGTCTTTTGTCCTGAGGAACGACTAAGTGACGCCCAAGAGGTATATCACGCAAATGCGCTCACTTATGCGCTGTGATATGAAAATATGCGTCAAAACCCACCACTAAACCGTGCCTGCATATCCCACTGGCAGTTGTGTGAGTTTATTTGCTGCCCAGGTGGGCGTTATTGGAAAAACGATTTGAATTTATGCCCCGCAACTCGTTGTGTTTATGATGGAATTAACTTTATTTATTGTGTGTAAACATGTTTACACTCACAAAGGACGCATTTAACGTTTATGCGCAATTGCACTCATACAAATAAACCTATAAATCTTTATTATGCGTAGGTCAGCAGACGATATTTTGCCGTGTATTGAGTTTTTTTATACTCAGCGTGTTTTGCACACAGAGTATATTAACTTTGATTGGATAACGGTTGGTTGTACATGTATAAAGGAATCGAGATAGATATAGACTTCCATATATCAAAATCATCAGTATCGAAAAAGAAAGATGTGTGAGTCATGTCCTTCCGTCCGTCCGTCTGTCCGTTAACACGATAACTTGAGTAAATTTTGTGGTATCCTGAAGAAATTTGGTATGTAGGTTCCCGGGCACTCATCTCAGATTACTATTTAAAATGAATGATGTCGGACCATAACCACGCCCACTTTTTCGATATCGAAAATTTCGAAAAACCGAAAAAATTCGATAATTCGTTACCAAAGACGGATAAAGAGATGAAACTTGGTAGGTGGGTTGACCTTATGACGCAGAATAGAAAATAAGTAAAATTTTGGACAATGGGCGTGGCGACGCCCACTTTTAAAAGAAGGTAATTTAAAAGTTTTTCAAGCTGTAATTTGGCAGTCGTTGAAGATATCATGACAAATTTGGCACAAACGTTACTCCTATTACTATATGTGTGCTAAATAAAAATTAACAAAATCGGATCACGAACACGCCCACTTTTTAAAAAAAAATTGTTTAAAAGTCAAATTTTAACAAAAAATTTTATATCTTTATAGTATATAAGTAAATTATGTCAACATTCAACTCCCGTAATGATATGGTGCAACAAAATACAAAAATAAAAGAAAATTTCAAAATGGGCGTGGCTCCGCCCTTTTTCTTTTAATTCGTCTAGAATACTTTTAATGCCATAAGTCGAACAAAAATTTACCAATCCTTATGATTCGGGAGGGGCATAGATTCTATGACGATAACTGTTTCTGTGAAAATGAACCAAATCGGTTGAAGCCACGCCCATTTTATACACAGTCGGCCGCCTGTCCTTCCGCTCGGCCGTTAACACGATAACTTGAGCAAAAATCGATATATCTTTACCAAACTTAGTTCACGTACTTATCTGAACTCACTTTGTATTGGTATAAAAAATGGCGGAAATCCGACAATGACCACGCCCACTTTTTCGATATCGAAAATTACGAAAAATGAAAAAAATGCCATAATTCTATACCAAATATGAAAAAAGGGATGAAACATGGTAGTTGTATTGGTCTATTGACGCAAAATTTAACCATAGAAAAAAACTTGGTAAAATGGGTGTGACACCTACCATATTAAGTAGAAGAAAATGAAAAAGTTCTGCAGAGCGAAATCAAAAGCCCTTGGAATCTCGGCAGGAATACTGTTAGTGGTATTGCATATATAAATAAATAAGCAGTACCCGGCAGATGATGTTCTGGGTCACCCTGGTCCACATTTTGGTCGATATCTCGAAGAGGCGTCCACCTATAGAACTAAGGTCTTCCTTGATACCCGTATCGTACAAACAAATTCTAGAGTCACCCCTGGTCCACCTTTATGGCGATATCCCGAAATGGCGCCCATCTATAGAACTATGGCCTACTCCCTTTTAAAATACCCTTTAATTCCTTCCATTTGATACCCATGTCATGCAAACACATTCCAGGGTTACCCTAGGTTAATTTTCCTACATGGTGGTTTTCTCCTGTTTTGTCTCCAAAGCTCTCAGCTGAGTATGTAATGTTCGGTTACACCCGAACTTAGCCTTCCTTAGTTGTTTTGTAATATTTTTTAATGTGTTTTTATGCAGTTTATTCAACTTTGACGTTTAACTGTAATGAACGGCTTTCTATGCTAGCCGCTGCTAAGTGGAAACAGCAACAACATAACTTTTCAAACAACATTAATGCATTGAACGTTTTAATGACAATGGTAACACCTGACCACAGTAAACAGCTACAAAGTATACAGAATTTTACACAATTTTACAAGAATCTTCTACAAAACATTGCAATGAAACATAACTAGAAATAAGTTAAGTATGAAACGAACTACGAAGCAAGCTTGTCTGTTGTTCAGGAATACCTCCGAACTGGTGCTAACAGAATGCAAGGCGGGACGGTTGGTAGCCCTATTTGTATCCACTACGCCGAAGTCTGAGCTATTTGTATTTTAATTGTTTAATCAAAGGCTGCGACAATTTCCGAACCACCTAGGACGAAAACAAGTTAAAATCATAACACGTTGAAAAGGTCTGCAAAGGCGTCAATGGCCATTCTGAAGGACACCACAATGCTAAAAGTCCAAAGACACAAAGCTAAAAATGTAATCTGAATGCATTGCGCGTAGACAGAATCAAAACTAGTAGCTTCTCATAATGCGGTAATTTTGCGCTAGCTTGGAGCTAGTGCAATGCGCTGCAGGGCTCCTATTTAATATATGGGGTTTTTTCAGGTACCGATTGTTTCCTTGGTTATTGCTGAGTTTCAGGGTTGAGTTCCAAATACGTCTTTTCTTCACATTTTAGTTCCAGGGGTTCTTGAGATTTTCGTTATTCGTTTCGTATTCAATTCCAGCTTCATTGCTAGGTCCGATTTTGCGATGAATTCTTAATTCGCCTTCTATTGTAGGTTTTTCAAGGTTTTCGTTCAGATTTTGATTTGGGCTTTAGTGGTTGTTTCAGTTCAGGCTCCTATTTTCGGTTCCTTTCCCGTCTTAGTATCGGCTTCAGTTTCGGTTATGGTTAAATTTAGGATTTGGTTTGAGTTTCGAATCCGGTCAAAATTTCTGTTTTAGCTTCATATTCGGGTTTCGTTTATATTTTGTTTCCGCTTTAGTTAGGGTTACTTGTTTTACTTCGACTTCGGCTTCATTCTGTGCCGACAACTATCTCCTTTATGGCCTTTAACACACATATTCACTTGATCGAGGGAGGTATGAGATAAGGGACCTAACCTGATCAAGGATGTGTTCAATTTGGAGGGCAAGCTTGGTGGCTAGGTGGTCTATCAGGAGTTCGAGGTAAGCTAAAATTTCAACCTGCCCGATTATTAAGTGTCCTGCAAGCGAAAAAAGTCGCGATTAAGGATCGGTTATATGGGATGATATCCAGTGGTACTACGGTTAAAGAATTTAACATTTACTCATATAGTGAAGCGATAATCTGGCTCTGACTCTGACATCCTCTGTTGTGCGTTTTGTAAACATCTGACTCTAGGTAACTGCCCCCTCTCTGAGCTGCAATTGAACTTGACTGGCGGCCTGTGGCCACACGTGGTGTACTCTCATATAGATGGCCAGCGTGTTGGCTAAGAAAATGCTGAGGGTAACATTCATAGACTTAAAAGTTGATACCACAGGGAGAAGATAAGTCCTCGGAGCTTGTTCCTGTTCTGCTCAATTGGGATACCCAAATGAAGAAGAGTTGCTGAATTCGAATATTAAGTTGATTGCAACCGGGTGCCTATACCCATAGATTGGAAGAGGTATTAGAAAGGCCTCCAATCACACCATGGATTGTGTGCCCACTCACATGATCATTTGGTACCAAGGTAAGGAAGTCTTGGTTGCTGGTCAAACATTGCGTTGACCCGTGTGCACTGGTCCATTGTGAAGATGGCCAACGACAGCAGAAACTTACGTTTATGCAATAACTTTCATTGTAGGGTAGCGGGATTCCTCTTGTCAGAAGTGGATAGGAAATAGCATACTAAAATTTAGTTTATAGAATTTAATTCGTTGCAGTTATACTCATTTATCCTCGGCGATTAGGGCCACTTTCTAATAACCATAGTATACAACTTTTAATGCTACAACTGCTGCTGCAGAGTTCCGGTTACTTTTTGCTTGACTGCGCAGCTTTTACTAGAAAAGTTTACGCGGTTCTCTGCGGATTGTATCCTAGGACCAGGAACTACATCAACGCTACACAGCACTTTTCTAAGTAATTTTGTGCTATCAAGCACAGTTCTTCACGTAGGCTAAGTCAACTTTCTCTACTGGGGAAACTACATTTCAACTCAACCTATCCTATCCTTTAATTCCTTTCAATACTTCGCCTGTTTACAGTGCCCACCATTAAGTATTTCCAATCTCAAATACCCTCTCACTAATTCACTTTAAAAGAACTAAATGAACAGTTTATTTGCGGTTTTGCTGTCCTATGAAAAACACGCGCTCTGTTGACCAAAGGGTATTTGTTGGTAGCTTTGCTATCGTCATTCCATTTAACGTAATTTTTCCAAATTAGCACAATAATGAACTTTGACTTGAGCAAATAAAACAAACAACTTGCAAATACGGCCAAAGAAAAAAAAAAGTTTGAAAAAAAAAAAAACAATATTTTGTGCAAATAACGAATATAACCTTGGGGGGGGGGGGGGGGGGCTTATTTAGTTACCGCTTGAAATGAAACTTCAGTCCTTCGAAGTGTTTCAAATTCAATAGCTTAAGTGCAGTCAAGCAAACTTTGACGTTCATCGTATAACAAACACCAACATCCTTGCTCACATCCTACCGACAGCCAATGTCTGTGTGCATTTCCTCGCATTTGTTCACGCGCACTCCCCCGCCTTTTTCAATTTAGCCACGTGTTTTACTGTGCTCGAACCCCACTGGTAAATGCAATATCGAATTGAATCGCGAGCAAAAGTGAAAACATGCTTTATGAAAATAATTGTGAAGTGCAGAGGCGCGCGCGTACTTGCAACCGAATGGAAAGAACACTTTACGCCTCAGCGGGTTGCAAAGCTATTGCAAGGGATAGCAAATAGTATGCTGAAATACTCTTAGAAGAAAGATAGTAGCGAGAGCATAACTTGTAAAGGTGACAAGTGGGTAGGCCAAGTAAATTGTGTAAAGTACGATTAAAATCATTTTCCGTTTGGAAATTACGTAACTGTGTATGATTCTGTGGTAACAGCTGTGTATGAGCAGCAATTAATGGCTCAGTCTTTTTTATTTTCAATTGCAAGTTGGAAGGCGTTAGAATGTTTGCATGTGACTAGAATGCAAGTAAGCACATAAGTCTTGGTAATGCAATTTATGCTTGATAAGGAAGACAAGAAACGTGGGAGCAGCGAATTGTGATTTTATGAGCCGCCAGAGAGCTTTTCGGGATATTTGCATTAAAGAAATGACAGTTGAAAGTGTGATTCGCAATATATTCATCATCACCAACTCATTCTATTAAACCAAAGTATGAGGTAGAGGAGGAGGAGGGGAAGATGGAGATGAAAATTGTGAAGGGGAGAGGTAAAAAAGGAGGGCGTAGACGCAAAGAAAGTAAGGGATCAGGTCGGGCAACAGGAGAGCGATGAAGGTTTTTGTCGGAGAGCGGAGCGTGTAAAAGGGCTTAGAATATTCTCGTGGTAAGCTTGCCTGTCGTAAGAAGCGATTAAACACCTAGAAGCTTCGACGTGGTTATATCAAATTGAGATCGGCAGACCAGCACTACAATGGTGCTAGCATCCGGGAAGTACCAGATCGATATTCTCCGCAGGACCCTCAAGATCGATAATAGTTCCCAAAACCTACGAGGAATTGCTTTATAAATGTGGAAGGTGGAGAACGAGGGGAGGGAGAATTGAAATGAGGAAAGAGCATTGTAAAAGGAAGGGGTGAATTAAAGATATAGAGAAAGGTGGAATGAGAAAAAGGCGAACGAAGGCGAAAGAAAGAGGAAATGGAGGGGGGGGGGGGGGGGGAGAAAGGACGAGGGAAGAGCGGGTAAGTGAGTGATGGAGAGAAGGAAGAAAATGAATGAAGCACAGTCATAAAAAGAGCAGGATCTCTCCACTTTTCAGGATTTTGCACTTTCACATGTCTATTGTTTGGGTAGGTCTATAGAAACTGCCTTGATTCAGTGGTAGAAGTGAAAGATGGGTCAATGGAGAATAGAGGATATGCGCGCATAACTTGATATCAAAATAACCTTCAACCATGTACTTATAACGGTCATTAGAAAGACTCTAGTAGCACTGATAATCGAAATTCTAGAACTAGTTAACAGACCACTGGGTGTAGCCATATTTACAGTGGATAAGAGCAGAGCGACGGCTAAGAGAAAGATCAGAAGGGGTACGCCGCAGGTTGTGTTAATCTCTAGTGCTTTGAATCGTGGTTGTGAACAATTTGCTTGAGTACATAGAGAACAGAAAAAAAATGCACACAGCAGGGTTTTGCGAACCATCATCACTGTTAGAGAATGTGGTAACAGAATTGACCAAAAAAAGGGGCCTAGTAAACTGACGTTTGAATATCTGTTTCTGTGAAAATATTTACTAACATTGTTTCGAACATAAAAAAAATTTACGTTTCCTTTGTGAGGCTTTGTATGTACACAGATGGTTCCAAAGTATTGGAAGGAGTAGGGTCTGCGGTTTACTGTGCTGATCGGAAATAAACAGATCCTATAGGCTGCCGGATTACTGTAGCGTTTTCCAAGCGGAAATATTAGCCGTAACCAAAGCTGTAGAAACCCTGGAAGAGAATAGCTTAAGCTGCAACCGTGTTAGCTTTTATATTGACAGTCAAGCAGCAATTAAGGCAATAATCTCGCATAGCACAGCATCTAAATGCGTGTTGGAGCATAAGAATTCCCTGGAGAAAATCGGGACAGGGAGAAGCATACATCTAAATGGGAATATATGGGAATAAAAAAGCGGATGAACTAGCTAAAGAGGGCGCATCCCTTGAAGCTTGCTCCGCAGACGTCCCAATTAGACTGGGCGAGATTAAGCGAAGGCGAGAGATGCACATGATCGACTAAGCAGGAAAAGCGTGGGTTCAAGCGCGGGGCTGTAAAGTGTCCAAGATTATGTGTAGGTCTTACAACCTTAGACTATCATTAAAAAGAGAGGACTGTAGACTCATGACGGGTATTCTGCCTTTGCCGTCACCTGCCTTTAATTTAGGCTTGGTCAGTGATAGCTGATGTAGGAAGTGTGGGCTGGAGGAGGAAACGATCGAGCACATTCTCTGCTCGTGCCCTGCGCTTGCCAGGCTAAGACTCCAGCTATTTGGAGTGATACAGCTGTCAGATCTAGAAGCAGGATATGGTTTAAGTCCTAGGAAGCTTCTAATATTTGCCAAGAGGATGGAGTTATTTTATAACATAGGTCCTGGTTTTTAATAGGGTTTTTCAGTTTGGTCGTTAAAACAAACTTCTGGTAACACTACGGACTTGCTCAGTCTATGTGAGGTCCTTATGAACCGGCCAGTTCAACCTAACCTAACCTTGTGCTGCTTTCAGTTTCGTTTTGGCATAGCTCGGAGGCCGTGTAGTTTTAAGCGAAAAGGAACACGCCAGTTGAAGCCATTATTTCTACGTCGCTGTAAATCTAATAAAAGTGGCTTAGAGAGCAACGGTTTTAATATAACAATATTTTAGAAGGCAAAATATCTTAAAAGTACTGCTGAAAAGTTAAAAAAAAGAAATCCCGAAAAGTTCGCAACTGGTGCATTTTCATTTGACAACTTGACACAAGTTCTTTCTAATTTGATGATTTTTGCGGCTTTACTAGTTTTTGTATAATATTGTAGAATTTGAAGGGACTGTTGCTTTGTTTTACAAATGATTTCGAGATCACCATCACTTAATCAGTTGACTGATGCAAGGGGGAAATGTAAAGTAAAGTAAATGCACTAGCAAATCGGTGTGAAAGAAGCTGGCATGGATTTATATGTATGTGTAGATTTACAACATTTTCAGATGTTTCTACATATCAACTAAGTTAATGAAACTACTAATAAGTAATATGATTCCAGAGCTGACGTGGCTCTTCCAAAGCGACCTTATTAGTGCAGCTTGCGCTACGTATATGGGAAAACTGGAACTCGAATGAAGGGTAAAAGAGAATATATAAAAATGGAGGTTTCCTACAAAATCGTATAACTTGATTAAGGCATGTTTAGGCGAGCGCTATTTTAATAAATACTTTGTTACTCGCTTTAAAGGATCTGAATTATCAATCAATCAATCGACTTATGATATGGACTTTGTTTAGTTTTGAAACAATAAGGCTCGAGATTTTTAATTAGAATACGCTTCTTTATTATTGCTGTTGTTTTTGTGACAGAGAATAAAAAAAAGGGAGTAAGTACGAAACATTTGTGATGTTCGATGTTTAAATATATAGGCGTACGTCTAGAAAACTAATCATTTTAAATCAACTAGAGCTCACTTAGGAGTTGAAATTAAGCCAAAATAAAGCTAACTTTACCAGAAACATATAATTTGGGGCTTTTTGAGGAGAACTTCGCTGCTATTGTTGTTTGTTAATGAAAAAGACACTTCCCGAAGGTTTTGGGGAATGTTATCGAAATTGATGATTCTTTGTCGGATATAGATCCGGTACGTTCTGATAACAAATCACCATTAAGATACTAGTCCGACCATAACGAGAACAATTAGTGTCACCACATTAAACCATCTAGACCAATCCTGAGCTGGCCGGTCCGTGGGGACTTCACATACACAGTATTAGTGCGCAGTGTCACCAGAAAGTTGCTTAGGGACCAAACTGAAAAATTCTATCAAAAACAGGACCTATTTATAAAATAACTCCGTTCTTTTAGCAAATACCAGAAAATTCAGGGACCTAGCTTCTAGTATTCTAGAATAGCTGGAGTTTTAGCCTGGCAAGCTCAGAGCACGAGCAAAAAATATGCTCGATCATTTTCTTCTCTAACCCAGACTTCTTATATCAAATACAAATCGATTACTTTTCGATAGTTTTTGTATAGTAAATCGATAGACTTGGGATAACAAATCGATAATTTTTCTATTGCGAATCGATCATTTTTTGATAACATATCGACTATTGATCTGTAACTTTTCGATAATGAGTCGATAACTTTTCGATAACAAGTCGAATATCAAAGCAAGTTGCTGATAATCCCTCTGATTGTTTTTTTGTACGCAAGTTGAATGAATGCTTTCAATTACTTAAATAGGCGTTTGCCAAAGAAAGGAATTTTCGCTGTTTTTCCGACAGGAAAAAATCACTTGTTATGTGGATAAGAGATAATTAAAGTTATATGCAATTATTTTCTTAATCCTTTTATAAGTCACCTAAAATAAAAAGGACTATTTTGAAATTGCTTCATTGCTTGGAGTGTTTTTATTACAAAAAAATCTCGCTATTACCTGCACCTAACTACATTCGCTACACAATTAACGCCCTCTATTATTGTTGTGCGCCCACGCGCTTTTATGTAAAAGCTTTTTGCATTTTTTTCACATTAATTCACATTGCTTGTTAAAAAAATGCTCAATTACGAAGTTTTCACTTTTCACCAACTTACATGCATACAACTTTGAACACTGCACCCCACTCACTAATCTGAAAGTTTGCCTGTCACTTATTCTTAATATGCACGCGTCGTTTAGTTTTGCACTATGCATTTGCCCCCCTTTTGTTTTTGCTTTTACGTTGTAGTGCGCTTGCAGCGTATTGAAGTAGTGCATTTGAAATTGTAGAACATGACGTGTCTAACTGTAAGACACTTGTTGTAAAAGTCATTCAGACTTTGTTATTTAATTAATTCGTGATGTATGACGTAATAAGTTTGTACGATAATTAAGTTTATGGGTGATTTTGTGGTTGTTGACTGTTGGTTGACCTGAGTGCTCTTCGTCTAATGTCTTGAACGACGTTAGTAAATGCACAACTTTGTTGACGCTTGTAGTACTTGCGTGTATACTTATGTATATATTCGTGTTGATGTGTATGTAGGTAAGTGCAATTTAACCTACTAAATGTCAGAACCTTACTCAACATTCTGCCCGCACCATAAAGACACTTAAGTGGTGTGAATTACTTATTATGTGGTTATTGACTTAATAAGCTTTGTTAATGGGACATCAAAGTTATACAACAAATGCATGCATATATACACACATATGTACATACATAGCTAAGTGTGCATTTAATTTTCAAAGCTAACACATTCTTCTGTAACTTGCTTGTAGTTTCCCAAGAGTTCTTAAGAAATAAATCACTCAAGCAATGAATGAGTTAACACGGTAACATAAAAATAAAAAAGTCCATTAGCTGAAAATGTTACGTATACGCCATGTACTGCACTTAAGTAAATATGATTTATTCACGGAAATGCAATACGAGCATTCCATGGAAAATTGCAAATTTTGGCCGATTTTGTAATTGTGACCGCAAAAGCGTAGTGTTTGGAAGTCGTATGATATATTGGGGAATATAGAATGTACGCCGTACAGTTGTTATGATCGAAGTCAGACAGGCAGAAAAAGAATTAAAGAAATAAATGCAATGCGCGATAACCTACGAAGACATTTTAGGCCGAGCTTCTCTTCAAATTGGCGTCGTGCTTCTTTTAATTTAAATTACAAATTGACGGGACGGGACCTACACGTTTTACGCGGACTCCGAACAGCAACTGCAATGCAGATGAGTTTTAATTGAGGAGCTTTTCATGGCAGAAATACACCCGGAGTGTTTGCTAAATCGCTGCCGAGGGGCGAAATCGCTTCGAAAAACTTTTTTCTAATTGAAAAAACATGTTTCTAAATTTTCGAAGTTGCTTTGCGTGATGGGGCGTGATCCCAGTATTTTTCAAAAAACTGTTATCGCCAACGTTTTAAACCACTTTTTTGAAAAAAGAAAAGCAAATATTATTTGGGTTTTGGGAGTGTTTTGGTCGAAAAATTGACCCTTTCGCCATTTTTTTTCGCAGGCTCGAAAAATTTTTTTTTGATCCCACATCCTATCGAAAATTCGATGGCGCGATATCGGTTAACTGTTGTCCATACAAATCGACCCAAGTTAATAGGTATATTATTAAAAACTTGTCATCGACTTAATATTGAAAAGTAATCAAATATTTATTGATATGTTGAAAAAATGTTAAAATTGATATGTTAAAAAAAAATTATCGATTTGTTGTCAAAAATGTATCTATTTTTAATCGCAGTGTTACCAATTTTTAATATATTAGTTTTCGTAAGGTCGACGCTTTGGTATCGAAAAATAATCGATTTATTATCAAAAAGTTTTCGCATATCTAAAGAAAATATATGTATATGCAAAAAGTTATCGATTTGTTATCGAAGAAAAGAAATGAATTGCAAGGAAGGATATGTTGTCGATTTATTTTGTAAAAGTTGCCTATTATTCATCAAACATTTTATCGATATGTTATCAAAAATGTATCGATTTACCATCGCAAATCTATCAATTATTCAAAAAGTGATCTATTTTCTGTTGAAAGAATTTCGATTTTTTATGTGACTGTTATCGATTTGACATAGAACATATCTCGCTCTTATAACGAAAAGTTATTGGTTTTTTATAGAAAAGTCATCGACTTGTTATCGAAAAGTTTAAAATTTGTTACAATAAGTTATCGATTTGTTATCGGAGTGGCCCAATTTGTCGTTGATGTGTTACGGATTTGTTGACAATGACTCAACTGTTAGCGATAAAATTTCAGCATAAAGTCAATGACATTTCTGTAAGCAATGGCAAACAAGCTGATAAGAAACCGATAACTCGACGATTTGTTACTCACGCGGGGTCGCCCCGTGCAGTGCTTTGGGAAATACTCGAAGTTTTTTCTGCCATGGGAGTTTCTTAACGGAAATTCGTTTGCATGCAGATGCCGTACGGAACCGATATAGGCATAAAGGTCCCGTCCCATAGATTTGTTGGGAACACTAAATAACGACGCATCTTGCATTTATTTAAATACTTTGTTCGGTAAAGTTGTGGTTTGTCCTAAGTAAATGGCGAAATTTGTATAAAATCGTACAACTCATCACGTACCAACCATGGAATGCTCCATAGCAGTAAATGTTACGTATACGTCATGTATGTACTGCACTAAGGTAAAGGTTATTAATACCACGAAATGCATTAATACCATAAAACGAGCCTCATTTCGAACCATTGATGTGTGTTTTTCTTCGACATATAAAAATTGACAAAATACTTCCGTCTTTTAAGGTAAAAAGCAAATAAGCATCGTAATGCTAATTTAAACGATTAACAAAAAAATTAATCGCTTCTGTTGAAATGATTAAGATTTTTAACATTTAGGTAATAAGGGAAGATATATCTTTTCGACTTTTAACATATACGAAGTCTAATCGTTGATTTTGAACGCACGAGTAGCCGCAGCAGGCAGCGAGACTTGGTCCAACTGGGTCCCCGTTAGTAGAGGAAGGGTAACGAGTTGAGCCTCACAATATTAAACTCACATGGTTGCTCATATCACTAACGAAAAAAGACTTAAGGTTTTTTTGACGCATACTGGGACACTGACTTCTGACATCACATGCTTATCAATTAAACCTCGTCGGTAGCAACAGTTTTTATAGATGTTATGGGTGCAAGAATTCTAGGGGGGCAGTGTTTTCAGTTCTCTAAGCAACAATCCAGATTTTAGATAACTTTTGGCAAGAGGACGAAATTATCTCGTAATTGTCCGGAAATGTTCATGAATGAGAAATGATACAGAGATAATCAAATGTTTCCAAAAATAGTCCTAAAATCATCCAAAATTGTCCACAAAAACCATCCCAAATTAATTTTTACATTGTTCGGAATTAGTTCTGAAAAAATGCCTAAACCAAACACGAAAAGGTCTCAAAATTACTATAAAATTATTCCGAAAACAATGATGAAATGATCTTAAAACTATTCACGAAATCATCAATGGAGGTAGTTCCGAGAATATCCTGAAAATTATTCCAATGGATGGCTGGAAAGTGTAAAGACCTTGATTAATATGACCCATATATGAATTTAAAGTAATTGGTCGAGGTCAATATAGTGAAAGTTATTTCGAGTAACAACAACAAAAAGTAAGTCCACATAGGTCCGGCGTATATCCCTTCCATTTCTAAAAGAAATATAGCCAGTAAATCCCTGCAGCGCAATGTCTGTTGGCTTGCCAAATAGTAGTAGTAGTAAAGTTTGGCTCTCCAAATATTGAAATAGAGTGCCCCTTTGCATACGCAATAAGAGCACAAGTGTGCTATGGAATGCAGACTCCTCTCGTTATAAAAAAACATTTTATAACAAAAATGGAGACTCCATCCATAATTTCTGCTTCCCACCACTTTTTCACACTTGTCCCGAAGGCATGAGAAAGTTGCTACGATGTGATACAACATATTGCTAAAGATTTACCCGGGGATCTTCCATTTCTGCGGTAAACAACCTATGGAAGCATTAATAGTGGAGAGTTGATGTGTTGGTATGAAATGTTTAGCTTTTGTGCAGGGAGCAATATTTTTTAGGGCAAAGACATTACAACTCTTCCGGCTTTATTGGAACTTAACCAAAGACCTCACGTAATCACCAAATTTTTAAGTGGAATACAAAATAACCAGAACCTGCTGGATTGTAAGTGGATTAAGCGAAAACTATCGGTTCCAAGTGCGTTTTGTGAACAATACTATGGCTACTTTGCTGCAAGAAAAATTTTTAATTTTGTTTGACTGTGTGATTGCAAGCTCTTAATGAATTGAGCATCAAAACTGTTTCGCGTGAGGCTAAATTAAGTAAATAATAAGAATCGTATTGAAATCGGTTGCTAAAGCCATATGCCGCGGGCAGTGCTAAAAACTCATCTGAAACATGTTCAGAAAATAAATAATAAAAAAAGTTTGCCAGCCTATTTGGCAAGCAATCAAATTAGTTCCAAAAGGCAATAAACTTCATAGCAATTGGAAAATAAATCGATGATGATATGTCAACTTTATAACACTTAAAAAGTAAGTAAAGCTGTAAGGCATATCGCAAACACTCTGACTTGTGAGCTAATAAATCAGAAATTGGCTAAGGCAGTCGGTTGAGATTTACTTATGTGTGAGTATTTGTGATATTTATTGTATTTGTAGCAATATCCTGCAATAAAGCGCAAAAAAATTTTTTGAAAAAGTAGGAAATTAATGAATTAAGTCCTAGCTGGTCAGTGAAAATTTTTGAGCTGAATAAAGTTTGTGCTAGAATATTTTTGTAGGCGCATTGCAATGATTATTAAGTTTTTAAATTTCCTTCAGTTGAGTAAAATTTATATGGTAATAAAACTTTACTTTCGAAATGTTATGTTTCAGCTGAAGATATAGTTTACTCTAGACAAATTTGGAATGCGTAGTAAAATTTTTTTCTGAAGAAGCTTAAAGCCCGTCACATATCCGTACTTGATTGTTTGCACTAAGGAGTATTATTATTATTATTAGGCCTGGAACCACTGCGACCTTTGTGCAGATCTATTGTGCATGACCTTTCAGCCTAATTTTGTATGTGGAGGCTTTTGATGCATCTAATTACCTCTTCTGGATTTTTACTCCATATCACATAGAGATTAAGAGTCACACCAGCTAGAGAGGGCAGACTATGCCTAGCAAATTTGAGAATCGAATAGATTTATCTTACTTAAGTGACATCGTAGACCATAGTGTCCCGTATAGCACCCAGTGAGAGTTCGTAGGTTCTCCCTGCTTAGATTAATGAGTTTGGCTGATACTTTCGTTGACAGAAGTATAGAAAGTTTGGCCTGTCTTTGCCCTGAGCAGTAAATCAAGCGACGTCTGAGTAGTTTAGTTTCCCAGTTACTTATAGTTTCCCTAGTGTGTGCTTTTGTGGGGCCACAGAAGGGCTCGGGACCACAGAATGTTGCTATAGCACCCTGCTTTTTGATAGTAATCTGCTGTTCATTACCTTGATGTCCCTGATGTCTGGGAAACCCATTCTGACAAAACCTTGTTTTGGCTCCCAGGTCATTAAGGATTTCAGTGCAGTCATACAATAGCTTAGCTGTAAGTGTGTAGAATTGCAAGCCACGCAGGGCCGCCTGGCTATCCGACATAATTTAGATGCTCTTCGAAGTTGAGTCTCTCCGCAGATATTCTCTACCGCAGACTTCTATTGCATCGATTTAAATTTTTCGGAAGGCGACCGTAAAACCATAAGGGCTAATTAAAAGTTAATATAATATGATGCAGAAGAATGTACAGACGATATTGTTAGTTGAAGCCTCTTTCGACAAAAACAAAAGTTGAAAAAACCGGCGAAAAAATTACTTTTTCAGTCCGACACTTACCTCCAGCAAGGGTTTCAAGGCATACACCATTAAAGAGCACGACAGCCAATATCATTGCCGACTCCATCTCATAACGTCATAGAATATTTCTAAGACTTTTATTGGGTCCAATGGTCCCAGTAACAAATAGTCTGTATTTGGTTGCAATGGTATCTTTCACATATTTAACGCTTGCTAAGCCAATAAGTTCTACTGTGGGCTTATGGATATCGAGAGAGTTGTTATCATCACAGGCAATGAATTTGAACTTGCCCTGCGATCATCCAGCATCAGTTAACTGAGGTTTTGGCCCAGGTTATTTCCGGGTGCTTAAAACTCTATTTAATAATAACATTTTCTGCTCCATAAAACATTTCCAAATAACGATCCACATTACCTGCGGTATCCGATGAACACTTTTATAACTGGGCTTAGCATTAGCTGGGAGAACAAAGGAGTCGGGTTCACATTTTCACAGCTGAGTATACAAAATACTATTTCCAAGTATAAAATTTCTCTTACGATGCCCGTTTGTATGTTTGGAGCTGGGCTCAAACTCGTTTCTTCCATTTTTGTAATACTGACCACCTCTGGCCACATAAAAGTACGCACCTAGGTTTATCTGGTATCAATGTACATATAAATACTTAAATATATTTATTATTATATACAAAGTTAGTTTATATTATATACAAAAGTCAGCTCAAATAGTCATTACAATGTTATATGAATATTTTTGTTATCCATTAAACTTAGTCCTACCACAAGAAAAGCCAGAGACATTCGAAGGCTTAGTGTTCACTTAAATGAATGCATATAAACATACTCTTACACAGATTAGGCAACATTACAACAACAGGTGCCAGAGATAAGTTTTTGTTGGGGTAGGATGAGAAACATAAGGCCAACAACCACTGTTAAAGTCGAGATAAATCGTAAAGAAAAATGATCAGGAATCCTTTAAATGCGACTTGTTAAGAACTTTTAAGTATTTAGTGCCAACAAGTCATATACTCTTATGCATCAATAATTGTTAAATTTAACAGAAAAAGTTTACTTACATATACTTTGATGTACTTATATCTACATATATGAGAAAACTTGAATCCGAAGTATGTAAGACAAAAGCAAGGAGAAGAATGCATAAAGCATGAAAAACTATAACAAGTAAATTAAAGTAAAAATCGTTGAGATGAAACAGATTGTGTAGTGTAGTCGAGGGGTCAGAAGTGAGCAATAAATGGCAGAAAAGGTAAAGTAAAACCAAAGCTCGACTGTTGCCAGTTGGCAACAAAAGATACACCAATTGAAAAGAATTGGTACACTCGTATGGTCCACATTTAAGAGCTCGATGTAAGAGATGCGTGGAATTGTGAGTTGGGTTTTGTACTCCCTTTGGGTGATACATGAATGAAGACATAAGCGGATGGAAGTTGCTGAAAATAATGTACGCCTGGGTGGTCAGTCAGAGCGTATTCGAAAGGGAGCACGAGCATTAAGCTTAAATAATATATTTTTAGCCATGTACTGAGCAAAAAAAAATATATATATATAAAATAATGCGTATGAAAAAAGGAGAAATGAACTTTTGCATGATATTCGTAATCGATTGAAAGTTTTAAGAGAATAAACTAAAAATATTCCGATAACTCACTTATATATTTTTCTTTTATTTTACTTCACCGCGTACTAAAATCCAGTTAGTTTATATTTTTTGATTCGCTTCGTTTTGTTGATTGGCCGACAGGAATTATTGATGTATATTGGAACGATTTTCCGTCGTCCCTTGTCAAATTTGGCTTGGTTTTTAAGATGCTGAACGGATTCAACTTCGCTTTATAAAATCTCTGTAATAAATTGCAACAAAACAAGAGCTTTTTCTTGCAACAGTGTAACTACGGTATTTTTCGCCAAACGGACAGATAAGTGTCGCTGAACATATTATAGTTCAGCACGTCTCAGTTACTTTTTATTTGCACTGAAAGAAAATAACTGGCAAGGATACTTTGGTCAGGTTGTATAAAATCTTGAAGATGTACAACTCAACTGTACGAAGCTTTCATACCATATCTCCAGTTTTCAACAATTAGTCCTCCAAACTTTTTTTTCCGCTGCAGTGAAAATGCAAAGTGAATTTTATGCAAAATGTTGCATCAACACTTATTAACTTTCTAATAACTTTGGGGAAAATTTGGAGAAACTAAGTGTACGAATTCAAGTTTTAGCTCAATGATAAGTTACTTTAAAATCGATTGCAAGATTTCTATAACAATTTTCTAAATATCTCGATCCTTCTCCAATCTAGAAGCATTTTTTATACCAACCTATCTTATATAAAGGAAGTAATGAAAATACCAAAAAAATTTCAAAGCAGTACTCACAAGCAAAGCGAGAGCTGTAGTGTGTAATCCATAATAGGGTACTTAATGCGATGACAAAAAGCTCTCGAACCAAAATTTAATAAACATATTTTTCAGATCAAAAAGAAATAACAGCAGCCAAGTATCTGTCTTAAGTTCAAACCAAATTGTCCAATATATGTGACTTTTGGTAAGTATGCGCCACGTAGAAACCTAAATCGGAACCAATATTTCAGAAACTTCCTGATGTTTAAACTGTATTCGTGTGGTTTTTCTGATCGACTTGCTTTTAGAAACATTGAGTAAAGTAAATGTACAAGTAACTTTGATTCGAAAAATTATATCACAGAAACCAACAACGCTAAGTGAGCCTCCTGGAAAATTTGCGTGAAAAAATAAACAACATTTTTTTTTTTGAAAAAAAAACACTGATTAACAAAAATAAGAATTTAAAAATATTCACGTTCCCTGTAAGTTAAAATCGCGAATAATTTCTATGTTATTCGCCTTGATGTGCGCTATCACTCATAAAAAGTGCGCAAGGAAAAAATTTGTACAACAGTTTAAAACAAAAAAGTTATAATTAACCCAACGTCACTAAGGGTGATTCTAAAAGGTTGCCACCTGTTTAACTTTTACTAAAAAAATAAAGGAGATATGCCAGTATTGGTTCTTCACGCCGCAACTTAGCAAAACATTTTTTTTTAAATGTGACTGTTTTGAGGTGACACCCTTCACCTCTAGCGATGCTACTCAGTATGTTTTTACTAAGTTGCCACCTGTTAGGAGTTTTCCAAACAATTAAATGCAATATGTCAATGATAATATCAAACTAAAGAATAGCAAAATAAATGAGCGCATCTAGTACCTATATTAACTGATAAATTAAATAACTACCAGACGGGATAGCCTCCGAAGAGGTTTAAGGCCAATCACTAGCGAGGGGCGACCCCGTTCAGAAAAACGTATACATATATGTATATTTTTCTTATTGAAATTTCTGATGTTGTTTGCAGGGCTTGAACCTAGGATCTTTGTTGTGGTAGGTGGAGCACGCTATCACTTCATAAGGGCGGTAGATGGTGAAGTTGTAGAATTTCTAAGCAAAGTAAACTCTCGCCGAGCTCACTAACACAGATACTGTTCTTAAAAATAATGCCTTGTTAAGATCAAAACAAATGAGTCTAAATCAATACCTTATGTAAATAAAAATGAAAGTATAGGAACTGCTCCAGTATTTACTTATTCGTTAAGATAAAGCTATGTATGTATATGATCTATGTTCTTCAGCAAAAATGTCATTAAGCGACAGTCTGTTACTAAAATTAAAGTAAGGTAATAGTACGATAACTTCGTGGCGATATTCGCCTGCACATGTACAATTTTCACATAAGATTGAAATTAAGTTTCCCATCTTGACTGTCTTGCTCTACATGATAATATATAAATTTTTATGTGTCAAGTCATAGTGTCTTGTTTCCTTTTTTTACCTTACGGCACACGTGTCAAAAATTTCTTACCGAAACTTTCAGTGAGGCTGTGAACTCGACATAAACCAGAGATTTGTGTTACCGTAATTAACAAATAATATATGAGAATACAGGCAGGGATGATGGTGCAGTGTATAGGAGAAAGATGAAGATTGAATATAAGTTTTCGGATATGTAAAATGTACATTGTACATAGCACCTAAATGCGTATGTGTTAGAACAGATTGTTAATGTAATGGATAAACTTTTAATGGGGTTTTGAATATTTCTATACTCAGCTGAGCAGAACTCACAGAGTATATTAATTTTGTTCGCATAACGGTAATCCGTAACGGCATAAACTAATCGAGATAAATATAGACTTCTATATATCTCTATATATCAAAATGATCTGGCGAAAAAAGAAATTCATTTATCCATGTCCGTCCATCCGTAAACACGATAACATGAATAAATTTTGAGGTATCTTAATGAAATTTGGTATGCAAGTTCCTGGGCACACATCTCAGATTCCTATTTAAAATGAACGAAATGGGACTATAACCACACCCACTTTTTCGATATCGAAAATTTCGAAAAAAAATGGGCGTGGCTCCGCCCTTTTTCATGGTATATATTTTATGACGTTAGCTGTTTTCTGTGAAAATGGGCGAAATCGGTTGAAGCTACGCCCAGTTTTTATACACAGTCTTCCGTCTGTCCTTCCGCTCGGCCGTTAACACGATAACTTGAGCAAAAATCGACATATCTTTACTAAACCTAGTTCACGTTCTTATTGAACTCACTTTATCTTGGTATAAAAAATGGCCGAAATCCGACTATGATCACGCCCACTTTTTCGATTTCGAAAATGGGTGTGACACCTACCGTCTTAAGTGGCAAAAGTTCTGCAGGGCGAAATCAAACGCCCTTGGAACTTTGGCAGGAATACCGTTCCTGGTATTACAAATATAAATAAATTAGCGGTACCCGACAAATGATTTTCTGGGTCACTCTGGTCCACATTTTGGTCGATATCTCGAAAACGCCTTCACATATACAACTAAGGGCTACTCCCTTTTAAAACCCTCAT
Source organism: Eurosta solidaginis (assembly GCF_040869045.1). NCBI lineage: Eukaryota > Metazoa > Arthropoda > Insecta > Diptera > Tephritidae > Eurosta > Eurosta solidaginis. The sequence continues at coordinate 261,493,243 of NC_090322.1, forward strand.
TAATACCTTTAATTTGATACCCATATGGTACAAACACATTCTGGAGTCACCCCTGGTCCACCCTTATGGCAATGTCTCAAAAAGGCGTCCACCTATAGAAATAAGGCCCACTCCCTTTGAAAATACTCATTAACACCTTTCCTTTGATACCCATACCGTACAAACACTTTCTAGTGTCACCTCTGGTCCACTTTTATGGCGATATCTCGAAAAAGCGTCCACCTATAGAACTAAGGCCCACTCCCTTTTAAAATACTCATTAACACATTTCATTTGACACCCATATCGTACAACACATATTCTAGAGTCACCCCTGGTCCACCTTTATGGCGATATCCCGAAATGGCGTCCACCTATAGAACTTTGGCCCACTCCATTTTAAAATACTCTTTAATACATTCCATTTGAAACTCATGTTATAAAACACATTCCAGGGTTACCCTAGGTTAATTTTGCTAAATGGTGATTTTCCCTTATTTTGTCTCCAAAGCTCTCAGCTGAGTATGTAATGTTCGGTTACACACGAACTTAGCCTTCCTTACTTGTTATTCTTAAATTTTTGATCTTTAATTTTTTGATCCTTTAGTTTTAGTCTTTAGTATTTAATACCTAGTATTTAAATCAATGAAGATGCTCTTAAAAAATGAAATGTTTAGTAAAACTTGTAAATCATCCAAACCTCGTAAATTTATACGAGAAATTGCTTTACTTTGTGGTCTACGTGACAATGAGCCATTTACGAGTTTGAAAGCATTGCCTTATACTTTTATTCACTGTACCAAATAAGGATTCGCATTTAGGAGAAAATAAACTACTAATTGTTTTTGTTTTTATCGGCCTATTGATAAATGATTCAATGTTCGATTCGAGCTCAAGGCAAGAACAATAATTTTTTTCTAATGATAATTATTGTTATTTTTCAATTTTTCTAAATTTGAAAAATTGCATTTTGTTTTTGGAATAGTAAGTAGAAAATTTTTCAGACAACCTGCCATAGCTGCGCAGATAGATCCATTTCGAAGGGTGCTAAGCCTTCATCATCAGTACGGTTTAGGCATGCTGCGCTAACCATTTAGCTATACAGCGGTGGTTTGTTTGACTGGCAAATTTGCTACTTCTATTCCTTTTTACCAACTATATTTATTCAGTGTTGCGCCATCTGGTGCAAATCACTGATAATGCTGGATTTTTGTTTATTGTCAATTACTTTGTTTGACATTCCCAAGTGCTCATGGTTTATTAACAATTGTTTTTGTTTTTATCGGCCTATTGATAAATCGTTCAAGGTTCGAATCGAGCTCAAGGCCAGAACAATAATTTTTTTCTAATGATAATTATTGTTATTTTTTAATTTTTCTAAATTTGAAAAATTGTATTTTGTTTTTGGAATAGTAAGTAGAAAATTTTTCAGACAACCTGCCTTAATTTGTAATCTTTACTGGTTTTTCTATAATTTACAATCTTTAGCCGTAACACCAAATATTTTTTTTTTAAATGTAATATTTAATCTTTAACTATAAGTTTGAATTTTAGAAATCTTCTTTGTAATCCTTAAGATTTAATACTGAGTTCGATCTGCAATATTTAATCAACTTTAAAAAGTTATTTAAATCTACATTACCTATTAGGGTGGATTTTATAAGAACCATTCTAAGCAACTTTGTTTAACGCAATATGAGGCTAAAACTTATTTCGATCCCGATATCTTTCATTATTACATAGTTTTGGCATATGCGATATTTTCGTGTTTTTGATGCACTACAAATCGGCCCGTTTTAGTGTTGATGCATTCACACACATTTCTACTCTCCATTTCTCATACCCAACCCATACTTACTTCTCGTCATGTGTAACTATTGGTTCTGCATTCTTGTACCATTTCACCACTGGCATTGGATCACCCACAACATCACAGGGTAACGTAACCATTGCACCAAATTCTCCAAACGTGTCCGTGCGCATTTGTGTGAAAAATGTAGGCGCCTCTAACACCTCCACTTTGGCGCTAACACTGACAGTGTCATAACCGCCGCTACGTAACCGCACCTGACACGAATACTCGCCTGAGTGTGTTAAATTGGCTGACAGTAATGATAGTGAACGATTCCATGGATCGTTAAGTGTATGCGGTACACCAGAATTTTCAATGGGTATGCCATCCTTAAGCCACAGCGTTTCCAGCTCATGCAATGGACGCGTATTAGCAATACACTCCAAAACCGCCACCTGTTCGCCACGTCTCACTTTCATATCTTGTGGATGTACAACGATTTCTGGTGCTACTTCAACATATGGATCACCACTCACATTCAATTGGATAAATGCACTATTTTCCTCTTTGCCCATTTGTGTATTAATAGCACGCGCACGATACGCTTTGCGATCATCTTCATCAGCGCTGAGTATAATCAATTGATTCGATTTCGTTACAGCATACTTAATGTCATAGTTCAGCGGACCATCAACTGTTTGCCACATCACTGATGGCGGTGGTTGTGACTCGATTGGTGGCAAATCGAAAACGGCTGGATGACCTGATGTCACTGTGAGATGGCCCAGCGTAGTGTTTTCAAAGACACCCATATCTGAAAGAAGGGAAAAAAATGTATAAAAAAATGTATGATTTAAGTGCGTCTGCCAGCTGGAAAAAATTTAGTTATTTGTAGGCGTCAAAACGATGTCGTTGCCATTAAGAAAATTCTCACATAGCAGCAATTGTTCGCTTGGAAAACGGATGTTGTCTGATTGAATAAGACAACAACAAGTAAAAGTAAATAAAAACAGAAAAAAGCCAGAGTAGCTCACTTTAGCGCAGCCAAGAACTTACTAGGTGTATGGAAAGGCTATATATTTAGAGAAAGTAATCTTAAAAGGAAACAAGTAATTAAGGCATGCTTAAAAAGGTTCTTTGTGCGCCAGTTTGTTTATTCTTTGGGATGGTTGTTAATTTTGTTTCACCGGTTTGAAGTTCCTCTCAAATTGAAGCAGGAAGTCACACAAGTGGAGAGATTTAATTAATTCCACTGTCGTTTATGCGTTGTTTTTTTTTTAAATTTTGCTCTTCAACCTCGAATAATACGCTAATGATATAACGCATAAAATTTGGCAGCGAGTGGGGACGGTTAAGTAATGTCTTCATAACAGATAGAACTTTGTCCCCGGAGGACACGTTTTAGCCTACCAAAATGTATATGTTGTATCTTTAACTATGGTATTACCGTTTAAAATGGGGAAATTGAACAAAATCACAAATACAAAATTTAAAGGTTTGAAGGCCACCCTAATGTTTATAAGCAGAGAGTGCGTAAACTTGGAAAGAGCAATATTTTTCTACGTCGTTCCTAACAGATTCGGATTTATTATAAAATTCTCAAAAGAAAACTCCAAAAATGCATGGAATTATAGCAGCGGTGCACAAACGCAACATATTTTGTAGTAGTATGTGTGTACAATGAGTATGGAGAGCAAAATTTGAGCACATAATTTACGCCACTGCTTGCTCCGCTGCACGGCATACAGATGAACGCCAAATAAATTTCCGTCGGTTACCAAAATTGAAACTGTGGCTTTGCTGGTAATAGTACTAGCATCGTAGTAGTTGAATAACGAGCAACGAGCCAAGTCATATGCACGCAGTTTTGATAATACTCAATAAATAATTGGTAAATATTGAGTTAACAGCGTTTGTGTAAGCAACCATTTAATCTGTTAATGGCTGTGTTTTTTTACATCTACATACACATGCACTTAAGCTTTGTATGGATTGCCAAGAGCACAGCTTTATCTACACTTATGAAATTGTTGCCAGAAAACGAGTACTGCTACATTTCAGTTTGCATTATACTTAGCTGTAACTGAAATGTGTCTCTCCATTTTATCTCTGCACTGTTTTCCAATTATATGAACAAAAAGTGTGTGTGTCCACGATTCATCGCTACCGATTCAGCTATAGGTTATACACGACGGCCTACAGAGGTGCGTGTCTCCGCTATAACGCACAACTTGTTTTATGGCGTGTTATTTAACCACTACCGCGAGTCTTCAATAACTGCCGCTAGATAGGTCTCCTAAACATTATCTAAGTGATGATAAGCGTTTTTTACCCACAAATGTATATATATTTAAAAAAAATAATATCGCTAGTTAATATCGAGCTCAAGGCCTAACAATAATTATTTTATCATTATTATTGTTATAATATATTTTTTCTTAATTGAAAACATTTTAAATTAGAATAGAAGAAATAAAACTATTCTGTAACAGATGTCGCAGTGCTGTGAATATCAATTGGTAAGAACCAGAATTGAAGTAGGAATAATGAAGACAAACAAAAAACCGCTGTGATGGCGAATGGTTATAGCAGCGGCGCCTAAACGTTGCCGATGAAGGAATTTAGCAGTTCTGAAATGGATCTATACAACGAGCTTTGGCAGTTGTCTAAATTTTTTTTTTCTTCTATTCTAATTTAAAATGTTTTCAATTAAGAAAAAATATATTATAACAATAATAATGATAAAATAATTATTGTTAGGCCTTGAGCTCGATATTAACTCGCGATATTACAAATCAGTAGGCCGATATAACAACAAAAATTGTAAAAAAAAAATAGCTAATAGCTCAATTCGGTTACTTTGCGTGTTGGTTAAATATATAAGGAAATGAATCAACCAAAAGAACACCTTTTTTGTTTTTTGCTTTTAGCACTTTTAACATATTCAGTGCATTCGTCGTACTCGTAAATTCATCTGGGACGCAAGAAAATCTTGCTAAAATAATTCAAAATTTATTCTCAAAAAGCTATCCTTATATATTTGTTTGCACGAAGTTAGCGATGTTATGACTACGTTTTTTACTTCAGTCTGGCCAGCCCCCTTTGGCAGAGTGCCGCAGCTAGTAGTGACGAGCAAGATTGAGGCAGAGGTAGAAAGATTTAAAAGAAGTTGTAATCTTTATATTCCTGCTACATTTATTTAAATTCTAAATAGTTTCCCAAGCTGCATATACGGTTTGTAAATTTCCTATAGTGCAAATCTTTTTTTAAATATTATTTGCTATCAAAACAATTACTTGAACTGTCTGTAATTTGTCACTCAAACTTTTTTATATAAGATTTCCTGTTTTTCGTCCTTCTTTGTTTAAATAATAGAATTTTGTGAACCTGGTTTTGCATGTACATTAGAGTGTCTCAAAAAAAAAAAAAAAAAAAAAAATCGCATGTTCATGATATACCTCCAGGTACCGATTATTTGGTGGAAAAGGCGAAGCTTGGTCCAAGAAAGCCTCGATAAACTGCAGTTTAAAGGTCTCTAGCGGAGTTTTCAAAGCCCATTTCTTTTTATCTCGTAAGTTTCGAATTGAAGACGGTATTAAAATAAAAGATCAGTGAAGTTTCCTTAAAAAGCTGATGGTGAAACTAATTGAATAGTAAGTTTTTCCTTGAATGTTACTAGTGCCCGAAAATATCCAGTCCAATTCTAAACGAAAACTCCGTGCGAGTTTTTTCCCTTCTCCCATTCCTCGTATTCTAAATAAAAATTCTTTGTGAGTTTTTTCGCTTCTCCCTTTCCTCCTATTCTGAACAATGTTGGAAAAAGCGGAAACCGGTTATGGGCGAAAAGTAGGTATTATGAATATGAGGGAGAGGGAGATTTCTCTGCCATTTCATAGGAGTTTTTTCACTTGTTAAATTGAAGGGATTGCATCAAAATAGTTAAATAATTAAAGAAAATTGGTTCTTTTAAGAAAGGACACTTTTTTGTAAAAATTTGTGCTAAAATATGTACATCTACCACAATATTCTTTATTTTAAGTCGAAAAGTATATCATAAGGAGCGGAAGAGCTCTTGGTGTATTTGATGCAGCCATCCAGAAATTGCGCAAGGACTTTTTAAGAAAGCTTAAATAGATTTTGGCATATGACGAAAGACGAATTTAACTCGAATTGGCCGCCAGAAAATTGATATGCTGAATGGAAGCAGGCAACTCCGGCGGATTTGTGTTATTTATTCCGCCGTCTTGTTGTTGTTGTTGTTGTTGTATTAACAGTGTTTCGTTTCCTCATTTTTATACTCAGTTGAGCAGAGCTCACAGAGTATATTAGCTTTGATTGGATAACGGTTAGTTGTACAGGTATAAAGGAATCGAGATAGATATAGACTTCCATATATCAAAATCATCAGTATCGAAAAAAAATTCGATTGAGCCATGTCCGTCCATCCGTCCGTCCGTCCGTCGGTCCGTTAACACGATAACTTGAGTAAATTTTGAGGTATCTTGATGAAATTTGGTGTGTAGGTTCCTGGGCACTCATATCAGATCGCTATTTAAAATGAACGATGTTGGACAATAACCACGCCCACTTTTTCGATATCGAAAATTTCGAAAAATCGAAAAAGTGCGATAATTCATTACCAAATGCGGATTAAGCGATGAAACTTGGTAGGTGAGTTGAACTTATGACGCAGAATATAAAACTAGTAAAATTTTGGACAATGAGCGTGGCACCGCCCACTTTTAAAAGAAGGTAATTTAGAAGTTTTGCAAGCTGTAATTTGGCAGTCGTTGAAGATATCATGATGAAATTTGGCAGTCACATTACTGTTATTACTATATGTCTGGTTAATAAAAATTAGCAAAATCGGAGAACGACCACGCCCATTTAAAAAAAAAATTTTTTTTTTAAATTCAAATTTAAAAAGAAAAGTTAATGTCTTTACAGTATATAAGTAAATTATGTCAACATTCAACTCCAGTAATGATATGCTGCAACAAAATACGAAATTAGAAGAAAATTTCAAAATAGGCGTGGCTCCGCCCTTTTTCATTTAATTTGTCTAGGATACTTTTAATGCCATAAGTCGAACAAAAATTTACCAATCCTTGTGAAATTTGGTAGAGGCTTAGATTCTAGGACGGTAACTGTTTTCTGTGAAAAAGGGGGAAATCGGTTGAAGCCACGCCCAATTTTTATACACAGTCGACCGTCTGTCCTTCCGCTCGGCCGTTAACAGGATAACTTGAGCAAAAATCGATATATCTTCACTAAACTCAGTTCACGTACTTATCTGAACTCACTTGGTATTGGTGTAAAAAATGGCCGAAATCCGACTATAAGCACGCCCACTTTTTCGATATCGAAAATAACGAAAATAAAAAAAAATTCCATAATTATATACCAAATACGAAAAAAGGGATGAAACATGGTAATTGGATTGGTTTGTTGACGCAAAATATAACCTTAGAAAAAAACTTGGTAAAATGGGTGTGACACCTACCATATTAAGTAGAAGAAAATGAAAAAGTTTTGCAGGGCGAAATCAAAAGCCCTTGGAATCTTGGAAGGAATACTGTTCGTGGTATTGCATATATAAATAAATTAGCGGTACCCCACAGATGATGTTCTGGATCACCTTGGTCCACATTTTGTTCGATATCTCGAAAACGCCTTCACATATACAACTAAGGGTCACTCCGTTTTAAAACCCTCATTAATACCTTTAATTTGATACCCATATCGTACAAACACATTCTAGAGTCACCCCTGGTCCACGTTTATGGCGATATCTCGAAAAGGCGCCCACATATAGAACTAAGGCCCACTCCTTTTTAAAATACTCATTAACACCTTTTATTTGATACCCATATCGTACGAACAAATTCTAGAGTCACCCCTGGTCCACCTTTATGGCGATATCTCGAAAAGGCGTCCACCTATAGAACTAAGGCCCACGCCCTTTTAAAATACTTATTAACACCTTTTATTTGATACTCATATCGTACGAACAAATTCTAGAGTCACTCCTGGTCCATCTTTATGGCGATATCGCGAAAAGGCGTCCATCTATAGAACTTAGGCCCACGCCCTTTTAAAATACTCATTAATACCTTTCATTTGATACTCATATCGTACAAAATAAATTCTAGAGTCACCCCTGGTCCACCTTTATGGCGATATCTCGAAAAGGCGTCCACCTATAGAACTTAGGCCCACTACGTTTTAAATAATCATTAACACATTCCATTTGATACACATGTCATACAAACACATTCCAGGGTTACCCTAGGTTCTTTTTACAACATTGTGATTTTCCCTTACTTTGTCTCCACAGCTCTCAGCTGAGTATGTAATGTTCGGTTACACCCGAACTTAGCCTTCCTTACTTGTTTAGACTAAAGTTACGATCATCAATAGATACTTCAAAAGCGACAAAAACGCCTTTGAAAATCTTTATTATGAAAAAGTTTACGCTTTTACCAATAGGGTCTAGTAGAAATATTGCTTAAGAATTATTAATGGCAGTTGGCTAAAAATTTAAAAATTTAGGGGGAAACTATTTTCTATTTGGAAACACTCTAATGTGCATATATGCATATGTATTGGTATTCTCATGAATGCTTTTTACTTACATGCAACTTCGATGTCAATTTTTTCACTGAATATCGAACCAGCATCGTTTTTTGCTATACATTGATAGCTGCCAGCATCCTCACGACGTGTTTTTTGTAAACGATAATATTGACTCGAAGAGAAACCACCAATTGGTATGCCATCCTTTAACCAACGATATGTGGGTTGTGGATATCCTGTAAATAAAGAAAAAGCAAAAAAAATCTATTCTTAGTAAAGTGTACACTTAAGAGAATGTATTGGTTGCACAGTATTTTAATTAAGTATAAGAGAGGCCACGAGTATTGACAAGGAGTATAAAGAAAAGTGAAGAAGAGATAGTAAACTGAAAACAAAATGAATGCTATCCAACGCCATAAAGTGGACACAGCAGGTAGTTAATAGGCATTGTGGTTAACGAGATCAGCAAGATTTCCAAATATTTGCAAAAAAAGAGCTTAACTAGTTCAATTGGTTCAGAAAGAGGTAATAGTAATCAGACTAAAATCTTAGAGCTAGTTCGCCGGTTTGATTGAACTAGAAGTGATCTAGTCATTACATTGAATTAATAACGGGAGGGCGATGGATAAGAGGAAGGGGAGTTAGGTAGTAGATTGTGTTTAATATTCTCATAGTCTTGTACGTCAATACGCTTTTACATTGATACGATTAAGATAGTAAGCGATTACGCAATACGATATTACGCATGCGCTTACGACAATGACTCCGACCACCACTATAAAGAACCTACAATCACGATTACGACTAAGAAATAGCTTTGCTATTTTAGGATTTCACGGTAATATACTACTTTACATTTGCGCCAAAATGCTTATCTTCCAATACGAAAATACGTTCCTATGCTAATAAGCTTTGCGCGAGCATATGTTTACCGTACTCCGTTGTTCTATTGCAGAAATACGGCACTACGCTAATACGATTTCACGCTCATATGTCATGCTCATAAACTATTACGCTGAAGCTAGCACGTTGCTACGCTAAAGTTATTAAGAACTTACGCTTCTACGCCTGTACGTTTGCGCCGTAAGCTAAAAGCCCATATTATTCTACAATTACGACTAACACTATAGCTAAAGCTATGACTATGACTATTACCATTACTTACATATGTATAACTTGAGCGGGTTCTAAAAAACTTCCTTGCAAGTGATCCAAATGAGAAGCACGCTATAGTCTCAATATCAAATCTGTTTCTCGACAACCTTTGCAGAGGGATGAATGCATTTTTCGGGAAGGCCCAAACTCATTCTCATTCAGGAATATGATAGTTGCACCAGCACGAAATATCTTGCGCTGAGCCTAGATACCAAATTGACCGTTTTGAATTATCTTCATTGTGCATGACTTTAGCAGTATGTAAAAGGGATGCGCATATTGGAGAGCCAAAGTCAGTCACAATGAAGCTACTTGTATGAGCTCCCCTCGGATTTTATTTTTAAACGCTGCTGAATATTGGACGGATGTAATGAAACATTGAAAGAACCGAACCGCCCTCACCAAGGTTAAACGCAAAGAGGAGTGCTGCGAATAACTTCGGTTTATTGCACGGTCTCGACTGTATAACAATATGCGACAGCGGATCGGAAGGGAGTAGAATTGCTGTAGCCAAATAAGCGCAAGGAAAATCGATTTGGCAAGAACAGTTGAGCAGCTGTAGGCAAGCGGTACAGCTAAGTAATCCCAGAACTGTCCTCGTAATTGAAGCGACCACGTGGATAGGTCGCCTTCCACCTGACAAAATTTGTAGCCGGGTACGGTCTGATCCGTAAATAAAGAATGCGGAAAGTTAATTATCCGAATTGCTTGTACTGTGGTTATGTAGACGATGTACGCCCCACCTTCTTCCAATGCGAAAACTTCGCCCAACAACGAAGGAGAGTAGAAAAGACTGGTGTCATCAATAAAATGAGTGCCGAAGAGAAAGCTGGGATAAGGTCAACAGGTGAGGAATATTCTTCTCAGAAAACGAGAAGATGGATGCCTGCTCGATTTGCGTGACAGTAGCTAAGAAGCTCACGTAGCGCGCCCCATACCATAAGTTCTAGGAAATGCGGTCCCAGGTACGGAGAGTCAGGCGAGTCTTGAGGGGTAAGGCTTTAGTGGGAAGCCCTAAAAAGGTGAAAGGGATTCGTACTCTCCAAGAATCTCACAGCGAAGCTTTAAATGTCCCTTTCAGTACATAAAGCTTTTCCTCCTTCAACAAAACACATAAAAAAAAAAAACAAAACAAAATGCAAAAACGCTTTAACTTTGATAAATGGCATTACTATTATTTAATGGAATTTTGAATATTTATGGCGATTGTAAACTCTATTCTATACTATGGAGTTCTTGTTTGGTAGAAGGCCACACAAAAAGAACCTACCTCAAAAAATTAGAGGTGGTATGTAGGTTATCAATGCATTACGGGATCCCTGAAAATAACTCGGAAGGCTGCACTGTATGCGATTCTGCACATTCCACCTGTAGACATGGTAGCAAAGAACATGGCGTTAACAACTGCAACGAGGCTCAGCGCTCGGGGCAGCTTGATCGCAGACCATACGGCCATGGTAGTGTAGCGCCATCAATTACAGGACGAACAGACTACCTGATTTCTTATCAGCCCTTAGAAGGAGATCTTAAAGGCACAAAAGAGAGGGATGGTTGGCGCAAGGGTACTCAAATGGCGGACCAGGCGATACATGTGTACACAGATGGTCCAAAGTAGTGGAAGGAGGAAGATCTGCGGTATACTGTGCTGATCCGGAAATAAACAGATCCTGCAAGCTGCCATATCACTGTAGCGTTTCCAAGCGGAAGTATTAGCCTTAACCAAAGCAGTAGAAACAGTGGAGGAGAATAGCTTTAACTGCAGCCGTGTTATCTTTTATATTGACAGCCAAGCAGCAATTAAGGCAATAATCTCGCATAGCACAGCATCTAAATGCATGTTAGAGTGTAGGCAGTATTTGGAGAGAATCGGGACAGGGAGAAGAATACATCTATATTGGGTCCCAGGGCATATGGGAATAGTTGGGAATTGTAAAGCAGATCAACTAGCTAAAAAGGGCACACCTCTTGAAGCTTGCTCCGTAGACGTCCCAATTAGATTGGGCGATATTAAGAAAAGGCGAGAGGTGCACATGATCGACCCTGCGGCAAAGGCATGGATCCAAGCGCGGGGATGTAAAGTGTGAAAGATTATGTGTAGTTCTTACAACCTTAGACTAATAAAGTTGCTTTTATCATTAAAAAGAGAGGACTGTAGACTCATGACGGGTATTCTGAATCGACACTGCTTTCTGGCGTCACATGCCTTTAAATTAGAATTGGTTAGTGATAGCAGATGTAGGATGTGGGTTGGAGGCGAAAACGATCAAGCACGTTTTGTGCTCGTGCCTTGCGCTTGCTATGCTAAAACTCCTGCTATTAGGAGTGTTACTGCTGTCCGATATAGAAGCAGCAAGTGGCTTAAGTCCTAGGAAGCTTCTAGTATTTGGCAAGAGGACGGAGTTTTTTTATAAGATAGGTCCTGGTTTTTGATAGGGTTTTTCAGTTTTATTTTTGTTGTTAAATAAACTTCTGGTAACACTACGGACTCATTGAGTCTATGAGTCTATGTGAGGTTTTCATGGACCGGCCAGTTCAATTTAGCTTAAAGTAGAATATTTGGGGGTCCTGAAAATATTTATTAAGAAAAAAAATCTGCTCTAAGTAAAGAGATGCATATATTCATTAGCACAGTTTGATAAATTTAAGCAAATAGTACCATTTTTGAATGTTTATGCATACATACAAACATTAAAAACTATATCCTGGATGAATGCCAACACGTATGTGAAAGCTCAGTAGAATTTACTTTCCTGCTATGGGAATTTATTTATAAAGCGATTTTTTTATTTATAAGTGTACAAACAGATGTACAAGCGTATGGTACATACATGCATACATACATAGAATGGGCACCAGTACAAATGTCGATCAATCAATTGAATACAATAAAATTGAACAAATAAAGGAAATAGAGTGCAGACATATTTGTAATAGAATAGAGTAAAAAGTGATATAAAAATCAATTGCTGAAAAAGGATATTGCTAACTGTCAACATAAACACCTACACCGAATAGTAAGTCACTTGCTTGTATGTATGTATGCACACAACGGCAATTGTAGTAAGGACAACAGCCACTATTTGTTGGAAATTGGCATCGTTACAGACAACCATTGCGCAAATTGACAATGACACATATTTACATCTATACATATTTGTAGATATATTTTTTTATGATCCTTGATTCAGCCAGTTTAAGCCAGTAATATAAACCCACATGCCTGTTTTCCCAAGTTTACGTTAGACGAATTCTCTTTGTTAAAATTTAATAAAATCTCTTTAGCCGAACAAATATAAAAAAAAAAATTATGTTTGTTCTTAGCATGTTTGTGCTTTTTACATATGTCCATGTGTGTGTGCGTATAAATAGGAGAATTGCAGGAAAAATTCATTAAAATATTTCTACGAACATATTTTGCATTTTTATTTTTGCTAATATGGAAGTTTTTGTGTTAAAATTTGGTATCTGTGTATTTAGGAGCACAATTGCTAAAGTTTATTATCCTGCTTATACACATCTGTTTTATAATACATATGATTCGTTCCATCTTAAATCGACCAAACACAATACCGTTAGTCAAAACGTTTCTTTGGTCCTTTGCTAAAGAGTGAGAACCATTAGAAGATGTAGTACTAGATTCAATTTCAGCAAAACATTTGCTTTGTCGTTACAACAATAAAAATATTGCTATGGTCCTGCCAGGTGCAGAGTGGACATCCCAATTAGTGAGGATGTTGGAGTCAGTGTTTGCATATAAAATACGCAAAACACCAAGAATAACAAGAAAAAATAAAGCGAAAAGTAAACCGTCAGACAAATAAGAAGTGGAAAGAAGGTAGAGAAAACAGGCGATTAGAAAGAGGCCTTTATTTCCAACAGGACAGGCTCTTCTCTTCAGCTTAGTCTATCGTACGGGAGAGTACACGTCAGAAGCACTCAGTTAGGCAGTGGACCAGTTTAGTGGTTTACGCATGGAACGAAGTTAGACGAGAACGTTGGTTGGGAAGAGGGCTTTTTCTGGAAATCAATGAACAGTCTTACAAGCGGAAGTTGCTGTGATTTATGTGATTAAGAATGCGGTGAATGTGAGACTGTCTAGGGCAACAATGGTTGACATCTACTCAAATATCAAGCGGATATTCAAGTCTGCAGTTCAACTATGGTGCAATTGATGATGGTCTGGGTGTACCTCGTCTCGAGTGCAATTGCATCCCACTATGTTGAGACTGAGATTATCAGGGTCTGGGCTCATAAGAGTATTCAAGAATATTTCCACGCAGATCAATTAGCCAGCATGGGTGCTACTGAGCTCTGCATGCCGCCCGTGGTCTGCTCATGTATTGATGGGCTTCGCAACTGCTTAGTTGGGCTGATGCTGGTTTCAGGTGAGTAGCAAGATCCTTCTGATTAGAAGTCCATGACTGGCGGGTTAGGTTAGTTTAAGTTAAGTGGCAGCTGCCCTGAAAAGGAAAGCTCACTTGGATAACACGAAGGTGCGTTGTGATACCACATACCCCAAAAATAACGGTGACTTAGGTCTAGCTACTTAGAGAATCGTTGGGTAGCAACGATAAAGCTCCGAATGACACCGATCTCCACTTTGGGTAAATCCTCGGGAGATCCAAGTGAGTCGCAACCGAAGTACTTTCGCCTAGTTCTGGCAAAAGCTGTGCAATCAAGCATAAAGTGATTTGGTGATTCCACCTCATCATCCCTCATACAGCTGCAGCAGGATGGAGTTTCCAGTATATTGAGACATACCATATGGATACCCATGGGACAGTGTCCTGTCAAAACCCTAATGACCATCGATAGGTGAGCCTTAGTGAACCCAATTATTTCAGCAGACTTCCTGCCATCCAATTTCGGCCAAAAAGATCTTGCTACCCTGCAAGACGTGGTGTCCGCTCAACGTTTCCTGAGCTGACTCTAGGCCTAGCTATGGAGAAGCAATCCACAGTTGGACAGCGGAATCCCGAAATCCCTACAACTACCTTCCTCCGATTCAGTTGTAACGATGCGGGCTAAGATATCCGCTTGACAGTTACCCGAGATATCACTATGGTATATAGTCATATAGTGATATGGCTGGCGGGTACACCAAAGCCAATCCCATTGGGAACGCATTTCGTAGCAGATGCATGGAGCATGGATGAGGTAGAATAAAATTACGCCTCTTTTGCGTTATCTAACGGCGATTCGGAGCATCAAGGCAGACCAAGTTTTCGTCCACATATTTTCTCAGTCGAGGTCTCCCCTTTCTTGAAAAACAAAGAATCGTTAAATAAATATTTTATCTTGGCATAAGCTGGACCATGACCCCTTTTTGCATGCAATTCCTCAATTTTCAATATTGAAATTAAAAAAAAAAAGTTAAAAAGTAAACATATTCGATATAAGATGACATGCCCCATATATAAAATATTTTCTTTGTTTGTTTTTGTGCCTTTCGTTTCCAGTATTGAAGTATGTCTATATTTGGGTATTACAGTTTATGTTTGTTCAAAAGTCCATATGTATGTATGTATTTTTGTCAGTTCATTATATATTTACATTTGTTCTCTCTATAAGTTAGCAAGGATATTAAGAAATAATGCATCAAATGCAGAAGCTTTGTCGATATAAATTAGCTTATTTTACTTTATGATTCACATAAGAAGAAAATACGGACTAATATTTGGTTTTAGTAGCAAAGTATATTTTTCTAAAAAGAGCTTAGCTTTTATTTGATCGCTTTAGCAATTTACAGCATTAAATTGTGTGCAGGCGTAAATGGAAAAATGTTTATTAAAAAGCTTAAAATATCGTTGATTTTTTTTAAAGAAATAAAATTTAAAATCCGTAGGTATAGGAGGGAAAACTAACTCAGGTTGTAACTTGTACCCAGATTTAATGAACGACTTCTTTTTACAGTCAAGTAATTTCAAAAATAGTGGTCTTTTCAAAATCAATGGAAATTTGGTTTATAATCCAGTAAATGCCTTCCACTTTAATGCCTTCCACTTTAATTAAATCGACTGCCATTGGAGAGGATGGTATAAGTCTTAGATTTTTGAAACTAATCATCCACAACATAGCTTCGTCTCTCACTCACATAAACAATTTTTCTATCACAACTTCAACCTTTCCCGATTCTTGGAAAATAGCTAAAGTTACTCCAGTTGCTAAGAAACCGTCGGCAATTTTATGAACTGATTTTCGTTCAATAAGCATTCTGCCGGTTTTATCAAAAGTATGGGAGAAAATGATGGTCGCGCAAATTACGGATTACCTTAATAACAATAAGCTAATGAACGAAAATCAGTCTGGATACAGAGCTTCCATAGCCGTAATACTGCCTTGCTTAAAATTATTGAAGACATTCGGCCAGCTTATGACAGAGGTGATCAAACCGTTCTAACGCTTTGGATTTCTCCAAAGCTTTCGATACGGTGGATCATTCTATCCTTTTATTGAAGATTGGTAAATATTTTGGATTCTCTAATAATGCTGTGAAATTGCTGGAAAGTTATCTACGAAATCGGTGGCAGAAAGTAGTGGTTGATAATAGTTGTTCTGAGATAAAGCGCCTGGATGCGGGGGTACCACAGGGTTCTATACTTGGTCCCATTTTGTTCTCAATGTTTATGAACGATATGACCCATTGTTGCAAGAGTGTGTCAATACATTTGTATGCAGACGATGCACAGGTATATTTGTCTCGTCCGATTGGCCTGTCAGAGGACCTAGTTTTCAGAATGAATGAAGATATTGAAAGTATCTCTTTATGGGCAAATAATAACAAACTTAATTTAAACGCAACAAAGACTAAGACCATCTGCTTTACCTATTCATGGCAGGTAGTGCGATTATTGCAAGGCACTACCATTAGTTATGCGTCTGTGGTTACTAGCCTTGGGTTTAAAGTAAACTAATACCTGGGGTGTAAGGACCATATTAGCTATATTTTACGCAAAATCTGCTTCGTATTGAGGAAGTTGAAAAAAAAAAAAAAAAATTTGAAGTAAATGCAATTCTTGTTAAAACGAATAATGAAAACTGAAAAAATTGTGATATTTCGCATACTTTGAACTAAGTAAGTATGCAATTGGGAAGTAAAGTCCGCTCTCTCGCAAATTAAAGTGAAGTTATAAAATAGTCTTATTGTATCCGCACTGATACATAATGCCAAGCATGGATGCTGACTTTAGCGGCTTTAGGAATAATGGTGCGAGAGAAAATTTTTCTCAAAAGTTTGATAAACCAGTAGACTTTGATGCGCCGATATCCTGAGAGATTTTTCAAAATTAACCGACTTATATAAATAATAAGAGCATTCAAACATCGACTCGTGTTCGGTCCAATTAAGTTAGAGTTTAGTTTAGCACAGTGGGCTCAAATAAGTGACCTCAGCAAGGAAATCAATCATCTGTCATTGACGACGAATAAATCTAATCACTTAACAACTCAAACTCTCTATTTCTATGGTAAAGAAAGCACTAGGACAAACTACATATTCGACGGTCAAGGCTACACGGTCGAAAGTTTTGGTTTAAATCTTACACTTGTTGATCTACATATGACCAAACGTTTTTTGGTTTTAAATGCAGATCTTGCAAAGTTTAAAACGAAACGAGCTCATATGACTGGTTTTGAATTCTAAAGTTTTGGTTTATAATTTAGTCCAAAAAAATTTCATTTTCAAACTTTTGGACTAAAACTTAAACCCATTATATATGATAGCTTATAACAAACAAGTTTAAAAACGCGGTATGGGTGAAACTTTTTGGTTTTAATTTTAAACTTTTCATCCAAAATTATATTTTTCAAGTGTCTGGATTAAAATTAAAACCAAGATATCTTACAAATTGCTTTTAAAAGTAGTATAAAAAGATTAAAATCAGCAGTAAACTTTGCTATGTTTAAAAAAATAAACTAGAATTTTTGTCCGTGTATTAATGCATTCGTCATGGAAGCAGCGATATGTAGCGAACTTTTGAGAATTAATTATCAAGCTGAGAGCTTCAATCTGCCTCCGTCAAATTCTTATATTGTTCCTAAAGTATGGAAACAGGCAAGGTTGGCATCTTGTTGGAAATTTATCAATATCGTATTAGTCGAACCAAATGACTCTTTTCGAAAGCAATTGATTTAGTGATGAGATGAGACTCCACAAGTTTGCTGAGAGGGTATTCAATTTTAGAGTATATCGTACAGAAGTTTTCATGTAACTGGCGAAAGTTTTAACTTAAAACAATGCTTCATAAAAAAAGTGTCTAATATGTCGCGCTAAATTCAGCTTACTCCGTTCATCTACGCTTTTGCTTGCTGGGTTTAAATATGTAAAAATATGCAAAGAAGTTCTGGTACTTGCTACGTTACAAAGGCGCATAAAGGAAAAACATACATACATATTGTTACGAGTATTAGCAATACTAAAGGGTACTGTCATCTCTAAGCGGATGCTAAAAGTAACTTGTATGCACATCCATAAATCAATCGTTATGTATCTACATAAACGAATCAATCATTATGTCTACACATATGTACGTACACGCAGCGGAGAAGAGATGCACAAACACATGCAGATATCTTATCTGAGATGCTCCCAAAGGTATGCAATTGTAATTGTGGAATTGTCGCTCACAAATACATGCGCATATGAGAAGCTATACACGTGTATCTGTAGTTATAATTATATGGCAGTAACTAAGTAAATTCTGGAAGCGCCTAGAAGATGCAACGAGGAAATCACAGAGTATAAAAGCACCAACAGTCGAGGCGCGAGAGTCAGTTTTGATTAAGCACGCTATCTGTCGAGAAATAGTAGAGTTATTTATTGTGAAGTACTTTAATAAAGACCACTTTGCATTACTGAATAGTGGTGTTATTTATTCAACAGTTTAGTGATTCGAACTTAGCAGAAGGTTACAAATAAGGCAATTTGCAGTAAATTCGTTACATTATGTATATCACTTCTGCACCAGCATCTTTATTCGTCGCCCAACACACAATAGTTCGCTTTGAACTCTGAGAATGTTAAACTGACGTTGTTAGTTTCAGTCCTTGCGGGTTCACTGCATATTCGATTTCGAGCTAAAACTAATGCGGACCATTCGAATGTAGAGTTATTGGTCCGCTGGTTTCATATCAGTGCAAATTTGCAGATAAATCTGATTTTTTATTTTTTTATGTGGGTCTTTTGTATTCATTTCATTTAGAACTTGAATTAGTTTTAGACTTTGGACGTTGGTCAGATAACAGCAAGCCAAGTTAAATAGTAGGATTTCTTTTATTTTATAAATTTACATGGGCAAACATATTTATTTGCATACGTAAAGGAGCTGCTTAAACAAATCAAAGTAGGAATTGGATTGTGTATTTTTAGTATGTGGGTAATAAAACATACATATATAAGTAAATGGCTTTGTTTCCTATTTCTTATGCTCTCACTTGTTTCTTCCACTATAAAACGAACTACATTCACTACAATGAGAATTGTATTGATTGAAAAGCACACAAACC
Organism: Eurosta solidaginis; assembly: GCF_040869045.1. Lineage (NCBI taxonomy): Eukaryota > Metazoa > Arthropoda > Insecta > Diptera > Tephritidae > Eurosta > Eurosta solidaginis. The sequence goes on from NC_090322.1 coordinate 261,512,249, forward strand.
TTGTGTATTCAAATGATAGGGAATAAATTTTCGTTCATAAGTTGCCAGCGAATCCTGGACGATATCTGGCTTCAATTCAAGGCCTGAAGTGAGACTCAAACTTCCTTCTTCTCCCAACTTATTGCATGTGTTCCTCTTTCCCAGCCGAAAAATTTGCACATAAGGACAGGTACGACTAGAGGTTTATGGAGCATTGGAAGCTACGTCAGCATATCTTCTTCTCTCACAAGCTTCTCCAACTCAATTAAAGTCTCTCACTTCCACTGCTGTTAAGCACGGGTGTCAAAAGGAATACTTTTTATAACTATTTCGAGCAATGACAAACCTAATCAACTTCAGCCAGGTCGGAGGTTATGCTACATGGAGGCTATAGAAGTGTGATAGACACAAGGGACGGGGCGGGAGAGGAATAGGAATTGGAATAGGAAAAATAATAAAAATGCTTACAGAAATATGAAGAGGATTATGAATGGGAATAAGACCAGGAATTAGAATACAAAAATAAAATGCATAGCAATTGGAGTAGGAATAGGAATTATGAGTAAATAGAGAGAAGTATTTCTCAACAATGGTGATGTATTATCAAAAGTATATCTATTTTTGACCACCCTAATATATATATTACATGTAGTAAGCGTTTCATGTTAGAGTAATAAACATTTTTATTGCAATGCCCAAGAATTTCTTTTATCCGAATCTAAATATTACCAGTTACTTTAAATTAGTGAGAGACATTAAAATAAAATTACGTAAGAATACCCAGCAAAAACATGCACAAGCGCTTGTAAGCAATAAGGAAAACTTTAATTCCTGAAAGATAAATCATGCAATAAGGTTAATAAAATATATAAAAGTGCATCATATGCCTTATAGTAATACCTTAATTTAGGCTTATTAACGGTGCAAATAAGCCTTATTCGTAAGGTAAACCGAAATATAAAAAATAAATGTTGCCTAAACTTAAACGATATGTTACAAATAGAAATTTTCGTAGTATTTTTAAGCAAACTGGATATAGTTTTTATTTCAAAAATAGAACGCCGATAAGGATGGTTTGAAGGAACCCATAAAAGATATGAATTCTATATGTCTTGCTGTCTAAACAGCTCTATTTTAGGATTTTGGTATACTGCTTTTTTTATCTTTCTCAAAAAAGGTGGCTACGTTTTTTATGCCGTTGCCGAACAAAATGTGGTAAATATATTTTTGAAGAGAATATTTTCATAGCTGATATACGCGTTCTGGACAGGCCGAACAACTGTCCGTTTAGAGAAACTTTCTTTTAAAACTTTTAAATGTTACTTGTCCCGTATCTTAAACGTAGGAACTGAAAATAAATTTCGATGGCTATTACTAATCTATCCGTGAATAAATTTTTTGATATTGGTAATTATAAAGGCATATATAGGAACTTAAAGTCATATGGTGTCTTATTATAAGTCCAAGGCAAACTTGATTTTATATGTACAATAACACTTAAAACTAGGTTATAATATGGCATACTATTCCTTAACCTGACTCATAAACCATATATTTCATTTATATTTACTGTACTCGATGTTTTATCTTTTTACAATACCTTATGTTAGCCCGATTCTTATTGGGTTATAAGCCTTATATAAAAGGTACTTGCTATATTATAGTATCTCACAATAATGCCTTATGTAGGCCTTATTTTATTTGGTACAGGCGCGTTATAACAATTCCTTTTGTAAGCCTTACTTTATATGGGCTATAAGCCTTATGCATAACATTATCTTTCAGATAACTCTTAGGCCAGAAAAAAAGGAGTATTATAAAGAATACATCATACAAGTAATATTCCTTATAGATCTAAAAGCGCTGACAAAGTTGACATATCCATATCCGTATAAAATAGCTGATGCAAATCAATGTTGTTAGACAATGGTGCCGTACCATAACGCCCTAGCCATAACCATACCATACAAACCAATTGGTTTTTCGGTATCTATAAATATATCATTTGGTGAATTCATTAGCTTTTGGATGTTGTTTTGGATACGCTTTAACTAAGATACTTATTATTTTTGAATTTTCTTCTTTCTTGTGACATTGTCACATATAAGATATAGATGAAGGCACCAATAAAAAATGCAAATTGATATGGATAAATAAAAATATGGTTACGATAATGGTTTTACGACTATATCAACTTTACCAAGCCCTTAAAGCATGCTACCATAAGCCTTTTGGCCATATGAAATAAATCTTATAAAAGGTTCAAATTTTTTGCCGGGTATAGAAATACAAACAAATATACACATGCGTACGTAACAATATGACCAACTCATGAGAAAAATAAAATGAAATGTAAAATAACTCATAAATTACCTGACAATACAAAACACAAAAAAATATCTCACTAAAATAATAGAAGAACATAAATGGTAAAGCCGCAAAATAGCCATGCATAAAACGAAATGAACAATACAACTTAATTGACTTAATAAAAAATAGATAGAAAGTAAAAGAAATAGAATCTTTATGTATGTATGTCTATATATTTTATAGTAGTTAAACTCTACATGCATCACCCATACATATAAGAAGGTGCACAAAGTATTTAACTACACTAATAATTCTAGCCACAAAGTATTCTATAAAAGCAGACATTATTGAAAGACACAGCTGCCGGTCATTGTATATCTACATAAAATGCTAGAAACCAATTTTTTTCGATATGCAACTCATCGAATGAACTATTATGCAGCCAGGTGAGCTTATATGTATAAGCTTCGCCTGTGAGAGGCTATTACATATTCGTGTATACTAAAATTTGTATAAAGTATTTGTACAAAATTTTATTATTTTTCTTGTTATCTTTTTATATGTTTTTTTCATGATTTGAGCGCTGTATATTCAACGCTTCTCAATGCCAGCTAATGTTTTTCACACCCAACTACTCTACTCATCGATTTGCACTAACTTCTTTCTCCCAGGAATTTGTAATGTATTCAAAGTTTATGCAAAAATTGCTATATTTTTTGCAAACCATTTACCGACTTTGTACGCAAAAAAAAAAATTGAATCGGGACAAAATGCAATGAAGTTGGCGTCGACAAGTGTGACCATTTGTAGCAATGATGCATTTGAATCTGCACTAAGGTGGGTTGAAAAGAAATCTTAAACCAGGAATTTTAATCATATTCTTCATAAACCCAACTTCCTACATCCGTTTTATCAACCCATCTTAAGAGGTCCTAAAAATACAAGTCTGAAACCGTCCCATTTCTGAAATATTTCACTTGTTTGAACATTTTTTTTTCAAATTTCCAACAAACTGTTTCTTTTCTCAAACCGGTTGCTTTCTGGAAACAAAGTACACTTTGGAACCGGTTAATTTTTTGAAACCGGTAACTATAATGAAAGCTTTTACTTTATTGGAACTGTTTTACTTATTTTTTTTAACGGGTAACCTTAAAGACTTCAATTTAATTTTTGTATAATTTTTTTGAAAGCTTAAATTTTTTTTAAATCGGTGACCTTGTTGAAAGCGTGTCGTTGTTGAAGTTGGTAAATGAAAGCTTATACTTTTTGGATGTGATTTGTTTTGAAAGCTTTTACTTTTTTGAAAGCTGACGTATTTGTTATCATTAGACCAACAAAAGCGCACGGAGCCATAGTAGTGGTGGACAACACGGTCTAAACAATACAACAAAGATGGGGGAGTTTCGCTACAATGACAACAACAAAGACAACGCAAAACAGCATCTAAGAACTTAACCAAATACAACGGTATGCCTGTTTATTCGTGAGTACATAGGTCGTGTCAAACTGATGTATAAATGTAATTTTCATCAAGCTATAATCAGTTCGACGAAATTGTTCAATAAATATTTCGCCTATTTTGAGCTTTGTTAGAAGCTTCAATGGAGCGGTTCATTTCGACAAGAGACTAAAAAGGTGACGGAGCATGTAATGAGTGTGACGTATTACAATCGACAGTTGTGTGACTAAAACATGTAATAGTTGCAGTCTTCCAAACTCATATAGTATCTTCTAAGCACTAGTATTAAAGAGAGATTGGGCTGATGGCTTTCTGTTAGTAAATTCCACACTCACGTTCTCTGAAATAATCGAACCATGATTCTATTAATCAGACTTCGAATAATCCAATTATTAGTTGTTTGCTTATTCTCACCAAAAGTTATTACCCAGACTGGGATTTGATTGCTTTTGCATATTTGTAAAATTTCTGATCTACATTTATGGTACAATAATTGATTTAAATTATGGTTGAGCGGCCACCGTGGTGTGATGGTAGCTTGCTCCGCCTACCACACCGTATGCCCTGGGTTCGCACCCCGGGCAAAGCGACATCAAAATTTTAGAAATAAGGTTTTTAAATTAGAAGAACAATTTTCTAAGCGGGGTCGCCCCTCGGCAGTGTTTGGCAAGCGCTCCGGGTGTATTTCTGCCATGATAAGCTCTCAGTGAAAACTCATCTGCCTTGCAGATGCCGTTCGTAGTCGGCATAAAACATGTAGGTCCCGTCCGGCCAATTTGTAGGGAAAATCAAGGGGAGCACGATGAAAATTGGAAGAGAAGCTCGGCCTTAGATCTCTTCGAAGGTTATCGCGCCTTACATTTATTTATTTTGTTTATAGTTAACTAATTAATAAACATTTTTATTAAGCATTATCTAAATAAAACAATCAATCGGCTTATTCCAATCTTAACCTAAACAAAAAAGGTGTACATCCAAGTAACTAGTTGTTCGATAAGTGGAAACGACAACAATTAAATAGTCGCCATTTCGATTATTCCAAGTTTGAGTAAAACAATTATTCTCATTATTGCATTTTTCTTTTCCAGCGAGTATCTAAGCAAAATATACAAGTTTTGTACTCACTGGTATCGAACAACACGACTAGTGTTCGATTTCGTCATCCTAGATTTTTGATATCAATTGCGTAGAAAAAAATAAATTAGCGCATGTAAATAGTTGGATTGCAACCGTAAAAATGGAGTTTTTGATTGATTTTTTATTTGGCTGTTTATTTTTGCAATCATATTTTTTATAGTTTTTTATTGAATTAATCAGTGATTATACAATGATTTATTTTGAGCAAAATGTTGCTATATTCATTTACTTCAAAATTTGGAGATTGGTATTATTAGAAGCAGTTTTTATTTTTGTGCTTTCCAATCATATTCTGTGTACAATCAATGACTGTTGGTACAATTAAAAACTTCCAAGAGATTTTAGATTGTGTTTCTAGTCATTAATTTATGACTAAACCATCAATGATTGTAAGAAAAATTGTTCCAAATAATTAAATCAAAGTTATATTAGATTTTAATTTTTACAAAAAATAGTTGATTGCAAGAGTAGGTATTCGTGATTGCAATCAAATCTAACTGTGATTTCTTACAGATTATGGGTTGATATCTAGATTTGTTGGTTAAAAAAAAATCAGATACATTCCCTTTACTGCAAAAAAAAAAAAAAACTATATTCTCTTAAATTTTGTGTTACCCTAATGTGCAGCTGTATTTATGTATATATTCATCTATAAACAAAAAAGTGTAGGTGTATGAATAGCAGAAAAATTTGTGTTTGTGGGAATAACGGTAGCATTATTTGGCACACAAACGAGTTCTACATATATATTTTTCTTTGCTTATTCTCTATTCGGTCGTACATTGTAGTTGCCTAATGAAGACATGAATAAAATATAAGATTTGCCAAACTGCTACAATGCGCCACCATCATAAACCTCTCACCACCACCTGTCATTGCTGCTGCTGCAGCTATTTACGCTCCTGTAGCTGCTCTTCAATACCTGACTTATTTTACCCTGTTGCTGTTGGCAATCTTTATAGTAAATTTCACAACTTTTCTACTTAAGCGGCGTACTTATAAGCTTTCATGCATTCCACTATCCTCTTTTCTTAATTTTGCTTACTTTTTCTCAATTCTTTTCATAGCAGGAAGCTAAAGTTTTGAATGGGTTGCTTAAAAGTCAGTCGCCATTATGAGCTAACCTGTAGACTTCATTTCTATCGTCAATTTATGCCATCTCTCGCTGCCGCTTTCTACATCCTACAGCTGCTGCTAGCAACAACGACCGCATTAATTCTAAAATAACCTAAAAAGCTTATATACTTATATTTCCCCAATTCATGTCAATGCAGCTATTCCTGTTGCAGTTCCGACTAAGGATAAGGCATTTGTTTGTATGCTGTTATGCTACTTCTATTACATATCCTTTTCTTTTTCCTAGATATGAGCAGGCCAGAATCGTTTCATCTGCTGCTAACTCTGCATACTATTTTAGTTACACTACACTCGTTCTATAAGGCAAGTTATGATGATGTGTGCCTTAGCTATTGGGATGATTTCCAATGAGTTGCAGGAAACTGCTTTAAGTGATATTTGATACGTGCTATATACGCGATTTTTAAAACTATAGCAATAATGGATAATGATTGTATGCATGAGCATGGAAGAAAGGATTTGTTTAAAGTTGCAGCTTCCTGCAGTATCAGGTGTTACGTGCTCTGGGAAGGCTTTCATGATGGCCCTAATGGATATAAGCAATTTTTGAAAATCGTGAATAATTTAGAATAGAATTTATTTAGCCTAAGGCAGATGGTTACACGAAATTGGCGCTGACGGTTGTGATGAGTGTAGAAAATGGGTATCAGATGTGAGTTCATACAAAATAGACATTCTTGCGGAGTTACAAGCTCCAATTTAAACGTAGTGCAGTAACATATTTTATTTCCCATTTGAGTCATTATCTGTTTTTATTTTTATTTTTTTTATTCAAAGTTACAAACCCGGGCACGAGAAATATGAGCAATGGTACTGTGTTATCTTTCGTCAAGCAAAAAGTAGAAATGTGCCCACCTCTTATTAAAAGCATGCAAAATTGGCTACGGAAAGAACTTTTTGAAAGGTTGCTTAATATATCGATTTTCAATTTGAATTTCCGAGTTGCTTATGATGTTAGCAGGCACACTACATGTATGTGAATTAATCTATAAAAGGCAGCTACTAGCTCAGAAACACCAACAATTGAATCAGTTTAAAAGCGATTGCTTAGCGCGATGCAAAGCTTTATAGCGCCACAGATTCACAACTCAACTGTCAACCTCATCCCACATATTTTAAATTAAGCTGGCGAGGCTGTCGCGATTATAATTTTCACAGTAAACTAGGAGTTGGAGAGGATATGGCCAAGAAGTTTCAATGTGGCCCCCGGGCCCGGGGTTTCTGAGGGGGCCCGCGATTTAGAGGTACTAAGACATTTTTTAAATTCAGGAGAGTTAATTCAGGAGAGAGGAGAGGCCAAAACGTGGGCCCGTGAATGCCAAGACAGTGTATATACAATATGGATATCAAAGGAAAGCTGTTGATGAGTGCTTTAGTACAGAGTAATATATTGTACCGCTGGGTGACTAGGGTCTCGAGATATAGGCCAAAACATGGGCCTGGAAACCCCTAGAATTCATAGTAATATGGATATCAAATGAAAGCTGTTGCTGAGAGCTCTAAAGTAATTTTCATTATAATATTCGATTTAGTCGCATCAACCTGGAAAACTGATAAATATGCATGCGAAGCCGAAATAGAGACATGAACTATTCCTGTGTGTAATTTGTGTTCTAAATATGAGCCAAATCTGACCACAAATACGATTTTTTGAAATATTTCGATCCATGCGCCACCTAGCGAATCTTTTTCTATTGCATTGTCATCGGGTTCTGAACTATATTCAAAGGTTGAAGCTTGTAGCTCATCGGGAAGTTACTGAAATAATAATTACAAAATCGGTGTCAATTCAAGCTAAGTAAAGCCGTTTAAAAACAGAGACAACTACAACACCAATACTACAAGAACAACAACAAAAACAATTAAAATTTAAATAAATACAAGGCGCGATATACTTCCGAAGAGAATTTAGGCCGAGCTTCTCTGCCAAAATGCGTCGTGCCTATTTTTAATTTTTCCCACGAATTGACCGACTCCGAACGGAGTTTGCAAGGCAGATGAGTTTGCATCGAAAAGTGTTTCATGGCAGAAATACACTCGGAGTATTTGCCAAATCACTGCCGAGGAGCGAATGCACTTAGAAACACTTTTTCAAACTTGAAAGAACCTGTTTCTTAGTTTTGGATGTTGCTTTGCCGGTGAGTTGAACTTAGGATTTATTGTTTGGTAGACGGAGCGCGCTACCACCACACCACGGCGCACTGTGTATTACTTTCATGTTCTAGAAAATATTAATTAAAGAAAGTATGGCCTTGAATTTCAAAAGAATTTAAATTCAAAATTCTTTTGAAATTCTATTTAGAAATGCGTAATTAAGCGAAAAAATAAAAAACTAGAAATTTGAGCTAAGTTGAGTCGACTAACAGAGCTTTATTTGGAAGCATATCAATTGGGAAAAGGTTTTAACTCGACTTTTTGCCATTGAATGGGAAAGTTTAAATTGCTGGCCTGCTGTGAGTTATACTTCAATTGCTAAAATATAATATTGTGTTCATTTTCTGAGTTATGATAATTTTAGTAAATATAAATTTTTTGATTTTAACTAAAACGGAGTTAGTTTTTCATGTTATAGTGGGATAATGTTCAATTAAGTAAAATTTTTGAAATGTTTTGATTTCATAAGAGCAGCGATTTCGTTATTCGCATTTATCCGATTTAGTTTGTATCTAAATTTGTTTGCTTCTATTCATAAAACTAAAGTTGTACAACTCTAGCTGCAGTTAAATGCAGGTTTTCGTGTAATATTTTGTTTTCAGGAAATATGGCAATCTCAAGGGACGAACTTTTCGAGATTAGGTATAAGCAAAATAATGCAAAAGAAAAAAAATTACAGCTCAAAGTTGACTCCAATGAAAAAAGCAGTTTCAAAATATGTGAGTGGAAAAGTTTCAGACGTATTTTAAAAGAAGAAGGGACGACCAGTGATATCTTTTCGGATGTTAGTCATCCGTCGAAAAAAAAGTTATATTTGATACGAAACTATTCAAAAGAAGAGTTGGCTTTTGCAACTGCTTCTAGCTTGAGGTTATCAGGTCAGCAGGATAAAGCATAATGGTAGAAACCGTCGCAAAAAATTTCGACGCAACTAAACTCAAACATGCCCTTACTCGTCCAGCATCAGTGTTAGTTAAATGTACTCCAGAAAAGGCAGTCGCTCTATACATAAATCGAAAGTTTATAGTTAAAACGTATTTAGAAATACGATTTAGAAATACGATCTGGGGCTAAACAAAGATATGCTGACATTTAACCATCATATGAATTCCTCAGAAAAGAAAAAAATGCATGCTATCCTCCAAAGGATTCCATTCTTATAAGTTATAACTGATCTGTCAGCGGAAGTCCGCCTTGTGTTGGTGGACAAAACTCTTGAAGGAACGAAAAACAAGATTATTGAAGAGAAAACAAGAAAGATTTAAAGAAATCGTGACTTTATATCAGCTAGGTTGATGATATATCACACATGCGGCGGCCGCCAAAAAAGACAATGACACCTTAAATATCAAGACCAACAACAGCAATAACATCAATATCAATAACAACAACAACGAGGACAGCTTATGTTTCAACCTAATCAACGTAACCATTCCACTCGAAAATATATTTGAATCCTTCCTCGATCAAACTCTAAAAATTTGCATGCGTTTAGCTGACGGAGCTAGGCCTTGAAATTTGGCTGCAGGAGTTCATTATGAAGGCTGTCGGTGAATTATACGTAGCAAACGATTGGCTAATGAACCTCCTTTCTGTCTTGACTTAAAACCAGCGGCTGGTGAAAACGCATGATCAAAGCTATATTTGGCTGGCTTCGGAAGTTGTTTGCAGTTAAATGGGCTACAAGCATAAAAAATGGTATTTTCCGATACTTGATTTTTAGGTATGATCTAGCTTCTTGTAGCCTGAGTAAATACTTACTTTTGAGGCATGCGGTCCATTATTTCTTGGCTTGAATTTGTTCGTGGTCTTATGGTTATTATTTTTCCCCAGTTTTCTTCAAATCTTTCTTTCCTCTACTTCTCAAAAACGAAAGGAATTGCCTAAGGAGCCCAAAGAAAAGCCTACATAATGTCTAGCTTCCAGCTTAATCTGCAAGCATGCGTGCATTGCGGCAATTTCTGCACTCAAGTGAGTCCTCACGCGTGAGAGCGACTCATTGAATGCGCCACGTTTCATAACTTAAGCAGATTTTTTTTATATGCACTACTAAAACTAAACTATGAATAGCAGTAAAATATAAAATAGTTCATGTGGAAGAGAAGAGAGGTGGCAAATAAGTTTTAACTTCAACTCTTCAGTGTACAAGACAAACAAACATGGTGAATGAAATAAAAACTAGCAACAAAATCGACTATAAGAAAGGGTGTTTTTAAGAGTCACGAGCCACTTGCAGTCAAAAATTGCACATGTCGCTGCAACACTCGAACGAATTGCTCCAGCTATCAAGCACCTTTGGGTTATATACCGCGGCTAAAAAAATGCATGTATTTGAACGATAGCGTGCAGTGAATTTGACTCAAGTGGTATAAAATTTTCATTGTACCTATAAAAAAGAAAAACAGAAAAAAAGGAACTTTATGAAAAAAGGTTGTGTGGAATGAGTTAGAGAAAAGAAAAACGCACGAAAGGAAATAGAAAAAATAATGAAAAAACAAGTAATGAAGGCTAAGTTCGGGTGTGACCGAACATTACATACTCAGTTGAGAGATATGGAGACAAAATAAGGGAAAATCACCATGAAGGAAAATGAACATAGGGTAACCCTGGAATGTGTTTGTATGACATGTGTATCAAATGGATGGTATTAAAGAGTATTTTAAGAGGGAGTGGGCCATAGTTCTATAGGTGGACGCCTTTTGGAAATACCGCCATAAGGGTGGTCCAGGGGTGACTCTAGAATGTGTTTGTACGATACGGGTATCAAATTAAAAGTATTAATGAGGGTTTTAAAAGGGAGTAGCCCTTAGTTGTATATGTGAAGGCGTTTTCGAGATATCGACCAAAATGTGGACCAGGGTTACCCAGAACATCTTCTGTCGGGTACCGCTAATTTATTTATATATATAATACCTCCCAAGATTTCAAGGGCTTTTGATTTCGCCCTGCAGAACTTTTTCATTTTTTCTAGTTAATATGGTAGGTGTCACACCCATTTTACAAAGTTTTTTCTAAAGTCATATTTTGCGTCAAGAAACCAATCCAATTACCATGTTTCTGTTTTTTCATATTTGGTACAGAATTATGGCATTTTTTTTTCATTTTTCGTAGTTTTCGATAACGGAAAAGTGGGCGTGGTCATAGTCGGATTTCGGCCATATTTTATGCCAAGATAAAGTACGTGCACTAAGTTTAGTTAAGATATATCGTTTTTTGCGCAAGTTATCATGTTAACGGCCGAGAGGAAGGACAGACGGTCGACTGTATATAAAAACTGGGCGTGGCTTAAACCGATTTCGCCCATTTTCACATGTCGTATATTTACCGAATGTCGACACACATGTATATACACGATATATTACTTACGTATCAGGATGTTCGTTTACTAATAAAAGCGTTCAAATGTTAGTTAAAATTAGTAGATATAATTAGTAATCATTTTATAGCAAAGGTATTTGTGATTACAGAGTTATGAATTAATATATGATATTTTATATGAAACCGCACTGCTCGTACTCGTATGACCGCTCTTCGGAGATATTCGTTTACTAGTGACGCCGGTAGAGTCGTGTTGTCAGTGTTGAACTTGTAGGGATGCATCTTAATAGGCGTGACACACAGAAAACAGTTATCGTCATAGAATCTATGTCCACACCAAATTTCACAAGGATTGGTAAATTTTTGTTCGACTTATGGCACTAAAAGTATTCTAGACGAATTAAATGAAAAAGGGCGGAGTTAGGCTCATTTTGAAATTTTCTTTTATCTTTGTATTTTGTTGCACCATATCATTACTGGAGTCGAATGTTGACATAATTTACTTTTATACTGTAAAGATATTAAATTTTTTGTTAAATTTGACTTAAAAAAAATTTTTTTTAAATGGCCGATTTTGCTAATTTTTCCTTAGCACACATATAGTAATAGGAGTAACGTGCCCACCAAATTTCATCATGATATCTTCAACGACTGCCAAATTACAGCTTGCAAAACTTTTAAATTACCTTCTTTTAAAAGTGGGCGGTGCCACGCCCATTGCCCAAAATTATTCTAATTTTCTATTTTGCAACATAAGGTAAACGCACCTACCAAGTTTCATCGCTTTATCCATTTTTGGTAATGAATTATCGCACGTTTTCGGTTTTTCGAAATTTTCGATATCGAAAAACTGGGCGTGGTTGTAGTCCGATTTCGTTCATTTTAAATAGCGATCTAAGATGAGCGGCCAGGAACCTACGTACTAAATTTTATCAAGATACCTCAAAATTTACTCAAGTTATCGTTTTTACAGACGGACGGACGGACATGGCTAAATGAATTTCTTTTTTCACCCAGATCATTTTGATATATAGAGGTCTATATCTATCTCGACTATGGCAGCCACCGTGGTGGGATGGTAGCGTGCTCCGCCTATCACACCGTATGCCCTGGGTTCAACTCCCGGGCAAAGCAACATCAAAATTTTAGAAATAAGATTTTTCAATTAGAAGAAAATTTTTCTAAGCGGGGTCGCCCCTCGGCAGTGTCTGGCAAGCGCTCCGATTGTATTTCTGCCATGAAAAGCTCTCAGTGAAAACTCATCTGCCTTGCAGATGCCGTTCGGAGTCGGCATAAAACATGAAGGTCCCGTCCGGCCAATTTATAGGGAAAAATCAAGAGGAGCACGACGCAAATTGGAAGAGAAGCTCGGCCTTAGATCTCTTCGGAAGTTATCGCGCCTTACATTTATTTTTTTATATCTATCTCGATCAGTTTATGCCGTTATAGGTCACCGTTATGCGAACAAAGTTAATATACTCTGTGAGCTCTCCTCAGCTGAGTATAAAAATAATGGAAAACAAGTAAGGAAGGCTAAGTTCGGGTGTAACCGAACATTACATACTCAGTTGAGAGCTGTGGAGACAAAGTAAGGGAAATCACCATGTTGTAAAAGGAACCTAGGGTAACCCTGGAATTTGTTTGTATGACATGTTTATCAAATGAAAGGTGTTAATTAGTATTTTAAAAAGGAGTGGGCCTTAGTTCTATATGTATACGCCTTTTCGAGATATTGCCATAAACGTGGACCAGGGGTGACTCTAGAATGTGTTTGTACGATATGGGTATCAAATTAAAGGTATTAATGAGGGTTTTAAAAGGGAGTGGCCCTTAGTTGTATATGTGAAGGCCTTTTCATGATATCTACCAAAATGTGGACCAGGGTGATCCAGAACATCATCTGTCGGGTACCGCTAATTTATTTATATATGTAATACCACGTACAGTATTCCTTCCAAGATTCCAAGGGCTTTTGATTTCGCCCTGCAAAACTTTTTCATTTTCTTCTACTTAATATGGTAGGTGTCACACCCATTTTACCAAGTTTTTTTCTTTGCGTCAATAGACCAATACAATTACCATGTTTCATCCCTTTTTTCGTATTTGGTATATAATTATGGCATTTTTTTCATTTATCGTAATTTTCGATATCGAAAAAGTGGGCGTGGTCATAGTCGGATTTCGGCCATTTTTTACACCAATACAAAGTGAGTTCAGATAAGTACCTGAACTGAGTTTAGTAAAGATATATAGATTTTTGCTCAAGTTATCGTGTTAACGGCCGAGCGGAAGGACAGACGGTCGACTGCGTATAAAAACTGGGTGTGACTTCAACCGATTTCGCCCTTTTTCACAGAAAACAGTTATCGTCCTAGAGGCTACGCCTCTACCAAAATTCACAAGGATTGGTCAATTTTTGTTCGACTTATGGCATTAAAAGCATCCTAGACAAATTGAATGAAAAAGGGCGGAGCCACGCCCATTTTGAAATTTTCTTTTATTTTTGTATTTTGTTGCACCATATCATTACTGGAGTTGAATGTTGGCATAATTTACTTATATGCTGTAATGTTATTAACTTTTCTTTTAAAATTTGAATTAAAAAAAAATTTTTTTTAAAAAGTGGGCGTGGTCGTTTTCCGATTTTGCTAGTTTTTATTAAGCAGATATAGAGTAATAAGAGTAACGTTCTTGCCAAATTTCATCATGATATTTTCAACGACTGTTAAATTACAGCTTGCAAAACTTCTAAATTACCTTCATTTAAAAGTGGGCGGTGCCACGCCTATTGTCCAAAATTTTAATAGCTTTCTATTCTGCGTCATAAGCTCAACCCACCCACCAAGTTTCATCGCTTAATGCGTATTTGGTAATGAATTATCGCACTTTTTCGATTTCTCGAAATTTTCGATATCGAAAAAGTGGGCGTGGTTATTTTGCGATATCGTTCATTTTAAATAGCGATCTGAGATGAGTGCCCAGGAATCTACATACCAAATTTCATTAAGATACCTCAAAATTTACTCAAGTTATCGTGTTAACGGACAGACGGATGGACGGACGGACATAGCTCAATCGAATTTTTTTCGATACTGATGATTTTGATATATGGAAGTCTATATCTATCTCGATTCCTTTATACCTGTACAACCAACCGTTATGCAATCAAAGTTAATATACTCTGTGAGCTCTGCTCAACTGAGTATAAAAAGAGTTCAAGCAAATATCCAAGTTAAATTGCTGTTGGATAGCTTTTGAGCATGTGTAGGTAGTTGTTGTAACTAAGAGCAAGTAGATAGAAATTGCAGATGAACAGAGATAGGCGGCGTAAAGACGTCTTTAGGGATTTGTGCGTCATGCGTTGTGCGTTGTGCGTTCACTCAACCAATGATCGCTTGAGAAAAATTCAACTTTGTATGTATGTATGTGTGCATGTACATATGTATGAATGTGGCTTTCAACGCTTTTACCAAATTCTATGTATGCCGACGGGACTCAGCATCAGTGAATGCTGGTATTAACTTTTCACTTCAATTACATTTTTATAAAATTGTAGCAAAGGTGAGATATGTACATACATTCATGAAATGCCAGTGTAAAAAGAGCAAAACTGCATAGGTACAATGAAAACACAAACTTTGCGATTTCTTAAATTTTTTTTTATACCTAACGAAATGGGCAATGAATGGTATTATCTAGCGCGTATCTTTGTGTAATACTCGTATGTGAATGGAGAGCTGCGTTTTGATCAGAGCTCGAGGATATTTCTCATGTAATTTTAATAGGTCTTATAATAACTATGAAACTAGGCCGGGTACTGGATCGGTTAAATTTTTTTATAAATATATTGGTTTATACGCATAAAAGCAGTTTCTCTGTTTTAGTCTCCTAAACATAGATTTTGGCTTTCGAAGTTTAAACTTATTAATAAAAAAAAATGTTGTATACATTTATTAACTTACATGTAAAAGTGGTCTTCGCTTCTCCCTATCAATCACTCTCTTTTCCATTCTCGTATTTTCTATCTTCCATGTCTTCTTCTTATTCCTGCCCTTTTCTTATTCCCCTTATATCCATATAAATCTCAGAGAACTTGAGCTAGCACTCTCACTCCCACACCCACTACCACTACCACCCCAGCGGGTTAGGGGGATAGAATATACCCGCCGTAGGTATGCCTGTCGTAAAAGGCGACTAAAATACCGGATTCAAGGGGTTTGTGTAGCGCAGCCCTTTCAGGTTGCCAGCGCAATATATAGCTTCTCCAAACCCAATTGTCAACCTCACCTATCCTGTTTCATTAACAGCCGAGGCTCTGGCTACCCCGAAATCCTCATGGATTTAGGGAGTGGGGGCAGAGTGGCCTAGAAGGTCGCATGTGGTCATAACAAATCGTTCCCGGGACGGTCGGGCTTGCTACCGGAACGTACCGGATCTGCATCCGGCAAAGGACCACCAACTCGATAACACTCCACAAGGACTTCGGGGAGTATCCTTATCGCTACATCAACAACAACACCACTACCCCTTTCACTACCACTATCACTCGCGTACCAACTACCACTCCCAATCTCACCCCCACTACTATGCTTGTGTTATATGAATTTTTATAATTATGCAGATAATTTCCATGCATATGAGATACTTTTTTTTTGTTTTTAAGGAAAATTTTATTTTTTTGAGTAGAGCTTACGATTTCGCGATCATGTTCGAGAAGAGATTTATCGCGAGTCTCGCCTTCTCGCGAGATTCTCGAATCTCGAATTACTCGCAAGGCTCGTGAGGTTCTCTAATCTCGAATTACTCGTAAGGCTCGCGAGCTTCTCCACGTTCAACTTAATCGATTCATTGCTGTTTTATATAGAGCTTACGATTTCTTCTGGAGTACAACCCAAAATGTCCACAAGTAAAAAACTCCGAAATGTATAGAATATTGCCAATGCAGCGACTGAATTGACAGTAGAGAAGATCGCGTGTATTACGGGTAATTCGAGATTCGAGAATCTCGCGAGCCGTACGAATAATTCGAGATTCGAGAACCTCGCGAGAAGTCGTGTTCTTGATGTCTCGTTGAAAAATAAAATATTGCGAACAAAATTATATGTATAATAGTATGTTTTGAGTTAAATGTCATTGAAGCAATATAATCAACAAAAAAGTCACATGTAAAAAATAAAAGAAGTGTATAAATACTGTCCATACAGCGACTAAGTAAGAATGTCGAGAAGCTCGCGAAATTTACGAGGACTTCGAGACACGAGAATCTCGCGAGAAGTCGAGTTCTCGATTACACGGGTCTCGAAAATCTCGCTTGTGTTCGAGAAGAAATCGTATGCTCTAGTTTTGAGACAGAAATTTCTATCATTCAAGTTTTGAGAAACACATTTTTTTAATGCGAAAATGATATCTGTGTCACAGATTTTCAGGTTTTCGTTGGCTTTGGGGAACAAGTTCTTCCTTAGTGCCCCATCTCCGCCACTGTCTTTATACAAACCACTGCCTATTTAAAGTCATAATAGTCTCTGTCACCAATGAATAACCAGTGCGTTTGATGTCGAAGATTTAAGTATAAATTTCTTCAAATACACGTTGTTTAAAGAAAGAAAGAAGGTAATCTTTGTGACAAAATATAATCATATCAAAGCTAATAATTATTTAAGTCAGAAATAAAGGTTTAGGTACCTCTTATTTTGTAGCCCATGCTTGAATCTCATATGTATATGGGGTATTCCATCCCATTTCGACCAATTTTGAACCCGACCCCTTTAGAATTGGCTGAAAGTTTTTCTTCTCTTTCTAGCTTACGAAAGACGTTTTTCAGAATTTTTTCAAGTTTTTTCATCCAACTCAAAAAAAGTTATGAATTTTTAAAAAAAACACCGTTTTTGTTTTCAAAATGCTATAACTTTTTCAAAAATTCACCGTTTGGGATCTTTTTTTTAAAAATTTGTGTTTAAATTTACTTTTCGGAAAAAATACAAAAACATTTTTTAAGTTTTTTTTTGTAATTTTTCAGTTTTTCGAAATTTTTCGAATTTCGCCATTTTTTTTTTTTTTCTTTTTTCTCATAAAAAACTTCAATCAATTCTGCAATCATCCCCACTAATCCCGGAGTGGGCCGATTTTTTTTTTTTTTTTTAATTGAAAAAAACAACTTTAAAAATTTTTTGTATTTTTTCCGAAAAGTACATTTAAAAACAAATTTAAAAAAAACACCGCTTTTTTTTAAATTCATAACTTATTTTGAGTTGGACACCGTTTCTGTTTTCAAAATGCTATAACATTTTCAAAAATTTACTGTTTGGGATCTTTGTTTTTTTTTTAATTTGTTTTTAAATGTACTTTTCGGAAAAAATACAAAAAAATTTTTAAAGTTTTTTTTTCAATTAAAAAAAAAAAAAAACAAAAAAAATCGGCCCACTCCGGTATTAGTGGGGATGATTCCAGAATTGATTGAAGTTTTTTATGAGAAAAACAAAAAAATGGCGAAATTCGAAAAATCTCGAAAAACTGAAAAATTACAAAAAAAAAAACTTTAAACAGATTTAGATTTTTTTTTAAATGTATGAAAACATTTATTTGAATCAATTTTTAATTTTATAATTTATTTAATAATTTTGGGAAAAATTGGGTAATTCGTTGTTGGATGAAAAAATTTGAAAAAATTCTGAAAAACGTCTTCGGTAAGCTAGAAAAAGAAGAAAAACTTTCAGCCAACTCTAAAGGGGTCGGTTTCAAAACTGGTCGAAATGGGATGGAATACCCCATATACATATACAAGATTTCACGCCATTGAATGACAAGCGAGGATGTGCTTGTGCACTGTGTAAATCTTTGAATTATTCATTCCAATTTAAACTGACAATGCCAAAAGTGAATTTCATGCTTTTGAAATTTTTTGTTGGTTGACTTGAACTTCCTTATGCTTATTTTTTCTCAAATATGATTTAGAATAACTAGTTGAGGGTAAGTTTTTATTTTATTAAATTATTTTGGAAAAATTTTAGTTTTTACTTTACAAAAATTTCCAAATAGGTAGATATCAGAGTCATACGTTAATTATGTTATTTAACTAATTATTAGTCATTAAAAATTCGTTCTGAATGAGCTAGTAAAAGCTGGTTATAGTTTAAATATGCGGACATATTAATGTGGACTAACTATGCTCATAAAGCGACCCTGTGAGGTATTACGTTAATCTCTCGCTAAGTAATGATAATATAAGGAACTGTTTATCCTATTTAAGAGTTGAACTATTAATTTTTCTTAAAAAATGGTATGATAACTGTCAGTAAATAACCGACTCTGAGAGTTAACTAATTTTTCCAAGAATATTTACTTAGACTTCTCTTGCAATATCCCGATCCCACTTTCGTTAAATATTTTAAATATTCTTTACGTTGATACCTCCTTAATCAGCCAGATATACATACATATATATGTACGTTTGATTAGACATCTGGATTTATAATTTGGTCGTAATTCTCAAAACAGCTCAAGGTGTGGAACTAAAAACCATAGTCTCTTGAAACGTTTACCAATAATCGTGTCATATCACTATTAGATCCCGTTAGAGCTGGATAAACGTGCTGGATATTCTTTGGGAACTATTAATTTCTCTAAATCTGTCAAAGGTTGGAGAATTATTTGAGAATGACGTTGGAGATAAACTGGAGAACTATAAATTTCACAAAGATTTTCAAAGGTTGGATAGTGATTGGGGAATGATCTTGCTAATCAACTAGATAGCTATCAGGTGTAATTAGAAAATGTGTCGGATATCAACTCTAGCAAAATATTTTCATATATTCCTTTAAGGGTGGAGAAATATATTTTCCATGTTTATTGAGTAAACAAAATCCAGTTGTTGCCATATCTAGTAACAATAAAAAAAATAGATAATAAAAGACGAATGTTGCCGTTCAAAAAAGCCTACACCAGAGGCGGTCTTAAACTGTGACTGAAAAACTGCGTTGTAGTTTAACTGGACTTTTGAACTAGAGATTAAGAAATCTTAGTTTAAGTCTAGCTTAATCAACTACTGAAAAACCGGGAATTAAATGAGTTTTTTAGAGTTCTCAACGTTCTCAAATAAATGAGAATAGCGATTTCAACAAATATTGTTTTATTATCGGCTAATTATCGATAGCGTATTTATCGTCGAAAAATCTGTTTGTTACCGATGTGTCATTGTCACAGAATTGTCATCAATTTTATATCGAAGTTTTATCGGTATCCGCTTGATAGCAAGCCAATGAGTCGTCGATAAAAAACCGATAGCACGCCGATAGTAAATTGAATAAAATCCGTCAACAAATCAATAACTTTTCGATAAAAAAAAATAGATAACTTTCCGGAAAGAAAAAATCGATAAATTTTTATACCATATCGACCACTTTATCACAAATCAATAACTTTTTGATAACACATCGATATCTGTTGAATAAATAATGGATAACTTTTCGATGGTAAGTCAATAACTTTTTTTATAACAACTCTACCACACTTACATCTTCTGCATTACGCTACAATGTACTGAATACACTTACGTTTACTTTATTGCATAGGAGGACAGCAGGGGATTTTTTGAAAGGAATAAGGGGCGTCATATCCTTATATCAGCCGTATAGTGTTAGGTTAGCTAGATTACGTCAAAATAGGCGTCTCCGCTGCTCAGCGGAGACTTACGTACGCCATTGTGGCCCGTTGTGATACCACGAAGGAACCCTCGTTTCCCTTCTGTAGAATGTGTTTCATACACCCATAAAGCTAAATCAGAGAATTTGCATAATGTAGCGGAGGAATTTGTTTAAATTTTGCGAATTCTAGCACCGTAATGCAACCAGAGAAGTGTCTGTGGAGACATCGGTACCAGGTCATCGACAGGGCCGGCAATGGCATTGAGAGTGTTAGTCCCAACCCTAATAAGAAATTGATAATTTTTCAAAAACAAATCCGTAACAACCGAATACAAATTGGTAACATTCCGATATCTAATCAATAAATTTTCGATAACAAAACGGAAACTTTTTAATAAAAAATTTGCCACATACATTCTTTTTGTATTACGCTACAGTGTTCTGACTACCTAAACTTAACTCAAAGGAAAACAGGCCTGGAGATTTTTTTAAAGCAACAAGAGGCATCATATCCTTATATCAGCCGTATAGTGTTATGCCACAGCACTTTATGGCGCCGACCGATGGTTGACCTATAGTTATCACCTCTCCTATTACCAATTGTCTGCTTTTTATTCACTGTTTGTTCGAGACATCTTATGAAGAACTGATGAGTGAGGCTACACGGAATAATATGAAGCCCGTTGTCACAAATAAAGGATGTGCAGCTACCCTTCTTAAAAAAAGCAGTAGGAAAATAGTAAGCAAGCCCTTGGAACAGTGACCTAGCTCCCGTTGAACCTCTTAACGCATATGAGGTAATCACAGCTGCCGCGAAGCTGCCCAATGGAGCCGTGTCCGTGAAAAATAGTTTGGTTTACTCCGAGGGGAGCAAAAGGAAAAGATCGCAAAAAATCGATTGTGGTGAGAGATCGAAGAACGAACGCTGTTTGTGAAGAAAATAAAACTAAACACTATTTTTGATGTGATGTCAGTCAAATATTGCTGCACAAAGAAACAATGTAACTCATCCGGAGCAGCATATAATAAATATTTTCATTGAATAAATTGTTTGTAGAGCAATTTGTATGAAGTAGCCTCTAACAAGCGCGTGCTGCTTTCATTCTTCTTCCTTTAGTAGTTAGCGAAAGTTTTACAGAAACTGACAAAAACAAAATACCAAAAAAAAAAAAAAAAAACTCCAAACGTCAGTTAATATTTTTGCACGAAGCTGCAGGCAAAATAACCAAAGTTAAAGTGCCAGAGACATCAGTAGACAGCAGACAAGCAAGTTCGGCACGTCCACCAAAAAGTTATTTATTCAAGCAGTTCAACGTTCAGGTAGTAAGTTATTATTACCACAATTTTCCCGATATAACGACGGGTCCTACGCGCGTGCAACGGAATGTTGCCACATCACTAAGAATGGAATGCCGAATGAATGAAGTAAAAAAGGCAAATATGTATGTATGCACGTATGAATGTATGTAAGATATGCAATTCAATAGTACTAGGGAATAAAATAGTATTGTAAGAGCAGTATAGTAACGAGGGGGGTCAACGGGATTTTTCACCTATCAAAATAAATCACTTTGGCAATTTTTGTACATTAAAAATGCAACAAAGTTAAAACTTCGCAAGTTGGCTTTTCATGCGAACACAATTCAAAAGAAAATTAAAAACAATAAAAATAAAAATTTCAATAAAAGCAATGTAGACAACTGAATTGAGGGAGTTTGCTGCATTCTTAAATGTTTAAATGAAAACTCATAAAATTTGGGGAAACCTTGTGAAGCAGCACGATTTACTCGCGGAATAAGTAAAAAGAGTACTCGTTTTCTCGATATTGCTTTCAAATAAATTGAATGTGTATTGTATGATACTGCAATGTTATGATAATAAAAGTCAGATTTAAGTTTGGAAATTTAATTATATTTGCTGTTGCAGCCTAAAACACTTGCGGTGATAGGCAGTCCTATGCGGGATTTAAATCTGTTACGCTTCGATACTAACCTCATCTGGTATCTACTTGCTCGACTGCCTCTGTAACGATTTGTTTCGAGCTCACACCTTTGGATTCGTGGATTTTAGGCACCTTTTACCTAATGGGGATGTCTTATTCAATACAGCTATTTGACCGCGTTGAGTTGATATTAACGTAATCAGACCCAAAATAAGTTAACGGAACCATACCAAATCAGAGCAACAAACCGAAGAATAAAGAAAAAACAGAGACGAAGAGAGAGGAAAAGGAATATGAACGAAAAGAAGATGACGGAGAAGAAAAGGAGGTAAGAGAAGCAGAATAAATATGATTTTTAGGATGGTAATTGGGGCAAAAAAAAAAAATGAGAAAAAACTTATTTCAAGACAAGATTGAGCCCTAATTACTTACTAATTTAATTAGGGCTTAACTGCTTTAAAAAAGGATTTTAAAAGGGTCATGTACGAATAAAATAAGCTATATCTTTGCAAAAAAGGGCTTTATATCAATGGTATTTCATTTGCCAAGTGGATTTAGGAAAAACTTCAAATTTTAAAAAATTGGTGTAGCATCGCCTCTTTTATGACTAAGCAATTTTATATGTTTCGGGAGCCATAATTCGAAGAAAAATTAACGGATCGTAATAAAATTCTGTACACATATTTTCCTTATAGTAGAAAATATTTCTAGTAAAAATGGACGGGATCGGTTAAAGGCCACGGCAACTTAGATATAAAACAAGTTTAAAAGGGTCGTAGACTAGAATAATAAGATATAACTTCGCAAAAAATAGTTTTGAATCAATGACATTTCACTTATCAAGTTCTATTTTAAGAGGAAATGGGGACACCCCCCCCCCCTCCTTGTTCCCTTGACTTCACTCCCTTCTTTCGTGTGTTTTTTTCCATTATCATTTAACCATCTCCTTCTCTGCTCCTCTCTCCCGATCTCTTCCATAATAGTAATATGTACGGTTACGTGGACAAAAAAAACTGTCTGTGTACCAAAGTCAAATCAAATCGGAAAATTGAAAACAACTTTGCATGTAGATTCACCCCTGCTTCATTTCATCGAAAATATTTTGAAATTAGAACTATCTATAGTACACTCTTACTCTACTCTTCTTGCCACCTTTCGCGTCCACTATTCTCCCCATACCTCTCTTTCTTGCTCCGCCTTTCTGTTTCTCTTCTAAAGAGACTAGGAGAACAAGGCACCTACTTTTTAATTTCAAATCAATTAGGCCATTTATTTCTTGAGAACACAAAAGATTAAAACCGACAAAATTTAAATAAAAGGATAAGAATACAAGCCAAGAATTCATTAGCACTTACATATGTATAGTGCTTTCAATGAGAATATTCAATGGGTGTTCTAGGGCATCAATCCACTCCCACCTAGTTGTACCACTAACTGAAACTGACGCACATTGTTTATTGAGCTTGTCGTCTATGGTGTTTATGAGGTAAACTGCATTGCGACCGTAGCAATACTTACTTAGTTGAATTGTATTTCTTTGGCTACTTCCTGTTTCTACATATAAATAACCTGACATACATTCATACTTCTATAACTAGCTCAATCTATAAGTAAGGAGCAGTACTTGCAGTACCAAGTTGAACTGCAACAACGTCCTTTAAAGCATGCAGTTACCAGAGCCATGGACTTTACGAGGCAAAATTGATAAAGTGGCTGTAATAAATTTCTTATAAGGCGACCGGTTGTTGTTGCTGGTGTTAGCAAACTTTGACATTATTATTTTTGTTATTGTTATATGAGCAATAGTACTTGTACGGGGTAGAGTACCTATAGAAGTAGTGTTGCTTTTGTATTTCGTCGCTTACTCTTGGAATCTTGATTATTGCTGTTGTGATTGTTGGTGCTGCATTGAGTTGATAATATCGGGAGCTATTGTTGAACCATTTAAAACTTAATGCAGCAAAGTTTACTACCTCTTACTGCGCAATGTATCTATATGTTCTTGCTAAGGAATTTGTGTGTTTGTATTCGTAACGGATGTTTAACAGCTACACCAGTTCCACGCTCTGCAGGTATGGCTATGAATCGCTTTACACACATAGCCACATATATACCTAAACACGTCATACAATACACTCACACAAAGGGCTGCACGTAGCATAATTGCGCTTGTCTCGTCTTTATGCTACTTAAGTGGAATTCACTGTAAAGCTTGTTGTGAAAATCACGTTAATTTGTACCATAGGGAATTGAAAATGTGCAAATTTGTTTTCAATACATTTGGATTTACAACAATAACATTCAAATGATCGCAAATACATACAAACAAATATATTACAAGCAATGACGGTTTATGTATCTACTCTTGAAATGGCGTACATATCAGTTCAAATCAGTGTAGGCACTTAGCCCAGAAGGAAACAATGGAAGCAATTGTTGTGCTAAAATTGGCTGATTAGCCCCTTCATGCTATATTAATTATTAAGGAATCCGTAGAGATATTTGTATATACTAATTTGGAATTAAGTTAGGATGGATCTAACTGCTGATTGAAATATTGAATTGGTATGATGTATGACAGAATACGCAATGTAAGCGTAGGTGTGATCACTACACTATAGCACAATGTGGGAACAATGCATTTGGTAGAGTTGATATGAGCGAAATCAGACAGCAAATCAAGACAAGGCAAGGCAAGGAAAAGAAAAAAAGTAAGCAAAGAAACCGAAAGGAAGGCCCGATACGAAACCAGACGGCTTGTAAGTTTGTAATCGAAGTGATATCGCTTTCTTTTCAATGACTTATCGATGGGTTATCGACGTAATATCCAGTTCTTATCGATGAGATATCGCTTTGTTATAGGTGTGATTATCTACGAGGAATGTATCAGTTCGAAAAGCTTTCAAATTAGCTATAAAATGATTGAACGTTTATTGAAAAATTTATCGATTATTAACGAAAAGTTATCGATAATTTATCGAATTGTTGTTGATATTTTTTAAAAATTTATCGACTTGCTATAAAATATGTATCGAAGAAATATCAACCTGTAGATCACTAATATACTATCGATTTTTTTTATCGAAGAGCATTCCTTTATTTATAGAAAATTGATTTATATGTTATCAAAAAGTTATCAAGTTATTATCGAATGTTTATGCAAAGGTTATCTATATGTTATGAAAAAGTTTTCGATTTGTTAACTAAAATTTTGCAATTTATTATCGAAGTGTGACCCTTTTAACGAAAAACTATTGACATGTTATGAAAAAGTTATCAAAAAAGTAATCGATTTGCTATGAAAGATCTATAGAAAAGTTAACTATATATTGTGAAGAAGCCTTCGATCACCTGTTGAAAATTTATCGAATAAAAAATAAAATTATCGATATGTTATTAAAAGGTTATCAAATTTTTATCGATAAAGGAATCGGTATGTTATGGAACACCCATAGAAAGGTTAGCTATATGGTGCGAAGAAGTCAGCAATTTGATGTCGGAAGTTTATCGAATATTAAAGTAAAATTATCTATATGTTACAAAAAAAAGTTATCAATTTGTTATTAAATAGTTATCGAAAAGGTAACCGATTTGTTATGGAACATCCATTGAAAAGTTAACTATAAGTCTTTATAACATAACATCGAAAAAGTAATCGATTTGTTATCAAAAAGTTATCGAAATATACCGAGAAATTATCGATATGTTATCATAGAGATCTCGATTTGTAGTTGTTAAGTTATAGATTTGTTATCGGCGTGTTTTCGACTTGTTATCGATTTCGTCTGACAAAGTTATTGATTTGTTTTCAAAAGTTCAAATTGATGTCGAAGAGTTATCGAACTTTTTTTCAGATTGGCAAGAATATACTTGTTAATTGCGTGTTATCGATCTATGAACTAAAAATTAGGTCAGAGTTGAAAAATCTAGTTCTACCACTAATAGATTCTAGCTGTTTTTGGTTCAGCTTGCTGGTAATTAGCTATGTAAGTATGTGGTCTCACCCTAATGTAAATATTCAATACAAACTCGCTAATTTAAGATTGTAATCATATTGATTTAAATTGATTCTCGTAAGAAGCATTCTTTAGTGAATTCTAATTTTGCAATTAAATCAATATTTATTACACAACGGGACTTATTGCTTCATAACAATTGGTATATGCAAATAGTTTTTATGTCTAATAACAGTTAGTAGTTGTTGAGAGTTGAACAAAAGTTGTTAAGTGCAAATGTTATTGACACACCAATTTTGTTATTATTCGTTAAAATAATTGTTGATTTCCAGTCTCTTGATGATATCGATACAAGCTCTTCAATCAAGTTGCTGCCGTGGAACGAGTGCTTTGTAAAGTAGGGATGTGGTGAAAGTGAGATTACACAAAGTGGGTCAGAGTGTCGAAGAGATGTTGTAGACACAAACATCTAGTTAGGTGTGAGGAGGATATGGAACAAAATAAAACTCTTTACGTTTGATAAAAGGAAAAACTAATTTGCGAGATTCAAAGGAAAATGCAAAGCTTTGTAGGCTCAGAGATTCCGCAACCCAATTATCAACCTCACTTACGCGAGGGGAATCCTGTTAAAAATTTGAATGCATCATACACATATTTAGCAAGCGAGGCTCTGGCGACCCCAAGTTCCTCATGGAGCTAGAGGGGGTGTTGGGATGGCCTAAGAAGTTAAATGTAGTAATATTAATCGTTCCCAAGATGGTAGGGCTAGTACCTTAATGGTGCTTGTAACCGGAACGTACCGTATCTATATCCGGCAAATCACCATCAACATCGATAAAACTCCCCAAAACCTTCGGGGAGTATCTTTATCGCTAATACAACAACAAAAAAACTAATTTGCTGAGACAAAAATTTATATCTGCCTCAAGTGTGTCAACTGTTATCGAATATTAGGCGCAAATATCCCTTTTACTGGTCAACTTCCGTAACAATTTCGATAGAAACAGCCAGAACCGAAATCGGAGTCAGTATTCTGTTATAACAGAATGTTCGGCCATTTCGGTAATGGAAATTAGTCTCTTTAGTACGAAATTCATTTGCTGAAAATCACTTATTATCGATGCTTTTCTCAGCCATGCTTCACTGCGGCTCACTGAGATGTAAAATATAAATTAATTCGATTAACAAGAAATTTAACTTAAGTCTTAGAGCCCTACTGGCAACTTTAAACGAATAAGACTGGTGGCCAAAATATCACGTTTGTCTGCTGCATGGAGGTTTTCTTTTGTTTCTCACTAATTTGGTGTGGCAAATTTCAAATCTGTGGTGAATATTTCAAATGTTTCCTAAATCATTTTCAAAGGTGAAAGCTGGCGTTTTGACGGACCACAGACAAGAAAACTTATTTGTAAATGAGAGTTCACAAGTCGCATGAAAGCACCTCTAAAATCTGCATCGGACGAGTTCGTTCGGGGTGCAAAGAAATTTTAAAGAAACAGGAAGTTACCTAACTTCTCTGAACATACAGACCAACTTCTGCTACACTTTCAACATTAAACGGAAACAGACTGACTCTTAAACGACTCACTTTGAGGGATGTTTGCTATTTAGGTGTCGTTTTAAATTTAAAGCATAGTGAGCTAAAATACAACACTGCTTAATCCATTCGTTTGCTGTAAATGTTTGAGCTTTAAGTTTAAAAGTCACGTCAATTATTCCTGTTTTGCGATAGCCGATGGCAAGTCAGAGCAGGGATATCAAGTCTCCCCCCACATGTTCTTCTCTCCTCAGTACCACGCTAGATCTATTTAGAAATTAGAATGTCGAAAGGAATGCATTCTTTCTGAAGAAATTTGACAAAATTTCTCACTTTTGCGAGCAAAATAAAAACTAAAAAAACTGTTATAAAAAAGTTTTTTTTATAACAAAATATGTATGTATGTAAGCCGCTAAACTCTTTAAAATATTTTCAATGCTTAATCCTTTGTTGTATGCGCATTTAATGTTTTTAAAAAAAATTTTATATTTTTTTCTTTCCTTTTTTCGCTCTCTGTTTACCATCATATTTGCCTTTTAGCAGCATTTTTATACCCAGCTGTACTTGTACAAAGGGTATTATAACTTTGATTGAAAAACGGTTGGTTGTACAGGTATAAAGGAATCGAGATAGATATACACTTTCATATATCAAAATCATCAGGATCGAAAAAAAATTGATTGAGACATGTCCGTCCGTCCGTCTGTCCGTCTGTCGGTTAACACGATAACTTGAGTAAATATTGAAATATCTTCTCCAAATTTGGTACACGAGCTTATTTGGATTATCGCAAAAGATTGGTATTGAAAATGAGCGAAATCGGATAACAACCACGCCCACTTTTTATATATATAACATTTTGGAAAACACAAAATCCTGATTATTTAGTAAGTAATTCACCTAGAATGTTGAAATTAGACGTGTGGACTGATATTGAGACTCTTGATAAAAAATTTAAAAAACTTTTTTAAAATAGGCGTGGCACCGCCCACTTGTTATAAAATCAATTTTACAAATATTATTAATCATAAATGAAAAATCGTTAAACCTATCGTAACAAAACTCGGCGGGCCTCCTTTACTATAAGGAATTCTTTGAAGAAAAATTAACAAAATCGGTTAAGGACCACGCCCAATTTTAGATAAAAGATTTTTAAAAGGGTCGTGGAGGAATAAAATAAGCAATATCTTTGCAAAAAAGAGCTTTGTATCAATGATATTTCATTTCCCAAGTGGAATTAAAACAATAAATAGGAAACACTTCAAAGTAAAAAAAATGGGCGTGACACCACTCCTTTTATGACTAAGCATTTTTCAATGTTTCGGGAGCCATAACTCGAAGAAAAATTTACATATCGTAACAAAATTGGGTACACATATTTTCCTTATAGCAGGAAATATTTTTAGTAAAAATAGATAAGATTGGTTAAGGACCACGCCCACTTTTATATAAATTACTTTAAAAAGGGTCGTTGTCAAAAATAATAAGTTAAATCTTAGCGAAAAATGTTTTGTACCAATCGTATTTTTATTGTTCTGTTATATCTTTATATCAAAATAAACAGTAGCGAAATGCCCATATCTAAAGGAAAACTGCATTATTACCCACTCAAGGTCAAGCCTCTGTATCCTTTTTGCTTCTTTTAAAAGAAAATTATTTCAGAAGAGAACCATATGTATATGTGTTCTTGCGCAGCCTTATAACACTATTAAGGACACAAAGTAAACAACAACAGCATTTCAAGTGTACAGCTGGGTATGTAATGTTCGGTTTCACCCGAACTTAGACTTCCTTATTTGTTAAATTTCAAATTCTTTTTTTCACACTTCACTTTTATTTTAACCATTTTATTTTATACCATTCAGACATCAAAGTACTTGGTAAATATTTACGCTGCTCTCGACTGTACTTGTCAGCAGGCTAAAGCAACATCTTTACCGCCAACAATCCGAGCACCCAGCTGAGTCAAGAGCTTTGATAATGTGTTGATATGTGGCATAAAAACAACTTGCACACACACTAGATACTTACATACACATATATGCACATGTGTAGTGTATAACTGTATTACAGAACCAGTCACATAAGAGTTCTACATTCTTTTGTGTATTCGCATTGTGTCACGACTGTCCCATCTTTGCGGCAAACAAATCCGGTATAAAGACACCCCAGGGTGTTGGTGTTGTTGTTGCAAGTATTTTGTGGTTGTGCAGCATTCACCAACGAAACTATGAAATATTGATATCGAAAGTCCCTTAGTCTTTTGTATATCCACATACGTACTATTTGTTTAAATCTTTCGTCTATCTTTATTTGCTGAAGCAGCGCGTGCTTTTGGGGTTTGTATGGTAGTTTTGTGTTTTATATATGAACGTACATAGGGCTTTGGTATTCTTGACATTTATTTACTCTTGAAGAATGTGAAAATAAGAAAGGGATTTATTTCTTTAAGAAAATTTCAACGATGTGGTTTTTATTGAAGTTGTGCTTTGTGATTTAAGAATATTTGATTTTATCTACAAGTTGGGGCTAACCATTTGCAGGCAGTTTTCAGAATTCATAAGAAATCGACAAAAGAACGTGATTAACGGGAGGAGGTGATAGGCCTGGAACTAGATTTTAAATCCGAAACTCCAAAGGTCGTGTAAGAGAAGGTTAGAGACCGTATATTCCGCTAAAATATAACGACTTGCTTAATAATTTGTGAAAAATTTAACCAACGTAACATCAGGACGGACAAGGCGACAGCTGTTTCGATTATACCTTGTAAATCTCTTCAAAGCATTTTCTCCTGGGAGTGGGATTTGAACCCACACTCGTACGATGGTTGAAGTGTTACAAACGCATTCACGTTGTTTAAATTTTTCCCAAATTATTGAATAAATTATAAATTTAAAATTGCTTCAAATAAATGCCTTCATACGTTTAAAAGCAATAAGGGCAACCCCCGCTTAATTCATACAGATAACGACCTACGCCGAGCTGAAGTGAAAATGCAGGCACGTTGAGAAGCGCTTCGAGGAATACCAGCAAGGGAAGTGAGGACGTAGACCTCAGAGGACTGCTGGAGCCGATCGATAGACGAAAGTAGCGAAACAAAAGGAGGGCTACAGAAGGCCGTAGGAACTGAAGGTGAGGCAGAACCTAGTCAAGGAGGGATGCGCCTCTCATTTTCGCAATCACATATGCTATAAGTGTGAATTACGAGTCAAAAGCCAGATCTTACACCAATATGATCGGCTTAACATAACTCATTCTCTTACTTAAGAGAAGTATTACACCCTAAATGAGAAAAATAGTAGCTTGTCAGGCAAACCATCCAAACTTTCCGAACGTAGCATGGCAGTTAGTGTGAAAAGGGCAGCCTGGGAAGGGGTGTCAATCTCTAAAAGTCAGACAGTTAAAATTGTTCTTCCGGAAGCAAGCAAGTGGGGGAGATTTATTATTGAAGCAATGTTTTTCCAACGTCAGTTGGATGCAAACTCATGACGGGGGACGCGATACACTATTCAAGGCTTTCCGTAGCTCGTAACTTTGGGAAAAGCGAATCTTAAGAGCTGGGAGGAAGCAACCATGTGGATTCCTCCAGTAGATCCTAACGCGCCTTCAGTAGTGAGTGTGAGCGTGTTGCTAAGAGGAAGGGCAGGCTGGTGCGAAATAATAAAAATGATGTGATCGCAGAATTTTCAATCTGATTGCACAGAATATATAAGTTTAAAGACATTAACAATGGGAAATATAATGATGATGTTGGTAATGGTTGTACAGAAATTGTAGCGAAGACGATGACGAAAATGGAGATAAAAATTAAGTTAATTTCGTAACTGTAACGCTGGCAACTCCTGTATTAAAATCAAAAGCTGAACGTTTTACGGGCTACCTTTTTTAAAAGTCCTGGACAATATTCTCACTACATGAAAAAAAAATATTACTTTTTTAGTCCACCCTAGTATATATTGTGACGAATATTAGCACCACTAAGTGGTACTCACATCACTAATCTGATACTAAGTAAATAAAGGCACAACAACAATAAAGTAAGCTGCCACTCTTGAGTACATCAAATGAATCATCATTTACTCACATACATGCAAGGCAACATACGCGTATGGTTACAAATTACTAGTATACCTGTATACGGCTGGTAACCATGCATGAAGTTCGAGAAATTACTAGACCTAGCGATATGCGAATGAAGCAGCGGAGAGTATAAAAGCAGCACAAGCTTGTGATTGTGAATTACTTTCAAAGTAGTCTAATAAAGACCATTTTGCGTTATTGAATATTGGGGTTATTTATTCAGCAGTTTAGCGATTCGAACGTTTACAAAAGGTGCAAAATAAACGCGGTTTCCCTAAATTCGTTCCAATATGGTAGGGCAACACACAACTTTGTATAAATATACTCATATTTTCTCCTTTATTTCTTGATGTTTTTTTGAGGGCATAACCTTTTGGCTCTTATACGCTTAATGCTTGCCCATGCTTGTTTTACATTTGTACAAAAGACGATCAACCAAAATTTGAAGTGCGGTGATTTAGACCACTACAACCTTAGTAAAGTTATCCTATTTATATTGATTTATAACCAAATCACATCAAAAACCCAATAGCAATAAAATAACGAATCGTACTTTTGACGAGTCATCTGCATGATGTGCAAGCGCTTTCTCCCCTCCACCAACTAATGTGTTTCAATCTTTGACAATCATTAACACTGCTACGCACATAAAAAACTTATTTGAATCAGGCGAAAGAAGTTAAAAGTTAAATGACACATATACTTTTAGTCAGCATAAGAAACTGAACTGCAGTCAAATGCGAAAAAATCACAACACACTGCAGACCCAACCAAAGTTATTAAAAACTACATAAATAAATTCGTCATGATTTTATCTGTGCGCAGCGTAAAAGACATCAATGCAATTTGCATAATCTTTGAGTTATATCGATGTCACTTTTGGCAATTTCATGAAATTCAACTTCCACGATGGGATGGTTTTATGGTCACAGTGTACACGGAGGTCATGTGGTTCTTAGATAAAAAAAAAGCAAGTAAGGAAAGCTAAGTTCGGGTGTAACCGAACATTACATACTCAGCTGAGAGCTTTGGAGACAAAATAAGGGAAAATCTCCATTTAGCAAAATGAAACTAGGGTAATCCTGGAATGTGTTTGTATGACATGTGTATCAAATGAAAGGTGTTAATGATTATTTAAAACGTAGTGGGCCTTAGTTATATAGGTGGACGCCTTTTCGAGATATCGCAATAAGGGTGGACCAAGGGTGACTCTAGAATGTGTTTGTACGATATGGGTATCAAATTAAAAGTATTAATGGGGGTTTTAAAAGGGATTAGCCCTTAGTTGTATATGTGAAGGCATTTTCGAGATATCGAGCAAAATGTGGACCAGGGTGACCCAGAACATCTTCTGTAGGGTACCGCTAATTTATTTATATATGTCACACCACGAACAGTATTCCTGCCAAGATTCCAAGGGCTTTTGATTTCGCCCTGCAGAACTTTTTCATTTTCTTCTACTTAATATGGTAGGTGTCACACCCATTTTACAAAGTTTTTTCTAAAGTTATATTTTGCGTCAATAAATCAATCCAATTACCATGTTTCATCTCTTCTTTCATATTTGGTACAGAATTATGGCATTTTTAATTTTTTGTAATTTTCGATATTGAAAAAGTGGGTGTGGTCATACTCGGATTTCAGCCATTTTTTACACCAGGATAAAGTGAGTTCAGATAAGTACGTGAACTAAGTTTAGTAAAGATATATCGATTTTCGCTCAAGTTATCGTGTTAACGGCCGAGCAGAAGGACAGACGGTCGACTGTGTATAAAAACTGGGCGGTCCCTTCAACCGATTTCACCCATTTTCACAGCAAACAGTTATCGTCATAGAATCTATGCACCTGCCAAATTTCACAAGGATTGGTAAATTTTTTTCGACTTATGGCATTGAAAGTATTCTAGACGAATTAAATGAAAAAGGGCAGAGCCACGCCCATTTTGAAATTTTCTTTTATCTTTGTATTTTGTTGCACCATATCATTACTGGAGTCGAATGTAATGTAATTTTATACTGTAAAGATATTAAATTTTTTGTTAAAATTTGACTTAAAAAAAATACTTTTTTTTAAGTGGGCGTGTTCGTCATCTGATTTCGCAAATTTTTATTTAGCATACATATAGTAATAGGAGTAACGTGCCTACCAAATTTCATCATGATATCTTCAACGACTGCCAAATTACAGCTTGCAAAACTTTTAAATTACCTTCTTTTAAATATGGGCCGTGCCACGCCCATTGTCCAAAATTTTTCTAATTTCCTATTTTACGTCATAAGGTCTTTGGTAATGAATTATTGCACTTTTTCGGTTTTTCGAAATTTTCGATATCGAAAAAGTGGGCGTGGTTGTAGTCCGATTTCGTTCCTTTTAAATAGCGATCTGAGATGAGCGCGCAGGAACCTACATACCAAATTTCATCAAGATACACAGATGAACGGGCAGACGGACGGACGGACAGACGGATGGACAGACATAGCTAAATGAATTTCTTTTTTCACCCAGATCATTTTGATATATAGAAGTCTATATCTATCTCGAGTAGTTTATGCCCGTACTGATTACCGTTATGCGAACAAAGTTAATATACTCTGTGAGCTCTGCTCAGCTGAGTATAAAAAAAGAGTGAACGTTGACTGGGTTACTTCAGTTTTTTATAAAACTCCAATATGCACACAAGCATTTTTTGTGCTCATATAGAGCCTGTTTAGGTCTCAGGAAGATTTTCTGACTCAAATTGCATACCATGGTTTTGTGACTAGAAATAACTTTGTCCGATCAAACGCGAGTTTTTCCGATGTTGTTGTTGTTGTGGAGAAAAGGTTACTCCCCGAAGACTTTGGGAAGTGTTTTCGATGTGATGGTCCTTTTCCGGATACAGATCCGGTACGCTCCCGTAACACAACACCATTAAGGTGCTGGCCCGACCATCTCGGGAAAGATTTATATGGCCACATTAAACCTTCAGGCCATTCCTCCCTCCCCACTATCAAGTTTCATGAGGAACTTGTGGTCGCCAGAGCCTCGTCTGTTAGTGAACCGGGATTCGCCGCTCGAAGGTGAGGTTGACAATTGGGTTGGAGATATTGCGCTACACAACCCCTTGAATCCCTTTTCGATGTCATAGTCATCGGTTTTAGCGTTCAATTTAAATTGGTGTAAAAAATAGTGAATCCTTACAAAAGTGAAAAGAAAATAGATTTTAAGCTTCACTGTTTACTTATGCACTTGTCGAGAAAGTTGGCACTTGCTTGCCTACACACTGAAAGAAACTGATTTGTTTGCCAAGAATAACTATTTATTGTGTTTGTGTTGCTATTCACTAACAATGAGCATACATTTATTATTTTATTGTTTTTATTTTTGGAATGGTTTTTAGTGGGGGTACTGGCACTTCGGGATGTACATGAGGGTGGGTCGATTTGTATGGACGAAAGTTAACCGATATCGGATTTGGGATCAGGAAAAAAAAGTTTCACTACGCATACCCAACAAAATAATTTTCGAGCCTGTTTTTTTTTCATGACCTACTAAAAACTTAGCGTACATCTAGAGATTAAAGGCTTGAGATACATTCCGTAGCCCGGTGGTAATGCAACATCATATAAAATTCTGCTAACGGCACATTAGTCGAGATGTTTGCAATATTCTTTCAGAACTAATGAATATAGAATAAATAAAATGAAAATAGAATATAGTTCAGTTCCTGATGACACTATGCGAAAAAAAATCTCGCTAGTTGGCGCATGGATCGAAAGTTTGATAAATTCGTTCCAAATCTATGTTATCGAGATTTAAGTAACAATACAGTATTCGAGGTCTGAGGATTATTTCGGTTCTATGTCAGGCTAATTTCAGGATTTTTTGACATGATGTCTAATTTTGGCTCATGTCATGTTTTTTTCGAGATCTTTTAAGAAAGATTTCCAGAAAATTTATTGGTTATTTCGGGACTGTTTCGATAGAGTTTCATTTGAGCAGTTTCGAGATAATTTTCGGCATTATTTAGAGACTAATTTGAGATTGCTTTTGGGGACAGTTTTGGAAATATTTTGGGGCTATTTTGGGTTGACTTGAAGATTGTGTTCAGAAATATTTTAGTATTGCTTTCTGATCGGGGTTGTCATTTTGGAACTATAACGGAACATTTTCGGGCTTTATCTGTGAAACGATTTCGATATTATTTTAAGAATTATGTGGGAACCGTTTTGTGCTAATTTTGGGATTCTTTTTTGAATAACTTCAGGACTAATTTAGGGATAATTTCAAGACGATCTCACGACCATTTCGGGACTGTTTTCGGGATTATTTTGGGGATATTTCATTTTCGAGTCATCTACGCATCAAGTACCTGTTGCGATCTCTTCTCTCTTTAAAAAGAAAAAAATTTAGGTAAGAGATCGTTGCAGGCTATCCTCTCTTTGCTTCCCCACCCAAAATTTGTTCAGCTCTTTAGGGGTGCTTGAGATGCAAAAGCAAACATCAAAATATTCAAACTTTCACGTCGATAACACTACTAAAATAAGATGGTTACGGTGTAAATAAAAATTGTTTTTTGAAATGTGGCATTTTCTGGAAAGTTACAGAAACATTTAGAAATTGTTTTTTTGATTCTAGTTTATGCTATAACTATTTATGGATCGCTTCGGGATTAATAGGGAATTGCTATCTGAAATATTTCGGAGTTGAGTTAGGAATAAAAAAGCTTTATTGGGTTAATTTTCGCCAAAAAACTTCTATTTTTTCTTGACCACATTTACATACATATGCAAATTTTTTTAATAAACGAATAATTTATCTAAGCACATTCAAGCTTAATTACTTGACTTTTGGTAGTAAAATTTATAAAATAAATTCTTCATAAGAAAAAATTTTAATTTATGCGCTCTTGATTTATAATCAAAATTTTTTATTATTTTTTTAAGTTAAATTTTGCATGAATTTTATAAATATTTAAAATGCAGCTGAGCAAATAGTTGAACGTTTAAGAAATAACTTAGCATTTGCATATATTCATTCATTCTTTTGTTTGTCTTATTTATGCTCTACTTTGTGGCTGCCGTTGGCGCGTGAGATATCTTGTAAACAATTGGGAATGTGACGCGCTGCAAGTAAAATCTGGTAGCGATTGATGTCCTTTACAGAAATCCGACACGCTTACTTATTTTCATAATTTTTGTTTTTACTTTCATTCCATTCCATTCATAAATAGTGCACAGATTTGATGTTTAGATTCATACAAAACAAAAAAGATGTTGTCCGCTATTTTATGCTTAAGACTTGCTCTACCAAATTTCTTTTCACATATTTTTTTCTCCGTTTTGCTTAAAATTTCTTTTGCCAAAGCTTTTACGCCTGAGAAATTTTGTGTATTTTTGCAAGCTCTTTAAATGTAAAATACGAAATTTATAAGGTTTTAAATTGGCAACGGGGATGTGTGGCTGTTGGTACGACTAAGCGTATGAGTAACTTTTAAATGATTGTTGTCAATGAAATTTTTAGCTATCGTTGTAGTAAAACAAAGAAATGTTAAATAGCGACTGATAAGTTAAGATTGTACAAGTAAGCCGAAAAAATACTTTGTTTAAGAAAAACAAAAAAAAAAAACACGGAATTTGTTAGCGAAGGTGTTATTATCGAAGCGATTTCCTTTTTATTTTATAGCGATCAGTCAGGTTCATTGCAAATAATACGCTTAATAGGAAAATGTGGCGATAGTTTGTCTGAACAGATTTGGATGATACTACGTCAGGAGAAATGGACTCGCTACATTGGCATATTATGTATTTTTAACACGCTTATATTAGCTTTACTTATATGTATGCTAGGCTAGGCACGCAAAGGAGAATTAAACCCATCTAGTGGCAATTATTGAAGTGGTTAAATAACTTGCTACAAAACGAGTTGTACTTAATAGCGGAGACGCGAACCTTCTGTACTACGGTGCTATCAACATAAAATATCTAGGGTTGTAGATACTGAAACGGTACCATATTTGCGTGTTTTTTTTTATTTTTTTAAACTATACTTATTAGGGCAGGTCGATTTAAAAATCGCTCATTGCTCTGTGAAAATCGTATTCTAGGGATCAAAATAAGAAACTTTGCCGAATGAACCATACCTCTAAAACGAATTCTGATGTCCCCCCTTTGGGTCGAACTTTTGGGTAGGGGCAATTTCAATTCTACCTGCTGTGTCTTGTGGTGGCTTAAAAAAAACAACACAAGCAATTTTACGATCTGCAATTGTGTCAGAGTGATACCTTCATTTTTTAAAACGGTTGAATAAAAAACCCACACAACTATGTTTACGACATGCAAATGCATCACAGTGATGCCTTGGTTTTAAAAGGGGGTTGTAAAAAGGCTAATTTGTAATAATTTTTTTTAAATTTCTTTTCTATTACTAAGTTAAATTCATTTTTTCATTTACATATGTTCTGACTAAATAAATTTCTAAAGAGAAAAATAAACTCCAAAAAGAAAAAACATAGGCATTCCAAAGTGGGATTTTTCAAAATTTACCCCTACGACCCAAAGGGGGGGACATCAGAATTCGTTAGAGGTATGGTTCCTTCGGCAAAGTTTGTTATTTTGATTCCTAGAATATGATTTTCACAGACCAATGGGCGATTTTTTTGCCTCCCCACAAATCGACCCGGCCTAATACTTATATTATTATCATATATAAATGGGTATAACTTTAAATCGGGTAGCTCGAGGTCTATATTGTCGAAGCAGTGACGTCAGCCTCATTATCCTCCCTCCGGAATCAAATAAGTTCAAGCCCATTTCCGCACTGTTTTGAGCTTATTTCAGAAATTTTTAAAGGAAACCTTTCGGTTTAGAGTCCAGAGCTTTATACCGCTTATTTCAAGCACATCAATGTCTCACTAACATTTTCGCACTATATCTCAATTATCCGGAATTGTTTTTATACTCAGCGTGATTTGCACACAGAGTATATTAATTTTGATTGGATAACGGTGGGCTGTACAGTTATAAAGGAATCGAGATAGATATAGACTTCCATATATCAAAATCATCAGTATCGAAAAAAAATTTGATTGAGCCATGTCCGACCGTTAGCACGATAACTTGAGTAACTATTGAGATATCTTCACCAAATTTGGTACACTAGCTTATCTGGACCCAGAATAGATTGGTGTTGAAAATGAGCGAAATCGGATGATAACCACGCCCACTTTTTATATATATAAAATTTTGGAAAACACAAAATCCTGATTATTTAGTAAATAATACACCTGGAATGTTGAAATTTGACATGTGGACTGATATTGAGACTCTTGATAAAAATCTGGAAACATTTTTTAAAATGGGCGTCCGCCCCTTGTGATAAAATCAATTTTATAAATATTATTAATCATAAACCAAAAATCGTTAAACCTATCGTAACAAAATTCGGCAGACCTTTTTTACTATAAGGAATGCTTTGAAGAAAAATTAACAAAGTCGGTTAAGGACCACGCCCACTTTTATAAAAAAGATTTTTAAAAGGGTCGTGGATGAATACGATAAGTTTATCTTTGCAAAAAAGAGCTTTATATCAATGACATTTCATTTCCCAAGTGGATTTATAACAATAAATAGAAAAATTTCATTAAAAAAAAAAAAATGGGCGTGACACCGCCCCTTTTATGACTAAGCAATTTTCTATATTTCGGGAGCCATAACTCGAAGAAAAATTAGCGGGTCGTAATAAAATTCGGTACACAAATTTTCCCTATAGCAGGAAATATTTCTAGGCAAAATGGACGAGATCAATTAAAGAGCACGCTCACTTTTATATAAAAGATTTTTAATAGGGTCGTAGATGAAAATAATAAGCTACATATTAGCGAAATAGAGCTTTGTGTCAATAGAATTTTACTTTCTAAGTTGAATTGGAAAACACTAAAATTTTTGAAAATGGGTGTGGCACCGCGCCTTTTAAGACTAAGCAATTTTCTATGTTGCGGGGGCCATAACTCGAAGAAAAATTAACATATCGTAATGAAATTGTTTACACATATTTTCCTTATAGCAGAAAATGTTCCAAATAAAAATGGACGGGATCGGCTAAAGACCATGGCAACTTAGATATAAAACCAATAATAAGCTTAAACTTAGCAAAAAATAGTTTGGAATCAATGATATTTCACTTGTCAAGTTTTATTGTAAGATGAAATGGGGAGACATTTATTTTTTTAACCGGGCGGTGCCACGTGTTATGTAGAAAATTAATTTATCTGAAATGAAATGTACAATTGAAGCTCACGCTGAGTATATAATATTCGGTTACACCGAACTTAGACACCTTTACTTGTTTTTTTTTTTAAGAAGGAATATCTGAACACTTTCGAGATAGTTTTAGATTTATTTTCGGAGTTATTTCGGAACTATTTGACAATTGCCTCTGGTATTTGTTTCCGAAATAATTTAGGACTTTCTTAAGGATCGAGAAAAATGTGAAACGCTTTACATATATATGTACATATATAATTCAAATTTTGAATAAATAAATATCATGTTTGAGTTTTTTGGTACTAACAGTGCTACAAGTATAGTCTAGAGCTGAAGTAAATCAAAAGGTAATGTTTAGGAGATTACGGTTAAAGTTAATAAGCGTGTGTCGATTTTATGCCTTAAAACTCGTAAAAACTTACTTGCGTGAAACGAATATATCCTACTACTATCCAGATTATTGGATGAAGCTCTTTTTTAGACAACCATTCCAGATCTCCAATTAGAAAGTCTCAGACGATGCAGGATATTCGCATAAACTATTTTATGTACTGCTAACTTAAGTATTGACTGTTAGTTGCAGATGCTTGGTACTAGGTGATAGGCTTAGTTCTTAGTAGTTTAGGCTTGGTAGTTCATAGCGGAGTGTCTTTTTCTTCCTCCGTATTATCCCTATTTAACTTCAGGCCATATCCCTGTGCTCTCCTGGTTTTTCGTGCATCATTCTATACATCATGCTATGCATCTTATAACGAAAAGGACCGAAAATCAGAATCACGTTACACCATCTGTGCTGAGTTTTGCTAGGATGTCAAACAATTTTCCAGAATATTCTAATCTAAAACTAATCTACAATTTCAAGCATCAGAAGGGATTGAGAGAACGTGAAACGAGAATTATACAGACGCTAGTAGAAGAAAACAATTGAGAAAACTCGAGCCTATTGGCAGGTTATGTGTGTGTTGTTTAGCCAACGCATGGTGCTTGAGTTGAAGTACGGTGAAAAACTCTAAAATGTGAATTTTTACTTCTATAGTTAATGGTGAATAAAGTAAACAATTTGTACACAATATAGTCTCAAAGGTATTCCTATTGTATAACATAATAGCAATAATACCGAGTTTACGAAAGAGCTGCAGATTGATTACAAAATAGGATTGCGATAATTTCGAAATGCAATAAAAGGAAAGAAGAGAACTGAACTTGTTTTAAAACCTGTCTACCTTCAATTTTGAATATTTTGAAAGTAGTTAAGAATGTTTTTACTCCATTTATATCGACAAAAGCAACGAAAACTATACCTAGAAAAAACCAAGAAATTGATACCGAAGTAATCCCTAAATGGTCACAAAATAACTATCAAATGGTGCCTCATATAAATCTTTTATAATCTTTAAAAATACTTGTTAAGCTTAAGAAAATATACACTGAAAGAAATCGTGCTAGTAAAATCAACAAATCGGTTCTGTTGTTCTTGACTTAACGGAGATTCGGTGAAATTGTGCGAATTATGGTTAATTCGAC
Source organism: Eurosta solidaginis (assembly GCF_040869045.1). Taxonomy (NCBI): domain Eukaryota; kingdom Metazoa; phylum Arthropoda; class Insecta; order Diptera; family Tephritidae; genus Eurosta; species Eurosta solidaginis. The sequence continues at coordinate 261,553,665 of NC_090322.1, forward strand.
CGAGTTCTTTGTCAAGCGAACAAATTAGTTTAGTCATTCCAACAGAAAAAAAATTGTCGCTCTTAAGTTAACAAAATTTTGTAAAATTGACAGATTCCTAATCAATCTAACTGATTTTTCTGTTAACACAACTGATCTTGCAGGTCGTTTCAACGGCGATCAACTGCCAATACATGAGCAAATTTCAAAGAGAATTTTACGCTCACTGCGCTCTCTACTTTGTACTTATGACGATGTTACCACTTGTTAAAAAAAAACCAAAATAAGAAACACACAAAATAGGAAAACAACAAAAAACTATTTTTTCAGTTATCAATACAAAACGAAAAAACCCTTTTTTGAATTTGTAGTGCACAATATTATGAGATACCTATTTATCGCGTACAATGTTGCAACTTCTCGTCCAAGCGAAATGTAAAATTGCGCCCCCTTGTTGCAAAAGTTTTGGTTGAACGAACAGGATTTTTCCAAAATTAGTAACATTTTGTTCAGCTTTTTATGAATTTTCACTCACGCGAAGGAATCTGATAAGATAATAAAAAAACATCCTTTTTAATGTTGATGTGTCCAACAAAATAAAAGTTGGAGTTGTTTTGGAATCGTTTCAACTTAAAGTGTTACGAAAATTAAACTTGCCGAATTACATGTAAAGCTACTCCAGTGTTGAATTACCTTCCCGCGATTTGATTCTCTATTTTCTATAACTTACAAGTTCTCTTTTTAAAATATTACCTCAAACATTTATACAACAAGTTTTGTTCGAAACAATCAAGTTTGGCAACTACATGCGAGAGAAGGAATTGAGAACGAATGAGCTGAGCTGCAACTGAAAGAATTGAGAATCAGTTTTGTAACTACTATTTCCATTTCTATATTCATATGTATGTATATGTAGCAAGCATGCGTATTTATGTATTCACATATTTACGTATTTATATGGCGGCCGCCGTGGTGTGATGGTAGCGTTCTCCGCCTTCCACACCGAAGACCCTGGGTTGACACCCCGGGCGAAGCAACACCAAAATAGTAGAAACAAGCTTTTTCAATTAGAAGACAAATTTTCTAAGCGAGGTCGCCCCTTCGGCAGTGTTCGGCCAACACTTCGAGTGTATTTCTGCCGTGAAATGCTCTCAGTGAAGATTCATATGCCTTGCAGATGACGTTCGGTGTCGGCATAAAACAAGTAGGTCCCGCCCCGCTAATTTGTAAGAAAAATTAAAAAGGAGCACGACGCTAATTGGAAGAGAAGTTAGGCCTAAAATCTCTTCGGAGGTTATCGCGCCTTATAAAATAAAATAAATGTAAGGCGCGATAACCTCCGAAGAGATCTAAGGCCGAGCTTCTCTGCCAATTTGCGTCGTGCTCCTCTCGATTCTTCCCTACAAATTGGCCGGACGGGACCTACATGTTTTATGCCGACTCCGAACGGCATCTGCAAGGCAGATGAGTTTTCACTGAGAGCTTTTCATGGCAGAAATACAATCCGAGCGCTTGGCAGACACTGCCGAGGGGCGACCCCGCTTAGAAAAATTTTCTTCTAATTGAAAAATCTTATTTCTAAAATTTTGATGTTGCTTTGCCCGGGAGTTGAACCCAGGGCATACGGTGTGATAGGCGGAGCACGCTACCATCACACCACGGTCGCGCCTTACATTTATTTATATTGCAACATAGGTGCTTTCATACAAAGCTGCCGCAACAACTTTTTTTGTTCATTTGACTACTGAAACGGTCAATTACGAATCAACGATTTGGGCGCAGTTGATTTAACATCTTGTTGCGATGGATAAAAATTGAGAGTAATTTCGGTTGAATTGACCCGCATTTCGGTTGATTTTACCAGCCTTTTTCTTTCAGTGTAGGACCCGAACTCAGAACTAGTACATCTAGCGACGATTTCTTGCTTCATAACAATTCTGAGACTATCGAAAAAACGCTTAAGTGCATTAATAAGTAATCTTTTAACTGTTTAAACATAAGATGACCTCTTAACCCTATGATTTTTATAATTCTCTTCTTAATACCTAAACAGGTCTTTTGGGCTGTTCCTGACTTGACCTTTTATTGATTTCTTACATACTTAACAGTACTCTATCACGCGATTTTTGCAACCAGACGACAAAAGATTTTGGTTATTTATATTTTATGTAAAATCGATTTAAACTACACGCAATATTATTTGTTTATAAATAAGTACTATTGCAAGTCTACAACAGAGTAAATTTTTTATAACAATAAATTACGCACATCTTTACTTCCACCAGGCATGTTTTTTTATTATTTGTGAAAGTAGTGAAGTTATGATTATTTGTATATATGTATATTAAGGTGTGTTAATTTGTATGTGGCTATCTTTGGTGAGATTATTTTTAGCGGACTCTTATTCTACAATAAATATGAAGAATGAATGAGTTTAAAGCTGAAGTGCACAATGTAAGCTAAGCTTTGAATACAAACGGACATTTTTTTCTAGTGGTATATGTACACAAGGAGTAAGAGAGTAGGAGTAAAGGAAAAGCTAGAATAGAATGATTCACAACTTGCTCTGCTGTCCGTTGCTGTGCTCACACCTCATGTAAATAAAAGTTACGTTCCATTGAGACTTGAGCCGAGATACGGATAGACATTTAACATGCAAATGCAACAACAACGTTGTGATCCTGATATTCATCTGGTTCAATTTCTGATCCGTATATCAGTTCTGTTCGTTTCGTTTTCTGTAGTAGATTTTTTGACATCTAACCACTTTTGAGTTGGTAGCACTCATGGCTCAACTATATGGTTGGTTCATCTCTACAGCAACAACATACATTTGTTCACATTGCCAAAATCAGAGTGTTGCTATTAGACGAATGGAATGGAATGAAAACATAAAACTTAGCAGCATTTGTATGTAGTAAGAAAATGTTGTAAATTCGTTGGTTTCATTTTAAGTTTGCCATCTCCTTCTGACAATCCCTACTGCAGTGAAATGAAAAAAATAAAATCAGCTGGTGAGATGAGCCAACCATATAGTTGAGCCATTGTAGCACTGAACTAAATATGTGTACATTTGTGTATACATAAAAGAATTCGCCATATTTAAAAGCAAAAACACTGAAAGAGTAAACAGCTTGAAGATGATGTAAGAAAAATAAATAGTTTGCTTACGTGCGAAACTATTTAAATGTTAATAATTCTATCAGTATCTTAAAATTTTGTGTACGTTTCTTCTTATTTTCAACAAAACAGATGTTTTATATTAGTGCTGCCAGTTCTCATAAAGTTGATCCAGATCGTTCCAATGAGATTTGAGCCAGAGCCAGAGCTCGATAAACCAATGGAACGGCCCTAGAGGCTGAATTGATTTTTAATGCAGTGACGCCAGATTATGAGAAATTTCCATTTTTGGGGGATATTTCACTGTAAAATTTAGAAAAGGGAAGGTTTGTGCCCTACATATAAAAAAAGGGAATTCCTGTATATGAAAAGCTGATCATAATATAACTAAACAAATTCAGCGCTTTTATTAAACAATACTGTAAAATAATTCCTTGATTTTCATTGACACTGTACCCTGACACAATTTCACTAGATATTGCACTTGTATTTCTGACAACTCAAGAAACAATTTTCATAATCTGTTTGGCATGGCCTGACATTCGTATTTTGCACAATTCACAACAGCACATTGAAACGCTTTTTATTTAGTAAAAAATAAGAATTTATTCAGAAGACATAATTGGCAATATTTCTATTTTACTAATTCAAGTATTGCGCTCAGCTGATGATATCGCTTTTGTAGCTGCGCAGTTTAAGATCTTGACGCCTGACAAACAACTGCCCATCAAAGACTCGGAAAAAATTTTTAGGTTTCATTGGGCACCTTGCCACAACGTTCGGGAAAAGAAATGAATACTCTAAACGCTGTGGAAATTTCATGCGATTTTTGTATTTATTTTACGAACTGCTTTAAAGCAGTGAAAGCCAAACTAACAAAAAAATTTCGTAGTAGTTTTCTGAGTCTCTCTCTCTCTCGCGTCGCCTGTTTACATCTTAACTTGGAAGACAACATGAACGAACACTATTTTAAAGTAAATCCAAGTATTCTGAAAGTGAGGTCACAAAGCTTGTCCACCCTAACATATGTATGCATGCGCATGCACATCTGTCACTAATTAGTACACTTAATTTAATTAAATAAATTGTGTAGTTTTATGTTTGGGTTTTTCCAATTAAAATTTTTAACAAAAAATGAGTTTACCAAGCCAAAGAAAAAAATGTGAGTAGATTAGTGACGCATGTTGATAAAGTAATTTGATAATTGTTTCCCCAAAGTGCATTGTTATTTTTTATAATCCAACAATAAAGATTATATGATTTTAAATTGTGTTATTTTAATTTGATATAATAATTTGAAAATTATGAAATAGTTGAAGCTATTCCAGGAAAAAATTTTAACCAGACTATGATTTTTTAGTAAGTAATAGAATAAAAAAGTATACGAATTGATAAAATTTGGAAAAAAAATAAATACGTTTTTGATGGGTTTCGCAGCATCATTAAAAATATAATTTGTATGCGTGTGCAAGGTGTTCAAGTTTAAAGTTGCATCAGTTTTATTTGCTTGAATATAAGCGCGTTGTTTTATTAAAAAAACCAACCAATTACACGCAAACATAACCGTACCACCTGAAAAGATGGGTACCGTTGCGTACGTGTAAGTTATGATTCTATAAATGTGTTAATGTGTGTGTTATACTAAGCGGGATATAATAACTTGAATCGCTTATCGTTGCGTTGTCATGTCCATGAACCATAATGAACGATGCCCGCTTGTCCCTTTATTGTCGCGATGAGTTGAGCCAGAACTGAGGCATTTCCAACAAATCTGAACACACCTAGTTTTTCGATATAGAAATGTTCGAAAGATGGAAATATGGCATACCAGCAGACCCCAACAAACGTTGTTCTGCCCTAACTTTGGTCTGTTTGTAATTATTTTTGCGCGCTGTTTCACAGGAAAATAAAAACAGGAAATTTTTTCTTAAAAAAAAAAAATAAGGGCTGGTCCACCCATCTATCCCTATCTCTCAATATTCGTCTAACTCTAACTCCATCTCTATCTCTTTCTCCTTCCCTCTAGTTTTTTTTTCTTCTCCATTCCTTATTTCCAGTCCCAGTAGCAGCCCCAGTACCAGTCCGAAGGGGTTGTAAGTATTTTTGATGATTTTTCATAAAAAAATTAAAACAAACCATTTTTTCTAAAAAACCAAAAAAAAAAAAAAAAACAAATTAAGCGTCGGATCACATTTACCTTATCTGATTGTCAAACATACTCAATATATTCACAAAATTGCATGAGAATCGGTCGAGCCGTTTCGAAGGAGTTCAACCTTAAATACTAAGGCACGAAAATTTTATATATAAGGTAGATAATACCCTTGAACCACATTTTGGCATTTATCTCATAAGTGGGTTGCGATATCACAAAAAGTTTACCTTTTTATTAAAGCTAGCATTAACAGCTTTCATTTGATATCTATTTTGTGCATCCATATTAAAAAAAATACCCGGGTCCACGCTTTGGGTTTTAAGAGCTTAGTGTGTTTGATTTTAAAATATACAGAACAGAACAATAAAGTAAAATTTTCAAAAATTAGCTTAGCACCGCCTACAGGGGGGAGCGGGAGGGGGGGGCAGGTATCGTTACCATAGTAACTCCTTCTGGTGGGGAAGGGAGCGTTGATCTTTAGAAATTAAACAGAAGCGGGGATAGGTCAGCACCCTCTGGTACTGTGTGTTTAATTCTCCTGGGTTTTGATGTTTCGTTCCTAAATTGAGCCGACGCTTGCCGACCATTCAGATAATTTACGGTCCATCTATTTAGACAAGCTTTCCGCAGGTCGAGTGCCACGAGCACCGTCCTAAGATGGGGTTTTTTCTGATTAAGTCCGTAATTTATCCAAAATAAAATGGCCTGACTGTACCACTCGCAACTAGTTTAAGTAAGGTACATACATAACGCATTCTTTCTTAAACCTTTTTTCAAACATACATACTTGAATGTACCGTTAAAAGACACAAAATATGCGCATTAATGCAGATAAAGTAAGTAATCAAAATTGGATATCGAATGTCAAAGGATATTTGCAAGAAAGAAGAAAATTACAAAAAACAAGGGTATAAAGTAAATTACTAAGAAGCTTTCACAATAAAATGCGGGTGGCCATCTACCTACTTGGGAAACAAAATATTATAAAAACAACAAACAAAACAAAATATAAGATAATAAAAAGTAAAATGTATTGAACAGTCACAGGAAGCCCCATAAAAAGTTATTATTTTACCACTCGATTATCCAAAAAGAGAACAATGTTGTTGCGGACCTCACATTTGTGCCTAGAGATGTGCAATGCTGCCAGCTTATACTTAAGCAATGAAAGAAAACAAGAAGATGGAGTAGAGACGCTTACGATTATATCGACTTACTGTGTCACCAAGTAAAAGGTAAAGAAGAGAGTAAAAAAACAACCCTTCAGTTCGATAAACAACAACAGTGCGGCACAGAGATTATGGGTTGGTTTGTGCAACGAGCGTGGATGGCGCTTACCAGTTGTTGGCCAGTAAACGACGACTTTGTACTTAAGTATTCAATCGAGTCGATATTTGGTCAGCTAAATGGCTGGCAGCATTCTTGTTCAATGGACGCGCATGTTGTAAAGGGTTTACAACAAAAAATATCAGGCTTAAACAGAACAAACGCACGAACATACTTATACTTATATTTACTTGCAAACGGGAAAATTTTGAGAATTTGAAAATTTTTTTAAAAGTAAGACGGAAGTAGTCGTAAGTAAGAAATATTCAAGAAATGCATACTTCGAAAGTTATTTGAAGGGATTTTAGTTATGGTGCATTGTATGGATGGCATTGGATTATCTACTTACGATATTAAATTTGTTACACGCACACATAGCAACGTATGTATGTATGTAGTTATGTAGTTTTAAGGGTAAAGTGGATAGTACTTACCCAAGGCATGACACTGCAAGATTTTCGTACGTCCTTCACTCACTATCGAACCAGATGATGAGGGTTGTGTAGTGAAACGCGGCGCCTGTAATTGTGGGCCATCTGAAATAAATAGAATGAAAGTAAATCAAAATTTGGAAAAATATTTTCTTGGTAACAAATAGTATAAGTATGATTAGAGAAAACGGGCACAACTAAGGAAGCCTAAGTTCGCGTAAAACTGGAAGGAGCTAGGTAACTAAAATGTAAAGATTAATGATTCTGTAGCAGTGCCTCAAAAATGGACGGAACTTTATTCAGTGTTTTAGAAGTGCGCACGACTCGGGGTCACAATATCTACTCGGACTTGGATGCGTTATAGCTAAAATCCGCTCCCACTAAAAGGCTGCAACAAAAACGCAAGGAAGAATGTGAGAAGAGTATGCGAACGCTAGCCCAAATAGAAGAATGTAGCGAGAGCTTCTTCAGTGAAAAATGTAGGGAACACTTGTTAAGTGGAGGCAGTGAGAGAAAAATTTGAACTCGAGTTCAGAATCGAAGATGATGGAACTAATGTACCCCATTTAACTGTGACGAGGATTGAATAGCAATATCCAATATTGATGTTAGAGTTGTTGATTCCATAGTAAAGTTGAATAGATGGCTGTGTCAAATGGAGATACACCGCATGCTGGTCATACACACATCACACATGAACAATCAAGCCTTTAGCCTATTACAAAGTACAGATCAAAGTTGAGTCGAGGTGGCGTGTCATTCCCTAGTGCACTTCCTTTTTCTACGATGGTTGGAAATGTTGTTGTAATAACGGCGTTCATCGGAATTGACTCTTAAGTGCAATATTGTTTGTATATATACGGCTGTGTGGGTCTATATTTTCCCTCGAATCAAAAATTTGAGTTATGTATAGTCGGATTGTAATGCTCACAATATAAATACTGTTTGGACAACATAAGGAGGCATCTCGCGGCAGAGTTTCGGCACAGCTGCCTATTTTATCAGAGGAGGTTTTGTAAGACGGGAGTCCATACTGGCGATGCCGTAAGACTATGTTGACTGGCTGATCTGCTTCCTATGTCATACGCAGAGACTTTGTTTTTCTTCAAGTGATACCAGCAAGCAACTTGATAATTTTGGTGCTACTTTGTACTTTGAAGGCAATCACTGATGCATCTGCAGTAGAGCTTATGACCGAACGTCGTACGCAAGAGGTTTTGGTGTTCGACAGTTGGAAACGTTATATCAGCACCATCAGATAAATAATAGTTCTTGAGATGTTTCTATCATTTGGTTCATATTCCTTTGGTCTACAAGTTTTTTGATATCCGAATTTAGCTTTGCAAGAATAAAGCCGGGACTTCGATATCGTTTATTCTTGTCGGACGTCAGTAACAATCCGAAGAGCAGCGAAGGAGCCTTCCATATATTCTTTGAAGTGGTCCCATTCAGCCCATTTAAAGTTGGAGGCACTATCATATCAAAATATTTTTTTATTTTAAACTTACTGAATTTCCATCACGTTCGGCAATGTACCCAACAATTATGATTTTTTCTGAAAAGATCCTATACAACAGATTATTGAGATAGGAGGCTTCCTATCATTAAACTGGGTCGATTTATTAACCGATATCGCGCGATCGATTTTTCGATAGGATTTGGGCTCAGAAAAAAATTTCCACTACGCATACCCGAAAAAATAATTTTCGAGCCTGCGAAATTTAATTTTTTTTTTACTTTTTTTCGACTTTGATTTTTAATGTTTCTTTCATGACCTACTAAAAAAAATTTCATTTGATTGTAAAATTTTCATGTATACCTTGTCCGACCCAAAAATGTCCGCTAAAAACGTTTTTTTTTTTCAAAAACTGTTATCGACAATGTTTTTAGTGGACATTTTTGGGTCGGACAGGATATACATATAAAAAAATCCTAAAAATCAAAGTCGAAAAAAAGTAAAAAAAAAAATGAAATTTTGCAGGCTCGAAAATTATTTTTTTGGGTATACGTAGTGGAAATTTTTTTCCTAAGCCCAAATCCTATCAAAAAATCGATGGTGCGATATCGGTTAACTTTCTTGCATACAAATCGAACCACCCTAATATACATACTTTTAATTTTAATAGGGAAAACCTAAAATTTTGCAGACAAGATTTTTAAATAGTCGAAAAAATCTGCTAGATAGGGCAATTGAAGTTCTGTTCAGTGATTTAATGAAAAACAAAAATCAAAGAATCGTACAAATTTTTTTTTTAAGTAAGTATAACAATTCCTTTTCATTTTATAACTTCACAGGACATAAACACAACATATATTTATTTTGTAGTTTGTCCAGCCTTTGTTAAGGGTTTTGGGAAGTTCTTGACTATTCTGCGCCTTCTGTTATAGTTCGTATCGCTGAACATCGAATAAATACCTGTTAAAATAAATATTCAAAGAAGCAAAATGTTCTTCAGTTGCAACACTACTATCATAGTAGTACTTCTCTTACAATGTTTTAAAATAAGCTGACTACTACTCAGCTTGCGCTGTTTTATATTATTTTTGCCTTGTTCGCCTGTTTCCGCTAGGGTCTAGAATTTTCACAGCCTTATCGAATTGTTTATTCATTTCACATTTCTGTATCTCATGTCCCCGTCTGACTTCTAGTTACACGCGTGTACATATCTATATATGTGTAAAAACGACTGAGTTCTTAAGCGCTCTCGCTGTTGCCCTATATGCATATGTGTGTATATGGAAGAGTAATACGCGCTGTTTATTACTGTGTACATGTATGTGTGGCTGTTTTCTCTTTCTCTACGCTCTTAGCGTCTTTTATTGTGCAGAATTTAGTTACTAGCAGCATAGTGATGTATTGAAATTGCTAATATTCGCCACAGTATTACAAATGACCATGCTCCTAAAAGACCTAACGCCGCTAGATCTACCAAAGAAATTCCGATCCGTGCTTATAAGAATATGTAAGTCCCTAATTATTCGACTAATTCAAAAAGTTATAGCTCACTGTCAGAAATTCGTGATAAGTAACACAACTGGGTATAGTTTGTCAAATAATAGGTATAGGAAAACAATCCCAAAAAATAAGTTATTTGGGCTACGAGTAAACTAACTTTCTTTTGCAACAAAACAAAAAAAGTCCAACTAAGTTAAACGCAGGTGCCAATGCTGCATTTTATCGTTAAATTGAGGTGGCGAGTGAATGCATGCCATGTCCTTTCGGCTTCAATGAATTTCCACAAATCAATTCAACAATTTTCATTTTATCCTTTTTCACCTTGCCAATAAGGCTCAAAGGCTAGTAAAAACAAACCGAGCAAAAAAAAGCAATTTTGTAAATGTTTTATAAGCTAACAAATCGTTTTGTGGTCAACAATTTGCCGACTTTTTTTCTTGTGAATTATTTGTTAGCACTGTTTCCTTTTTATACTCAGTTGAGCAGAGCTCACAGAGTATATTAACTTTGATTGGATAACGGTTGGTTGTACAGGTATAAAAGAATCGAGATAGATATAGACTTCCATATATCAAAATAATCAGGACCGATGATTGGTATATAGGTTCCTGAGCACTCATCTCATATCGCTATTTAAAATGAACAATATCGGACTATAACCACGCCCACTTTTTCGATATCGAAAATTTCGAAAAACCGAAAAAGTGCGATAATTCATTACCAAAGACGGATGAAGCGATGAAACTCGGTAGGTGAGTTGAACTTATGACGCAGAATCGAAAATTTGTAAAATTTTGGACAACGGGCGTGGCACCGCCCACTTTTAAAAGAATTTAATTTAAAATTTTGCCAGCTGTAATTTGGCAGTCGTTGAAGATATCATGACGAAATTTGGCAGGAACGTTACTCCTATTACTATATGTATGCTTAATAAAAATTAGCAAAATCGGAGAACGACCACGCCCACTTAAAAAAAAAAACTTTTTTTAAAGTCAAATTTTAACAAAAAATTTAATATCTTTACAGTATAGAAGTAAATTATATCAACATTGAACCCCAGTAATGATATGGTGCAACAAATTGCAAAAATAAAAGAAAATTTCAAAATGGGCGTGGCTCCGCCCTTTTTCATTTAATTTATCTAGGATACTTTTAATGCCATAAGTCGAACAAAAATTTACCAATCCTTGTGAAATTTGGTAGGAGCTTAGATTCTGGGACGATAACTTATCTCTGTGAAAAAGGGCGAAATCGGTTAAAGCCACGCCCAGTTTTTATACACAGTCGACCGTCTGTCCTTCCGCTCGGCCGTTAAGACGATAACTTGAGCGAAAATCGATATATCTTTACTAAACTTAGTTCACGTACTTACCTGAACTCACTTTATCTTGGTATAAAAAATGACCGAAATCCGACTATGGCCACGCCCACTTTTGCGATATCGAAAATTACGAAAAATGAAAAAACTGCCATAACTCTATACCAAATACGAATAAAGGGATGAAACATGGTAATTGGATTGGTTTATTGACGCAAAATATAACTTTAGAAAAAACTTTGTAAAATTGGTGTGACATCTACCATATTAAGTAGAATAAAATGAAAAAGTTCTGCAGGGCGAAAAAAAAACCTTTGAAATCTTGGCAGGAATACTGTTCGTGGTATTATATATATAAATAAATCAGCGGTATCCAACAGATGATGTTCTGGGTCACCCTGGTCCACATTTTGGTCGATATCTGTAAAACGCCTTCACATATACAACTACCACCACTCCCTTTTAAACGCCTTATTAACACCTTTCGTTTGATACCCGTATCGTACAAACACATTCTAGAGTCACCCCTGGTCCACCTTTATGGCGATATCTCTAAAAGGCGTCCACCTATAGAACTAAGCCCCAAGCCCTTTTAAAATACTCATTAGCACCTTTCATTTCATTTTCATATCGTACAAACATATTAGAGAGTCACCCCTGGTCCACCTTGATGGCGGTATCTCGAAAAGGCGACCACCTATTGAACTAAGGCCCACTCCCTTTTAAAAAGACTCATTAAAATCTTTCATTTGATGCCCATATCGTACAAAGTCTAGAGTAATCCCTGGTCCACCTTTATGGCAATATCTCGAAAAGGCGTCCACCTATAGGACTAAGCCCCACGCCCTTTTGAAATACTCATTAACACCTTTCGTTTGATACCCATATCGTACAAACACATTCTAGAGTCACCCCTGGTTCACCTTTATGGTGATATCTGGAAAAGGTGTCCACCTATAGAACTAAGCCCCAAGCCCTTTTAAAATACTCATTAACACCTTTCATTTGATACCCATATCGTAAAAACACATTCTAGAGTCACCCCTGGTTCACCTTTATGCCGATATCTCGAAAAGGCGGCCACCTATATAGCTACCACCACTCCCTTTTAAAACCCTCATTAATACCTTTAGTTTGATACCCATATCGTACAAACACATTCTAGAGTCACCCCTGGACCACCTTTATGGCGATATATCGAAAAGGCGTCCACCTATAGAACTGAGCCTCACGCCCTTTTAAAATACTCATTAACACCTTTCATTTGATACCCATATCGTACAAACACATTCTAGAGTCACCCCTGGTTCACCTTTTTGCCGATATCTCGAAAAGGCTGCCACCTATATAGCTACCACCACTCCCTTTTAAAACCCTCATTAATACCTTTCGTTTGATACCCATATTGTACAAACAAATTCTAGGGTCACCCCTGGTCCACCTTTATGGCGATATCTCGAATCGGCGTCCACCTATGGAACTAAGGATCACTCCCTTTTAAAATACTCATTAATACCTTTCATTTGATACACATGTCATACAAATACATTCCAGGATTACCCTAGGTTCGTTTTCCTACATGGTGGTTTTCCCTTATTTTGTCTCCATATCTCTCAACTGAGTATGTAATGTTTGGTTACACCCGAACTTAACCTTCCTTACTTGTTTTAATTGTTTTGGGTTTTTCTTATTTGTTTTGGTATTTGTTTGTAAGCCAAACAAAAGGACTAATAAAAATATTTTTATTGAATGCTTGTGTTGCAGTATTTTAACGGTTCAAAATTGTTGGCGTGTAATAAATTTATTTGATGAAAAAAAGTACTACAAAAAATTAAAAAAATCGATTGGCAACGCGTTAAGGTGACACCGTTGAATTCATTACTCACTGACCACAAATTCACAAGTGAATTAAAATTTCAGCGAAAAAAAGAAGAGTACAAAAAATTTTAAATAAATAAGTATGAAGAACAAATATTAATTTTAGCAATTAATGCGTAACAAAGCTTCACTCGTCATGTACGTTTATTGATGAAAGCTACCACACAAGTGAATGATAGATACATATACATTAGGGCGGGTCGATTTAAAATCGCTCATTGCTCTGTGAAAATCGTATTCTAGGGATCAAAATAAGAAACTTTGCCGAAGGAACCATACCTCTAAAACGAATTCTGATGTCCCCCCTTTGGGTCGAACTTTTGGGTAGGGGCAATTTCAATTCTACCTGCTGTGTCTTGTGGTGGCTTGAAAAAAACAACACAAGCAATTTTACGATCTGCAATTGTGTCACAGTGATACCTTCATTTTTTAAAACGGTTGAATAAAAAACCCACACAACTATGTTTACGACATGCAAATGCATCACAGTGATGCCTCGGTTTTAAAAGGGGGTTGTAAAAACGATAATTTCTAATAATTTTTTTAAATTTCTTTTCTATTACTAAGTTAAATTCATTTTTTCATTTACATATGTTCTGACTAAATAAAGAGAAAAATAAACTCCAAAAAGAAAAAATATAGGCATTTCAAAGTGGGATTTTTCAAAATTTGCCCCTACAACCCAAAGGGGGGGACACCAGAATTCGTTTTAGAGGTATGGTTCCTTCGGAAAAGTTTCTTATTTTGATCCCTAGAATATGATTTTCACAGAGCAATGGGGATTTTTTTGCCTCCCCACAAATCGACCCGGCCTAATATACATGTATTTATTTAGGCGTGAACAATTTTTTGTAGAATATATCAAAAAAAATGTGCATAAACTTACACAGAATTTGTGTAGCAAAAACTTGCTTATGGGCATTCACGAACATATTTGTCAAAACTTATTTTTGTTTTAATTTTTGGAGTAAATACTTCTAATCTCTTATTGGGTATAAACCCGAATAACTGAAATGAAATTGTCTCACACTGAAAGTTTATATCAACGAATAGGCACGAATTTTTGGAAAATTGGATAATACTACTCATGACGTTATAAACCAGACAGGAGAAGTCAATATTACAAAATGGAGTTCCATTTGACAATACTTGCCCTCATATTTGATTTTTTCAGTATCATTTAAAAAGTACTGCATTTATGACCATCTGCAATATGAAGTAACGTGGAGGGATTTATATTCGTTTCCTGATAGGAAATGGAAAATTTTAGTCAACGGTACTGAATAACTCTAACTTTTTGCCCTAATACTCCCCTCTACATTTTTTAGTTTATCTTTAGGTTAGATTGAACTGGCCGCTTCGTGAGGACCCCACTTTTCCTTAGTCGGTTCATTCATCTTCCCTATCCCTTTCAATATTCCGTATATCTTCCCGCTGAGCCTCTTACGCCTGTCGCGCTTGCTCTTATCCAAGACTAACTCATACTATTACTCTCAATCTTCTACTTATGTATTCTTATTCATCTGTTGACTTCTTTTGCCTCAAACCATTAAAAAAAAAAAAATAAATGTAAGGCGCGATAACCTCCGAAGAGATCTAAGGCCGAGCTTCTCTTCCAATTTGCGTCGTGCTCCTCTTGATTTTTCCCTACAAATTGGCCGGACGGGACCTACATGTTTTATGCCGACTCCGAACGGCATCTGCAAGGCAGATGAGTTTTCACTGAGAGCTTTTCATGGCAGAAATACAATCGGAGCGCTTGCCAAACACTGCCGAGGGGCGACCCCGCTTAGAAAAATTTTCTTCTAATTGAAAAATCTTATTTCTAAAATTTTGATGTTGCTTTGCCCGGGAGTTGAACCCAGGGCATACGGTGTGATAGGCGGAGCACGCTACCATCACACCACGGTGGCCGCCAAACCATTAATCTTACTTTTACTCTCGCTCTCCTTTTTCCTTTTGTTCTCTTTACTTTTCTGATTTCTTCCAACTTCCTTTACTCTTTTTTCTCCTTTCCACTGTTTTCTCTTTTCTTTTATGTCCTCATTTCCAATGTCCAGATATATCGAGTTTGGCTTTTTTTCGCACATTACTAAAGTAGTGAAAAAGTAGCAAAATAGTACTAACAATTTACCCTCCCTACTACTTTAGAATTTAGCTCGTTGAGACTTTAATTAAATATAATTGAAAGGATTTCGCAATTCGGTATGACTTGTTTCAATATCGCGTTGGCGTTGTAACTGACAGATTTCTTCCGATTTATACTGCGCTGTAGTTGACTTCCGAGCGGTGGAATAAAAAAAAAACGATGTTGCCACATTTTTTAAATTAAATGCAATGGCTTGCTCGTTCAGTCAAGTTTGTCTACACTTATGTAAGTGAAGAAAAGTGCCGAAGTCTTCCCCCTTTAATTCCATGACGGGGAGAACACTTTTTGTGATTTTTATGAATTTTATTGGACAGCTTTGCGAAATCTAATGGTGGCCAATCGAGCTCAATTTAAAGGCTGGTGGATAGATGCTGTTAAACTTTTTTTCTATATTGCGAAAATTGCTTAGATTGAAGTTTGTAAAGGCAATCTGTATTGCTTTTTTATTATTTCTTGTTTTTTTCTTTGTGGAAATAGCCTGAGAGATACTTAACCCTTGCCTTCCATCACGTGACAACTCGAATCAGCCGAAAAAGATGTTTCACTTCTGTTGTGTTTTGGAGTTTATGCAACATTTTCTGTTTAACATTTATATGAAAGTTATGAAAAGATTTTATTGAATTGCAACGAACTAAGCTGCAAAAAAATTTGATAGAAATATGTGAAATGAACATTAAATTATTTTCACATAAAATATCAAATTTTTTCACTAAACATATTATAAATAGTGTACATTGCTAAAAGTGTTATTCAAACATAACTGATAGATTTCTTTCAATTATTGTAAGTTATTGAAAAAATACACATTCAACGAGTTTTGCAAATTAATATCAATGCGACATGAATAAATATTGAGTGTTCTGGGAATTTTTTTTTGCTTCTAGAATTCATCATATTTTTGCTCAACTTGTGTTTTAATTAACAGCTGGCTACACAATTTTAAGGTCACATCAGGGGTTAACGAATTTTATGTGAAGCCATCAATAATGGAACCAAAAAATGTGGCAAATAAAAACTTTGGCTTTTGTTTAAAGTGTAGACAATGCAACAGCAATCTATGCAAATACCGATAATTCTACAAATAAACTAATTTTTTTAGGCACTTTCCATTCACGGAAACTCCCAATACCAATTTTAATTGCCGGCGGATGCCATGATGTGGTGGTAGCCTGCTCTGTCTACCAAATCAAAGGGTTCAAGTCCCGGACAAAGCAACATCAAAAATTAATAAAAAAAGTGTTTCAATTACGAACAAGTATTTATAAGCGGAAGTGATTTCTGTCCTTAAAACTCCACAGTGAGATCTAATCTGCCTTGCAGATGCCGTTCGGAGTTTGCGAAAACCTTTAAGCCATTTTGTAGGGACAAATTAAAAAAAAAAAGAACATGACGCCAACTGGAAGATAATCTCGGCTTAAAATCTCTTCGTACCGATATCGACAATGATTTGTTTTTTATCGCCTTTTTCTCGATAACCAATTTTCATTGCCGAGGTATAGATTTTCTATCGGTTTGTTATAGCCGCGTCACCCGATTTTTATGAACTTTTTACCATCTTGTTATCGACGGTTTACAGATGTGTCATTAAATTAAATCGACTTTTTATGGGTATCTGTTTCTTAACAAACCAAGGAGTCGTCGGTGACAAATCGATAACAGGATGATAACAAATTGAAAACACTCCGTAAATAAATCGATAACATTTTTATAACAAATCCATAACACGCGTAAGCAAAATTATCTCATTCCGATAACGATTTGATCACTTTTCGATTTCATGCCGATAACTTTTCGATAAATAATCTATAGCTTTTCGATTGTAAATAGATATATGTAAGATAAAAATTTGTTAGTTGCTTTAGAACCACTCGATAAATTTTCGAGTACAAAAAATAAATTTTTTATACCAAATCGATAACAAAGAAATAACCTTTTGATATAAAACACTGCGAGCATTTTTCTGCCTCTTACCTCCTCGGTAGTAAATCGCGCCAAGTATTTCTTTTTAACATTTAAATAACAACTCTTCGACAGCAAATCGATAATATTTTGATAATATAACGATAGTTTTTCGACAAATAATCGGTAACTTTTGGATGGTAAATTGATAACTATTCGATAACAAACCGGTGAAGAATCGGTCACTCATGTTGTTGTTAAAAAACATTCCTCGAAGCGTTAAGGGAGTGCTATCGATGATGATGATCCTTTGCCGGATATAGATCCGGTACTTTCTGATAACAAGGACCATTAAGTTACAAGCTCGACGATAACGAGGAAGATTTGATATGACCACATTAAATAATCTGGGCCATCCCGACCCACACCTTCTACTTCCATGACGAAGTTGGGGTTACCAGGGCCTCGGCTGCTAAATAAATATAATTCGCCACGGGTAAGTTAAGTTAACAATTGGGTTGGATAAGCTATAAAATTCGCTGACTATCCCCTGAAAGGGTTGCGCTAAACAACCACTTGAATCATCTGGGTACTTTAGTTGGCTCTTACAACAGACGTACCTGCCGCGGGTAAATTCTAAGCCCCCTAATCCGATAACCTTTGTTAGAAATAGCTTCACATCGTATATAAGTTTCTATTAACCATTCAAATTCAAACGAGACTGGAAGCAAGGCCGCTTATTTTCCGTTGCTGATCTAGATAAAGAAAAAAAAAAAAAATGGGTCTGGCATTTGAGAAGACAAAGACAATGTACCTACTGTGATCACGGAGAGAATCAGCGCATAAATGCCTTGGAAGCCACTTCACTTAAAATATTAATTCGAACTTTTATCAAGTGCTACGTTGGACTGAGAGGTTTAATTTCCTGCCGTAAAAAGATTACGCTATATAAGTGTTCATCAAATACGGTAGACGTAATTTTCATTAGCCATCCTTCTCTGTACCCACTTCCCCTCACTATATCCTTGAACCCTCTCTTTTTTAGCTCTTGCCTGTCCTTCTTCGCCTCTAACTCTCTTACTGAAAATTCCTGGCTGGAGTGGGTTGGGATTCATCAGTCGTTTCTTTGAAATTTACCACGGGGTTTGTAACAATTCCCTTCATGTGAATGTAAATGTGAGTGTGTGGGACGCAGTGTTAGCGCGTCATACAAAGTCTGGGCTTAAATTTTCAAATTTTTGTTACTTTTTTTTAAAAGCATCAACCCACCAAGTGTTCGATTATTGGTTACAGTGATCAAATTACAAATAATGTATCGTAAGCAGAATCTCAGTTAAAATAAATCAAGAAGTTTGATAAAACGGCATATGTGCCACGAGCAAAGCTAACACTCATCAAAATGCTTAAAAGAAAGGGTGATAAAATAAAGAGAAGCTATTTTTAATTGCGTATGGCAATTTAATCCGCCGCAATCATGCTGAGGGTGAAGAAGAACTACAAATATGAAGTTGCGCATGCGCGCCTCCAATGCGCAAGCCACTCCACTCGTGGAAACCACAAAGCCGGTAGCCGTTTAATATAGAATACAAAGCAGCCTGTGTAGGTACCGTCTTTCTATGCAACTCAAATTTCTACTGATAAATGGGGCGATTGAGGTGCCCGCGTATTGTAGGGCAACATAATTTAGTGTAATGCATCCGAAGTAAACAACTTCAAATGAACTGGGAAGTATACACACCGGCACATACAAAAACAATGACACCATTTATGCAAAGTGTACTTGAGAGCACGGTAAAAAGTTTGTGCACTTTATATAGGGAAAATAAAAGCATGCTAACCAACAACAATAAATACACAATTATGGCAAAACCAAAGCTGTAAGATGATATAGAAGAAGCCTGCAACAGCTGCACACGTTACCAATTTAACACTTACATAATTTTACATGCATAAAAAGGAAATCGAGAAAATATTATGTCTTGACTGAGAAGTTGTAGAGTGTGGGGTCTTGCGCTTTTATTTTGTTGCATCTCTATAATTTTAGTTGGAACTGTTAATATAAAATCGTGGTAATTTTGTAAGTGAGTGCCAATATCCTAATGGATCACAATCTACTTAGAACTGGAAGAGTTTGTTCTGTTATTGCATGAGGAGTGTACACTGTGGAGAGAACACATGTAAGTTGACGTTAGTTATGAAGAAATATGTGATATTTGAGACCGTATTATACTAAGCTACCAGGATACAAAATAGCTTGAATAACACTGGCCATACTAAAGTTCAGAAGTTCTATTTTTAAATTAGAAAGTTTCAAATCAAATTGAGAAAGTTACAATTGAAGTTCAGAATTCATTTATTTAATCGTCGCTGCTTCTCTGCGCTAACTTTCATTAGGCATCAATCGTGTTATAACTCTAAAAGCCATTGCATGACCGCGAATTTAGCTGCCTCCAGAAAGGACGATTTGTAGCACACTATCATACCTTGCATAGCACAGCGTTGGGTCCAGAACTGATCTCTGCTGGACGCCGCCGCTAATGTTGTGCTTTTTTTGGTGCCACATCCGTGTCAAAGAGAAGTACTCTGTCGCAAAAATAGCTTCCAATTATTCTGCTCAAATAAGTAGATGTGCCAAAGATTCGTCATTATTTGCTTCCAGTTTGCAGTATTAAAAGCATTTCTAATATCCAAAGTAATCAATGAACAGACCTTCGCATCTTATCAGGTTTTAGCAAAAGGACCAGTTTTTGATATTCCTATGAGCGGGGGACGACGCCTTCTCCGATACAAGCGATGAAGAGATTCGTAAACGCTGGACCTGCGAACTTATTATCGTTAACGCTAAGTACCTCTAGCTCTGTAATTCTTGGAATTTCCATACCTCGCTTTGGTAGACGCGAGTAGTCTTGTATTGAACATAGAAAAATCCATTAATCTACATTTTAATATTTAGCTCAGAAAGAATTTGATATATTGAACGATGGTCTGTGTGGAAAACACATTTATTTAAGCGTGGCTCACATGTTAGTCGCTATTTTCAAACCCTAATCACTAAGAGCTATGAAACTTACTAATCAATTATTAAAAAAAAAACAAGTAAGGAAGATTAAGTTCGGGTGTAACCGAACATTACATACTCAGTTGAGAGCTATGGTGACTGCATAAGGGAAAATAACCATGTAGGAAAATGAACCGAGGTAACTCTGGAATGTGCTTGAATGACATGTGTATCTAAGAACAACGCCTAGCGAAGCTCTTCAGGCCTCTTCAGGTCATTCTTGACATCTTTCCACTGGATCTGGCTGGTCATCGAGCAGCGGCAACGTCAGCCCTGCGTCTAAGGGAGTTGTCGTGCTGGAACAACAGGACCACAGGACACTCAAGTATACTAAACAAATACAGTTTTCTCCCTCCTAGCACGGATCGCTGTGCGACCACAACAGTTGCGGAAACCAACTTTAAGATAAACATACCCAGCAGGGATGACTGGACGGAGTCGGACAAGTGCCTTGCTATGGGCAACATCATTTCCATATACACGGACGGCTCCACGCTAAACGGTAGAGTTGGGGGTGGAGTATACTCAAGGGACCTTGACCTCCAGCTCTCATTCAGACTACCCGACCACTGCAGTGTATTCCAGGCAGAAGTTGCAGCCATAATGGAAGCCGCAGCTAGGATAGGGACATACATTGTCGGCAAAGAAATTTTTATCTTCAGCGACAGCCAAGCTGCCATAAAATCTCTGGGCTCCCACTCGTTCAATTCTGAACTAGCACTAAACTGTCGCCGATCTCTTCAAGAGATGGCTCAACAGAACCGTGTACACCTCACATGGGTCCCTGGGCATAGGGATATCGAGGGAAACTGTATTGCAGATGAACTCGCTAGGCAGGGTACAACCAAGCAGGTTCTTCCTGGACAAGAACGCTTAGGTATGCCCCTGGCCACATGCAAGCTAATGCTAAAAGAGCACATCTACCGTCAAGCCGACGAAAGATGGCTACAAACACCGGGATGTCGAACGTCGAAAGAAACCTGGCCTAAATGGGATCCTAAAAGGTTCCGTCACGTTTACAACCTAAGAAGGGATACAATTTCCACACTTGTAGGGGCACTAACGGGTCATTGCCTCATAGGTAGGCATGCAGAAAGGCTAGGAGCGCCTTATCGTCGTTGCTGTAGGAGTTGTAAAGAAGATGAGGAGGAGGAAACGGTGGTTCACCTCATTTGCAACTGCCCAGCGCTAAGCGGAGCACGGCAGCGCTTTCTGGGAGCTCCATTTCTTGATACTATGAGTCAGGTTGTGGAGCATGACGTCAAGGACCTGGTAGATTTCATCAGGTCCTCAAAATGGTTCGAAGAGGAGAGGTAACGGTGTTTTTCGTGGTATCACAACGGGCCTAGTACTACTGGCCTAAGTGTGCCCTCGGGCAGCCACCCCAACCTAACCTAACCTATGACATGTGTATCAAATGAAAGGTAATACAGTGTATTTTATGAGGGAGTAGGCCATAGTTCTATAGGTGGACGCCATTTAGGGATATAGCCATAAAGGTGGATCAGGGTTGACTCTAGAATGCGTTTGTACGATATGGATATCAAATGAAAGGTGTTAATGAGTATTTTAAAAGGGAGTAATCCTTAGTTCCATAGGTGGACGCCGTTTCGAGATATCGCCATAAAGGTGGGCCAGGGGTGACTCTAGAATTTGTTTTTGCAATATGGGTATCAAACGAAAGGTGTTAATGAGTATTTTTAAAAGGGAGTGGGGCTTCGTTCTATAGGTGTTCGCCTTTTCGAGATATCGCCAAAAAGGTGGACCAGGGGTGACTTTAGAATATATTTGTACGATATGGGTATCAAATGAAAGGTGTTAATGAGTATTTTAAAAGGGCGTGAGGCTTAGTTCTATAGGTGGACGCCTTTTCGAGATATCGCCATAAAGGTGGACCAGGGGTGACTCTAGAATGAGTTTGTACGATATGGGTATCAAATTAAAGGTATTAACGAGAGTTTTAAAAGGGAGTGGTGGTAGTTGTATATTTGAAGGCGTTTTCCAGATATCGACCAAAATGTGGACCAGGGTGACCCAGAACATCATCTGTTGGATACCGCTAATATATTTATATATGTAATACCTGCCAAGATTTTAAGGGTTTTTTATTTCGCCCTGCAGAACTTTTTCATTTTCTTCTACTTAATATGGTAGGTGTCACAACCATTTTATAAAGTTTTTTCTAAAGTTATATTTCGCGTCAATAAAACAATCCAAGTACCTTACCATGTTTCATCCCTTTTTTCGTATTTGGTATAGAATTATGGCATTTTTTTCATTTTTCGTAATTTTCGATATCGAAAAAGTGGGCGTGGTCATAGTCGGATTTCGTTCATTTTTCATACAAAGATAAAGGGAGTACAATTAAGCACGTGAACTAAGTTCATTAAAGATATGTCGATTTTTGCTCAAGTTATCGTGTTAACGGCCATGCGGAAGGACAGACGGACGAGTGTGTATAAAAACTGGGCGTGGCATCAACCGATTTCGTCCATTTTCACAGAAAACAGTTAGCGTCATAAAATCTATGCCCCTACCAAATTTCAAAAGATTGGTTAATTTTTGTTCGACTTATGGCGTTAAAAGTATCCTAGACAAATTAAATGAAAAAGGGCGGAGCCACGCCCATTTTGAAATTTTCTTTTATTTTTGTATTTTGTTGCACCATATCATTACTGGAGTTGAATGTTGACATAATTTACTTATATACTGTAAAGATATTAAATTTTTTGTTAAAATTTCACTTTAAAAAAATTTTTTTTTAAAAGTGGGCGTGGTCCTTCTCCGATTTTGCTAATTTTTATTAAGGGTACATATAGTAATAGGAGTAACGTTCCTGCCAAATTTCATCATGATATCTTCAACGACTGCCAAATTATAGCTTGCAAAAGTTTTAAATTACCTTCTTTTAAAAGTGGGCGGTGCCACGCCCGTTGTCCAAAATTTTACTAATTTTCTATTCTGCGTCATAAGCTCAACTCATCTACCAAGCTTCGTCGCTTTATCTCTCTTTTGTAATGAATTATCGCACTTTTTCGGTTTTTCGAAATTTTCGATATCTAAAAAGTGGGCGTGGTTATAGTCGGATATCGTTCATTTTAAATACCGATCTGAGATAAGTGCTCAGGAACCTACGTACCAAATTTCATCAAGATACCTCAAAATTTACTCAAGTTATCGTGTTAACGGACGGACGGACGGACATGGCTCAAACAAATTTTTTTTCGATCCTGATTATTTTGATATATGGAAGTCTATATCTATCTCGATTCCTTTATATATGTACAACCAACCGTTATCCAATCAAACTTAATATACTCTGTGAGCTCTGCTCAACTGAGTATAACAAAAATCCCAAAGCGGGCTAGAGGGCTTAGAATATACCCGCGGCAAGTATGCCTGTCGTTAAGGCGACTAAAATACCAAATTGATGATTGTGTAGCCCAACTTACAGTTTCTCCATCCCAATTATCAACCTCTCCTCCCCGTGGTGAATCCTGTTTCTTTAACAGCCGAGGATCTGGCGACCCCATGTTCCTCATGGATCTAGGGGGTGGGAGGGCGACATGATCTAGCAGGTTTCATGTGCTCATACTTATTGTTCCCGAGATGGTCGGGTTTGTACTTTAATGGCGCTTGTTACCAGAAGAACGTTTTGTATCCGATAACACTCCCCGAGGCCATCGGGGAGTGTCCTTATCGCTACAAGAACAACAATA
Source organism: Eurosta solidaginis (assembly GCF_040869045.1). Lineage (NCBI taxonomy): Eukaryota > Metazoa > Arthropoda > Insecta > Diptera > Tephritidae > Eurosta > Eurosta solidaginis. Next base: position 261,577,653 of record NC_090322.1, read on the forward strand.
ACATTAAAAAAATACTTGACGTGATTTACCTCCGTTGAGATTATGGTCGAGCTTTTATTTTTTTGCGTCGTGATCCTTTTAATTTGTCCTACAAATTGGCTGAAACCGACCTACATGTTTTATGCCGACCCCGAACGGCATCTGCAAGGCAAATTAATTTTTTCTGAGAAGCTTTTCATGGCAGATGTACGCTCGAAGGGCGACCTCGATTGGAAAAACTTTTGCTTATTAAAAAACTTGTTTTTAAACTTTGATGTTAATTTGCCCGGGAGTTGAAGCCAGTACGCTCGGTGTAGTAGGCGGGGCACGTTACCACTACACTACGACGGCCGCCTATTTCAATTATTATACTCTGCCTCATGAGATTTTGACGTATTAGATATGCGTACGAAATACCTACATAGTTTGTGTATAGTACCTAAGTTTAAAAATGAGTTCATGCAACTTATGTAGCACCAATTTAAAATTGCTATATTTCTTCCATACGGAATGTGCAGCCACTTTCTAAAAAAAAAACCATTTTGACTTCATCTATTTTTTATACAGGGCAACCAATTTTCAGTTTGTAAAACTAAAAACAGCAATGATGTCTGACAACATTTTTAGGAACATGTACCCAAGTATATATGTATGTACATATGTAGACATACATTCCTATATATAGGGCAACATGTCGTTATGCTTAAGTAAAAATGTGCTCATAAAAGCATTTTGTTTATTCAAGATGTATTGCATTTCACTGCAGCATCAACCACATTGCAAGCAAGAAAGAAGCAACATCAAATATGTGAAACGAACCGCAAATGGTAGCACAATAAAATCCAAACTATCGGCAGGAGTTGTCAACATGCATAAATGTGTTAGTGAACGTATTCGAAGTAGAGATGTGAAACTAATGTCAACGCTACCGATTGTTTAAATTGGGTTATCGATTTTACGAGCTTTTGGAATCGAGCGTACACGGTCGAAATTTTAGTTTATTTTCAAACTTAGCAAAGTTTACTGCTGATTTTAAGCTACTTGTACTACTTTTAAAACTATTAAAGAACTTTAAGCACTTTATAAGATAACTTGGTTTTATTTCAGTCCAGACACTTAAAATATCTAAGTTTCAATGAAAAGCTTAAAACTTAAACCAAAAAGTTTTACCCGTACCGCGTTTTTGAACATTTGTGATCTATATCACAAACGGTGAGAGAGTAAAACCAATTTTTAATATACTTGGTTTTAAATTTTAGTCCAGAAATTGAAAAAATAGTAATTTTTGGAGACAATTTTAAACCAAAACGTTTTATTTCAAAACCAGACATATTAGCTCGTTTTGTTTTAAACTTTGCAAGGTATGCATTTAAAACCAAAATAAGTTGGGTCATATACGCAGACCAAAAGGTTTAAGATATAAACCAAAGTTTTCAGCCGTGTTCATTCTCTCTTAGTATTAGAGAATAACACTTCAATGCATTGAAATCTAGCTCTCTGCCGTACCTTCGTTGTACGCCGCTTTTATACTCTTCCAGTGCAACAATCTTCCCACCGAAACGTCTTTACTAGCCTATGGATGGCTCGCGCTTCACATCCTAAAATACTGGCACCTTGGTGTGATGGTAGCGTACTCCGCCTACCACACCGTATGCTCTGGGTTCAAACCCCGGGCAAAGGAACATCAAAATTTTAGAAGTAAGGTTTTTAATTAGAGGAACATTTTTCTAAGCGGGGTCGCCCCACGGCAGTGTTTGGCAAGCGCTCCGAGGGTATTTCTGCCATGAAAAGCTCCCAGTGGAAACTCATCTGCTTTGCAGATGCAGTTCGGAGTCGGCATATTGTAGGGAAAATCAAGAGGAGCACGACGCAAATTGGAAGAGAAGCTCGGTCTTAAATCTCTTCGGAGGTTATCGCGCCATTCATTTATTTTTATACTCAACGTGCTTTGCACACAGAGTATATTAAATTTGATTGGATAACGGTTGGTTGTACAGGTATAAAGGAGTCGAGATAGATATAGACTTCCATATATCAAAATCATCAGTATCGAAAAAAGATTTGATTGAGCCATGTCCGCCCGTTAAGACGAGAACTTTTGAGGTATCTTGATGAAATTTGGTACGTAGGTTCCTGGGCACTGATCTCAGATAGGTATTTAAACTGAGCGATATCGGACTATAACCACGCCCAATTTTTCGATATCGAAAATTTCGAAAAACTGAAAAAACGCGATAATTCATTGCCAAAGACGGATAAAGCGATAAAGCTGGGTAGGCGTGTGACCTTATGACGCAGAATAGAAAATTAGTAAAATTTTGGACAATGGGCGTGGCACCGCCCACTTTTAAAAGAAGGTAATTTAAAAGGTTTGCAAGCTGTAATTTGGCATTCGTTAGAGATATCATGATGAAATTCGACAGGAATGTTACTACTATTACTATATATGTGCTAAATTAAAATTAGCAAAAATGAAGAATGCACCCACTTTTTAAAAAAACATTTTTTTAAAAGTCAAACTTAAAAAAAAAATTGCATATCTTTACCGTATATAAGTAAATTTCGTCAACATTCAACTCCAGTAATGATATGGTGCAACAAAATACAAAAATAAAAAAAAAATTTCAAAATGGGCGTTGCTCCGCCCTTTTTAATTTAGTTTGTCTAGAATACTTTTAATGCCATAATTCGAACAAAAATGTACAAATCCTTCTGAAATTGGGTAGGGGCATAGATTCTATGACGGTCACTGTTTTCTGTGAAAATGAGCGAAATAGGTTGGAGCCACGGCCAGTTTTTATACACAGCCGACCGTCTGTCCTTCCGCTCGGCCGTTAACACGATAACTTGAGCAAAAACCGATATAACTTTACTAAACTTAGTCCACGTACTTATCTGAACTCACTTTATCTTGGTACAAAAAATGGCCGAAATCCAACTATAACCACGCCCACTTTTTCGATATCGAAAATTACGAAAAATTAAAAAAATGCCATAATTCTATACCAAATACGAAAAAAGGGATGAAACATGGTAATTGGATTGGTTTATTGACGCGAAATATAACTTTAGAAAAAACTTTGTAAAATGGTTGTGACACCTACCATATTAAGTAGAAGAAAATGAAAAAGTTCTGCAGGGCGAAATCTAAAGCCCTTGGAATCTTGGCAGGAATACTGTTCGTGGTATTACATATATAAATAAATTAGCGGTACCCGACAGATGATGTTCTGGGTCACCCTGGTCCACATTTTGTTCAATATCTCGAAAACGCCTTCACATATACAACTACCACCACCCTCTTTTAAATACCCATTAACACCTTTCATTTGATACCCATATCGTACAAACAAATTCTAGAGTCGCCCCTGGTCTACCTTTATGGAGATATCTCGAAAAGGCGTCCACCTATAGATCTAAGGCCCACTTCCTTTTAAAATTCTAATTAACACCTTTCATTTGATACCCATATCGTACAGACACATTCATTCTAGATTCACCCCTAGTCCTCCTTTATGGCGATATCTCGAAACGGCGTCCACCTATGGAACTGAGGATCACTCCGTTTTAAAATACTCATTAACATCTTTTATTTGATACCCATATTGTACAAACACATTCTAGAGTCATCCCTGGTCCACCTTTATGGCGATATCTCGAAAAGGCGTCCACCTATAGAACTAAGGCCCACGCCCTTTTAAAATACTATTTAATACCTTCCATCTGATACCCATGTCAGACAAATACATTCCAGGGTTACCCTTGGTTCATTTTTCTACATGGTGATTTTCCCTTATTTTGTCTCCAGAGCTCTCAGCTGAGTATGTAATGTTCGGTTACACCCGAACTTAGCCTTCCTCACTTGTTTTTTTTTTATCTTTAGTAATTCCACTTGTTACTATTGATTTTTTTATTTCTGCACAAATGTGAAAGTGTATGTTGTTATCGTTGTTGCAGCAGTGCTTTACCCCATCCAAAAGGTGCGACTACTCATATATTCTCATCAGTATCCTCTATCGGGGTGTTAGAAACACACATTATGTATGTCGGGGTTGATTCTGGATAGGTAAGAGTATAGCCTATTAAATTATTTATATCGAAGTTGAATTAGAGTGACGCGCATCTCCCTGGGGAGGTTGCTTTCCTCTACTGCGAACTCATTTGACTTTAAGAACGGCGTTCGCAGTGCAATTCCTGACATAAAGGACCGATGCCTTTTTGTGCATATCACGGAGGACCTCTTTGCGCTTTTATTCTAAATAAGGCTGAGATTTCAGATTTCGTATTGGCTCTTACTGCTTGTGGATATTACTACTTAAGTCCCCCTTCAATTAGATGTCCGTTGAGATGCCCAGGTTTCTGGGTATTGAACAGAAACTGTTTATTCTGCATTTCATTTCCCTCCCTTATTGGGAGTATTCTCGCCCCACTATGTAGACGGTGTTCTGTGGGTGTAAGAAGACAACCCGTAGCAGTTCTGAGCTGTGTTCTGAAAGGCATATAGTTTATTCCAGTGTGTATCCCTTAAGCTTGCCGACCATATTGGGGACACATAGCATATATACCGCCCAATTGCTTTGTAAGGGAAAATAAGCTGCGGGGAAGAGATTTGAGGATTTTGTTACGGCTCTGGATTTAAGGTACAATTGCAGGAGGCATGCGGAACGTCAGATGGTTCGATAGATGACTACGTCAGATTTCGCAAAACCAAGAAACTGGAGAGACTAGGGAGTTAGTCGTTTATTTATTTCATAGCACATCAACGGGTGGAACGGGCCTGTTGCCATTTTCGTGCAGTCATCCGCGTAGGATACAATAGTAACTTCTTCAGGTACCGAAGGAAGCTTCGCTATAAAGAAATTAAAAAAAAGCGGCGACAATACACCACCCTGAGGCAGCCCTTGTTTAATTCTGCTGGGTTTATAAATTGCACCGATCCGTCCAGAGTGATAATTTGCAACTCAGCATTTGAGACTAGGAGCAAGGGTGGACCCTTCCTTAGTGTTGGAGTAACTTGTGTGAATTACTGCATGAAAAGCTTTTGATAAGCCTAGCGCGACGAGTACTGTTCTGTGGTAGGGCTCTTACTTCAATCCGAAACATATCTGTGCGCTGATTACCTCTCTCGATATCTTTTGTCGTTAAACTTGAACTTGAAAAAACAAAATTTAAAGAAAAAAACTATCAAAAATGTTGCTAGCGGGGTTATCGATACGCTCACACCTCTGGCATGCAGATACATTCAAAGCAGATTAAGTTTATGTAATTATAGTCGCACTTGGCATCGTCAACACAATTTCATATGCAAATATTGTTGAAACTTATCCGGTTACATTACGAAGCACTTGCAGTTGGCTGTTGACACAATGCAGTAAACCGAAAGGAAGTTGCCAAGATTGCTACGCAAAACAGCAAATAATAACAGTAAGTGCATGTGCGTTGTATTGTGTTTTAGCCAGGGAGCGTGAAGATTTTGATCACAATTAACATATAACCACTAATAAAATAAAAACAGAGTTAAAGCAGCCCCACGGACAGAGGACCTTCTTACGGTATAAATCAAAGAAGTTGCAAAAAAGGCTGCCAGGAATCAAGTTGGATATAATGTCTTAGAAATGTACAATTTAAAGAATTATAGAAGGACCAGCAGTACCATTCATCCATCTACATATGTCAATGTCGGACATTATGCATGCTATATGCAATATGAAAACAAATTTGATGGCTTCTGAAGCCACATATTGCAGTTACCATTATGCTATAACAAATGAGCTGTCAGTGGAGGGTGGAGACGTGTAAAGAAGTCGACCAAAATGGGAAAAGCTTCTAACCGCGATACACCAGGGAATGGCCAAAGCAATTATTCTGCATGCGGTTGAAGCAGCTCGCCACTTCCGGTCGCTTGCGCCCAAGCATCCTCTGGGTAGTCATCCATTTAGTGTCGAGCTAATGTGAGAAGGCGAAAACTTGGCTAAACCACTCTGACATACTCGGTTGGAGGGCTAGCTGAGTGTTTTCATCGGCATTGTCCGTCCACCATAACGTGCAGCTGCAAGCGGGCGTCTGTCTCGAATCAAGCTGCTCGAAACGTGCAAGTAATATTTTAATCTCTCCCTGAGCGGGTTGTTCGCTTGGTTTGGAGCCCGCCTCGTAAACGGCACTCCAATGAAAGACGACAAAAAGCCTCGAATAAGAAGACAACCCTTAACTCATGATGAACCCCGCAAATGTTTAGAGGACAATGATTTGAACGCATGCGCTTGGAAAATTCGTTTCCCTAATGGGGTTGGTGCAGATGTCCAGCTGGTTGATGTACCGCTAAAGCAATATCCGACAGCACCCCCATCCAAGGAATGGCAAAAAAATTTTAACCAATGTGACATTTACTGGAGTGGCCATGCGAATAAGCCCAGTTTTGTCATCAAATTCGTGGTGGGAGAGAGGCTTTGTCGCAAAGTAATGACGGTCATGCTTGTGGACGAATATCTCGCTACTATCGGAATAAAAGAAAAAAACAGTGTGTACACTTTTCTACCTTCCTATTTAGTTTGAAGAAAAACCGGGTTTAGCGTGGTGCCATCTCCAGGGTAATTTGTAGTTCTGCTCCCAGATTGTCGTTTTGGTCCGTTCATTTGTTAACCACGTAACTGCAATTCTCGAGAAAATGTGTTTAGGCTTAGGAGAAGATCGTTTGCCGAAAATAACAGAATATTTTAAGTTCCTTCATTTACCATTTGCCTATATTTCAATGGGATATGGAATTACTTCAGTGAGTTTTTTTCGCTGTCCCGAAAATTTGTCAATGTTAGACACCTGGGTTAACGAATGAAAGAGGTGGATTGCCTGGTATTTTTAGTTTAAACATCCATTTTGACATTACCTTCTCAGGTACATACGAACTATAAATATAAGACAAACGACAGCAACATACCAAAATGACACTGAACATGGTACAGCGAAGAAACCGGCTTGTCCCCAAACCAAATTTTACAAAGGATCTCGGAAAATCATTCCAATATGCATCAATTATCCACCCTGTCGTAAAATCACAGTTCCACTTGACTTAAAAAAATTAATTACATTAATTCGGGTTCCTGACTTAATTTGATTGTGCAGACTTTCAAAACTTCATAATTAGCCACTTTATTTTCCCTTATGATTGAAATAAGAATATTATAGAATTTTAAGATATCTAATTATTACTTAATATAAAATCATACTTGCTTTGGAAGCAAGGCTTTCTATGCATTTCTTTGCTTAGTTTATTCTTAAAGTAGCACAACTTTAACTTGAACCAGTTACCACATAGCAATGCTAAGAGGTGTGGTAATTTATATCGTGTACACCTCAAAATAGCAATACAAATGTGAATAAAAGGGCAGATACAACAACACTATGAAACACCAAATTTTCGGCTTCTTATACATTTATTTCATCGGTATAAGCTCGATTGGAACTAAATATTCTATTTTCAGGAAAGACTTTACACAGGTGATATTACTTTGTTTTTGTTTAGTTTAAAGAAGTAAGAAAGTCAAAGTTTGGCTGAAACCGAACACTAAATACCCAGCTGTGCACTTGAAACGCTGTTGTTGTTTGCTTTGTGAGGTTAGTATTGTTATAAAGCTGAGCAATAACAAATATATGGTTCTATTCTGAACTCATTTTCATTCAAAAGTAGCTAGAAGGTTACAGAGGCTTCCAGTTATGAACTTGAGCGGGTAAAAATATAGTTTAACAGTTGTAGTAGCTATTAAAAAACATGTTTATGCCAAAGTTCGTTCGAATTGGGAGCATTTTGTTCGACTAATGGCATAAAAAGCATTTTGGGAAGAGTAACAAAAAAGAGTGTATATTGGAGTGGCCATGCGAATAAGCGCAGTTACGGCGTCGGATTCGTGGTGGGAGAGAGACTTTGTCGCCAAGTTCTGGCGTTCACGCCTGTGGACGAGCGTCTCGCCGCTATTCGAATAAAAGCAAAATTTTTTAATATATCATTCATCTGCGCCCATGCGCCGACAGAGGAGAAAGACAATGAGGTGAAAGACACTTTTTATGAACAATTAGAACGCACATACGAGCGCTGCCCCCGTCATGATATAAAAGTCGTGCTTGGCGACTTTAACGCCAGGGTGGGCAAAGAAGGTGTTTTTGGCCCTACAGTCGGAAAGTTCAGCCTACACAATGAAACTTCGCCTAACGGACTGAGGCTGATTGGCTTTGCCGGTGCTCGAAACATGGTCATATCAAGCACGAGGTTCATGCATAAAAAGATACATCAAGTTACAGGTCTGTCTCCTGATCGAAATACTCGCAATCAGATCGATCACGTTGTGATAGACGGACGGCATGCCTCCAGTGTTTTAGATGTGCGAACGATCCGAGGACCTAACATCGATTCGGACCATTATCTCGTTGCAGCCAAAATACGCACCCGCCTCAACGCGGCTAAAAACAAGGAACAAAAAACACAAGGAAAGCTAGACGTCGAAAAGCTTCAATCACAACAGACTGCCAATGATTTCGCAACTCGACTCTCACACCTGCTCTCTGAGGGCACAACTCATCCTGAAGGAATACAGGAGCAGTGGGAGCATATCTCCAAAGCACTTCATACTGCCGCCGAGGAAAAAATTGGGTACCGGCGGCCACGAAAAAACAACTGGAATGATGAAGAATGCCGCGTTGCAACCGAAAGAAAAGACGCTGCCTACAGGGCTACGTTAAAAGCGAGCGCGACAAGAGGAGTGTGTGAACGCTATCGTGAGTTGAAAAGGGAAGCGAGACGCCTTTTCAGGAAGAAAAAAGCAGAAGCAGAAAGGCGTGAGTGCGAGGAGCTTGAGCTGCTAGCCACCAGGAATAACGCCCGAAAATTCTACCAAAAAATACGGCGACAGACGGAAGGTTTTAAGACCGGGGCAAACTCCTGTAGGAATGAAAACGGCGACCTTGTAACTGATGTCCAGAGAGTGCTTAGATTATGGAGGGAACACTTCTCTGTCCTCCTAAATGGAGGCAGCAATTCACCGCGCAGAGATGAAGAACCCGATCCCGCAATCGATGACGATGGAATATATGTCCCCCCGCCCGATTATGACGAAGTTAGAATAGCAATAACCAGATTGAAAAACAACAAGGCCGTGGGCGCTGATGGATTGCCTGCGGAGCTATTCAAGTTCGGCGGCGAGGAGTTGGTAAGGCGCATGCAGCAGCTTCTTAGCAAAATATGGGCGGACGAAAGCATGCCCGACGGTTGGAATCTAAGTGTTCTTTGCCCAGTCCACAAGAAGGGGGATACTGCAAAATGCACCAACTATCGTGGAATCAGCCTTCTTAATATCGCATATAAGGTCCTTTCAAGTGTATTGTGCGAAAGATTGAAGCCCACCGTGAACCGGCTGATTGGACCTTATCAGTGCGGCTTCAGACCTGGTAAATCTACCATCGACCAGATTTTCACAATGCGCCAAATCTTGGAAAAAACCCGTGAAAAGAGAATCGACACACATCACCTCTTCGTCGACTTTAAAGCCGCCTTCGACAGCACGAAAAGGAGCTGCCTATATGCCGCTATGTCTGAATTTGGTTTCCCCGCAAAACTTATACGGCTGTGCAAAATGACGTTGAGCAACACCATCAGCTCAGTCAGAATTGGGAAGGACCTCTCCGAGCCGTTCGAAACTAAACGAGGTTTCAGACAGGGTGACCCCCTATCGTGCGATTTCTTTAATTTGATGCTGGAGAAAATTATACTAGCTGCAGAACTTAACCGCACTGGAACAATATACTATAAAAGCGTGCAATTACTGGCATATGCTGATGACATTGATATCATCGGCCTAAACACCCGCGCTGTTAGTTCTGCTTACTCCAAGCTGGAAAAAGAAGCGGTAAAGATGGGTTTGATGGTGAATGAGGACAAAACGAAGTACCTGCTGTCATCGAGCAAAGAGTCAGCGCATATGCGCCTTGGCAACCACGCTACTGTTGGCAGCCATAATTTCGAAATAGTAAAAGACTTCGTTTATTTGGGAACCAGCATCAACACTAGCAACAACATCAGCACTGAAATCCAGCGAAGGATCAATCTTGCCAATAAATGCTACTTTGGACTAGGTAGGCAATTGAAAAGTAAAGTCCTCTCTCGGCGAACGAAAATCATACTCTACAAGTCACTTATCGTACCCGTCCTGCTATATGGGGCAGAAGCATGGACCATGACAACAGCAGATGAAGCGGCTTTGGGAGTGTTCGAGAGAAAAGTTCTTCGAAAGATTTATGGACCTCTACGCGTTGGCGGTGGCGAGTACCGAAGAAGATTTAATGATGAGCTGTACGAGCTATACGCAGACATCAACATAGTCCAGCGAATTAAAACGCAGCGGCTGCGCTAGCTAGGCCATGTTATGCGAATGAAAGATGATGCTCCGGCCAAGAAAGTGTTTCTATCGGAACCCGCCTATGGAAGCAGAGGTAGAGGGCGGCCCCCACTCCGTTGGAAGGACCAGGTGGAAAACGATTTAAACTCCCTTGGTGTAACCAATTGGCGCCGGTTGGCGGAGCGAAGGAGCGACTGGCGCGCCTTGTTGGACGGCCATAACCGTTTAGATGGTTAAGCGCCAATTAAGTAAGTAAGTAAGTAAGTAAGTAAGTAACAAAAAAGAGGCGGGTCACTTAGTCTATATAATCTGCCAAATTTCAATGCAATATCTTTAACTGCTTTTGTGGGTTGTGCCACGCCAATATTCCAAAATTTTTTAGAATTTACGTTTTGCGTCTTAAGACCAATCCATCTACCAAATTGTATTAGCTTAGCGGTTTTCGTTTTTGAAATATCTAATTTTTTCCATTTTTCTAAAATTTAGATATTGAAAAAGTGGCCGTGGTTATCGTCCGATTTCGCTCATTTTCAATACCAATCTATTCTGGGCACAGATAAGCCCGTATACCAAATTTGGTGAAGATATCCCAATATTTGCTCAAGTTGTTGTGTTAACGGACGGACAGACAGACGGACGGACGGACATGGCTTAATCAATTTTTTTTTTTTCGAAACTGATGATTTTGATTTATGGAAGTTTATATCTATCTCGATTCCTTTATACCTGTACAAGTAACCGTTATCAAATCAAAGGTATGATACCCAATGTACAAGTACAGCTGGGTATAAAGAGAAAGAGGCCGATATAACGAAGCTGTGGCTGAGAGTTTAGTCTACGCTACGCTGTCACAATATTATGAAAGAAATAATTACAAATGTTACATAGTGTAAGAGTACACTGTAATCACACTTGTTGTTGCTGTTGTGTTGCATACACGAGACACCAGTTTAGTAAATTGACTGACGGCAACAGCTCTACCGCAGCGATTATTGCTTTGCTATTTTGCATGCAGCAGATTGCCACAACTATTACTATTGTTGGCACATCTGTATGTATGTAAATGCCGTCTCACATGTGCCACGCATGCGGAATGGCATACAAAATAAGCAGATGAGAGATTATGCCATGAACATTTACTATGTATATGAAATTTAACGTGCTCACGGTTTACTTTGTAGGATTTATATTTAATGCGCTTAAAACCGCTGATGTGATGTTTGGTACATTAACCGCAGCCGTAACTGCTATTTGAATACAAAATTTTGACAAGCGAATTTATCTGGTTTATAAATTTATATCCATGAATGTAGTTATACCTGTAGGATAGACGCTATTTATGTTTGGACGAGTTATAGATTGAAACGAAATACGTACATAGGTTTCTATAAAATTTCCATTAGTTCATATTTTAAGTAATATGATTCATACAGGCACCCGGTATATAAATAAATAATTTTCGGCATAAAGGCCCATTTGCATAACGGCAAGTTTTTTTTTGTTTAGTTGAGAGTTAATTTAAAAAAATTGTCAAAATTGTATGGGTTTATGAGGGGTTAAACTGAGTTAAAAACTTAACATGCCGTTTCGCTAGTGGGCCTTAGCGGCTAAAAAGTTATACATTTGCTCTCAAAAGTCCGAGGCCAAAGTTGTTTTTATATAATTCTATAAAATTTTGGCGACGTGCCATGATATTGTCAGTTTCACTTCTACAAAACCTTTGTAGTTTAATATTTTTATACTCAGTTGAGCAGAGCTCCTTTGCATAACGGTTGGTTGTACAGGTATAAAGGAATCGAGATAGATATAGACTTCAATATACCAAAATCATCAGTATCGAAAAAAAATTCGACTGAGCCATGTCCGCCCGTCCGTCCGTCTGTCCGTTAACACGATAACTTGAGTAAATTTTGAGGTAACTTGATGAAATTTGGTGTGTAGGTTCCTGGGCACTCATCTCAGATCGCTATTTAAAATGAACGATATCGAACTATAACCACGCCCACTTTTTCGATATCGAAAATTTCGAAAAATCGAAAAAGTGCGATAATTCATTACCAAATACGCATTAAGCGATGAAACTTGGTAGGTGAGTTGAGCTTATGACGTAGAAAAGAAAACTAGTAAAATTTTGGACAATGGGGGTGGCATCGCCCACTTTTAAAAGAAGGTAATTTAGAAGTTTTGCAAGCTGTAATTTGGCAGTCGTTGAAGATATCATAATGAAATTTGGCAGGAACGTTACTCTTATTACTTTATGTCTGCCTAATAAAAATTAGCAAAATCGGAGAACGACCACGCCCACTTTTTAAAAAAAAATTTTTTTTAATTCAAATTTTAAAAGAAAAGTTAATATCTTTACAGCATATAAGTAAATTATGCCAACATTCAACTCCAGTAATGATATGGTGCAACAAAATACAAAAATTAAAGAAAATTTCAAAATGGGCGTGGCTCCGCCCTTTTTCATTTAATTTGTCTAGGATGCTTTTAATGCCATAAGTCGAACAAAAATTAACCAATCCTTGTGAAATTTGGTAGAGGCTTAGCTCCTAGAATGGTAACTGTTTTCTGTGAAAAAGGGCGAAATCGGGTGAAGCCACGCCCAGTTTTTATACACAGTCGACAGTCTGTCCTTCCGCTCGGCCGTTAACATGATAACTTGAGCAAAAATCGATATATCTTTACTAAACTCAGTTCACGTACTTATCTGAACTCACTTTGTATTGGTGTAAAAATGGCCGAAATCCGACTATGACCACGCTCACTTTTTCGATATCGAAAATTACGAAAAATGAAAAAAATGTCATAATTATATACCAAATACGAAAAAAGGAATGAAACATGATAATTGTATTGGTCTATTGACGCAAAATATAACTTTAGAAAAAAACTTGGTAAAATGGGTGTGACACCTACCATATTAAGTAGAAGACAATGAAAAAGTTTTGCAGGGCGAAATCAAAAGCCCTTGGAATCTTGGAAGGAATACTGTACGTGGTATTACATATATAAATAAATTACCGGTACCCGACAGATGATGTTCTGGATCACCCTGGTCCACATTTTGGTAGATAGCTCGAAAACGCCTTCACATATACAACTAAGGGCCAGTCCCTTTTACAACCCTCATTAATACCTTTAATTTGATACCCATATCGTACAAACAAATTCTAGAGTCACCCCTGGTCCACCCTCATGTCGATACCTCGAAAAGGCGTCCACCTATAGAACTAAGGCCCACGCTCTTTTAAAATACTCATTAACACCTTTCATTTGATACCCATATCGTACAAACAAATTCTAGAGTCACCCCTGGTCCACCTTCATGTCGATATCTCGAAAAGGCGTCCACCTATAGAACTAAGGCCCACGCCTTTTTAAAATACTTACTAACACCTTTCATTTGATACCCATATCGTACAAAAAAATTCTAGAGTCACCCCTGGCCCACCGTTATGGCGATATCTCGAAAAGGCATCCACCTATAGTACTAAGGCCCACTCCCTTTTAAAATACTCATTAACACCTTTCATTTGATACCCATATAGTATAAACAAATTCTAGAGTCACCCCTGGTCCACCTTTATGGCGAAATCTCGAAAAGACGTCTACCTATAGAAATAAGGCCCACACCCTTTTAAAATACTCATTAACATCTTTCATTTGATACCCATATCGTACACAAAAATTCTAGAGTCACCCCTGGCCAACCTTTATGGCGATATCTCGAAAGGGCTTCCACCTATAGAACTTAGGCCCACTCCCTTTTAAAATACTCATTAATACCTTTCATTTGATACCCATATCGTACAAACAAATTCTAGAGTCACCCCTGGTCCACGTTTATGGCGATATCTCGAAAAGGCGTCCACATATATAACTAAGGCCCACGCTCTTTTAAAATACTCACTAACACCTTTCATTTGATACCCATATCGTACAAACAAATTCTAGAGTCACCCCTGGTCCACCTTCATGTCGATATCTAGAAAAGGCGTCCACCTGTAGAACTAAGGCCCACACCCTTTTAAAATACTCATTAGCACCTTTAATTTGATACCCATATCGTACAAACGCATTCTAGAGTCACCCCTGGTCCACGTTTATGGCGATATCTCGAAAAGGCGTCCACATATATAACTAAGGCCCACTCCTTTTTAAAATACTCTTTAACACCTTTCATTTGATACCCATATCGTACAAACGCATTCTAGAGTCACCTCTGGTCCACGTTTATGGCGATATCCCGAAGAGGCGTCCACCCATAGAACAAAGGCCCACTCCCTTTTAAAACACTTATTACACTTTTCGTTTGACACCCATATTGTACAAACGCATTCTAGAGTCACCCCTGGTCCACGTTTATGGCGATATCTCGAAAAGGCGTCCACCTATAGAACTTAGGCCCACTCCCTTTTAAAATACTCATTAACACCTTTCATTTGATACCCATATAGTACAAACAAATTCTAGAGTCACCCCTGGTCCACGTTTATGGCAATATATCGAAAAGGCGTCCACATATAGAACTAAGGCCCACGCCCTCTTAAAATACTCATTAACACCTTTGATTTGATACTCATATCGTAAAAACAAATTCTAGAGTCACCCCTGGTCCATCTTTATGGCGATATCTCGAAAAGGCGTACATCTATAGAACTTAGGCCCAAGCTCTTTTAAAATACTCATTAATACCTTTTATTTGATACATATGTCATACAAACACATTCCAGGGTTACCCTAGGTTCCTTTTACAACATGGTGATTTCCCTTACTTTGTCTCCACAGCTCTCAACTGAGTATGTAATGTTCGGTTACACCCGAACTTAGCCTTCCTTACTTGTTAAAATTGATTTGCTAAGTTAAGAATAATGTACTTTATAACTGGCTCACTGAAGTTTTTCGACTTTTAATTCAACTTTGTATCTTTTTATTATTATTATAAATAGGTGGCCACCCCATCAACAAATATTTTTATCGATAGTCTGAGTGGCAATACTTCAGGTGGCAACAACTGCATATGTAGAAATATCCCACGTAGCATACGGAAGATTGATTAAAGTATAAATCACCACAATGAGACATATTCGACACCTTTTGACGAATAAGAACTGTTTAATCAATTCTGCGATCAAAAGAAGACTCGAAATCGACTCCCTCTTATGAGTGAAATATGATATATTGAAAAAGCAACAACAAAATGTAAAGCGATCACAAAAAATGATTAAAGTAAGATTCAAAATAGACTCTTAAATGTCTCGAGAAAGAATCGCAAAAGCTTTAAAACACACTTAAAAATTATTCCCACAAGACTCATAAATGATGGTAAATATGACTCGAAAAAGACTAAATACTGATTAGAAATATAGGCTAAACAAGTAAGGAAGGCTAAGTTCGGTGTAACCGAACATTACATACTCAGTTGAGAGCTGTGGAGACAAAGTAAGGGAAAATCACCATGTTGTAAAAAGAACCTAGGGTAACCCTGGAATGTGTTTGTATGACATGTTTATCAAATGGAAGGTATTAAAGAGTATTTTAAGAGGAAATGGGCCATAGTTCTATAGATGGACGCCATTTAGGAATATCGCCATAAAGGTGGACCAGGCCTGACTCTAGAATTTGTTTGTACGATATGGGTATCAAATGAAATGTGTTAAAGATAATTTTAAAAGGGGGTGGGCCTAAGTTCTATAGGTGGACGCCTTTTCGAGATATCACCATAAAGGTGGACCAGGGGTGACTGTAGAATGCGTTTGTACGATATGGGTATCAAATTAAAGGTATTAATGAGGGTTTTAAAAGGGAGTGGCCCTTAGTTGTATATGTGAAGGCGTTTTCGAGATATCGACCAAAATGTGGACCAGGGTGATCCAGAACATCATCTGTCGGGTACCGCTAATTTATTTATATATGTAATACCACGAACAGTATTCCTTCCAAGATTCCAAGGGCTTTTGATTTCGCCCTGCAAAACTTTTTCATTTTCTTCTACTTAATATGGTAGGTGTCACACCAATTTTACCAAGTTTTTTTCTAAAGTTATATTTTGCATCAATAGACCAATACAATTACCATGTTTCATCCCTTTTTTCGTATTTTGTATATAATGGAGCTATGATATTTTTGTTCTCGCTGAGACGTGGCTAAGCCAGAGTTTCTTTGATAATGAATATTTCAATTCGAATTTATACAATGTGTTTCGAAAGGACCGTGATTATATTAAAACTGGTCACAGTAGAGGCGGAGGTGTTCTTATAGCAGTTAATCGGAAATTTCGCTCGTCACTCGTGACATTAAAGAATGATGATACATTATTGGATCAGCTCGCGTGGCAGTAAAAGGCGTTTCAAACATTTTAATCTGCGCTTCTTATATACCTCCGACAAGCAACGATATGCTATACCGAGCACATGTGGACAATATTTTAGCAGTAGCATCTAGTCATAATAATGATAGTATCTGTGTCATGGGTGACTTCAACTTGGGAAATATTGTTTGGTCTTATATTGATGATAGTAATGAGGTATATGCAAATAACGTAAATAGTATATCTGAATCCTACTTGGTTGATAACTTATCCAGTTGCGGCCTTTCTCAGATAAATGGTTTTCGAATTCGGCTTTCTCGCATTTTAGACTTAATTTTTGTCAACGATAATGTACATTTTTTTTATTTGAATGCCTTGATCCTTTATCTACTCCTGGTATTCATCATATACCATTCGTTTTAAAGGTCGAGTTCTATGAGTTTAATTCGGTTCATTATGATGAACAAGTTACTAATTTCTGCTTCAGTCGAATGGGTGCCGATATGGTTAACCTTGCAGTTGATGCCATTGATTGGAATTCAGTATTTTCCAACGTTGATGTTGCCAACTGCTTTGAAATCTTTAAATATAAGTTAGGTGAGATCTGCGTTAAGCACATCCCAATCCTTAAGAAACCCAAATACAAAATACCTTGGTATACAAAACGATTGTTAAAAGTTAAGAATTTAAGAAACAAATATTTCATGAAGTTTAAATTGTCCAAATCTGTTATATATAAAGAGAAATTTCTGTTTTATTCAAGTAAATTTAAATCCATGAACAGGGACTTGAAGCGTAATTATACTCGTAAGTTCGAATCGGATATAAAGCAAAACTCGAAATCATTTTGGAGATATGTCAATTCCAGAAAATCGTGTTCGAGTATACCTTCTGTTGTCTATCTCAATGAGACTAAAGCGCACTCCACTATTGAAGCTGTTAATCTCTTTGCTGATTTCTTCAAGTCAAACTTCGAAGCTGGCACTGACTTTGATCATGTGTGTTATACGAACATAAATTCCCCAATAAATTTTGGATCGCTAACCCTAACGCTCGCTGGTATAGAAGAAGGAATCCGACAACTGAAGATTTCTACTAAAACCGATGTGGATGGGTTGTCTTCATACCTATTAAAAAAATGTTCTGCCCTTGCTTCCCCATTGTTAGTTCTGTTCAATAAATCACTTGAACGAGGAGTGTTTATTGATTTGTGGAAAGTCAGTTCTATCACTCCAGTGTTTAAAAGTGGTAATAAGAACAATATTGCGAATTATCGGCCAATTTCAAAGATATCCTCAGTCTCAAAACTATTTGAGGCTATAGTTAAAAATAAAATTTATTTTACGGTAAATCACTTGATCTCCGCTCAACAACACGGTTTTGTTAAAGGTCGCTCAACATTCTCAAACCTCGCCGTATTTTCGGAATACTGCATTTCTGCGTTTCAAAATCGCCTTCAAGTTGATTCAGTTTACACTGACTTTTCAAAAGCTTTTGACAAGGCGAGCCACACAATTTTATTATTGAAACTTATAGCTCTAGGATTTCATTCCACTCTTTTAAAATGGCTTGAATCCTATCTCTCCTCTCGTAAATGTGTGGTTACGGTTGATGGGGCATCATCTGATCCTTTCATTGCGACTTCTGGGGTTCCACAGGGTAGCATACTGGGCCCGCTTCTCTTCGTAATTTTCATCAATGATATAACCAGCTGTTTCAATTACGCAAATTTTCTGTTGTACGCTGATGATCTTAAGATTTTTTCGACAATTACGAGCAATGAAGACATGGTAAGGCTACAATCTGATATAGATAATGTTGCCGACTGGTGTAAACGTAATAAGTTGAATCTTAATATAAAAAAGTGCTCACATGTGTGCTACTCAAAGTCTCGCTGTCCGTTTCCCACATGGTATAAAATCGATGGTCTTACATTATCCACTTTAAGTGAAATTACTGATCTTGGTAATGTATTCGATTGTAAATTTCTGTTTCAAACCCATTTGAATTACATAATAGTGAAGGCATATTCAACACTTGCCTTCATCAAACGATTTAGCTCTGATTTTACTGATCCTTACACATTAAGATTGCTATACACCTCTCTTGTGCGGTCTAAATTAGAATACGCCGTCTTTATCTGGAGGCCATTCTATAATTGTCAGGCTTGAACGTGTGCAAAAAGTTTTTGTTCGCTTTGCCCTACGGTCATTGCATTTCAATGACCCGATTCCTTCTTACAGTAGTCGCTGTTTGCTCATAAGCCTAAAATCGTTAAACAGCAGACGTTCTATTCTGTCTCTCACCTTTGTTTTTGACTTGATAAGTGGAGCGATTGACTGCCCATTTCTGTTGGCCAGAATTTGTTTCAACATCCCACAGAGGAGTCTACGCAATCACGATACTTTCTGGCTGGACA
This sequence comes from Eurosta solidaginis, assembly GCF_040869045.1. Classification (NCBI taxonomy): domain Eukaryota; kingdom Metazoa; phylum Arthropoda; class Insecta; order Diptera; family Tephritidae; genus Eurosta; species Eurosta solidaginis. Next base: position 261,596,743 of record NC_090322.1, read on the forward strand.
CGGTTAGAACAAATTACGCGTCTAATGCTCCCATTTCAAGAGCTTTAAAAGAGTTTAATATGCTATCAAATCCTGTGGGTCTGGACTTTTCCTCCACAAAACATATGTTTAAATCGACATTAAATGACTTACGTACGTAAACTTTTAGGTAACTTTTAGTTTTTACGATTAAATAACTGTGTGTCTATTTTTTTTTCTTGTAATCTGTATGAAAATGCTCACATTTTCTAGATTAAAACGAGATAAATAAATAAATAAATAAATAAATAATTATGGCATTTTTTCGTTTTTCGTAATTTTCGATATCGAAAAAGTAGGCGTTGTCATAGTCGGATTTCGGCCATTTTTTACACCAATACAAAGTGAATTCAGATAAGTACGTGAACTGAGTTTAGTAAAGATATATCGATTTTTGCTCAACTTATCGTGTTAACGGTCGAGCGGAAGGACAGACGGTCGACTGTGTATAAAAACTGGGTGTGGCTTCAACCGATTTCGCCCTTTTTCACAGAAAATAGTTATCGTTCTAGAATCTAATCCTATACCAAATTTCACAAGGATTGGTAAATTTTTGTTCGAGTTATGGCATTAAAAGTATCCTAGACAAATTAAATGAAAAAGGGCGAAGCCACGCCTATTTTGAAATTTTCTTTTATTTTTGTATTTTGTTGCACCATATAATTACTGGAGTTGAATGTTGACATAATTTACTTATGTACTGTAAAGATATTAACTTTTCTTTTAAAATTTGAATTAAAAAATTTTTTTTTATAAAGTGGGCGTGGTCGTTCTCCGATTTTTCTAATTTTTATTAAGCAGACATATAGTAATAAGAGTAACGTTCTTGCCAAATTTCATCATGATATCTTCAAAGATTGCCAAATTACAGCTTGCAAAACTTCTAAATTACCTTCTTTTAAAAGTTGGCGGTGTCACGCCCATTGTCCAAAATTTTACTAGTTTTTTATTCTGCGTTATAAGTTTAACTCACCTACCAAGTTTCATCGCTTAATCCATATTTGGTAATGGATTATCGCACTTTGTCGATTTTTCGAAATTTTCGATATCGAAAAAGTGGGCGTGGTTATTGTCCGATATCGTTCATTTTAAATAGCGATCTGAGATGAGTGCCCAGGAACCTACGTACCAAATTTCATCAAGATACCTCAACATTTACTCAAGTTATCGTGTTAACGGGCAGACGGACGGACATGGCTCAATCGAATTTTTTTTCGATACTGATGATTTTGATATATGGAAGTCTATATCTATCTCGATTCCTTTATACCTGTACAACCAATCGTTATCCAATCAAAGTTAATATACTCTGTGAGCTCTGCTCAATTGAGTATAAAAAGGCTAACCAAGTGTAGTCGCGCGTAGGGTACCATCTTCTCACGACGAAGGAGTCTTTTCTGATCAGAAAATGAGTGCATATATGCTTATTTTGATCATGCTGGAGACTCGAAAAAGACTCTAATATGATTAATAATTTCAAAAAATGCTGGGTGGGATGTGACATTATGTGGAGTCATTTCTGTGAAAACAGTGGATTTAAAAATATATGATTAAAGTTAGGCGTCAACCCTAGCCAAATTTATCTCTGATAGGGTTGAACTGGATTGTCAATAAAGACCTTACATAGACTGAATGCGTTCATGGTGTTATTTAGTACTCCAACGGACATACATATATCATTTCAGTTTCAAAATTGTTTAAAAAGGCAGTAAACATTCATATATTTATGGTAAAATGGCAGGCCTAACTAAAAGTATTTTTACTAAAAAACGACATGAAATGTCCTTCGTTAGTTGATCATATTGGCATGTTTTCTTCAAGATTTTTTTGAAAGGTGGCAACTCTTAAGAAATTTTCTAAGTGGTTACATGTCGAATGTTTTTTCAGTTTCACTATTATCATATGAAATTAAAAAATAATACACTAAATTTTTTCAACATATATTATTTAAGATAATTTTAAATAAGCAGCCAATGTCCATCTGCTTTTGGTGTGGTGGTAACCCCAACGAAAACTGTTTTTTTTTTTAAGTACGATGTTAACTGACACCCAAATTGGCAAGAGAGTATTTGTACTGAACAACAATCTTAAATTACTATGTACTTTGTTTTATCCAACAGATACCTTAATTATAATATATATTTAAATTAGCAGCTAATGATTTATTTTCTTTTTTGGCCGTTAGTATATACCGCTATTGTTATTGTTGAGCTCAAGGTCGGATTAAATAAAACGCTTTTATTTTGTTTTTTTGCAAGCAAGTGCAGCTTAAGATGTAAGTTGTGTTGATATGATATATGTTAATTAATGTTTTTAGGTGCATATGTTTGTTATAAATACGTATTCTTTTTCGCAGTCCTGATGATGACTTCAGACTGAGGTCAAAATATTGACATTAAATAAAATAAAAACAAAATAAAAGTGTTTTATTTAATCCGGCCTTGAGCTCAACAATAACAATATTGGCAGCTAATGTAATAATGTAATGGAGGTCTTCATGGACCGGCCATTTCAGCCTAACCTAACCTAGCAGCCAATGTCTTTATATTTACAATAGGGTGGCAACATTCATTAAACATTTTTTTATTGAAAAACTATGTAAAATACCTTTCGATTTACACCCATATTTTCACGTTCGATGTAATTTTTAAATAATTCTATATAGGGGCAACCTTTACGTTTCTTATTATATAAAACAAAAAAAAAACAAAATACTTAATTTTTTCCAACAGGGCTATTCAAATTTTTGTAAAGGTGTGCCAACATATCGTTGAAGATAAATGCAGCAGCATTCTAGGCATTACAATTCATTTGCGATTGTTGCTTTATCACTATTGCTACAGAAGGCATACACAATTTCTAATGTCAATGGAATTAGAGGGATGTTGCCCTAATAAAACCAAATTAGTTTTAAGTACTTGCCTACTTAAGCGGATTATGACAACCACACCTAGTCAATGTGGCCTATCCCCAATTTCGTCACACTTTGTAAGCGGCACACACCACATGGATTCACTCAGCGCATTAGCAGCTCTGCCATAAAGTACTCTCGTTGGCGTAAGCACTGAAATATTAATTGGGTGAATTTGACAGGTCCATTAACTTTTTGACTTATGAAAATCAAAATTGAATTTTATATGTATTGAGAAACTAAATTATGTAATTAACAAACTAATCGCAAAATAATTCTATTATGAATACAATCGAAGGATATCTCAAATTTTAAGTGCGTATCTTATGAGTAATATTTAGCACTCTATTTGTAAAGGAAAAGTAAAGCTTATAGAAAACAATGCTTTTATATTTTTTACGTCATAGCTTTTCATACTTTGTTTTGTGATAAAGCGATTTTGATTACACAACGCCGAAATGCCATTTTTGTTGATTTTGGCCGTTTCGTAGCTAAGTATGCAAAGCGTCCCATCTTAGCGATAGCTCACGGCTACGGATGTTTTCCGCTTTCTTTGTTGCTTAAGACGAGTGGCGAAAAATATATTTTCCGCGCTGTAGTGTCTACACATGACCTAGAATATAAGGTCACTATATTCATATATAATCGCTGCTCTCTCGAATGATTAAGACATTTAACATTGTCAGTAATGATTTTCATCTGCTTTAAGTAGCATACGTTGTTCTATTAGTCGAGATCATACTTTATTTCTCCACGCCACTGTTCGCTTACATCGTTGCATCGAGCACTGCCCGCAGAGCGCAGTTGTGGGAGTAGATTTGAAAATTGGTACCTGGGCCCGTATTACGTGTTACGATCCGTGATCGAAACTAATTTTTTAAATCACAATAGTTCTGAAGTGGTGGATCGGATAATTTGCATATGCGAACCAGCGACAAACAGTACTCGTTAGATCCATAATTTATTATATTTTTTAGAAATAGTTAGACGGTTGCATAGTTATAGCTTGATTGAAAATGGGGTTCAGTCACTGATCATAACACGTAACATGGGGCCTGTCTGTTGCCTGTGCAGCTTTTCAATGGCAAAATTTCACTGCGATACTGTGCGCACTTTCTTCGGTTCAAGTCGATATTAGAACCTCGTAGTTAGCGTAAATATAGAATGCTGGAGTTATGCCTGCTGCCCTTGTCTGATTGGGCTGATTTTCTCTTTTTATATCAGGATACAACCAGGTAGTTGTTTGAATCTTTTTAGCCTAGAAACAGACTCAGCAAATTGCTTAGCACAACTTATATGCCTTAGCGGGAAAAGCGATCACACGTGCTTTTCTAAATTAAGTATTATAATCTTTGCCGACCTCAATCGAAGAAACTAAGTCTTTAATTGAATTTGTCAAGCGTTTGGTTCAATACTGTTTAAATATTACTTTAAAATTGATGACTGCTTATGTTGTTTATATCATATATTACATCTGAGATTTAAGTGCCGGTATATTTGGTCTGTGTAATTGTTTAATTCGTAGACTGATAAATAAATAAATAAATATATAAAAAAAAAAACAGTCTGTAGTTCGGGCGGTTAGAATAAGCCCTGAGCGGATAATGAATCCGGTAAACACCGCTAATAGCACCTGCTGATATTAACCCCAGTGTCGAAAGAGTGTTTGCTTATCTGTTGTCTTAATGCTGCCGGAGTTAACAGTACCACCTAACGTATAGGAAAGCAGCATATTTATTTCCAGAAGTGAGTGGCATAACTTTTGTAGATCAGCCATCGAAGTACATAGTAATACCCTTCTCCGCATCTATCTAAAAGCTTAAAATAGAGCACATTTCCTGTATCATGACAATGATGGCTTTGCATCAAAGAGAATATCATCCAGTCAGCCGCTCTTTGTAATAGGGTCGACTTCTTAATTCATCAACGTTAAAAAGTTTTCCATAGTCGTCATCTGAGAAGAGAGTTCTTATTCTAGGTATTGCTATTCCTTTTACTCAATTGTCTAATATTTCAAATTAGGTATCAGAGTACCATGGCTTGAAGGGCTTGCTGTGGTAATATCAGCGTGTCACAACTGATTGAATTAATTAACATTTAGCAGCAAAGAAACCAATAAGTTGTCATAAGTGCTCGTTCGTGCAAATGTATATGCGAACAACTTGTCAAAAAGCAGTTCCATGCCCTCCTCTGTTGGAGCCCCGGGCAAAGAAATCTTGAAGCGCATGATTTTAGTTATAAGAATATATATTCACGAATTGCAAAATATCGACCATAGCATTGAATATATAGGAAGCACTCAGCCCATCCGGAGTTCAGAGGATACTTGTTCCTTTCTGAAAGAATACATGTTACTTCATTGGTGGTATTTAGTTCAGCGGTACACCCACACCCCCCGTGTGCGAGGGTTGTGCCGAGTAGTAATATTGAAGGGGAACTGTATCCAACCGCTAATTAATTGAAGGGCTGACAGGCGGAGGATCTTCGAACACCGTCCGGATGCCTGTGGAATTGAGAGACAGTAGCGTACTATGGTCCTTTGAACCTCTATAGGGTGTTACGATCGTTGGACATGCGACTGGTGGCGTTGACGACTTGGGGTCGTTATGGTCAGACCCAATGAAGCGATGTATCCATTTCCAAGCAATGCTTAGTGAAATCGATGGCCGAGGGGTACAGATGGCACGTAATTCATTTTATGGTGGCCTGAACCCATAGGCAGGGGCGGTGGACGCACCTCTACATGGGATAAGAAAAGTGTAGGAGCGAGGTTCCTTCAAGCATCTGCGAAAACACCAAAAAGTTCATGACACTTTGGATTGCTCGATTTTCGATAGCTTCACCTTTGACATGTTAACCAGACTGGTGCAGAAAATACAGAGTTTACAGAGCTTTTAATATTGCTTGGAGTTAGGTTGGGCCTCTAGGTCATGCCCCACTTACACTTAATGCGAACAGAGATATAAATGGACTATTTTTTTCCAAAGAAATTATCAGCCCAATTCTAAACGAAAATTCCGTGCGAGTTTTCTCCCTTCTCCCATTCCTCGTATTCTAAATAAAAATTCCTTGTGAGTTTTTTCACTTCTCCCTTTCCTCCTATTCTGAACAATGTTCGAAAAAGCGGAAACCGGTAATGGGAGAAAAGTAGGTATTATGAATTTGAGGGAGAGGGAGATTTCTCTGCCATTTCATAGGAGTTTTTTCACTAGTTAAATTAAAGGGAATGCATCAAAATAGTTGAAGGAAATTGGTTATTTTAAGAAATAACACTTATTTGTACAAATTTGTGCTAAAATATGTATTTACATTCTACCCCAATATTCTCACTGTTAATACAACAACAACTACAACCACAATATTCTTTATTTTAAGTCGAAAAGTATATCATAAGCAACAGAAGAGCTCTTGGTATATTTGATGCAGCCATCCAGAAATTGCGCAAGGATTCTTTAATAAGGCTTAAATAGATTTTGGCATATGATGAAGGACGAATTCAACTCAGCTTGGCCGCCAGAAAATTGCTTTGCTGAATGAAAACAGGCAACTCCGGCAGATTTGTGTTATGCGGCCGTCTTCTTATGTTCCGCTGTTGATGTTGCTGTGGCACCAATTCATTACTCATTTCAGTGAATACCACATGAAATGCAATAAATACTGTGCAATGTTTATATTTTATTTCTTAATTTCCAACAAATTTGCAACAATAATTAAACTTTTCAATTTTTTAAACAAAATAAGGAATATGCAACGAAATTTCAATTAACAAAAACAGCTGACTTCGAAAATTCGAAATTCCTATTCCCCAATTATTGTTCTCCCTAGGAGAACAGAATTGGAGGAATTTTTCCGCGGGAATAAAAAAATCCGCGAGAACAAAATTCCGCGAGAATATTTAGAATTGGTCTGTATATTTTTTAAATATATATTCTTTAATATTAAGTATCAGTAACACTGTGCGAATCATTTAACTAAAACGCAGTTTTTCATTTTCCTCATAAGACTGTCGTGGTGGTGATTAGGTGGAAGCACTTAGGCAACGAAGTACACAAATTATGTTCGAGTACTATACAACCGCCTTTCGTGCCGAACTACACTTAACGTGAGTTATGGCTAAATTTTTTAATTTAATTTAATTTATTTGGATTAAAGTCGACACAGACACAATGCGGTCGACTACTAAGATATATAAAACATAAAATTAATGTTATAATTAAAAATATTTAAATTCAACCATCCATAGGAAAGAAAGTACAAAATATCAGGCCAGACGTGACAGTATTGAATTATGCAACTCGGAAAACGAACATTCAAAACTGATGCAGTTATACAAGTTGTTGTAGTGCGAACACCAACTTCGCAGTGGATTATTTTTGGCAAAATTTTGCCGGCAAAGTGGTAAATAAAAAGGCACAAAGTGCCTGGACGTTCTACCAGGAACAGCAAAATTTAGTCGACTAACAAGATCAGATGAGTCAATCTCGCCCATAATGAGCTTGTGAATGAACATTACCCCGAGTAAAGTTCTTCGATTTTCTAAAGTTGGCAGATTTATAAGGAGAAGCCTATTTCTATATGGTGGCAAATGCACACTAGAATCCCAGTTAAGACCACGTAGTGCAAATATAATGAATTGCTTCTGTACTGACTCAATACGCTTTATAAAGTTTTGATACCCTGGGCACCAGACACACGAACAATACTCTAAGATTGGTCGTACCAACGATGTGTAGAGGGTCTTAGTCAGATACGGATCATTAAACTCCTTAGCCCATCGCTTCACAAAACCGAGTATACCCGTTGCTTTGCTTACCATTGATGAGATATGCGTATTAAAAGTCAGTTTAGGATCAAAAAGAACGCCTAGATCACTTACGACAGATATACGCTCCAAAGGCGTGCTGTTTAACGTATACGATGTCAAACTTGGCTTCACTCGGTGAAATGTCATTAGTTTACACTTCGAGCAATTCAAAACTAGTAAATTTGCAGTACACCAACATTGAAATGAGTCCAAGTCTGCCTGAAGAAACTCCACACGGGAAGACTCCGAAGGCAAGTATGAGTAACAAAGTTTAACATCATCTGCATACATAAGAGTTCGGGAATGTATGAGAGTTTGTGGTAAGTCATTTATAAACAAGGTAAAAAGTAACGGACCCAAATGACTACCCTGAGGCACACCAGACGTTACATCAAACAACCTAGAAAAGCTGTTTTTAAACAAAACTTGTTGAGTCCGATTCGCGAGATAGCTTTCGAGCCATGCAAGCAAATGCTTTGGAAATCCAAGTAAATCAAGTTTGTAAACTAAAAGCTCATGATTGACAGAGTCAAACGCTTTACTGAAGTCGGTATAGATCACATCCGTTTGCCTATTGTTTAAAAATCCATCCATTACAAAAGAAGTAAACTCTAGCAAGTTGGTAGTAGTTGATCTACGCGGCACAAACCCATTCTGGCAGGGCGATAATATGGAGCTACACATGTGTTGAAGTTGACATGTAATTATTCGCTCAAATGTTTTGGGAATAGCTGAAAGCTTAGCTATACCTCTATAGTTCTCGATACTAGACCTACTACCTTTTTTGTGTAAAGGTATAATAAATGATTTCTTCCAAATCAATGGAAAAGTGGCAGATTCCACAGATAATTGGAATAATTTATGTATCGGCTCAGATAAGTTAACTGCACAGTATTTGAGTACACAACTAGGAACGCCATCTGGACCCGGAGAAAAAATCGGTTTCAAACCGAGAAGGCTCTGAAGAACAGTATTCTTATCAATTACTGCATTAGGAATGCAATTAAAACTTTCCAAGTTGTAGGAGTGTTGACCGGGTTGAAAACGTTTAGATGAGTAGGTCGACCTGAAGAATTCTGCAAATAATTCCGCAATATCATTATCAGAACTAGCATTCTTGCAACCAAAAGAAAAAGTAGCTGGAAAACCAGATGTTTTCCTCTTGGAATTAACAAAACTGAAAAATCTTTTCGGATTGTTGAAAAATTGAAGTTTACAACTGCTTAAGTACAATTTATAACATTGTTGGTTTAGACAATGAAAGTTGCAACGAGCAACCGAATATTTAGAAAAATCGGCAGACGATCCTGATCTCTTGAAACGTTTATAAAGCCTAGATTTAACATTATTGAGTCTAATAAGTTGTCTTGTGAACCAAGGTGGTTTACTTGTTCCAGCACTAACACATCGAAGGGGGACACAGCTTTCAAAGAAGCCATCAAGAATACCGTAAAATAATGAAGTCGCTGAGTTGACGTCCTTACTCGAATAAAGATCTGACCAGTCATGAGTAGCAATCAATTCGTTGAGTTTTATGAAGTCCGCCTTATAAAAACATCTTGAGCGGGATCGAGATTTTAATTTTGTAAAGCACAGCTCCATAGGAGGCTGAATAATATCAATTTCTATTTCAAGCGTAGGATGTAAGGGATCTTCTGGAAAAGATAAAGGAGAAATACGATTGAGAGCAATACCCACTGATTCATCCACAAATACCAGGTCAAGAATCTTGTTTTTACAATTTAAAACATTGTTGATCTGTACGAGAGATGTATCTAAAATAGTCTTAACGAAATCATGCTGACAGGTGGGAGTCAAAGTGTTTGAGTCGCTCAAGCTAATCCAATTTACCGAGGGTAAGTTGAAATCACCAAGAACGACTAAGCGATCTTTGTCTCGCAACTGAGAGTACAAGTTTCGAATAGCTAAATTATGGCAATTGTAAACATACATATCCGACCGGGGCGGAATATATGAGCAACAAATATATAAGTTAAAACATCGCATTGAAATCTTTACTGCTATAAACTCAATATCAAATGCGTTGTCCGACAACAGCAACTCGGATGAAAGACTTGAGTCCACAGCAATAAGAACACCGCCTGCTCTAGATATACGATCACGCCGGTAAACGACGTAGTTACTTGAAAAAAGCTCAGCGTTAAAATTGTCAGGTTTTAACCAGGTCTCGGTGAAAGCAACAACCTGCGCTGTAAAAGCGAAACTGTTAAGAAAAAAGGTATTTAATTTAGATCGTAAACCACGAACATTTTGGTAATGAACGACTATAGAGAGTGAGTCGGTGACTACTTTTTTGCTGTACCCGCGGTGAAGGTAATAGAGTTTTTTGGCACTATATTGGTATTTCTCTTGTACAAATGCACCACAGAATGCTCCGGCCAAAAAGAACTGTCAAGAACACTATCAACATAAAGGTGTGGCACAGTTATTTTAAAAGATGAAATTTCCCTTTCATATTTAAAGTTAAATTTGAAAACTTCAACACTAGAATTATTAATATTAAGTTTAGAGCATATATAATTTGAAATATCATCGACAGTCAATGAAGCATGCAACCGAGAAACAAAAATTGCTCTGCGAGGCGGAACGGCAGTCACCTCCCTAGGACCAACAGGTTGCACCACGGAAACTGTCGAAGCAGAAATAGATGTTGATGTGGATGCAGAAGTTGACGTAGATGCAGGTGATGAGCCCACTGTCGAAGCAGAAATTGATGTTGAAGTTGATGTAGATGCAGAAGTTGATGTAGATGCAGCTGACGAACCCACTGTGGTCGACTTCTTGCCATAAGAGGATTTATTTAGCCTTTCAAACACTTCCTCTGGCAAAAAATATGACCAACACCCATTTTCGAGGGATACAACGAGGTCACACACCCAAACATCTTTACTGTGCAGTTGTAAAAACTCAAATTTCACACATTCCTTTAAGTAGACGCCTACTGAAGTCATACAATTTCTACGATTATGCCAATTTGGATAATATTTTTGAGGGTTGTTAAGTTAGCGACTTTACATACAGTTTGTGGTATGCAACTTTTTATGGGTACTTAGCGCGTATACAGTAGTGAATAGAAAAATAGCAGTTCTGCAATCATCCCCGATAAAAATTAATGAAGTAAGCTGACAGAAACCATTTTTCAGTGCTGCTACTTTTACAAACTCATCTGTGGTTAGTTGAAGTGCAAACCAAATAGCGAAGAAAAACTTCACCGTGAACGGAGAAACGATGGTAATTGGCATTACCACATGGAATTAGACTGCAATGCAAAGTAATGGTAAATATATTACAAATTGACTTTAGGTGATTCTTGTGGCGATACTCATAGAAGCAAAATATTAACTTTTTAGAAAATTTAATATTCATAGCTTTCGAGTAATCGCTGAAATATGTAACTAGCTTTTCACACGTGAAAGTCTAATATAAATTCATATGTTGGCATATATTTGGGATCCGAATAGGGGTGGATGTGATATGCAGTAGCAGCTCAAGTGTCAAAAAATTTCAAAAAGAAACTCCACTTCAATATTTATTACGCCATATTCTGCAGTCAAACCTTATTGTAACAAAATCACTTCAACTCAAATACGTCATAGCTGTAGGCTGCTTGGTGTTAGTAAAGTTCCAGGAACTTTTCAATCCAATGTATTGTGTAAAATATATGCTAACTAGCATACTTAACAAGTTAAAAAGTAACATTAATCTACAACGAAGTTAATAATGTACATTTTGTGGGCTAGGAGGCTGTTAGGAAATGAGTTAGCCTGAACGCTTGAAAGGCTGATTAAGAATTTAATGAAATCATGTAGAGAGTCCGCGTGTTTTTGAGTTATAGAGTTATGTTGTATATTCTGATTGCTGAGAAAGTTTGAATAACACATTTTTGTGCGATGGATTTCGAACCGGGCAAACTTTGTTCTGCTCGACAAATGGTTCACTTCATAAGAATAAATCGACTTAAGGTGCTGTGGAGAGATCAACTAAAAAGGGCACATTTGAATTTAATTTTATTTACTTTACTCCGCCATGTTATTTCGTTTTATGAATTTATTTAAAATTTTATCAAGATTTAACCTTAAAATACTTTTGTTTATTTAAGTAGACGTGGACATCAACCAGTTTTGCTTAGAACTACATAGGTATAATACCAAGAACCATTTTTCTGCAAAATTAAAAAAATATATCAACGGCTTTTGTTTTGCGACTTTCAAGGCTTGGTATTTTTCCTTTGCAAAATGTGGGCGGTGCCACGCCCACTTTCCAAAAATTTTTTTAAAATTTCTCTTTTGAGTCACAAAGTAAATCCACGCCCCAAATTTTACCACCTTATCAGTATTTATTAATGCATTGTGTCTGTATCTTCGTTTTCCGAAACTTTCGAAATTTAAACACTCCTAGTGTATTTCTTTCATGAAAAGCTTCTCAGTTGAAACACATCTACCAGTCAGTCAGTGAAAATACAGATGACGTTCGAAGTGGGTGTAAAATATGTAGGTCTTGCCCGCCAATTTTTAGAAAAGATTAAAAGGAGTACGAAGTAAATTGGAAGGGAACTTCGACTGAAAATCTCTTCGGAGGTTATCGCGCTTTTGCCGTTTGGCATTGACTTGGTGTATTTCTGCCATGAAAAACTTTTAACCAAAAATTCATTTTGCGGTATCACTAAGTACATATATATTTCCTAACTTACTTCAGGGTAGATCTCTGATCCTTGATTGTGTTAGAATTGTGGAGAAATATGCAAAGTTTACTTTCCAGTAATGAGTGTCGTTCAAGCATGAAATCAAACAACTTTTTTCTTTCTATTTACCTAAATTGACTTCCTTTTTAGTCAAAATTAATCAGTACACACAAATCTACTGCAAACACATAATCATAGTGGTGGCATGGTAATCATAAGGTATTATCATTAGCAGTGAACGTTTTTCGTGCGCATTGCTTTTACTACACCATTTAACGCTGACTATCATTTAACTGTTTATCAGCATTTAAGCCACCACCATTAAGCAAACACTACTTCTTTACAGTTCATATTTGCCTGATAGTGAAAGTATCTTCAGAAATTTTGTATCTCCACAGGAGGGTGGCAAGCAGTCAAGCAAACACATTTTGAAATACCGGAAATAATCATACGATAACAACCAAATAATTCTAATTTAATCATCCCCCTTTTGTGAAAGACGCTAGAACTCCCTTAAAAGATTTAACTGGTCTTGTTTTTCCGGTTGTTGTTATGTTACATCAAAATTTATGTAGTAATTTGTTTCGGATACATTGCGGGGGTTAGCTTTTTGTGTTATTGAAATTTGTTTCATCTACTAGTAACAGTCAGCGAGTTACTTTGGCGTCAACAAAATTATTATTCATATTTTATTTCTTTTTTATGTTTTAACTTTCATTCATTTGCAGAGTGAAGGGATTCCAGTTGATCCTTTTTAAGCTTTTCTTGTTACAAAATCAACTGGAACGCATTGCCAGTGCTATACATAATAACAATAATAATATTTTTTTTCTGAGAAGCTTCTAGTGTCGGAAAAATACTTGAAGTGATGCTATGTCACTGCTGTAACGGGGTCGCCCCACAAGAATTTTTTCTTTTAATATTCAAAGTTAGTTGCCCCTTTATTTGAGTTGGGAGTCTTAAGTTAGCTTGGCCGGATATCACAAAGCTCTGGATGGAGATCTTACATAATTGTCTATCAAAGTGAACACATTAAGTACTTTAAGGTTAAACTTTATTACAAATTAAATTAAAATTTAAATTTTTTTATCCAGGAAATCAGATATGCATTAGCCTTTAAATTTCCCGTTCGCACTAAGAAAATAAAACATACAATTTTTTTGAACTAAATTGCAAATTTGTTTTGATCACCTCGTTCTAACTCTATGGCCTATATGGCAAATATAATTTTAAAAACAGTTCCGATAAGAAAAGCTGTTACGAAATTGTCCCGTGATAGTCGTATCAGAAGACACTTCCAATGTGAATTGAAAATGGGTATTAAACAGTCCAGAAATGATTTCTGAAATAACAAGAAATATACGTGAAAACATTTCGAAAAGTTTCGAAATAGTCCCTTTATGATGTCTAAAACAGTTTCGAAATCGGTCGCTCAATTATCGTGTAAGTCATCTCGAATTTATTTCAAAATATACCAGAAATGATCCCCAAACAATTTCGAAACTATGACGTAAGGGTCTAAAATATTATCCTGAAACAATTCCGAATTAATTATCAAAATAGCCCGCCAAAGGTCCCGAAAACAATCCCAAAATTATCTAAAGATAGTTCCAAAATGAAACAAATTCTAAACCAATCCCGAAAACAATCTCGAGGATATTCCCAAATAGTGCTACATGATAAAAATTGCAAAATAATCCTTATAGTCGTATAGCTACAAAGTAGTCCCGTAAATCCTGAAATAGTTCCCAAATTATCCCGAAAACAGTGCTAAAGTCACACATTGATTGTCCCGTAACGATCTCAACATGCTTAAAATACGATCCCGAAAAAACAAAAAAACGATTCAAAAACTATCCTAAATCATGTCAAAAACAGTCCCGAAATTATACAAAGATAGTGCCGAAATAATACGGAGATAATACCGAAATATTCTAGGAATGGTTACGAAAAAGTACTTAGGATTTTGATAGGGCACTGTCCCATGGGTATCCATGCGGTACGTCTCAATATATTGGAAATTCCATCCTGCTGCAGCTGTATGGAGGATGATGAGGTGGAATCACCAAATCACTTTATGCTTGACTGCCCAGCTTTTGCCAGAACTAGGCGAAAGTATTTCGGTCGCGACTCACTTGGATCTCCCGAGGAGCTATCCAAGGTTGAGATCGGGATCATTCGGAACTTTATCGTTGCTACCCAACGATTCTCTAAGTAGTTATTTCTACGTCACCGTTAGTTTAGTTTATTATATGTGGTATCACAACGGACCATCATATTATCCAAGTGAGCTTCCCCTATCAGGGAAGCTACCACCCAACCTAACCTAGCTACTTTTTGCTTCTGGAAACATTAACGCTACTTTTAACATTAACCTGTAAAAGGGCCAGATCGGATGATAAAAACAAAAAACAAAAAGTGCTTCCCCGTTTAAAGTTTTTCATAGATATAATGTTTACATTAGTTGTATACATATATTCTGTGGATAAAAGTAGCGAGATCCTGCAATTGTTTCCGGAATATTTTCGGAAAGTTTCAGGGTTGTGTATAATATTGGAGCTATTTCTGGACTGTCTTTTGAATAATTTGGGGATTATTTGACATTTTTTTCAGGAAAATTTCTGGACTCACTCGAAATAGTTTTTGGATACCATTTCTGGACTATTCCGGAATTGTGCTTGAAACAATTTAAGGATTAATTCGTGGTTGTGTTTGGTATTATTCTAAGGGTATTTCGATACCGTTTCGGAATCATTTCCACACTATTTAAGAATTATGTTAGTCATCTAGGGACTATTTTACCATTGTATTTAGGAGCATTCTTAAACTATTTCTCGATTCTTATCGGTATAATTTCAGGACTATTTCGGAATTGTTTCTGGCATACTTTCAGTATTATATCAGGATTGTTTCAAAATTTCTTCGCGACGCCTTCGCGATTGTTTTAAGGCATATTTAAGGATTACTGTGGGATAGTTACAAGACAACTTTGCGTTGTTTTCGTGATCGTTTCAGGCCTAAAATTTCAATTCGTCCCAAGCTAGCTGAGCATAGAGCTATGGTACACGGTAACGATCTTATTCTGCACCAAATATTTTGTTTATTAAAACTGGAATAAAGTCTGACTGTCATGTGATGTTTATCAGTAATGCCTTTATTTATTGAACTGAAAAGTAGACAAAACCATTGCTAACAAAATACTAATTAAGGTTTCCATTGTGTCGTGTCAATAAAAAATAAGCAAATATTGTTTATCCGAGTTGCCAGAAAATCGTACGAAAACAACTTCAAAATTATAGCTAAAGCTATTTAAAGTAGATGCTAAGTTTTTATATTTAATTTGCTCATTGTTTTGCAGTCTTAAAGAAACAGTCTTAAAGAATAAACAAACATATTTCAATACGTTTGTATCTTTTCCAAGTAAATTCTTTTTTTTTTTTTTGTAAATTTGTGTTGTTTTCGTGATCGTTTCGGGCCTGTTTGGGGACTATCTCTGGGTAATGTAGAATTGTTTTTCGTTAATTTCGGGATAATTTCTAGTTTATCTCCTGTATAATTTGTTCGCCTAAATTTTAGGTAATAAACTAATTCCACCGGGAATTTCTAGCCCTGCTACAATTTGGAAAAAAGGCGGTCAAAACTTTGCAAGTTAATTTGACAACTAAATATTGTTTGTTTATTCAAAGAATATACAACTGCAATATACTCGTTAATGCATGGTTCAACAGAACAGGGATCAATGAGAGGACAGCATCCTAGATAGCAGCATAAAAAATGCAGCGTCTTCAGCTTAAAGGGTCTTTATTTTCGAACGTCGTAGAGTATATAGAGAGAAACGTTTGTCACGATGATGGGACTAATTTGGGTTTGCCCCAAATAGTTTATTTTGGGGCAGTGAAAAATGAGTGCAGTTTCTGATTCAAGTTTGAAGATCGAGGATCCAACTTTAATGTCGCTAGCGTTAACGCGAAACTATTCGAAATGATCATTACACCATTCAATAGCCGATCGATCGGATACCCATCGCATGTAAATCATCGCCCTCTGGTATATATGGAGCTCTAATAAAGGCACCAGTGACACAATATCACCCCATCTAAAAAACAAATTTTCTCGGAGAGCTTTTCAAAAACGCCCCATTTAATAACTTGATTGAAGAACATTCTATTTCAGAATTTGTTTTGAAAACGTCATATTTGTTAAAAAAAATTCACAACATTTTGACGTGATTGTGAAAACTAAAATCTCAAATACATATATCGTTTTTCAACCGATTTTTGATATGGCGTCGTCCTATAAAACTAAGACCCTCATTAACGCCTTTCATTTGATTCCCATATCGTAAAAGCACATTCTAGAGTCACCCCTGTTCCACTAAAATCTCAAATACATATATCGTTTTTTAACCGATTTCGACGATATGGCGTCCACCTATAGAACTATGCCCCACTCCCTTTTAAAATACTCTTTAATACCTTCCATTTGATACCAATGTCATACAAACACATTCCAGTGTTACTGTAGGTTCATTTTCCTACATGGTGATTTTCCCTTATTTTGTCTTAGCTCTCAATAAGTGTTTCAATGCACTCCCACTAAAAAAGTTTCACCTCTTTTAATATATTAATTCATACAAAAAATAAATTGCAATGGTAAAACTAATGTTGGAATCAGCGCTGTTGTTCGTTGTATTGATTAGAATAGATTGAACTGACTGGTCAGTAAAGACCTCACATAGTGTTACCAGAATTTGTTTGACAACCAACCGAAAAAACTCCAATCCGGTGACAGGACATATAGTATAGAATAATAGCATCCTCTAGGCAAAACTAGACTCAATAAGTAAGGAAGGCTAAGTTCGGGTGTAACCGAACATTACATACTCAGGAATGATCGAGATTGTCCAAAAAAAACATCATCATCATTCATCATTTATTGGCACTTAACCGCCTAAGCGATTTAGGACGTTTCGTAACAAATCCCCTGCTATCCCTGTTTAGCGCTAACTGACGCCACTTTTTTCGCAATAGCTATTCTCCATTTCATATCTAAGCAGGCATTGTTTTTGCTGCTAATTCTGGTTCCCAAGTAGATGAAATTCTTCACAATCTCAAATTTACATCCGTCAACAGTGAAGAAGGGGCGAATACGACGACCTTGGATTAATCAAGTACTTCGTCTTGTCTCTATTTACCGCAAGACGCACTTTCTTGGTTCTTTATCTAATACCGACAAGGCGGCGCTCACAGCGCGTTTGTTCAAGCCAACAATATCAATATCCTCAAATTCAAACATTCCGGGAACCTTTGACGCAGTAACAACATTTCTGTTGACCTCATGAAAGCAGTGCTCAGACGTAACTGTGGGTGAATGTAAAGTGGGATAGTCTGATAAAGCGAGAAATTGTGAGAAATACTGATTTTTGTGACCTTAGAGCATTGATTACCTAAAAATTCAATTCGTCACAAGCTAGCTGAGCATAGACCTATGGCACACGGTAACAGTCTTACTCTGCACCAAATATTTTGTTTATTAAAACTTAAATCTGGCTGTCATGTGATGTTTATCAGTAATACCTTTATTTATTGAACTGAAAAATAAATAAGACAATTGCCAACAAAATACTAATTAAGGTTTCTGTTGTGTCATGTCAATAAAAAATAAGCAAATATTGTTTATTCGCGTTGCCAGAAAATCGTACGAAAACAACTTCAAAATTATAGCTAAAATTATTTAAAGCAAATGCTAAGGTTTTTTATTTAATTTGCTCATTGTCTTTCAGTCTTAAATAAACAGACTTAACGAATAGACAAACATATTTCAATACGTTTATATCTTTTCCAAGTAAATTCTTTTATTTTTGAAATTTGGAGTAATCATTTTTGGTATAAAAGGACCGTTGGCTGTCAAGCATTTTACAGTTATATATTCAACTTCGATTAACTTTGTCTCTAAATAGAAATGAGAGCTCTTACGACTTTACTAGCTATCCTAGTAGCTTTGGTGTTGATGGTGAACGAGGTTTCATCTAACAGTGATCGCCAAACTGACCTTGCAAATGATCCTTCTCAACGTGGTAAGGACGATAATCAACTACGAGATGGTCCTGCTGCTGATATTGTAACTAACCGTAAACTTGGCGCTGCACATTTTAGAGGTGGTTCTTTTAACTGTTTTAACGGTGATGGAGGTGGTAAACGTAGCGCAGGTGGTAAAGGTGGCGTAGGTAGTAAAGGTGGCACAGGTGATAAACGTGACACAGGTGGTAAACGTAGCGCAGGTGGTAAAGGTGGTGCAGGTGGTAAAGGTGGCGCAGGTGGTTATAATAGCGATGATGGTTATAATAGCGATGATAGTTATGACAAAAATGGTGGTTATAAGGGTTTTAATGCATTAAAACCATTACCAATCGGTTTTAATGATAAATTGGATTTGTTGAGTTCAACAAAGCCAATCGAAATTGACTTAAAGAAAAAAAAAACCTAAAAAATAATTGTATGCTTAATTGGTTGCTATTTACTTTTGTTTATTTTTTACCTTTTTTACGTTTAATTCCTTTTGTTTCACTATTTTGAACTCTACTTTTCCAATTTATCATTAAAACCGATTGTTACATCACAATAAAATAACAAAACAACTGGAAAAAATTGTCAGTAGAGTCAATAAAGTTCAGTTCTAATTTGTAAAATTAAAGCAATATATATTTATTTTCTTACATCTGAATAAATTCGCGAATTAATCGAATATTATTATTTTTAAATTATATCCACTGCCTAGCATCCTCCGGTAATGACTGAATCGGAACTTTAGTTTTCAGTGGCTTATGATAAACAGGGCTGCCTATATAGTGCTTCTATGCATTCCACTACACTTCTTGATGAAATACTGTGTGAGACAACTGCCCTAATCGCGGTCTGACTAACAATATATATGTATATATCTTGACACAAGTGCAGCTTAAGCAAGCTTCCTCTGATATTTCTGTTGCTTTCTTCATGGCTTCTTGTGACGATTGTTGTTGTTGTTGTAGCAGTGCTTCGCTCCATCCAATAGGTGCGACCGATCACAAATTGTCATCAACATCCTCTAACGGGAGTCCAAGGAAAATTCCTGTTTCAACAGGGGTGGACCATATTGAGAGGGGTGTTAGAGGCGTTGGTTCCAAAATACAGTTGAAGAAATGGTTGGTACACCTTACAAGCAGGATATATGTTTTGTATGTCGGGGTTGATTCTGTATTCTTACCTATGTACCTGTTACATTATCTAGATCGAAGTTGAGCTAGAGTGACTCGCGTTTCCGTAGGGAGTGTGTGTTCCTCTTCTGCAAGTTTTGGATATAATGCTTTTAGTACAGGATTCACCGGACAATTCCTGGCATAGAGGACCGACGCCTATTTTTGGAGTTCACTGAGGACCTGTTATATTTTTTGGCTTCATATGGCTGTGTACTCAGGTCCCGTATTTCCTCATAATGCTTACGGAGATGACTCCTTAAGCCCCTGGACGATTTTCACTCATCAATCAGATGTCTGTTGGGATGCCCAGGTTTCTGGGTATTCAACAGGAACTGTTTGGTTAGCATTTCATTTCTCTCCCTAATGCGGAGTATTCTCGCCTCATTATGTAGATGGTGTTCTGGGTATATAAGAAGACAAGCCGTAGCGGTTCTGAGGGCAGTAATTTGGCGGGCCTGTAGCTTCTTCCAGTGAGTAGTCTTTAGGCTTGATGACCATATCGGTGACGCGTAGCATGCAACCGGCTGGCAAATTGCTTTGTAAGTGGTAATGAGCGTTTCTTTGTCTTTTCTCCAAGTACTGCAAGCAAGAGATTTGAGGATTTTATTACGACTCTGGATTTTCGGTACAATTGCGGCTGCATGCTCACCAAAATGTAGATCCTGATCATACGTAACACTGAACATTTTTTGGGTGTAAGACAGTCGGTAGCGTAGTGCCATTGACGTGGATGTTCCAAATGGTCGACATCTGGGATGTCCATGTTGTAAATAAGGTCACCGATGATTTAGTCGGTGATAATGTCAGGTTTCGCGAGGTGAAAAAATTGGAGAGATCAGGGAGGTAGCCGTTTATTTTGTCGCAAAGCTTATCGATCTGTGGGCCTGGGTTTGTGGCCATTATTGTGTAGTCATCGGCGTAGGAAACGAGAGTAACTCCTTCTGGTGGCGAAGGTAGCTTTGATATGTAGAAGTTAAACTAAAGTATGGATAGGACACCACCCTGTGGCAATTGAACCTATGCCTGCCGACGACCCAGATAATTTGCGGTCCAGCTTTTAACACTTGGGGGAAGGGTAGACCCTGCCAGGTCTTGCAGTAACGTGCCATGGTTGACCGTATCAAAAGCTTGCAAATTTGCTTTGAAATAGGGGAATAAAAAGGCTTCAAGTGTCTTGGCTACTGGCGATAGGAGATATCGGGCATATGAATACCCTATGTTAGCTGCTTTCCCAGGCTTTAGTAGGGGGCCACCTCGGCCATTGTCCATTTTTCGAAAATGACAAAGGTGGAAAGGGACAGGTTGAAGACATTAGCTAAATAATTGAAACACTTTTTTCCTAGGCTTTTAAGCATCGGCATGACTATGCCGTCTGCGTCCACTGCTTTAGATCGTCTTGTATGACCGGTGGCATCCTCAACCTCTTTGGCGATGATGCTAATTGTGGATGCGCTGAATTTACGTTTATGTGCGCGTCTGTTGGCCCTCCGTCTAACTTTGTCAACCGTATAATGCATTATATATTGTCGGCAGAAAGCGCTGTTTTTGTTGTTGTTGTTGTTGTATTAACGATAAAGACACTCCTCGAAGGCTTTGGAGAGTGTTATCGATGTTGGTGATCCTTTGCCGGATATAGATCCGGCACGTTCGGGTAACAAAGCACCATTAAGGTACTATCCCGATCATCTCGAGAACGATTTATATGACCACATTAAATATTCAAGGCCATCATTCCCTCCCCACTGCATAGTTCCATGAGAAGCTTGGGGTCGCCAGAGCCTCGTCTGTTAATGAAACAGGATTCGCCGCGGGTAGGTGAGGTTGCCAAATCTAAAGTGTGGCAGTAAGAGCTCGCGCATTTTTTCGCATCCGACAGCACTTTATCGCCAAAGGCGATAGAAATTTTGTCATTATGCTTAGACGGATTCGATAGGGACTTTACGGTGGACCAAAGCTTACCCAACCCAGCAGAGAGGTTACAACTACTTAGATGCTCCTTCCATTTCGCCCGCTTGTGTTCATCCACAAGCAATGCGATGCGTTGGTTTATTACCTTTATTTGGGGGTCGTCGGGATAGAGCTGTCTTAAAAGGTCACGTTCTCTCGCTAAATTTGCGGCCTCCGCCGGAAAATGAGGTCGAGTCTCGGGAAATCATCTGGCGGGAATAAAGCGAGCCGAGGCGGATTCAATGACTTTGCGGAAAGCACACTCCCCTTGGCGAGCATCAGTCGGGATAGGGAAGGCAGCAAAGCGGCTGTCTGTAAAGGATTTGTACTCATCCCAATTTAATTTTTTAAAGTTTATGAAAGTGCGTTTTTCGTTGGCGATGAAGTCGGCGATGCGCTCGAGCGAAATAAGTATAGGCAGGTGGTCGGATGCCAATATTACCATCGGCTGCCAGTTAACGCAGTTTACGAGTCCGGCGCTCACGATTGATATATCTGGCGAACTGTGACAGCTTCCTACTATACGAGTGGGGACATCTCCGTTTATAGTGCAGAACGTCGTTTCTTCTATTTGATCCGCCAACATCTCACCCCTGCTATCCGCCTGCAGGTTTGAATGCCATAGGTCGTGATGGGCATTGAAATTGCCTACGATAATGCGATTATCGCCAGTGAGTAAGGCTCTGATATCAGGGTGGTATCCACTGGGGCTACGGGTGGTAGGAGGGATGTAGATGTTGATGATTTCTAGGTTTACATCGCCTGACCGGACATATAAGCCGTGACGTTCTCTTATGACGCTCTCATTGAAATGTATGACCTTGACTCCATAATATTTTAACGGCTTGTAACAGTCACTACTCTGTGCAGCACTTTATCAAAGTAATAAATGTGGAATTCTGAAGCGAAAATTTCTTTTATATGTATGTAGGTGCATACAAAAATATACCATAAACTCATTACGTTCACCGATATTTAGTATGAATGGTGAACAAATTAAAGTTTAATAGACATACGTACACACATAGGTATGTACATTCACCCTGAGCTATCCACTATTCTGAGTAACTTAAAGGACTTCATCAACGCATGATAGATTGAATATATGCGTTTATACAAATTTAAATAAATAAACATAAGAACATTAGTTTATAAATATGGATGTATGTAAATCCGTTGAAGCATTTCGAGTTGATATATTTGATTTATGAAGGACACTCACGCCACCACTTAAAGCACCTACCTTAAACGTGCTTAAGTACTCTTTGGAATGCGGAATTTCATCTGAATGCGTGCTTCAATTGTATTTAAATATAAAAGTATAAAAAAGTATTAACTTTTAAATTTTGTAACAAATTTCTCTTTTTGCCTTAAAGTATTCTGATATTGGTGGCTTCATCTACTTTGGTTATAATGGCTTACCTCGTAGACATGCCGAACACATATTGAATTTAAAAGTTCATATGCATATGAATGAGTCTATATCCCACCCTGCAGAGAAACTAATAGTTCGTAGCTAAAAAATCTAAATTCGGTGGATATAAGAATTCGATTTCTCGGAGGGGAGAAGCAGTCACCTCGTTCACAGAATCAAGTACATTTGAGTTTCGGCATATTGAAACGATTTTCCACCGATATTTCTTGAAAATTTCGTTTGATGCCATATCGGTTTGATGGGTTCTGGCATATTTGGTGTGATTTTTAATCAGAGCAAAACGAATCTATTTGACTCCCACTGACTTCTCAATTTGCGCAAGATAATGTAATAAAATAAAAAAAAAACGATTGATCGGGTTTATATGACGGTTAAACCCATTTAAGCGACAATTAAGAAGAAAACTCTTTAAAATATGCACCCTCCTAGTAATTAATTTTCCGAAGAAGTTTTCAGAGAAATCGAACAACAAATTTGTTTCCCTAGATCAAATCGGTTTGCTAATTTATTAGAACATTTGCCAGCAAAATTCGCTAGCAATTAATATTCATTAAATTCGGTGGTGAAAAAATTTCGATTCAAAATTCATCAGCCATTTCTACTTACTTTATCTCGTCAGGGAAATTCTGCAAACAAGTTTGCATCATTTTAAACAGCTAATTCGAATTCGCAGAAATTTTTTGTAATTTCGCCAGAGAAGTTCTGTTAAAGATTTTGTAGGGAATTAACATTTCCCTCAAAGTTTGGCTTTTCTTTTTAGTTCACATAAAAACGTTTATGACTTTATTAAGTTATCGTCATCACTAACAATGGAATCTCCACCCAACATTATCATCAAAATCAAGAACCCTAACTGGTTAGGGGTTCTAGAATATATTCGCAGCAGGTATGCCTGTCGAAGGAGGCTTATTAAATACCTAAATGATTCAAGAGGTTGCCAGGCAATTTATAGCTTCTCCAAACCAACTGTCAACCTCACGTACCAGTGGCGAATCCTGTTTCTTTGGCAGTCGATAGTCTGGCGTATGTAAAGCAGCAAACGAACATTCAAAGCCAATGCAGTTATACAAATCATTGTACCGCGAGCACCAATGGCGCAGGGGACTGTTTCTAGCAAAATTTTGCCGGCATAGAGGTAAATGAAAAGGCACAAAATGTCTGGACGCCCTAGCAGGAACCGCAAAATTTAGTTGACTGATTAGGTCAGGGGAGTCAATCACACCAATGATGAGCTTGTGAATGAACATAACGCCAAGTAATACTCTACGATTCTCTAGAGATGGAAAATTAATTAGAAGAAGTCTATTCCTGTATGGTGGAAGATGAGTATTTGATTCCCAGTTGAGACCTCGTAATGCAAAAATTAAAAACCGTCTCTGGACCGACTCAATCCGATCAACATGGATTTGATAGATCGGAGACCAGAAACATGAACAGTACTCGAGAATAGGACGTACCAGCGAGGTATAAAGGATCTTTGTGAAATAAGGGTCATCAAACTCTTTAGCCCAACGTTTGATAAAACCTAATACACCAGTTGCTTTGTTTATAGCGGTTGAAATATGTGTGGTAAAACTTAATTTCGGATCAAAAATAACTCCTAGATCAGTTACAATAGATATCCGCTCCAAGGGGTCGCCGTTAAGTGTATAAGATGATAGGACCGGCTTCACACGGTGAAAAGTCATTTGCTTACATTTAGAGTAATTCAAAAAAAGTAAATTTGCAGTACACCACCTTTGAAATGAGTCAAGATCGGCCTGAAGCTGATTAAAACAGAACAAGTTCGAAGGCAGATATGTGTAACAAAGTTTTACATCATCTGCATACATAAAAACTCTAGAATGTAATATAACCTTTGGTAAGTCGTTAATGAACAGGTTAAAGAGTAATGGACCCAAATGGCTACCCTGGGGCATGCCAGAAGCTACATCAAACGACTTTGAAAGATTGTTGTTAAAGAAGACTCGCTGAGTCCTATTTTCAAGATAACTTGGAATCCAACTTAATAAAGGCGCTGGAAAACCCAGAAGATCAAGTTTGGTAACTAAGAGCTCGTGATTAACAGAGTCAAATGCTTTACTAAAGTCGGTGTAAATTACATCTGTTTGTTTGCAAACTAAAAAACCATTAATAACAAAAGACGTAAGTTCAAGCAAGTTGGTAGTAGTTGATCTCCGATGAACAAAACCATGTTCGCAAGGCGATATTAAAGAGCTACACAAGTATTGAAGCTGATATGTAATTACCTGCTCAAAAGTTTTAGGGACAGCTGAGAGCTTAGCTATGCCTCTGTAGTTCTCAATATTAGACCTACTACCTTTTTTATGCAAAGGTATAATAAACGATTGTTTCCAAATAGATGGGAATGATGCGGATTCCAGAGACAGTTTAAATAATTTAAAGATAGGCTCTGATAAGCTGACAGCACAGTACTTAAGTACACAACTAGGAACACCATCTGGACCCGGTGAAGATATCGGCTTCAATGCAAGAAGTTTATTAAGAACAGTATCTTTATCAATAAATGGGTTTAAAATATTATTAGAACTTTCCAAGCAATACGGATAAAGATTAGACTGGACACATTGGGATGAATAGGTTGATTTAAAGAAATCAGCAAATAAATCTGCGATTTCATGATCAGAATTTGCGTTTTTGCACCCATAAATAAAAGTAGATGGGAAACCAGAAGTTTTCTTTTTGGAATTAACAAATCTGTAGAAACGTTTCGGATTATTAGTAAATTGGAACTTGCAACATGATAAGTAACCTTTATAACACTGCTGGTTAAGACGATGAACATTGGAGCGCGCCATTAAATATTCAGATAAATCAATAGCTTTACCAGATCTTTTGAAACGCTTATAGAGTCTAGATTTAATATTATCAAGTCTTAATAGTTGCTTTGAGAACCAAGGTGGTTTATCCGTGGTGGTACTGGAATTCAGTCCAAATATCAAAATTTGTTATACGTGGCGTGTCCCGTTATCAACATGAGTATCTCGGTACATATGTACGTATGTATATTGAGGAGTACGCAAGGATAGTGACGCGTAACTCTGTGACCAACGCAAAAATATGTGTACTACCTACTCACTATAGCTTTCAATCTATATAGCTATACCAAGGGAAATTAATAATTTTCATTAAGCTCGGTTGGAAGCAACTTAATGTGCCCTTTTTGGCCTTGGCATTTAAGTTCCTATCGTGAACTGGAAAGGATTGGTGCTGCCGTCCAGAATAAAGTGGACGGGGTGCAATTCAATGAGTCATGTGTAAGAGTGTTAAGCATATATTCGGTGTCAGGTCAAAGCGCGCGGATCTCTTAGCCTGAACTGGCCACTGAGATATTACTGCATCTTTCCAGGTGTAAAGATCTTTGTGGTTATGGTATACACCAAGTGATAGGCTGAACTACTAGGCCTCACAAATACCCTTTTCTCAATTGTGGTTGAGTGTTGTCGAGAAACTGCTCGTAATAGCGTTTAGCCAACGCACGGTGGGGTATTTGATCAATCTAGCTGGCAAAAACTAAAACAACTGTTATTTCTGTTAAAAAGGTAGTTTGTCTCACTTCATTGTTATGTAAGGAAATATTTGACAGTAAATTCACGGTGTTCCGCGCAGAATTACTATGGATCTAGCCCCCGGTATCGGAGGGACCCGGGGTAATTTTTTGGCATTACATGAGATATGTATGTCAATATGGGATTCCAACGAAAGGTATTTTACTCCGCATTTCTATTGATACTTTTAAATAGGGTGCCCACTTAGGGTTGCCACCTCACCTTCTTTTTTTTATTTTTTTGTATATCCACTACCATCTCCGAAACGGCTTAACCGATTTGAGTCAAATTTGGTACATCGATGTAGTATAACATTTTAAGACTCTTCACCTAGGTGTTGCCACTGAGGATTTTTTCACAAGGGTGCCACCTTTTCTCTTACAAAATTTATCACCACTCAAAAAATCGCGGACATGCGCAGCCGTTTTTGTTATTAAACTTTGAAACAAACACGAGCTTATGTATTGCCAAAAAATTGCTGACATGATATGCCATGAAAAAAATATATCTCTTTTTGTTTGCGAGGTTTTTAAAAAATTCAGTATTGAAAAGTAGTAGCATTACAAGTAGAATAAATCAGTTAAGACATGCGGTATAAAAAATCTAACATATGAATTACGGCGACACGTGCCCCCTCTCAAACTGTACTTTTAGTGTTGTTGAGATTTCATTAGAATACAGATTTCCCGTATATGCTACGACGACACGTGCCCCCCTCGTTGGCTGGGAAAATATTTCCCGTTCGTGTTTACCAAGATCAGTCTCAAAATTTAATTTTTTTAAGCATTTGGTATAGGACCTAAATAATTGATTAAATTGCAAACATTTTTCACAATACCTATTGCTAAAATTTAAAATCAAACTCCACACTATTGGAAATTTTGTTGTGAAATAACGTTTTGAGTCGCCTAATTTTGCGGTTTTTACCCGTTTTTTTTTTAATTGTAAACAATAACTCAAATAAATCAAAATCATAATTCTTATAGATTTTGAAATTCTACAGAAATATCTATGTCCAATGAAAATTTCTCTTGTGAACTGTATATTTATATACATATGTACATAATATTCGAATTTAATTTCAAGGAAATGTACTTTTTAAATTTATTTTCACACTTCTAAATAACTTTAAAAGAGAAAATTTGAGTTATAAACAACACCCCGAAAATTACAAACCAAAGATATTG